>NC_044340.1:9698890-10326360 GCF_007399415.2 Gopherus evgoodei | reverse complement strand
CAAAAGTTAGAAGCAAATGTAGGGTGTGAAAGGATCCAATGCGACGTGAAACACATTCACGCAACCCCCTGCTGAGTGACACTACCACCCTCCGCCCAAGTCCCAGCTTTATCTAGTAAGAACGTTCCTCTCAAGTTGATGCTATTGCCCACTTCCCAAGCCAACATCGGACCTGACAGGCCAGCAATCTGATCCTCTGACAAGGCTGTGGGTTTGATGCCTAATGTTATTCTATTTCCACCAGAAATTGCTTTCTTTTTTATTATTATTTTCCAAGGCTTCCATTTCAAATCATTATTCCTTTGAGAAAAGCTTTTACTTTTGCCCTCATTGCTTCACACTGATTTTTCCTGTGTATTATTATTATTTTTGGTAGCAAGAATATTTATTGATTTTCACACTGGGCAAAGAAACACACTATACTCCTGAGAGGATCTCCATTTCCAGGAGCCATGAGGTTCCTGTCAGCCCTCCACACAACAGAATGGTGAATTAAAAGGCAGAAAATCAAGGGGAGGTCTGCACTTGCAAAGGGGTAGAGGCCCAACTGTACCAGAAAACAAGAGACCAGGAGCATGTCGTTTTATTCATTCATAGAATATTAGCGTTGGACCTCAGGAAGTCATCTAGTCCAACCCCCTGCTCAAAGCAGGATCAATCCCCAGGAGGATTTTTACTCCAGTTCCGTAAATGCTCCCCTCAAGCAGGGCCAGCACAACCCATTAGGCAACCTAGGCGGTCACCTAGGGCACTAACATTTGCGGGGCGGCGACCGCGGCAGCTGGATCTTTGGCCACTGGGGTCGTTGGTGGTATTTCGGGGGCAGGACCTTCTGCCACCTAGGATGACAAAAAAGCTGGCGGCGCTCCTGCCCTCAAGGATTGAACTCTCAATCGGGGGTTTAGCAGGCCAATGCTCAAACCACTGAGTTATCCCTCTCCCTCATTATTCAAAATGAGGCACCAAACTGTTGATGCAAGCAGATCCTGACCTGTAGTATTTCATAAGCAGTTTACTGTGGGGAGATGGTATTCAAAATCTCAGATGTTCTGACTGGATGTGCAGGTCACATTTATTCACTTTTGTTCTTCAATCAGATTGTGATAATTCTTGGAATTGGATTTTCACTGATAATACTCACAATTAAGAAACTGAAGTTCACTCTTTGCAGCTATTTTCCACCATCTGCTTAAAATTCACCATTCCTGCCAGCAAATTCATTGGCTACAATACTTGTGGAAAGTGAACCCACAAGAGGAGCAGACATGGGTAGAATATTATTTGCAGCAGTCTCTCAGCTGTAATTCTCTAATACCTTGGAAAAAATAAAACAGGTATCCCAGATGTAAGCCACAATTATGCTACCAGCTCTGCTAGAGGAGAATCTCACTGACTTCAGTAGAACTCCCCAAACCGGAACAAGCATGCGAGTAAAGCTAGGTCTACACTACAGCAGCACAACTCTGGTGCTGGAGCTATGCGGCAGTGTGCACACTTCCTCCATGGACAGAAGGGGCATCCTGTTTTATGGGATGGTAGGTCACTACATCACCAGAACAATTCTTCCGTTGACCTAGGTATGTTTACAGTAGGGGTTAGGTCGACCTAATGATGTTGCACATGGTGCAAAATTTTTCACAGCCCTGAGCAGTGTAACTAGGTCAATTTGAGTTTTAGGTGTAGACCAGGCTTTAGCATAGATCCAATTGCAGGTTGTGAGTTGTACTGTAGTACCATGCTGACGGGGGAATCTCTTAATCTTACAGGTAACATAAGAGCTCCCCCTGGCTCTGAAATGACAAAGACATTACAGTACCCAACAATTAACTGTTCTTGCAGATTATTTTGGAGCTGTAGGAGATGTTATTGGATAAACGCAAGATTAAGGGTCTGTTAATATCATTATCTATATTAAAGTAGCTCACAGATGCCCCGGGACGAGCTTGGAGTTTACAATCCAAAGGGACTAGACAGACAAAGGATTGGAGGGAAACAGAGGTAGAGGAAAGGGGAAGCAACTTGCCCAAGGTCACAGAGCAGAGCTATGAACACAGAACTCACAGACTCAGAAACTTTAAGGTCAAAAGGGACCATCGTGATCATCTAGTCTGACCTGCACATCACAGGCCACAGAACCTCACTCACTCCAGAAACAGACCCCTAACCGCTGGCTGAGTTACTAATGTCCTCAAATCATGGTTTAAAGACTTCAAGTTACACAGAATCCATCATTTACAGGAGTTTAAATCTGCAAGTGACCCTGGGCACCATGCTGCAGAGGAAGGCAAAAGATGCTCAGGGTTTCTTCCAATCTGACTTGGGGGAAAATTCCTACATGAACCAAAATATGGCAATCAGTTAGACCCTGAGCAGGTGGGTAAGACCCATCAGCCAATAGGGTAGCTGGGGGGGGAGCAGCCGCTCCCCCACTGAGCACAAATGGTGCTTTGTCAATTTCCTAGCACCTTTGTACTCACCCAGGGGAATGATAAAAAAAAAAAAAAGCCACCACCCGCTGCAGTGCTTTTATTTTACTGACCCGGCAGCGCTCCAGGTCTTCGGCGGCACTTTGGCCACAGGACCTTCACTCGCTCCGGGTCTTTGGCAGCATTTCGGCAGCGGGAACTTCAGTGCCGCCAAAGTTTGAATTCATCTTTCTTAAACATGGAAGAGAAGAAATGTACACAGTATCCCCGATGCGTTCTCACCAGTGCCTTGTATAATGGTACTAACACTTCCCTGTCTCTACTGGAAATACCTCCCCTGATGCATCCTAGGAGTGCATTAGCCTTTTTCATGGCCACATCACATTGACGACTCATAGTTATCCTGTGGTCAACCAATACTCTCAGGTCTTTCTCCTCCTTTGTTGCTTCCAACTGATAAGTCCCCAGCTGAGTCCCAGTCCAGCATCTTATCCACTAAACTATTCTGCCTTTTCAGCGTTTTCACCATTCTACCTCCTCCCTCAATTGATATTAACACAGGAAAGACACCCATTTTGTCCCTCACTCACTGATCTCCTCTGGTAATACCTGAGAAATGAGTTAATCACCCATGGTCTGGAGTTACACAGCTGGTCATGGCAGAAGACTTGCACAGTTATTACGGGTGTCTTTGCACCCTCCCATAAAACAGAATGCCAAGAGCATGGCTTGCCAGCTATTTCTGATGCAGCAAAGAAAGCATGAGAGAGGAACTGTAGGTAAATTCTTTGGGACAGAAACACGAAGGCTTTGCTGGGGCTTAACAGATAATTATTGACTGTAGAGTGCTTTTCTCTGTACATCTCATTATGCCCCATCTTATGGATGGGGAAATGACTTGCACAAGGATAACTTGCACAAATGCTGGGAAAAGACCCCCAGGTGTCCTAATGGCTAATGCCCAGTCTAGCCATGAGTCCATGCTGCAAACATCTTCATGGGCCTGCTTCCCTGACCCCCAAAAAAGAAAAATAAATGAATTAACTTCTCCTGGCAGCATGGAGTAGAAGCCCCTGTTGCTCTGTAGGAAGGTTTCCTACCAGGCTCGCTGCAGTTTGCTCAAAGCAGTGCATGCTGGAATGCCTGCCCCAGCTTCACAGCATGCTAGCAATCATAATATTCAGATCACTAAAGGAAGAGAAACTGCAGTAGCTATGGGAGCTGACAGGCTCCCTCTTCCTGGGTTTCACCTCCTTCCTCAACCTTTCTTGATGGAGGAAGCACACAGCGTCAGATTAACTGGTGTATGCAGGAGACATGGCCATGGATTCATGGTGAAGAAAAAGAAATTGCTTTCTGAAGTGTGCCGTCTTGCTGCTACTGTCAATCACGGGGTCCTTACCTGGTCAGGCTGAGCTCAGCCAAAGCAAGGATGCAATCTGGATGTCAGAGCATCATCTGTCAGCTGCTGCAATCTCACTGTCTCAACACCCCCACCTCTACATCTCTCCTGAACTTCCCGGCCTCCAAATATCACACACAGCGATTCCTGTCTCTGAACACTTTTCCTGCATACTAGCCTCTCTGTGTGCACTTTTGCAGGATGAAAGGAAGAAAGAATGAACAAATGAACCGTGGAAAGGGAAGAGGAGACAGATTTGCAGCACTTATACTGTTCCCCATGGGGATCCTACAGAAGTCTTGTCCTCAGCCTGGATCCCCCTGAAATACTTTAGCCTACCAAACAGCAGCCACCTCTGAAGATTTCCAGACTCATCTGCCCTGCAAGGGGAATTCCACTGAATGATGCTGAGTTCCTGTTAACAAAAAGGCTCCTGTGAGGATAGGTGGAACGCTAAAGCCCAAGGGCTGTAGGTGAGTTGAGGCAAGCATCCCATCTCCAGGAGCAGCTGGCTCTGGACATTTCAGAAGGAAGTGCGAGGGAAGGGCCCTAGGCTCGCCCAGCCATGGGATACCATGTCTCCAGCCCTGCACCCTAGCCTCATACCCTTGGAATAAAAAGAACATGAGTACTTGTGGCACCTTAGAGACTAAGAAATTTATTTCAGCATGAGCTTTCGTGAGCTACAGCTCACTTCTTTGGATGCATAGAATGGAACACACAGACAGGAGATATTTATACATACAGAGAACATGAAAAGATGGAAGTATGCATACCAACAGGAAGAGTCTAATCAATTGAGATAAGCTATCATCAGCAGCAGAAAAAAAAAACTTTTGAAGTGATAATTACGATGACCCATAGAAGGTGTGAGGAGAACTTAACATAGGGAAATAGATTCAATTAGTGTAATGACCCAACCATTCCCAGTCTCTGTTTAAGTCTGAGTTAATTGTATCTAATTTGCATATTAATTCGAGTTCAGCAGTCTCTCTTTGGAGTCTGTTTTTGAAGGTTTTTTTGTTGCAAAATTGCCACCTTCAAGTCTGTCACTGAGTGGTTAGATAGGCTGAAGTGTTCTCCCACTGGTTTTTGAATGTTATGATTCCTGATGTCAGATTTGTGTCCATTTATTCTTTTGCGTAGAGATTGTCCGATTTGGCCAATGTGCATGGCAGAGGGGCATTGCTGGCACATGATGGCATATAACACATTGGTAGATGTGCAGAAGAATGAGTCCCTGATGGCGTGGCTGATGTGATTAGGTCCTATGATGGTGTCACTTGAATAGATATGTGGACAGAGCTGGCATTGGGCTTTGTTGCAACGATAGGTTCCTGGGTTAGTGTTTATGTTGTATGGTGTGCGGTTGCTGGTGAGTATTTGCTTCAGGTTGGGAGGCTGTCTATAAGCGAGGACTGGCCTGTCTCCCAAGATCTATGAGAGTGAGAGATCATCTTTAAGCATAGGCTGTAGATCTTTGATGATGCGCTGGAGAGGTTTTAGTTGGGGGCTGTAGGTGATGGCTAGTGGCGTTCTGTTATTTTCTTTGTTGGGCCTGTCCTGTATTAGGTGGCTTCTGGGTACTCTTCTGGCTCTGTCAATCTGTTTTTTCACTTCAGCAAGTGGGTATTGTAGTTTTAAGAATGCTTGATAGAGATCTTGTAGGTGTTTATCTCTGTCTGAGGGATTGGAGCAAATACGATTGTATCTTAGAGCTTGGCTGTAGACAATGGATCCTGTGGTGTGTCCTGGATGGAAGCTGGAGGCATGTAGGTAAGTATAGTGGTCAGTGGGTTTCTGGTATAGGGGGGTGTTTATGTGACCATCACTTATTAGCACAGTAGTGTCTAGGAAACTTGTGTGGATTGATCTAGGCTGAGGTTGATGGTGGGATGGAAATTGTTAAAATCATTGTGGAATTCCTTGAGGGCTTCCTTTCCATGAGTCCAGATGATGAAGATGTCATCAATGTAGCGCAAGTAGAGTAGGGGCGTTAGGGAACGAGAGCTAAGGAAGCATTGTTCTAAGTCAGCCATAAAGATATTGGCATACTGTGGGGCCATGCGGGGTACCCATAGCAGTGCCGCTGACTTGAAGGTATATATTGTCCCCAAACATGAAATAGTTGTGGGTGAGGACAAAGTCACAAAGTTCAGCCACCAGGTTAGCCGTGATATTATCGGGGATACTATTCTTGACGGCTTGTAGTCCATCTTTGTGTGGAATGTTGGTGTAGAGGGCTTCCACATCCACAGTGGCCAGGATGGTGTTTCTGGAAGATCACCGATGGATTGTACTTTCCTCAGGAAGTCAGTGGTGTCTCGAAGATAGCTGGGAGTGCTGATAGCATAGGGCCTGAGGAGAGAGTCCACATAGCCAGACAATCCTGCTGTTAAGGTGCCAATGCTTGAGATGATGGGGCATCCAGGATTTCCAGGTTTATGGATCTTGGGTAGCAAATAGAATACACCTGGTCGGGGTTCTAGACATGTGTCTGTACAGATCTGTTCTTATGCTTTCTCAGGGATTTTTTTGAGCACTTGGTGTAGTTTCTTTTGGTAATCATCAGTGGGATCAGAGGGTAATGGCCTGTAGAATGTGGAGTTAGAGAGCTGCGTAGCAGCCTCTTATTCATATTCTGACCTATTCATGATGACGACAGCACCTCCTTGTCAGCCTTTTTGATTATGATGTCAGAGTTGTTTTTGAGGCTGTTGATGGCATTGTGTTCAGCATGGCTTAGGTTACGGGGCAAGTGATGCTGCTTTTCCACAATTTCAGCCTGTGCACGTTGACGGAAGCAATCTATTTAGAAGTCCAGTCTGTTGTTTCGACCCTCAGGAGGAGTCCATGCAGAATCCTTTTATTATAGCGTTGGTAGGAAGGATTCTGTGGGTTAGTATGTTGTTCAGAGGTGTGTTGGAAGTATTCTTTGAGTCGGAGACGGCGAAAGTAGGATTCCAGGTCACCGCACAACTGTATCACGTTCGTGGGTCTAGAAGGAGAAAAGGAGAGACCCCGAGATAGGACAGATTCTTCTCCTGGGCTAAGAGAATAGCTGGAAAGATTAACAATATTGTTGGGTGGGTTAAGGGAGCTACTGTTGTGGCTCCTTGTGGCATGTAGCAGTTTAGACAGTTTAGTGTCATTTTTCTTTTGTAGAGAAGCAAAGTTTGTGTAGTAAATGGCTTGTCTAGTTTTGTAAGGTCCATCCATGAGGAAGTTTGTGTAAAAGGTTGGTTTTTCATGAGAGTATCTAGTTTTGAGAGTTTAGTCTTAATCTTCCCGTTTGCTGTATAGGATGTTGATCAGGTGGTTTCGAAGTTTCTTTGAGAGTGTGTGGCACAATCTGTCAGCATAGTCTGTGTGGTATGTAGATTGTAATGGATTTTTTACCTTTAGTCCTTCTGGTATGATGTCCATCTGTTTGCATTTGGAAACGAAGATGATGTCTGTCTGTATCTGTAAGAGCTTTTCATGAAATTGATGGATTTCCACTCCATACAGCTAAATGCAGTGCCTTGCATAATGACAGGTTTCAGATTAGCAGCCGTGTTAGTCTGTGTCCGCAAAAAGAACAGGAGTACTTGTGGCACCTTAGAGACTAACAAATTTATTTCAGCATGAGCTTTCGTGAGCTACAGCTCACTTCTTCGGATGCCTAGAATGGAACCCTTGGAGTGGGTTGCTTTTCTTTTCACAGAGGCAGGGGCAGCAGCAGGTTTATCACAGGGGTTCCAGGAGCACAGTCTCTGCCCTGAACCCAGCATCCACCTTCCTGACCCTCCTCTACCCAAGGAGGAAGGATGATTAAGTGGTTAAGGCTCGGACTTAGGGTTCACTACCTCACTCTGGCATGTATTTCACAAGGGACCTAGGCAAGTTCTGTCATACTTCAGGCCCAGATTTTTGAGTTAGGCACCTAAATACCTTTAAATTATTGGAAGCAAAGTGCCTAAATCTCTTTAAAAAGTTGCCCCCCTGTGCCTCAGCCCTCCATCTGTACAATTGGTGTAACAGCATTGCCCTCGTTCCCAGGGGTGTTCTGAGGATGGCTCTGTGTGGCGCTTGGCTACTGCGGCAATAGAGCCCACATAAGTACTATGTCGAACAGACAAGAAGGAGGGTTGTATGTCTCAGGCCTCCAACAGGCAGAAAGGGATTGAGAGTCAGCTCTGACCCATGCCTGTGTGACGGGCTATGAGTCCATAGTTCCCCTCTACACATGCTTTTAATAACCAATTAATATTTATTCAGCACAAAGCCCTATTAGATCTAAATTGCCGGCTCAACTAGGAGGGTTGTTCTGTGTTAAATGAACACTGACTCATAGGCAGCATTGATCTAGAGTTAATTAGGCGTTAGTCACAGGCGAGGTACCTATCAATCATGGCAAACCCAATGTAACAGCCCATACGTGAGGCATGAAGTCAAAGCACCCCAGCAACGTGGCTGACTAAGCACACATGCTAGCTTGGAGGAGGTGAATTGCAGTGACTTGCATTACCTCCACCTGCCGACATACAGACCGTAACCTTTCTCCTGGGGGAGCCATCCCTGGCCCAGCCTCCTGTCAAGGGAGTGCCTGCTCCTCACCCAACCTGCTCTCTAAAGAGGAGGCCAGGGCCAGATCCTCAGCTGGTATCCACTTGTGTGTTGCCACTGAAGTCCAAAGGAGCTATGAGAATTTATGCCCGCCACTCCTCTGCCCGCATCCTTCTACAAAGGCACCCTGTGGTCTCCAAACTGAGCACACAAGCCAGGGAACAGAGTCATTCATGGGACTCACCTACCCTGCCACCAAATCTCCTGCTTGGAGAGCCCCAGGACTCTGAGAGCCTCCTGAAAACAAGAATATCTGGCTGAGCCCAGAGGTGAGCTATCACAACCTAGTCCCAGATTTGGACCTTAGCGTCCAAAATATGGGAGTTAGCATGAAAACCTCCAAGCTTAGTTACCAGCTTGGACCTGGTAAAGCTGCCACCACCCAAAAAATTAGAGTGTTTTGGGGCACTCTGGTCCCCCCAAAAACCTTCCCTGGGGACCCCAAGACCCAAATTCCTTGAGTCTCACAACAAAGGGAAATAAACCTTTTCCCTTCCCCCCTCCAGGTGTTCCTGGAGAGAGACACCGAAGCAAGCTCCATGAATCTAAACAGAGGGACTCCACCCTCCCCGTTCCCAGCCTTGGAAAACAGAAGTACCGAGAGTTAATCTCTCTTTCCCCCCTCACCCAGAGGGAATGCAAAGTCAGGCTAGTAAATCTCACACACACAGATTTCCCCCTGACTTCTTCCTCCCACCAATTCCATGGTGAGTACAGACTCAATTCCCTGGAATTCCCCACTAAAGAAAAACTCCAACAGGTCTTAAAAAGAAAGCTTTATATAAAAAGAAAGAAAAGTACATAAAAATGGTCTCTCTGTATTAAGGTGACACATACAGGGTCAATTTCTTAAAAGAAATATGAATAAACAGCCTTATTCAAAAAGAATACAATTCAAAGCACTCCAGCAACTATAGACAGGTAAATACAAAAAAAAACCATACAAATCACTATCTGATCTTTTGTACTCACAACTTGGAAACAGAAGATTAGAAAGCAGGAAACAGAAATCACTTCTCATAGCCGAGAGAGCATACAGGCAGAAGAACCAAGAACAAAGGACTCACACACAAAGTTCCCTCCACCCAGATTTGAAAAAGTCCTGTTTCCTGATTGGTCCTCTGGTCAGGTGGTTCAGATTACTTCTTTCCAGGTGAAAGAGACGTTAACCCTTAGCTATCTGTTTATGACATGAGCCAAGCTTATCTGAGCTGAAAGTCCCCCACGGTGCTTGTGAACAATAACGTTCAGTGATATTGGTCCCCAGCTATCCGCTGTGGGGGATAAATCTACTATCGCGTATGGGACAAGAAACGGAATTCCGATGTTGTGGCTCCAGGAAAGGGTACTCAGGCAGTACAGATATGCTGTGTCCTCATCCACCTGCATGGAGCCAACGCTGAAGTTTCTGGGTCTGAGCCTCCATTGCCCTGTGTTTTGTGCTGTCATTTTCACTAGGGCCAAGTGAGCGTAAGCACCACCATTCAATGGTGCTAGCTCACTTATTGTCCTAACTGCCCTTCCGGCCCAGTAGCCCAGCCACCAATGCCTATACACAGCGCAGGGTGAGAGGCACTCTGCATTTAGCTGTGGCATCATACCTTAGAAGGAAGCTAATATTGCATGAGAGGGGAGTATAAAAGGTAATGGGCCAGATAGGGCAGTTGATCCTTCTGGATGCCCATACATCAAGCTCAGATTGCAGTCTGATCTCGTTACTGGGGTAGGCTGGCCTAGGCACTGATCCTATTCTCCAGCTTTCAGGCTACAGATCCTTAGCATCGCTCATCTGGGAGTAAGGGTTGTGCTTGCATTCTAAAGCTCTAAGGCCTCCCTTCCTGCTGCTGGAATCCAACCCAGTGAAGAGGATTCACTCTCTACAGTTGCTTACTTTTGCTTTTGTCCTAACCCTGGCCTGGAGGCACTGCCCCCTCCTGAGGTGAGAATGGAAGCCAGGTTCCCATGTTCATTCAGTCCCAGACTTCCCGCATCTCCCCATTAATGAGCTTCCAGTCCTGCCCTGCAAAGGATACCATCTTCTCAGGGGAGGAGGGGAAATACCATCCCCCGACACTCATCCATCTGGGGGCTTGCCCCATTCTTGTCCTCCAAGGGCCACCAGGAAAGAAAGTCTGCCAGGTGAACGCTGGCTTTCCCTTCGGTATCTCCCCCACACCTCCACACACTCCCTGCTCCCCCAAGGCATCAGAGGGCAACAAGAAACGTTGGTTAGCAGCATGATCTAGTGAAAAGGGCACGGGTGTGAAAGACCTGGGTTCTACTCCCAGCTCTTCCACCAACCTGCTGGGAGGCCCTTGGGCAAGTCACTTCACTTTTCCGCACCTTTGTTTTCCTTCGACCCCTTTGACTTGCCTGTTTGGATTATATTCTAGCCAGGGCAGGGGCTGCCTCTCACTATGTGCGTGTACAGCACCTAGCACCAGGGAGGGGGTCTGATCTCTCTACTGGAATGCGAACAACAGTAAATGCCAAAAGCAGCTCCCGTTCTGCTCTCTCTCTCTCGGAGTCCAGTTTGGACAGAGATGCCCTTTCCCCAGCAAAGAGAGAAAGATGCAATGTGTCTTTGGAAAGACTAGCCACCAAATCCTTTCCTTCTTGGATCAATTTCCGAATAAAAACTGGAACGTGAAACACAAACCCAAGAGAGAGATGCAGGCAGGCTCCTCGCCCCCTCCCCACCCTTCTCCCATGGTAAAGCCAGCAGACACTCCAAGCCTGGGCAGGCTCACTGTACATATACAGCACACTCAGCCTCTTATCTGCATTGCTTCCACTGAAGGAGGTGATTAACTCCCTGACCTGTGGAGCTTTAAAGCGACCTCCGAGAATAGATAGAATCTTGTTATCTTGTAATGAGTTTTATGGCTTATTTCAGTACATTTCAGCCATGTTTCTCCAGTGATTAAGGCAATTATCAGCCAGTGCATTTCAGGATTATGAATTATGGAGCTCTCAAGATGCTAAAGAAAATAGCCTCAGAAAGGCTAGAGATATTTAAAAGCTCTCCGTACACCCTCTCCACTCCCATAGTTCTTTAACTTGGAAGTCAGCCCCCTCTCTGAGAGCTTGGGAAAAGATACAATCTAAGGAGCTAAGTGTCAAAGATTACAGTGTGTTCCAGTGGTTACAATAAGTAATACATAATATTTAATACCCCAAGTGCTTTACCGAGGGAAGGCAGTGGAGTTTTCCCAGTTTAACAAGTTTCCCCAACTGAGCCAGGAACAGGAGGGATTTGTCCTCACTCCCAGCCTATGGACCACTCTGCTAGCTCACACGACCTTCCTGGGAATGAAGAGACCAGAGTTCTGTTTCTGCCAGCTGATTCATTGTGTTTGGGCAAGTTAGGCATCGCTTTGTGCCTCAGTTTCCCTATCAGTAACACCTGCCTTGCCGGGGTATCATGAAGCTTAATTCTCGCTCATAAAGTGCCAATAGAGCCTCAGATGACTGGCAAGTATTCGAGAGACAAGGTGGAAAGGGTACTCACAGGGTATGTCTACAATGCAATAAAAGACCCACAGCCTGGCTGTGGCTGGCCCAGGCTTATGTGACAGGGACTCTGGGGCTAAAAGCTGCAGCGTAGACGTCTGGGTTCAGGCTCAGGCTGGAACCTGGGCTCTGAACCCCTATGTAAGTGGTGGGTCTCAAAGCCCAGGCTCCAGCCGAGCCTGAATCTCTCCACTGCCATTTTTAGCCCTGCAGTGATCCAGATGCTGAGACTTGGGCAGTGGATTTTTTAGGGCAGTGTACATGTACCTGGAGTGTCACAGGTAATTACAGGAGCTACAACAGGGGTGGGCAAACTTTTTGGCCTGAGGGCCTGTCATAAACAGATAGCTAAGGGTTAATGTCTCTTTCACCTGAAGCACCTGACCAGAGGACCAATCAGGAAACTGGATTTTTTCAACTCTGGATGGAGGGAAGTTTGTGTCTGGGTCTTTGTTGTCTGTCTGCCTGCTTTTCTCTCAGCTATGAGGAGTGATTTCTATTTCCTGCTCTCTAATCTTCTGTTTCCAAGTTGTGAGTACAGAGATCATGTATTTACATGTCTATAGTGGCTGGAGTGCTTTGAATTGTATTCTTTTTGAATAAGGCTGTTTATTCAATATTCTTTTAAGCAATTGACCCTGTATTTGTCACCTTAATACAGAGAGACCATTTGTATGTATTTTTCTTTCTTTCTTTCTTTCTTGAGACCTGTTGGAGTTTTCTTTACTGGGAAACTTCAGGGAAATTGAGTCTGTACTCACCAGGGAATTGGTGGGAGGAAGAAATCAGGGGGAGATCTGTGTGTGTTGGATTTGCTAGCCTGATTTTGCATTCCCTCTGGGTGAAGAGGAAAGTGCTTTTGTTTCCAGGACTGGAATTACAGAGGGTGGACTCCCTCTGTTTAGATTCACAGAGCTTGTATCTGTGTATCTCTCCAGGAGCACCTGGAGGGGGGAAGGGAAAAGATTTATTTCCCGTTGTTGTGAGACTCAAGGGTTTGGGTCTTGGGGTCCCCAGGGAAGGGTTTTGGGAGGACCAGAGTGCCCCAAAACACTCTAATTTTTTGGGTGGTGGCAGCAAGTACCAGGTCCAAGCTGGTAACTAAGCTTGGAGGTTTTCATGCTAACCCCCATATTTTGGACGCTAAGGTCCAAATCTGGGACTAAGGTTTGACAGGGCCTCATCGAGTTTCGTAAATTGTATGGAGGGTCGGTTAGCGGAGGGGGTTGTGGCCCGGCCTCCACCTCCTATCTACCTCCCCGGGACTCCTGTCCCATTCACCACCATCTCTTTTTCCTGACAGTCCCTATGGGACCCCTGCCCCATCCACACACACCAGCTCCCTGTCCCCTGACTGCCCCAGGACCCCAGATGCCCCATCCAACCCCTCCTTTCATTCCTGACCATACCCCCAGGACCCCTGCCCCATCCAACCCCCTGTTTCCCCCCCAACCACCCCAACCCCATCCACGTGTTCTGTAGCCACGTGTTCTCAGCTGAAATCCGCGTGCTTCACAACCTCGACACCAGACCTGCAGCTGTGTTACTGCTTCTGGCACCCCGAGCTTGGGTCCAGGCTGGGATGGCAGGAGAGGGTTTAACTAAGCCATGCCTGAAGTGCAGGCATTTAGGTTTGGGGAGCTAGTCCCCCAGGAGGGCAGGATTCCATCAGCCCTGGAGTTGAGTTGGGATTCAGAATTCTCCCCACCCCTGCAGCAGAAGTCCTCAGTCCCAGCAAATTCCTCCTGACAGGAGCCTGTTTGATGTCCTTATCTGCTAGAGCCAAGGGCCCGCTAAGCTTGTTTCAGGCAACAAGGTCACAGCCATTCCCCTTCATCCCTCCTCTATGCTCTCTGGGTGACTTTGAAGCTAGGGCTCCTGGATGGGAGTTTACTGAGTAATCTCTCAAATAGGGACATCTTTAACTGTGAAAGCAGCAGGGACGCCTAACCCCTCTGGCAAGAAACAGATTATCCATCTGGGCAACAGTGCCACTGCTCAGCCTCTCTGGGTGCCATTCAGTATGGATCGGTGCTATTTTTGGCCTCTTGGGGTGTCTCAGCCAGTGTTGGTCAGTGCTATTTATGTCCCTCCCTCCAGGATCTCCCATCAAATCCAGGGTTTATTTAAAGGTCTAATGCCACTGAGCAGCTTAGTTCTAACCACATGTCTGGGATTACTCAGAAAGTGAATGGACAATTACTACGGAATCCTGTTCAGCTCATGGGATCAACCCATACCAGCATTACGCAACCTATTCTGGCCTAGAGCAGATCACTGTTGGAGGAGCCGGGATGAAGTCTCCATTCACAGACTTGGTCAGGTTGGGCTGGATAAACATGGCTCCATCCACACCGTGCTGGCAAACACATGGTGCAAACTGCTTTTAAAGACAAATTAAAGCTAGTTCAAGGCCAAGTCCGCATGGCTGCTTGGACCCCTCATGAATTGACTTAAGCCCTTATATGATATAATGCCTAGCCCTTCTCATCTATAGATCTCAGAGCACGTTACAAAGAAGGTCAATATAATTAGCCCCATTTTACAGAAGGGAAAAGTGAGGAACACTGAGGCAGGGCTAGTACTAGAACCTAGGTCTCCTGAGTCCAAGTCCAGTGCTATATCCACTAGGCAACACTGTCACCATGTTTAAAATCAGCTCAAGGGACACAGGTCACAAACCAGGGCAGATGGGACATAAGTGCTCCTACTGTCAATGCTACTGAAAGCTGCTGTGTTGCGGGGCACAGTGACAGAATGGCAGTACCGGACGCAGGTAAATCATAGCTCAGTCTGACAGAGTAGATGGAACCAAATCATCTCCCAGAAGTTCTTCTATCCTGAATCACGCTGCAGCTTTGAACTTTGCAGACATGGTGCACGGATATGGGCGCTTTGTTCAATCCTATTTACATTGCAAGACAGAAATGGCTTAGCCAGGTTGAGAAGTACTGTTTTATCACCCAGTTCTGCAACACAAGTTAATGATACCCGGCCATCCTGGGGCCAGGACGTCTGCTACTCAGCACAAAATAGGTAGTGTGAACACAGCTGGTGCTATAAAGTGACATGACCAACGCAGGCAGGGATTTTGTTCCAAGTATTGTGCCAATATAATACTGATTGGCCCAGTATGTGATCACACACTTCCTGTAGTGCCCAAGCTGGTAAGATAAGAGTCTACTACTTCATCATCCTAATCATAGAAATGTAGGGCCGGAAGGGACTTCAAGGGGTCATCTAGTCTATCCCCCTTGCTCCCCCACATGGAGGCAGAACCAAGCAAACCTAGATCATCCCTGACAGATGTCTGTCCAATCAGTCCTTAAAACCCTCCAGGGACAGGGATTCCACAACCTCCCTTGGGAGCCTAGTCCAGAGCCTAACCACCCAGATGGCACAGACACGATGCTCCATCTGGTCCAAGCCAAAGCTCATATTCTAGCATCCCCTGGCTCTTGGGTGTCTGTGAGCCAGACACACATTCTACATCTTGATCTATGCCACACGGCTCTCCAGATTGGCTCTCGGTCAGAAGGAATGAGGTGACATAATGGGAAGAGCTGCTTTCTACATTTTATGGCAACTAAACGGCATAGGGGCCTCTAGAGGAGAGTCCTCAAACATTCTCCAGCAGCCACAGCAGGGAAGAGAGAGAAGGCAGTGTTGGGCTCCCCAACCTAGACCCACACACAGGCATCCAAAGTTCAAGTGTTCATATTATCATCTCAATTATACAGGGAAACTGAGGCACTGAGCAAAGTTACTTGTCTAAGGTCACACAGGGATTCTTGTGGTAGAGCCAAAGGTTGAACGCATATCCCCTGAGCTTCACCCACTAGCTTACACTTCTTGACTAGCTTACAGTCACAGAGGGATTCAGGGTTCACAACAGAATTTGAACTCAGGGGGTTCTGGATTCCAGCCCTGTGCTCAGATCACCCCACCCATAAGGCAGTCACATATATACACACAGACTCTTTGCACTTTCTGGGTCCTTGAGGCTGAAATGGATATAAAGAAGTCCAAGAAAGGGGATTCTGCTGACAGAACCATTCCTTAATTTGCCCTAAAACCAAGCTGTTTAATTATCTTGATTCATGCTTTGTTTGTTTTCTTCCCCTGAAAACGAGCATTGGAAATCGAGTGCCGCTCCCAGAAATAAAACATTTCTTTAATGTAAGCAGAGATAGGAGCCAGGTCCCACTCATCTCTCATCCTCTCTCTATATTGTGTCTATTCTTCTCCTAAGTGTAAGTGTAAAATATTAATTTTGTGTAGAAATAAAATGAAGCCCCTGGAAATGAGTTCAAGGAAATAAAGCCATCACTTGAGTTAATTAAGAAGCAATTATACTCAAACTCTGTAATAAGGATTTCAAATAGTAGGACACACTGATATGCAAGTATGAAATCAACTGAAGGAGGAGAGACTAGGGAACTCTGGAATCAGGGCCTCTGAACAGAATGGAATAGATTACGAAGCTTCCCATTCACATTCCAAGGAACAAACCAGTGGAGCTATATTGACTAGCACCAGTTGAGGATTTCACACAGAACTGCCTTGGATCCTTTCCACCTTGCAAATAGAACCTTCCCAAGGGACCTGGTTTACAATCAGAGCTGGACAAATAGCTGGTTTTTCAGTTCAGTGGTACTTCCCTCCATCCCAAAAAAAAAAAACAAAAAACTGGCAAATCAAAATGTCGAAAGAACATTAGTTTTGGGTCCAAAAAACTGAGTTTAATTTCAGGCTTTATCAATGGTTTTCAATTAAAGACAGAAGGAGATTTTAAAATCATGTTGTTTCAAATAAAAAAAAATGCTTCACGTAGAAAATGTCAAATGAGACATTTTGAATTTTTCTGACTTTTTGCTCTATATGATCTTTCTCAGCTGAAACAATTTTGTAAAATCGACCCGAAATGGTGAATTGTTTCAGTCCACCCAAATCTACAGATTTTAATGAAAAAAGTTTGAGACAAAAAATTTTGCCCAGCTCTTGTTAGGTGGTCCTCTCTGAGTGACTATGTTGTAACCCCCATTGGTTTAATCATCTCAGCGCTATTCTGTGGAATCATGCTTGTGGCCACATTCCCATGAAACAAGGATGCTTTTGTTTCTGGTGCACTTGCCTCTCAGTACTCTGTCTGTGCCTCTTGCTATTCCATCCTGTGCCCCACTCCCCAAAATAATTCTAATGGTGCCCCTCAACCCTGACCCACAACACAGCCAGCTATTCCAATCCACCTCTGCCCATACTTTTGGGAATGGATCCCATGAAGCATCCCACATTCTTTCAGTCTTAGGCCCCCCCATATAGTCCTGCAGATGTCCCTCCATTCCATCTTGACACATCTTCAGCTCCTTATGGTTCATCTCTGCTAACAGGCCTGTAATGTGCTGTCTGAAAGGATCTGCTAATCTCTTTCAGATGTTAGCCGAGTGCTTCTGTTGCATTGTACTTGGGCTGTCTGGCTAATATCACAAAGCACTAGATGCAAAGAATATGCAAAACAGGGCTCCCCCCAGAGGTGGAAGTGGGTCAGCCATCCATAAGATGACAGACAAAATCCCTAGTTACTGGAAGAAGGTAATTTGACATAACAGCTGTTCTGACATTGTCTCCCTATGGATAGCGCTGGCAATAGGAATGCAAATAAGCATGCTTTGCAATTCTCCTGGAGAGCAACTTTCAACAGAGGAGCCAAAAGCGCTTTAGAAATGTGAAACAATTAAGCTTCACAACCCTACTGTGAGGCAGATATTATATACGCCCATTTTAGAGACAGCTATATCAATGCACACAGAGACGTGACTTGTCTCAGGTTTCACCACAGATAAGTGACAGAGCCGGGAATGGAACCCAGGAATACTATCTCCCTGCTGTAATCACCAGGCTGCCCATCCTTTACCATCCATCTTTCAGAAAAGCAGGGAGAGGGCATGAAGATGGACTGGGAGAAATTCAAAGATAAAATGTGCACACTGGCTGATCCTGCAGTGTGGACTAATGGCCAGAGCAGACAATGGAAGCAGCGGTAATCAGGAGATCTAAGTTCTGTTCCCAGCTCTGGCACTGACCCTGGGCAAGTCACTTCACTGCTCTGTGACTCAGTTTCCCCATCTGTAAAATGGGGATAAAATATTTCCCTGCTTTAGTAAAATGCCTTGAGACCTAGGAATGAAAAGTGAGACATACAGCAAGATCTAATATAATTATTATTAAATTTCTCCCTCACCTATGGTATCTTTGGTCTCTACTATAATTATAATCTAATAATATATAATTATAGTATTACTCTGGCTCAAAATTAATCTATATGGCACTTTCCCATCCCAAAGATTCCTCCGTTCCTTCTCCAGGTTCCAACCCTCTCTCTTGGTGACCCCTGTATAAACAGAACTGCCTCTGTCTCCATCCCTTTATGAGACGGAGGAACAACCCAGCTCCTTTCTTCCTGGAACTCAGCCATCCAGACAGAATCGTAGAGAGACAGACGAGACCCCACAACTCTAGCAAATGTGGTTACTGCCCTGCTGCTTTCTGTATGGCAGCTACTAATTATCCCCTGAAATGTATATGCTCCTGGGATGCGAGCAGATGGGTATTTAAGTTAATAGCAGATTCAAATTGTCCTCCATTAATTCCACAATGATACCTGGTTTTACTTGGGCTCTGATTCCACTTGGTTAATCCATGAGTTATTACTCAAATGCCATTAGTCCCTCTCTTCCCCACCTCCCTAAGAGCAGGATTGTATTGACGGCTCAGAACACACCTGTCCCCCATGGGCTTTTCTTTTGCCTTTTCTAGGGCATCTGCTCAGGACAGATCCACCTGAATTCAGACCTTCTAATCCAGTTGAGTCTGCCTAGGAATTCAGTGCTGCACAACGCAGCCACTCAGAGAACCATTTGCAAGAGCAGGAATTGAACTCAGCTCCAAAAGTCCCAGATCCTCAGAGATAGTTAGGAACCCAACTCTCCCTGAAGTCAATGAGAATTAGGTGCCTAGCTACTCTGAGAATACAATCTGGGCCCAGGTACCTGCCACGACAGCTAACCCAGAAGCCCCATTAGCAGACTAGGTCCTACAACACAGTTCAGCAGTTCTGATTCCATCCAGGAAACGTCAGTGTTAAGCATACCCAGTTCATTACACTATCAGGAGATTCCCACTGGTACATTATTCCTCACTGACCCATTGAGAAAAAGAAGACAAAGGCAGACAAAAGCAAAATAGTCTTGAGCTCGGGAACCCACACAAGCGGTAATGAAGAAGCATATTTCATAGTATCATATTGCATGAAGCACCCCAGTACTGAGCAATAATGCTTCCCCCGGCCTGGAGGAAATATTTGATGTGCCTCAAATTGCAGCATTTAAGGGATAAAGCCTGCATTACATGAGATGCTTTTGCAGATTGAATCATATGAGTGTGAGAACATCCTCACTTTAGATCACATTTTTGTCTGTACTAGAAAAGTTGCACTGGTTTATCTATTTGAGGGGCTTATCTGGCCCACATTACCTTGATATCCGAGCATCTCACTGTCTATAATGTATTTATGCTCACAGCCACCCTATGAGGTAGGGCAGGGTAATCGTCCTATTTTTCTAGAGGGGAAGCTGAGGCACAGAGAGGCTATGTTACTTGTCCAAGGAGACTGTGGCAGAGCAGGGAATTGAATCCAGCTCCTGAGCTGGCACCTTATTCACTGAACCATCCTGTCTCTCTAAACTAGCACAACCCCGTAATCTGGACACATTTAAACAAGTTTAAGCCTGAATTAAATCAGTTCAGTTTAACACAGTAATTTCTCGATGCAAGCTAGATCGATTTAAGCAAGGGTTAAAGTGATTCACATGTGACTGTGTTTGCACTGCATTAACTACAGTGAGTTAAAATCAAGCTAATTGAATCCATGCAATTCTGGGGTCAGTTCTTCCCTTATCTGATTGCTGGTGTTTTCAAAATGTCATTGAAATTCCAGATTTTGATTTTAAAAAATGGATTTTTTTAAGACAATAAAATTCTGGACAAAACTGTCATTTCCAATCCATCTGTAATCAGACTCAGAGCTAATTCCATCCCATCTCAGAGCTGCCACAATTCGCCTCTCTCCAAATTACAAGATAAACTCCCTGCTTTTCCTCTGAGGTACACCTGGTGAATTTCTACCCTGCTGCTGGGTTGCTTAGAGTGAACCTTTTGGATTTGCAGAGAAGAATCCTTTAGATAGTCCCCGTCTCTGATCTCTGTCTATCTTCTTGTTTATCTGTTTATCTTTAGACTATGATATAGCCCTTTTAGTGTGTCTGGAAAGCACTTAGCACATCACAGGTGACACCACAAATAAATGCTTAATAATAATTCAGCTATTCATCCTCTGCAGAGTTTTCTTCGAAAGCCAGTCCTTAGAGCATTCTATTGACCAGCCTTGCCTTGCTATCAGAGTGACAAAAGAATGCAATTCTCTCCAGCACAGTACAGACGTGTGGAAAAACATGTCTCACTGCTAAGCACAATTGACCTCTGCTCCCTTCAAGAATCATACTCTTTCCTCCCTAACATAAATATACAAGCTCACAAAAACAGAAAAAAAAAAATAAAACAAAAATAAACAAAACCCCCAAACATTTTATTTTCATCTGCACATTCTTCACAAAAACCATAGGGCACTTTTTGCAAAACGCCCTTTCTGACTCCTGCTAAGCTCTTGGCAACAGAGATACCTTGTGGCAGAGAGTTCCACAGGGTAAATATGCCCTTTGTTTGTTTGTTTTAAATATTTACTTGTCTCAATTTTAATTTTGTGACCTTTTAAGTTCACTGGGCATCCCCTGGATCTTGTGTTATATAGCAGGACTGACTGGAAAACAAGAATTCTGTTTCATGAACAGTTGTGAGGTTTCAAATTTTGCTTTCATTCTGTATCAGTATAAAAATCCCATTGACTCTGTTCCCTGGTGCTGAAAGCAGTCTCTTGGGATGTGGGAAACCCAGGTTCAAGTCTTTGCTCTAAAGTAAGCAGAATAGGGACTTAAACCTGGGTGTCCCACATCCCAGGGAAATGCCCTAATTGCTAGAAACCTGGTTATTTTGAGGGCGTTCTCCCTCTCTCATTACAACCTGAAATTCCATCCTGAACTGGAAACAACTTCCCAATGAAACTGGCCTGTATGTATAAAAAGATCAGGTTTCAACAGATCTGCATTTTCCAATGAATAAATGTTTCATTGAAAAATTGCCAACTAGCTCTACCAAATAGCAGTTCCTGACTGACCCCTCTGTATCATCTACTGTCACATAAATGGTGCAAAATGCTCCAGAGGAGAGTTGAAATATTCAGCAACTAAGACCCCAGCCTTTTTGGCTGCCTTCCTGGGCAAACAGAATAGTAATTCATTGGCACCCAAGGTATGTGTCGTTGCTGTTACCTCCAGCGCCTGCAGTTGCTTGGCTCCAAGTCAAGGGAAATGATTTTAGACCAACATTTGTTGGAAGGAACATGGAACAAACTTCCACAGTCAGCAGTAGATGTAAGTCATGCCCATGAATTGCAGACCAGGCTGGAGAAATCATTGGAGGAAAATGGAATACAGAATTCTCAAGGCTAACTTTATTAGAGGGGATTAACGCAGTGTGATTGTAATGTATTGGGTCAGGTATTTCTTGCAGAAGGCTGAGTCTCTGCTATGTCACATCAGTTCGGAACACCAACAAAGTCAATGGTCTGATATGCACAGGGGAACATCAGACCTAGAGACTCGGTCTCCTGGGCTGTCAATTTCTGGTTGGAACATTACTCTTTTCCACCCTGAATCACAAAGAAGGGACAGACGAGGTCTAGGGGGCACAGAACCCCTGCCAAGAGCAAGTGGTGATAAAAGTCACCCCACAACGGTTCTAAAAAAAACCAAAACTGAATTCAAACCTTTTGCCCAATCCAAAATCTTGGGGGTTCGGAGATAAGGCACCCAGATCATTGGGGCAACCAACGTAGGAGTAGGAAGAGTTAGGCCTGGCCTACACCCCTGAGCAATGCAGTTAAATCTATCTAACCCCCTCTGCAGACAGCACTATTCAGTGAGAAAATTCTCCTGTTGATCTAGCTGTTACTGCTTGGGGATGTGGATTACCTATGCTGATGGGAGAACCCTACCCATCAGCCCAGGTAGTGTATTCACTGAATCACTACAGTGGTACAGGTGCAGCCTTTTAAGTGTGGACACGCCTTCCGAGGAGAAGACGTAGGACAATGCATTTGGAGCTCAATCCAAAGACCATTGAAATTAATAGATTCCTGCAGTGATGTTTGATGAGGGTAGATACAGAACTAAAGGCCTAAGTGGGGCAGAAAACATTGGGGGGGAGTTAGGGAACATCCCCCTTCTTCCCTCCTATAACACACCCACCCACCCACTCCGGTTGCGCCCAGGCCCCAGATTCAGACAGCTTCTGGTTTTACAAAAGCAAACCTGCTTCTTACCAGACCAGCTCTATTTTATTATCGAGCACCCCAGAGTATCCAATGAAGCTCACACAGATTCAATGCTGTGACCTCTGACAGCTCCGTCATCACTGGGTGAGATGGTTTAGAAGCCTACCCACCACTACCATTTCCAGCAACATCACCTGTGCCCAGCTTCCACCCGAGATGCCACATTGCCCACACCATGGGCTGGATTCTGCAGGTGAGCCTGTTAAAATCGACGACCTCTCTGGTCTGTACGGACATTAAAGACCCCAGATTTTGCCCTTGGCCTTTCTCACTGTTGTATTGTGCTCTGCTGCACTGGCACTCTTTCACCGGAGAAGGGGCTGCATGCAGATAGTTTGCCGAGTGCTTCCTTGGATAAAAGGTGCTACACAGAGGTAAGGAACGTTTCATAACGGTGCATGTATCATAACTGAGCAGCTCCTGTGTTATGTGTTCAAAAGCACTTCTGAAAGGCTGCCCTTGATTTAGGGCTTGTCTACATCACAAAGTTGCAGCGCTGGTGAGGGGGTTACAGTGCTGCAACTTAGGAGGTGTACACATCTGCAGGGCATCACCAGCGCTGCAACTCCCTGTTTACAGCGCTGGCCGTACTCCCGTTTTGTCTCGGGTGTAGAGGATCCAGCGCTGGTGATCCAGTGCTGGTAATCAAGTGTAGACACTTACCAGCGCTTTTCTTGACCTCCGTGGAATAAGCAGGTATCCCAGCATACCTGAGGAAGCCTCTCTGGTAATCAAGCAGGTCTCCTTCCCCGGTTTGCTCTCGTGTTCCCCGAACCCCCATGCAAGCAGGTCTCCTTCCCTGCGGTTTGCAGGGGGGCTCGGGGAACGCGAGAGCAAACCGCGGGGAAGCTGGTCTCCTTCCCCGGTTTGCTCTCGCGTTCCCCGAACCCCAGTGCAAGCAGGTCTCCTTCCCTGCGGTTTGCAGGGGGGTTCGGGGAACGCGAGAGCAAACCGCGGGGAAGCTGGTCTCCTTCCCCGGTTTGCTCTCGCGTTCTCCGAACCCCCCTTGAAGCCGCTCAACAGCGCTGCAGTGTGGCCACATCTAACACCACTTGCAGCGCTGGTTGCTGTAAGTGTGGCCACTCTGCAGCGCTGGCCCTATACAGCTGTACTAATACAACTGTAACAACCAGCGCTGCAAAATTGTAGATGTAGACATACCCTTAGATGCCCAGATGGGATCAGAGCTCTTTAGAAAAAGCTGGCCCTAACTGGGGGTAATGAGTGCTTCAAAATTTGACCCTGAGCTCTTGAAAAGTCTTCCCCTAAGTGACTTGCCTAATGTGCCACAGGCAGTTTGGGAGCAAACAGGAATTAGAACTGGTTCAGAATGACACTTCAACATTTTAAAGTTCTCCGTGGAAGGGAATGGAGCCCCAGCTGTGAGGTGGTCCACCTGGTGTACTGTCCCAGAGTCACAGACCCTGGGAGTCCTGAGCTCCTTGACTGAGTTTATCTGCTTAGCAGGCAGCCTGGTGCCAAGGTCCTGGAAAATCTGGATGCAGGCAGGATTCCATCAGGCTTCCCCCTGGGTTCTGTAGTAACTTTGTCAAAATCGACCCGTCTCCACCAAACGTTTCAACTTGGATGAATTGGCTTATTTTGATAAAACAAATTATTGGATTTTTTCTGACTAGCTCCACTCCCAAGCCTAGTGCCTTAACAACCCCATACCCTCTGATCAGACTATCCACCCTTCCAACAACCCATCTCCTTGCGCCGCAAAGGTAGGTACAGCAGGTCAGAATTTACACCTGGAGCTCTTGTGCCACCTACTCAGGGACCTGCACGAGGTGATTGGATTTCATTTCCCATCACTGCAGTCTGCAGAAGAAAAGTGTCTAGCAGGAGCTGACTCTTTTTTGGAAAGTGAGTGGGGAGGAGAGACAGTGTTTGAAATTTCCTCCTGGCAGCTCTTTTCAAGAAGAGTTATTAGAATTTAGTTTCAATTATACACAAGAATAAGCCGTCTGTGGTATAGTTAACTTTCAATTCCAACCAATTTTCGAGGCATTCAATCATAGATGCCTGAGTGATTAAGGATCTATGTTGCAAAACAATTCCCACTTTGCAACAATGCAATCAAACAGATCTACAACTCATAACCCATTATGCACTACTTTCTCAGCTCACGGGTGAAGTGAAATAGGATTTAACAAGCATCCTCCTTTAGCCAATGAACCCCCATGCTCATTTGCAGAGAGTTCTGCAATTCAAAACAGCACACAAGGGTTTGGGGGTTGGGTTGTTTTCTTTCCCCCTTTTCAAGGCACAGAATTGCAAAGGTGGATCCTGGCCAGGTTGGTTACTTATGACTTCAGAAGCCTTTATTCTGCCTTCTGCCCATCAGCTGCCTCCTCTTGCTGCAAATGCATTTGGGAATTATTTTAAGAATGCAGGAATGATTAACACATTCTGTGTTAACTTGATGTGCTCTTATCTGTCATTCTCTGGGTCAGGAGTTAGAATGGAGCATAGAGGGCCAGATGCCAAGCTCAGCTGCAGAGCTGCAAATCCAGAGTGACACCACTGATTTCCTTAGTGCTGCTGTTGATTTACACCAAGATCAGAATCTAGCCCAATGCCCTACTGTCCTATGTTTCTCTGTTATTGTTTTCCCTAGTCTCCAGGTCTATTCTCTGACTCTGTGTATCACTAACTGCTCTTCCCGTTCTCAGCCTTGCAGCCCTTTATTCACAGAAAAGTTCCCCTTATTCTCAACCACCAAGAGCCCTTCTCTCTCCTTCCTATGCCTCACCCCAAAGGTGCCCCCCCTCAGCAGCCCAGAACCAACTTACCATACCTGCTGAGTCACCAACACCCCTTCTGGAAAAACTACCAACATGTGTTCTCCAGAGGTCTCCCAAGCAAGCACTGACCCTTCCAGGGTGGAGTAGGCTATGAGTGATGATGGAATGGCAGCTTAAGGTGAACGGATCACAAGGTCCTGTTAAATAAAGGCCTTGCAAAAGACCACTGTAAGAGACACAAGATAGACCAGGGAGCTCCAGATTTGGGACAAACCTGGAGAATTCTTTCTAAAGAAAGAGTTACTGGCTCTGTAGAAGAACCTGTTCTATAGCTTGGATTTTATCAGCAAAAAGGGTTTACAAAGAGTAGCATAGTCTAGTGGCTAAGGTACAGAACTGGGAGTCAGAAGACCCATCTCTGCCACTGACTTGCTGTGAGGCTTGGGCAAGTCGCTGCTGTGCTCTGTGCCTCAGTTTCCCCTCCCACCTTGGTGCCTGCTTTTGGGGCATGGATGGGCTCACCCCGTGTATGTGCAGAGCCTAGGTAGGCTGAGGCCTCTAAACTCGACTGTAATATAAACAAGAATGACAACAACGACATCTGCGGGGTGTGTCTATGAGGTTAGAGGAGAGGACAAAGGCAACAAGTCAATACAACCATTGGAGCATCCCTGGGTGCACAGACCTCCATACACAGTCCCGACCCAGCAAGACCTCTCAGTAATGTAACCCCCCGTCGCCCCTCCCACCTCACCTGGGTGCAGCCTCTTGCAGACACAAGGAAATGACCAGGGCTTTGCAGATCAAGGCAGAAAACAAAGGATGCCTCCTCCACTTCCAGCCTGAGTGAGCAGAATCCAAATCATGCCTCTGTATTGCAAGCACGCGGTGATGGCCACACCGGAGGGAATGGGGGCAGTGGAGTGGGGCATAGTCTCTAAAAATTAGGGGCTTCTCCCTGGGGGTCCGTGGGCTAGAGTAAATACATACCTGTGATTTAAAACAGTGGAGACTCCCTCTGGGTCACCACTGAGATGAGAAGCCAATTACTCTTCTTCATACAGATGCATGCATATGCATCTTCTATTCAGTGCATATCTACAATATACAACCACGCACACAGGCTTGCTGAGGGCCATCTGCCGGAAGACAAGACAATCCTTTGAGAAGGGACTGGTAAGTTTCACTGTGAGTGCATAGGAACTGGATGATTCAGGTGGCTTAAATGGGATGCTGAGGGCTGGTCTACTCTACGGGGGAAAATCGATCTCAGATACGCAACTTCAGCTACGTGAGTAACATAGCTGAAGTCGAAGTATCTAAGATCGAATTACTCACCGTCCTCACGGCGCGGGATCTATGTCCGCGGCTCCCTATGTCGACTCCGCAACTCCGTTGGGGTTGGTAGAGTTCCGGAATCGATATAAGAGCGTTCGGGGATCGATATATCGCACCTAGATGGATGCAATATATCGATCCCCAAGAAATTGATTGCTATCCGCCGATACGGTGGGTAGTGAAGACGTAGCTTGAGTTTTAGACCGGTTGGCCTTGGGGTTAAGGCACTGAGCAAGGACTCAGGAGGTCTAATTTCAATTCCTGGCTTTGTCACAGACTCCCACAGGGATCTTGTCTTCATTTCTTGGCTGGCAGTATAGCCTAGAGCAGGGGTCCTCAATGCAGTGCCCGTGGGCACCATGGCGTCTGCCAGGATGTCTAAGTGTTCCTGCGTACTGGCCGGCGAATGAGCATCCTCTGAAATGCCGCCAACAAGCTGCATCATCCAGAGGCATCGGCGCTGAAATGCTGCCAATTTTCAGCAGTATTTCAGCGGCGATGCCTCTGAATGATGCTACTTGTCGGCAGCATTTCAGCGGCGATGCCTATTGATGTTGCCACTTGTCGGTGGAATTTCAGTGGATGCTCTTCTGTTGCCACGGTCCTCTGTGGCTCATCATCTGGCGCCCACCAGACAAAAAAGGTTGGGGACCACTGGTGTAGAGGTTTGAGCACCCCAGTGTAACTCAGGAAAGTCGATTCTATTCCCAGCTCTGCCACTGGCCAGCTTGGGCAAGTCACTTCTCTGTGCCTCAGTTTTCTCATCTGTAAAATGGAGACAGTAACACTGACCTCCTTTGTAAAGTGCTTTGAGATCAAAAGATTAAGAGATTGGTATTATTATTATAGTCTAGGCCCACACCTTCCTTCAGTCAAACTTTGAGAGTATTATACATTTTCTGATGGGATGTTCTTCCGTTACAAAATGCCACTTCAACGAAACAAATGTTCTGTGGGAATTTGTTGATTTTTGTCAATATTTTGTTTAATGGGGGAAAATGAAAGGAAGCATGTTGATAAGGTCGAAATGTTCGGTTTTGACCTTATGGGAACCGAACATTTTGATAGTTCATTTCAATACAATTCTCTTCACTTTGAGAAGTCTTGTCTTTTATAGTTTATTATAAATTCTAATCTCAAATCAGCAAAAAGTAGAAATTAGAATGAAATGTTTCAATTGACTGGGAGGCCATTTTTTTTTTTTGCAAACATTTCAGGCGGCTGGAAATTTTGAATTTTCTTTTCCTTTCAGAACAGGAACAAACCTTGGAAATGTCAGAATCTCCTAATGAATGGAAATTCTGAGCTTGGAATGGCTCTAGTATTAGTTTATTTGCAATACATTAGCACGTCAGGTCAACAAACAAGACTGGGGCCTCATTGTGCTAGGTACAATACAAGCACATAGCGAAAGACACTTCCTGCCACACAGCTTATAGTCTAAAAACACAAGACAGACAAAGAGTGGGAGCGGAAACTGAGACACGGGGGCAAGTGATTTGTTGAAGGTCATACAAGAAGATCAGTGGCATAGCTGGGAATAGAACCTTGCATTTTTAGGGTCCTAGCCTCTTGAATGCATTGATTTTTTGGTTGACCCAGACAGGTCTTCATAAAATAGTGAGATCTGATGGACTTCAGGTCCTGTAATTCCTCTGGCAGAGGGCAGGTTAAGGAAATGGTGAAAATGGTGCCCATGATGCTTCCTTGTGGTGTCTTGGGTACCTATTTCTCAGAGGCTGAGAGAGAAGGATCATGATCTTTTACAACAGATCAGAGGCCAAGAAGGCAGCCAGCATTTATGATTTAAGGAAGGGACGAGGCCCCAAGCTTGGCGTGCTCCATCAAAACCCTGTTGATGGTTCGTGGCCTCTTAGTTCTGGAGCTCGCTCTCCACCCAGGGTGTGAAATAGCCCTAATGTATCGGCCTTCAGGGCTCCAGGCAGGGGGCCTTATAGGAGGGGGATGCTGACAGGGGAGCAGTTTGTTTCTTGGTAAGTTTGGGGTATTTCCCTTTTTTGTGGTTCGGCCGCAGGTGGCAGAGAGAGGAACAAAGCCAGCAGCTGTGTTAGCGCTGCTTGTAGCAGTTGCCAGTGGCATCAGGACCAGGCCCCATTCATGTCTCCGTCTGTTATGGTGTATAGGGAAATAGGGCATTGGTTTCAATCACTCCAGCTCCAGGCAGAATGACATTCACATCCGACCTGATGCCGAGCCGCACTCTGCACGAATGCCAAGGACAGAATGGGTGGTGGAAACTGAACTGCCTCCTCCTGTTCCAAAGGACAGGTGCTGCCCGACAGGGCGCCCATGCTATGCTTCTTTGGAGATAATCTCTACATGAGGCAGGGGCTGTCACTCAAGCACCCCGGTGCTCCACAGCTGTGGCCATCCTGCTGGGGTCCAATGACAGAGAGGAGCAAAATCTCCATCTCCACCCACTGCCTCCCCATGGGGCAAACGAGCTGTGTCCCTAGACAGTCATCCATCCTCCCTCCCTGTACTGCAGCGTCTACTCCAAAGTGGTGGGGGCAACCCACGTGACCCCCTGGATTTGCCCCTCTCCTCCTCCACCTTGTGTTGGAAGGCCCCAAATAACCATTTCAAACTGGGGGAAAGACACTCGGGAGAGCCGAGGCACTTGTGCTACAAGATAATTAGAGATTATTATAATTGAAATTTCATTGCCACATCAAACTGTCTTTTAGCATTAATTAATCTCCTCTGCCAGCCTCGGAGCGCTCTGAGCTCTCCCACTGTAGGACAGCAGCTTGTCAAACACACCAAAGCCGTGCATCTCATTATCTTATCAGAGGGGGCGAGTGGGGAAAGCAGGAGCAGATTCCTCAGTGCGTTGATGTGAGGTGCTGCCTGTAAATTCACTCGCTGCTTTACAAACTTATAGAACAAAGTCCAGGCTAGTGAAATGAGTATTAAGAGCTCTCCTGTCCCTGCCCAGCAAAGAGGGATAGATGTTAAAAATATTCCTTCCTTCATGAGAATTGTCTTACACCAACAAGGGATTCTGGACCCCGGGATTCAATTCCTGGCTCTTCTTTCCCAGACTCCCTTTTCGACCTTAGGGCAAAATTTTCAAAAAAGTGCATAGGAGATTTAGGAGCCCGCTTCACTTTCAAAAGTGAGGTAGGCACCTAGGGGATGAAGTCTTATTGACTGTCAGAGACTTCGGTTCCTAAGTCACTTAGGGATGCTTGAAAAGATTACCCTTTTGCCGCTCTGTGCCTCAGTTTCCCCAATCTGTAACATGGAGATCATAGCAGTTCCCTACCACAGAACAGTGGTGTGAGCGTAATCCATTAACACACAGGAGGTGCTCCATTATTACTGTGCAGGGGAGGCATAGATATACAAACCTCCAGCAAGATTTTTTTTTAAAGTAGCAAGTTATTTGGGGATAACCAGCTTGGGACCCATTAAAGTGGGCAGTGAGCCCCCTGTACAACTGACAGTTCTGCACTTTCCAGGATCAGACCCACGGGTGACAGGCAGGGATGTATATAATGCTAGCATAAATGGGAATCCAAATGTTCTATTTATCGATTCTCCACTTTGTCATAAACAGATAGCTAAGGGTTAATGTCTCTTTCACCTGGAAAGGAGTAACCTGAAACACCTGACCAGAGGACCAATCAGGAAACAAGACTTTTTCAAATCTGGGTGGAGGGAAGTTTTGGGTGTGAGTTCTTTGTTCTTTGTCTTGTGTCTGTGCCCTCTCGGCTATGAGAGTGATTTTTCTATCTCCTGGCTTTCTAATCTTCTGTTTCCAAGTTGTAAGTACAAAAATAGTAAGACAATAAGGTTTATATTGTTTTCTTTTGTATTTACATGTGTGTAGTTGCTGGAATGTTTTGAATTGTATTCTTTTTGGATAAGGCTGTTTATTCATTTTTTCCTTTTAAGCAAATGACCCTGTATTTGTCACCTTAGTACAGAGAGACCATTTTTATGTCTTTTTCTTTCTTTTTATATAAAGCTTTCTTTTTAAGACCTGTTGAAGTTTTTCTTTAGTGGGGACTCCAGGGAATTAAGTCTGCAGCTCACCAGGGAATTGGTGGGAGGAAAAAGTCAGGGGGAAAATCTCTGTGTGTTAGATTTACTAAGCCTGACTTTGCATACCCTCTGGGTGAAGGGGGTTGGGGGAGAGATTAGCTCTCTCGGTACTTGTGTTTTCCAGGACTGGAAACGGGGAGGGTGGAGTCCCTCTGTTTAGATTCACGAAGCTTGCTTCTGTATATCTCTCCATGAACCCAGGGAGGGAACACCTGGAGGGGAGGAGGGGGAAGGGAAATGGTTTATTCCCCTTTGTTGTGAGACTCAAGGAATCTGAGTCTTGGGGTCCCCCAGGGAAGGTTTTGGGGAGACCACAGTGAGCTAAGCACTGTATAATCCCTGGCTGGTGGCAGCTTTACCAGGTCCAAGCTGGTAACTAAGCTTGGAGGTTTTCATGCTAACACCCATATTTTGGACGCTAAGGTCCAGATCTGGGAAAAATGTTATGACACACTTCCTTTCGAATTTCATCTAGAAAAGAAAACCCACTCCCTCGTCTCTACCTCTTCACTTTTTCTGCCCCGTTATTGGCTTTGCGACTGAAGGCTTTAATTTATTCACCATGCCTTATCTTCACAGCACGTGTTTTTCTGCAATTTACACCATATATTATCCCTCGCCTTGTGTCATTTAGCTCTGGAAAGCGTTTTGAGATACAGTTTGCCGGAAAGACGCCGTGCCCATTAATCCTGATTCTGCAGCCCTGCCTTGCATACAACTCCCATTGACTCCAGTGGCCATTGTGGGTGCTTTAATATGCAGACTGCGTTCATAGCATGTACCAACACTGAGAGAACACAGCTGCACACCTCGTGCTTCCCCCAATTTTAGAGGGATAATGATAATTACATAGATATTCAGGTATCTATGTGCATGCACACACTGCTAAGTCTTCGAGCCTGTTTCACCACTGCATGACTCCAGTTTTTTCACGTCTTCAGTGTCAAACTGGGTGATCGGGTGAATCAGGCCCTAGAGATTCAGCTGCTCCTGAAGACAGTAATGTTCAACATACACTCACTGTGCACAGGTGCTTCCCCCTGGTTTTAACACACAAGTAGGAGCCAGGAACCTTATGTTTTAACCCCAACTGCTTCTGTTGTCTTGGACAAGCCCCAACTTGTCTGTCTCAGTTTCCCCACTCGAAACATACAGATCACTCAGATGGGGACATTTATCTAATAGGAACCCATTTGGACCCTGGGACCCAGGGGATGCAGGTTCAGCTTCCTAACTCTGGCACAGACTCATTGGATGACCTTGGGCACGTCACTTCCCTGCTCTGTGCTTCTGCTCCCTTTGTCCTGTCTGTTTAGAGGGCAAGCTCTTTGGTTAAAGGCCTGTCTCTTAACCATGTGTATGTACAGCACCCAGCACAATAGGGCCCCGATCTCATGTGGGACAAATAATAAGCAACAATTCCTCTGAGAAGCTGGTTTTAGCCAGTGCTATTAATCCCTCACTTTCGCAGGCATCACAAGATGTGAAGGGATACACATCAGTCCCCAAAGTAGCCACAACATAAAATGCTGAGAAGAGAAAGGGATCGTTTCCCCCTCAGTCAGCTTCCAACAGGGCAAAATGAGTTCTGATGAGGAGTCAATGCTCAGGCTGTGAAAGGGCAGGGAGACGCCCGGCAGCGACCTTCTAGGGCACGGTGCCCACACATGGCTTCTGCAGGGGGATCTCTCAGTACAGCCATGATGCCTACAAATGAACTTCACAACAGCTACGCTGCTGGCACATAGAGACCACTGTTCATCATGCTGGCCTGCAATATCTCATTGTTTCCTTGCATTCCCCTTCTGCCTATTGTAGCCACCAATTGCCTCGCCTGATATTAGAATGTACATTTTGGGGGCAGGAACCATCGTTTTCTTCTGGCGTTTGCAGCACTTAGCACGGTGGGGTTGTGGTCCATGGAGGGGGATCCTAGAAGCTACAGCAATACAAATAACCAATATCATCATCGTCATCATCAGGGCAGAGTCCCAGCACAAAGTGCTCCCCAGACTCTGGGCAGAACTGTGGATCACAGGACAGCCCAGGAAGGCTACTGTGACCTAGTCAGGTCTGCACATTGGTTTAAGAGCTTGTCTACACTAACATTTACCTAGTGGCAAGTTACCCCATGCTAACCGACTGTGGACTGTGTGTGGACGCACAATAACTAACCTTGACCTACCAGTCCTGTTTCAAAGAGGACAAGATTGAAGTGCATTAGTGAGCTGGTAATGCACATCAGCAGGAGCCACATGGACACTTAGTATATGGCAGGTTAGCATGGGATGGAGTCACACCCTAGCTTGCTGCCAACTAATAGATCGGGTAGACATCCGTCCCCTGACTTGCACTTGGCGCCTGCCCAGAGCAGCTCCAAGATTGTGAAGGCCCCAAAGCATCTTGCAAATTCCTGTGTTCTATCCAAGAGGCCATAACGGCAGGAGATGAAGTAAGAGCAAGTGGAACGGGGAGAGGAGAAGGAAGATGAAACAACAGTAGAGAAGTTTCCCTTGGTTTCTTTCCTCTCCCCATTTCGGGGCCATGGTTCAGAACTCAACCACACCCGAAGTAGCTCTCCCGATTCCCACCAGCGTACCCAGATCAGGGCATAGTCCTGGGCCAGGCAAGTGAGGGCAGGTGCCTTTTGGGGGAAGCCAGTCCAATCTGCCCCATAAAAAACAGGATAAAAATGAACCACTTCACCACACGAACTACGGCAACTCCTTCCCTGTGAGCCTCCCAGCGCCAAGCTGGCTGGAAGACGCTTAGCAGAACAATCTCCGATGAAAAATGGAAAAACAAATTAATGAAAATGTAATGAAATGAAACATTTAATGAAGCTTTTTATTTTTATTTGTTTATGGTAGCTTTTTTTCTTTTTGGACCAGCTCTGTTTGTTTGTTTGTTTGTATTCTAGACAGCAGGCTCCCCGGGGAAGAATTGCTTTGATACTCATGTCTGTACAGTGTCTGGCTCACTGACAGGGCTTAATTAATGATAATCTATCTATCTAAGGTACTTATAACCCATGACAGTAATATCTGAATGCCTCACAGTCTGTAATATATTTATCCTCACTATATGCCTGTGAGGTATGACAGTGCTATTACCCCCATTGCGCTAATGGGAAACTGAGGCAGAGAGAGGCGCAAAGGCTTAGATTTTTAAAGGTATTTAGGTGCCTAACACCCATTGAAATCTTATATCTCCCCTTGACTAGCTGCATCAAGAGAATGGGTTCCTGAGCCTTATGCTCCTAAGATTTTGCAAGGAGAGAGCTATCATGAAGTAAAAAAGAATCCTTATTGTTAGCACAAAAGACATAGCCAACACATGCAAAAAGTGGGAGGGGAAACTGAGGCACAGAGCAGCAAAGTGACTTGCAACCAGGGCCAGCTACAGGGTTTTTGCCACCCCAACCGGCGAGGGGGGGGGGGAAGCCACGATCACAATAGGCGGCAACTCCACCGCACAGCTTTCTTCTTCGGCTGCAATTCGGTGGCAGGTCCTTCCCTCCAAGAGGGACGGAGGAACCTGCCACCAAATTGCCGCCTGAGAGCCCGACCTGCCTCCCGTTCCCCTCGGCTGCCCCAAGCACCTTCTTGCTGAGCTGGTGCCTGGAGCCGGCCCTGCTTACAGCCGGTCAGCGTCAGCGTCAGAGCTGTGAATAGAACCCAGGCAGGTACCCTGCTCACTAGACTGCACTGTCAAGTCTGCTCTTGCACCATTCCTTGGTCCTGGCTGTGTTTCCGGTGCCTGTAGTCACATGACAGTGTTTGTTCTGCTCTTTCATGACGAACTTTAAAATGGGGAGAATGGCAAATGACAAATAGCCAGCACCACAATTCTCTGCCCTGGCTCATTATTCGTGGTGAACTTCACAAAGCTCTCAGGATTTGCAAATATTTTCCTACAAAGCCCATGGCCGCCTGAAGGCTCATAAATAAAAAATAATTACAACCTCATGAATAACGGTGACCAGAACTTGACTCTCTGGTTCGGGAGACTGTGCACAAATCACTTTTTGGAAGGGCTTTATTTTACCAGCTCTAATCGCTCTCCCAAAAAGAGAAAAACAATCATCTCCAATTCAGTTCCAAGCCTAGCTGCCCCTGTATAGAGCTTGTGTTTGCCATCTCATGAAATAAGGAGAAGGAAGAGGAGCGGGGAAGGTGATTTTTTTAAAGCTATAATTTAAAGGCCACAGCACTAAGGGGAGAGCACAAGGGCAAAAGGCGAGGAACACTTCTGTGAAAAATACAAAATTACCATTTTAATGGATGAGTGTTGACTCGCCGCCTCTCCCTAGGGGCAGCCTGTTTGATTTCGTTAGCTTGTTAGCACAAGGATTTGACACAAGCGATTAATGCTGAGTTCATTACGGTGGTTTCGTATTCAGCGGAGGAGAAGGGGTTCTGGGGGAGGCAGGGAGCGTGCACGTCGAAGGCGTTAAAGGTACCCAAGGAAGGAGAAGAGACACAGGCCTGGTCTATACTGAAAACTTAGATTGACCTAGCTATGTTGCTCAAGGGTGTGAAAAATTAACACCTTTGAGAATTAGTTAAGCCGACCTAAGCCTGGTTGTAGACCCTGCTGAGTTGACTTAAGAAGTCTTCTGTTGACCTAGCTACCACCTCTCAAGGGGGTGGATTAACCACTGCAAGCCATAGCAAGTGTCTGAATGGCAGCGGCATAACTGCAGCACCACAGCTATGCCACTGGGGCATCTGCAGCATAGACAAACCCTCAGCCAAACTGAGTGCCTGATCCTGCTCTTAGGTGCATGTCTGCAGAGTGAGATCAGAGACTGAAGGTTCCCAGGATGGCACAGAGCTCAGCCATCAGGCCACTGATCCTGGGTGAGGAGTTCTTTTGGCAGCTCATCTCCAGAATCAGCATGAGGGACTCCAGTGACATTCTGTACCTTGGGGGAGCAAACTGTAACCCCCCATATTCTTCATTCTCTTATAATCGCAATCTTACATAGGAATCATGCCTTGTAAGGTATCAGGGGAAAGGTGATGATCTGCTGAAAGTCATTTCTCTACCCATATATGTGCATTATTGATGCATAGGAAGTTATGAGAATTGTGTTGTATGCTTGTCACTAAAACATGCTGTAAGTTGGGGAATCAGTAAGATATTAGCTTCCCAGAGGCAACAGCAAGGAAAATAACCAACGCCCCGGCAGGTGTCAAATAACCATCAACAGCCAATGTCCAGCAAGGGAGCAATGACTCACCTGCATGAGGCTCCACCGGTGAATTGCTCAACCTTGCTCGGAGAGACTCAGTAATGCCCCCCAGACGTGCCTGGACTTGCATTCCCCAAACACATGGACTGAGAGTATAAAACAGACAGAGTCGACACATACTGGGTCCTTCTTCTGCCCCTACCTTTGCTGCAAGCAACTAGGACGCTGCGAAGAAGACAAGACTCCAACAGTGGAGACTGGTCCAGGTTTAAGGAACATACCTGTATATTAAGGACTGCAGTATCCAGTGGGGTGAGAAAAACTGCTTCATCTAGATGTTGCCCAGTCTACTAGGGTTGAGAGTTTAGACTGCGTGCTTATATTTTATTTTATTTTGGTAACCACTCTGACTTTTTGTCTGTCACTTAATATCACTTAAAATCTATCTTTGTAGTTAATAAATCTGTCTGCTTATTCTACCTGAAGCCATGTGTTTGGTTTGAAGTGCGTCAGAGACTCTCCTTGGGATAACAAGCCTGGTACATGTCAGTTTCTTGGTTAAATTGACGAACTCAGATAAGCTTACAGTGTCCAGCGGGCATAACTGGACCCGGCAAGATGGAGGTTCCTAGGTCTGTGTCTGGGACTGGAGATATCGGCTAGTGTCATTCAGCTGCACAATCCAAGGAGCAGCTTACATGCCAGAGGCTGTGCGTAAACAACCCAGGAGTGGAGGCTTCTCACAGCAGAGCAGGGTAAGGCTGGCTCCCAGAGTCAAGGATTCGAGTGACCTAGCAGAACATTGGTCCGGATAACACCAGGGGAACATCACAACTCCATTGTCCTTTCCTCATCCCGCACCCCTTCCTGTATCTCCCCCCCACACCTCTTTCCTCCTCTGTCAAAACTGGTGCAGCACTTGTGTTTGGACAGTTCCCATTGTTTTCCTGCCAGCTGCTCTCATACTGCAAGGGAGGACCCCTATCAACCAATTCTATTGCCAGAAGCTTCTTCCTCTTGGAATCAAAGAACCTGTCTCCCTCCCATACCTAAAATGAGCTGGGCACTCATGTGGCTGTGAACCCAGCCCATGCTTAACTCCCGCAAAGCACAGTCACGAGGTGGCACCATGACAGGCAGCAGAGCAGTTTACCCATGTCACTGCCATGCTTGGTTGGAATTTAAACCAGAGAGGAATTGAGAGATGAGCTCCTGAGCCAACTCAATATGACAGATGTGCCTGTGGCTTCAGTCCATTACCCAGCCAGGAACAACGCACTTTCTCTGATAGGCCCATGGCTGGCTGACTCCAGGAGAGAAGGGAGCAGGCGGGGAGGCTATTAGGCATTCCTGGGACCGCAGACTGGCTGATCCACAACACAGAGCGTTAAACTCCCCTCTCCTGGATAATAGCCAGGGACATTGGGAAGTCTGTGCCTGCCTGTCCTTTTCTAAGTCCAAAGTCCTAGTGCAGTTACTAGTGGGAACTGCTCCTTAACTCCTTAAAGTGGTCTCATTCCATGACTGGCATGTTAAAATCAATGCTTAACACCTACTTAGGAAGCATGGAGGGGACAAAAGGGATCAGAGAGTGGCACTCTACTTTAAAAATGGCATTGCCTGTTTCTGAGTCACTGACAACACAGAAGAAAATGATCTTGAATGCTTATGGATCAATATCCTAACAGATAAAGCACAAGATGAGGTATCAGTTGGTGTCTGCTAGAGACCATAAAATCACACAAAGAAACACAATGACTGGCTCCTTATGCACCTACTATAATGTGAAGGAAAAGAGGCTGTGTGATCGCAGGGGACTTCAATTTGAGTGATATATGCTGGAGATTCATGCTGCCAGGACATCTTTGGAATTTCTAAATAGTATAGATGACAATTTCCTCATTCAAACAGTACTGCATCCAACATGGGGGGATTCTCTACAAGACTATCTTGACTGACAAAAAAGGAACTGATCACAGAACTAAAAATTAGTGGTAACTTAGGTGCAAATGATCATGACTTGATCACATTTATAATGTACAAACAGAATAATGTCGAGACCAGTGATATGCATAATTGGGGATTTAAAGGGATCAATTTTACAAAGCTGAAAACAATTGTAAGCCAAATCAGCTGGGAGGAAGAATTTAATCTAAAAAAACATGACTGATAATTGGGACCCATTTAAGAATGAAGGGTGGATTTTTTTTCTAAAAGATCTGCTCTAGGATGCTCTGGCAGAGGTCAGACTAGATGATCACAATAGACATTTCTGTCCTTGAAATCTATGAATTTCCCGCTCCCCCCTCCTTGTAAAAATTAAATCCAGGTGCAATGTGCCAACCTGATACCCTTGGAGACTGAAGCTCGCTAACTTTCTCCCCACACAGAATGGACAGTGGCACAGTGTGCTTCCCAAACAGTGCCCCTAGGTTCAACCTTAACCTAGACAGACAAGCTGTAGGGCTGGGAAAGTAGCTCCTTTTCCAGACACATTCAGGCCTTGCTCTCCCTGCAGAGGCTCCGAGTGCCAGCAGCGGAGGTCCTTTCTGTGCTGTGGGCATCTGTCCATCAGGAACTGGATTGAGAACCCACCAATTCATTTCATGCAAGCCACTATCACATGGTAACTACTTCTAATTACTCCAGTTGAGCCTGCGACCATGTACCTCTTGCCTAATCACACACTCTTTAGCATTCCTGCTCCCCGACACACAGGCTGAAAGCTGACAGCAGGGAAGCTTTCCAGCCATTCACACTTATTACATACACTGCACGCGTGTGACAACAGCTCTTCCCACAGTTCCGACACCAGCAACCCAAGAAAACAGCCGAGGGCTGGAACGGCATTCTGGAGAATGGCAGACACGTTAAGCATCGCCCAGCCTCCCACTCTGCTTCGAGAATTCCCACTCCTGCCACCACTTCTCTCCCTTGACACAAGGCGGAAGCAGAACTTTCCATCACTCTATCTGGCTCCTGCTCCAAGGGACAAATCAGTGCAGAATATCTGAAGGTTTGGGGCCTTTGGAGACAGAGGGATCAGGGTGGGCTGAATGTATCTCCTCCACCCACTTTCCCTCCTCCCCCTCTTCCGTGCCTTTGCAGATGCCTTTCTTCCTTTCTCAAGGTCAAGTTGGAAGTTAGTTATGTGATCACACTCAGGTGTAGCTGTCACCCATGCTAGTTGTACCAACCTGGTGCAGAGGACAAGGGATGGCCATATCTGCAGCTGCCAGCTCCCTGCCCTTCATTTCAGAACCCCACTGAAAACACACATTCTGCAATAATAGTTTATGTTGAGGAAGCACAATAGAAGGTGGAGGATTAAGCCCCTTTGAAGGATCTTTAACTTACATAGCACAGTGCTTTGGTTAACACGTGCAGGCAGGAGTGACTAGGACTGCATCTGCACACACACACACTTTTCTACCCCCACTCCTATACCTCTCTCCCCCTACACATGCCAAAGAAAATGCCAGCTCCTCCCCACAACCTACCCACACACATTACACCCCTCAACGCAAATACGCACTGCGCTTCTCACTCACTGAGCATGGTCCCAAAGGGGATTCACACACTCTCCCCTTAGTGACCGCACCTGTTCTCCATCTGTGTTACCACACACCCACAGCACTCCACAAACACAATACACAGGCAATTGCACAACATCAGCAGCCACTGCACAACAAAGAAACCACCCAACATTACATCCTGAGCACAACACATCTGCACATCCCTGGAGACACAGATGCTGTGCATTGCACAAAACACACACGACACCAACAGACATTTCCTCCCTGCCAACACAACTCCCCTGTCCACACTCCATCACATGCCAACACTTTCCTTCCACCTAGCCCTGCTTCCTGGGGGTCCTATCAGCCATGGACATCCTTGTTCCCTCCCCTGAAAACACTGTGCACTGTGTGTGGGGAAGGGGGGGCAGGTGTTTTTACCCTGTGGTCTTGCCTTGCTAAATGAGCAAAGTGCATTTCAGATGCATCTGGGCTGGAAGGGGTGCAGATCTTGGAACTTATTTCAAGGTCAATTTGCTTCCAAATCAAAACTCATTTGCTATAAAGCACAGAGACACCAGAGGAGTGGCGGGAAGGTGGGGAGAGGAGAAGAGATGCAATTGCCACTAAAAAGGCTTTTAAAAGAATAAATAAATAAAAAACAACTCTCTCTTCCTTTGGATTCTTCCTCCCTAATCTCCTCTCCTCTGGACTCTATGCAAAGCACAACTGTCAAAGCAGGGGGTTGGAGTTTTCATATCCTGTCACCTGGGGCTAAGAGCTGGAAAGATGCTTCTCAGTCACAGCTGTACCCTGCCACATCATTTCAAGTCACCAGGCCATTACTAAACTATTACCAGTTCCTTGCAGATTATTTCCCCCCTCTCTCCCCCAGATGATGATAGATCTTGCTGAGTTCTCAGAGGGGACTCGGAGATGTCATGGACAATGGCAGTTCTCATCTGCTCCTCAAATTGCTCTCTCAGATGTAGAGATACAGGCTGGAGGAGATATGTTTTACAGAGATATTTAACATTTACACAGCACTTTGCGTTTGTGGAGGGCTGGAAAATTATTTATTTATCAGCGGAGTGGCTGACCCACCGACATCAGCAGAGCTGGTCTGATCTATGCCCATTGAAGATCTGGCTCAGTGACTTCATTTCAACACCACCTGGGGAGTTGGCTCATTCATTTTGGTGGTACGAGACTGATTTACACCTTAGAACCCCAACTTTATTCTTCTTTAAATAATTGAAATTATCTTCTGTTTCTGAGGTTTCCTTCATCGTCCATCTCTCTCTCTCTCTCTCTCTCTCTCTCTCTCTCTCTGCCCACTCTCCCTAGAGACTGGAACAGCTACAAATTCAAGTGGCAATAAAGAAGGCATGTCTCATAAACAATATAAATCATACTCAGCACTGTCCCATTGTACTCAAAGCAGTGGACAAAGGAGGGAAAGCAGCGCTATCGAGCCCATTTAACAGATGTGAGAAAATGAGAGGATCAAGGTCACGTAGTAGGTCATTGGCAAGGTCAGGAACAGAAGCCAGGTTTTCTGGCTCCTGGTCTAATGCTGAATTCACTGGACCAAACTAGCACTAGATGGTTAGGTCCCTCTGGAAAGAATGGTTAGTGTCAGGGCCAGTTCAAAGGGACAGCATTCCGTCCGGGATCAGGGCAGCACGTGGGAATTTGGTGACGGGTCGCTCATTCCCTCTCTTCCTCTTTGAGCTGCCGCCGAATTGCTGCTGAAGAGGAAGAGAGGGAGGAGCCGCTGCCGAATTGCGGCCAAAGAAGCAGCATGATTGAGCTGCCACCGAAGTGCTGCTGCTCGTCATTTTTTTTTTCTTTTGCTGCTAGGGACATCAGAAAAGCTGGAGCTGCCCATGCTAGTGTCCACAGTGCCTCAGTTTAGGGGCAGAGGGACCATTAGAAGAAAATTTCTCTAAATATTGATTTCCAAACTACATTTGGGACAATGACCATTTTGAGTTTGTTTTCTGTGACATCTGGTCTGTCCAGGCTCTCCAAGTGAGAAGGCTCACGCGGAATGAACATTAAGCCTGAATATTCACCCAAAGCAAATATCAAATTATATGTTCAAGACTCAAATTTGAAATCCGTGCCATGTTGTTTAGCTATGTAAGGCATCCAATCAGAAAACAAACAAAACACAACTTTTTCTCCGAAGTATTATGTGCATTACAGTCAGGTCTAACAGGTCTACTCTAAGTAAGTAACCAAGACAGCACAAATCTCAAATCCAAACCTCTACAATTAACTACTTGCTGTCAACTCAAGGAGGGTGAGGGGAAAATGACAACAAATAAATTGGTTAATATCAATCAACAAATATATAATAATACCTAGGTCATAGAGAGTCTTGTCACCAGTAGATCTCAGAGAACCTCACAACCTTTACTGGATTTATCCTCACAACACCCCTGTGAGGCAGGGAAGTGCTACTTTTTACAGATGGGGAACCGAAGCACAAAGTGGCAAAAGTGACTTGCCCAAGACCATCAGAAAGTCTGTGGCACAGCAGGGAATTGCACCTGTGCCCTAGCCACTGGACCATGTTTCCTCTAAGTCTGAGAACTTCAGAACAATGCAAACGCTCCCCCAGATTTAGCAACTGGCTCTTGCTAATAGGATGAGTCAAAAGCGGTACCCTAACCTACCCTGAAACATCAGGAACGTTCAGATACAAATACTAACATAGTGTCTCTGGTTCATTCCTAATGATAATTAAAGGCTTACCTCAACCAAAACTCTGGATCTAGACTTTCCAGAACCTTAGGGAGGTTTGGAGCATGATTCAGGTCTGAACTTTGCAGCTCTACTCTATTGCTAATGATAAATGGGTATTTTGTCAAAAGTATTATGTGTATTACAATCAGGTCTAAACGAGTCCAGCTCAGATCGGGGCCTCATTGTGCTAGGGACTGTATAGCCATGTAGTCCCAGTACTATAGAGCTTACAGAGTAAATAGGCAAGACAAACAAAATACAGGAGAAAGGAAGCATTATCCCCATTTTACAGACAGGATGTTGATGAGAGATTAAGTCATTTGCACAAGGTCATATCGGGAACTTGTGTCAGAACCACATATTGAACCCAGATGTCCTGAATTTTCACCCATTTAATACCAAATAGACCAGGGCAAACCATTTTGGCCAAAACTTATTTTTCTGGCACAATAATGCAGACTCAGCAACACCAAAACATTTCACAAATTTGAGCTGGTTTTGCTGACTCGTTTGTCTTGGGAGGAAAAAATCAGAAAAAAGTCAAAATGTTTCAGTTGCACATTTTCAAAATGAAATGTTTCCATTGGGGGGTGGGGTTGGAAATGACTTTTCATTTCAGAAGTCCCTTCAGTTTTATTTAAAATATATATTAAAAGCTTTTTAAAAAGCCAAAAACCTTCTGATTCAGGAAAAAAAATGTATATGTTCTTGCATCAACCCAAAACAAATTTTTATTTTTATTTTTATTTTTCAGGACTGCCAGAGAACCAAAAATCCATTATTTTCACAGCTCTAATCCCAGTACCATCCTTCCTTTCTCTAACATAGGCACCTAACAAATGGCATTTCACATAACCGGCAGCAAAGCTCTGACAGTAGCTTCCTACCGCATCAGAGTTATATTGACAATTAGCCATACACAGAGGTTAAGACAATGCAGCTGTTTCCCTCTTGGACAGAAGATGCCAAGACAGCATGTGCTAGTGATGACAAGGCTTTCTTAGCCGCTTGCTAAAATAATTCCACACCTAACCTCATAAAGCTTCCTCAGATGACTGCGCCTCGTTTGCCAGCTCCCGGTTGGATCTGGGAGAGACAACCATTTGTATGAGAGATACAAAGCCATTTAGCTGTTCAAAAGCTATCAGCACTTACAGGCAAGGTTGAAGTCAGACAGATTCTGCTGTATTCATGGCATCAAAGGGAATTATCTGGGAAACGATAACAGATTTTAATTTAGATGGGTACTGCAGACGGGGGAGGGAGAGCTACACCAAGAAGCTGGTCGAGTTCGAGATGGTGAAAGAAAAAAGATAACCAATCGTAAAAGTCGTGCCCAGTAATTTACCATGCTGACCGTGATGTCTTATATTCTTCTACAGTGCCTTGCATGCTGCCTTCTGTATGGTACAGTCTTTTGCGTAGCATCCCTATGTACCAAATCCCTGACCGTTTAAAAATTCCTAATAGACAGCAGAATGAATTGCATTGGATAAAACTGGGTTATAGATTAAATATAAAGGGATCCCCTCCCTGAAGCAGAAGGGGAATTTTAAAGGACCGGGACAGTCTCATGGTCTGCTGTCAGGAACCTGATTCCACATGCTACTTTAGGATTTGAATGGTACTTTCACCCTTAAAGTCTAACAGCGTGGTGGATTGGAAAGATCACTCCTGGATGGAGTACAGAGCAGGAAGAAGTGTAGATTGGATTTTTCAGCCCTAGATGATAGAATAAAAGTCTTTGGGCCAAACAGATAGGATCTCCAGGCTGCTGCTGAAAGGGAGAAGGATCTGGAAGCTCCTGATGGGTATCCCCCAAAGATTCCTGGAGGCCAGGTGGAGGTTAGACCACCAGGGCCTCCTCTGAAGGAGGAGTGGGAACAGAGTAGAACTTCAGCTGCCTTTTCATGGGACTATATTCCAGCATCCCCAAAGAGCTTGCACCTTTCTCTTGCAGGGTGGCTTCCCAGATGTTTGCATTTCTAAGACAAGGATTTATAGCCATCATAAATGGACACTACAAATAAAACCGAGGACAAAGGCTAGGAATTATCATCACTGCAAATACAGATATTGCTGAAAGCCCCAGGGCCCAGGTGTGAGGAGCAAAACTTCCTTCTGCTTCTTCCATTAGAGTGGGATTTCAGTTCTTCAGGCCAGATCCAGTCTGGTGGAGCCCTACCGATATTAGCAGAGCTGTGCTGACTTATCTGAACTGAGGATCTGGTCCTATACTTGCCCTCTGCTTCCCCACAAATGAATGTAGGGCTAGAGAAAGACAGGAGAAGGAATCCTTCCACTCTACTCCACACTGATAAGGCCTCAGATTGAAGTCCTGTGTCCAGTTCCGGGTGCCATATTTCAGGAAAGATGTGGACAAACTAGAGAAAGTCCAGAGGACAGCAACAAAAATGATTAAGGGGCTAGAAAACATGACTTATGAGGACAGACTGGAAAAAAATTGTTTAGTTTGGAGAAGAAAAGACCTGGTGAGGTGGACACATGATAAAAGTTTTCAAGTACATAAAAAGGTTGTTACAAGGAAGAGGATGAAAAATTGTTCTTGATAACCTCTGAGGACAGAACAAGCAGCAATGGGCTTAAATTGCAGAAAGGGAGGTTTAGGTTGGACATTAGAAATAAAAAACTTCCTGTCAGGGTGGTTAAGCACTGGAATAAATTTCTAGGGAGGTTGTGGAATCTCCATCATTGGCGGTTTTTAAGAACAGATTGGACAAACACCTGTCAGGGATGGTCTAGTTAGTCCTGCCTTGAGTACAGGGGACTCGATTGGATGACCTATTGAGGTCTCTTCCAGTCCTACACTTCCATGATCCTAGATTGACAGCCTGGGAGACTGAATTCTTCTGTTTATAGAACACAGGCAGGAGGTCTGGAAGCTCCCTATGCCCACTGCCCTTCTAGCAGGCATCAACCTTCACCCAGAGAGAGGGACGTTCCTTCTTCCATTTACTTCTTGACCTTGCTGCCAAACAGATCTGTGTCCTAACCAAATGCCCATTGAGCAGATGTTTTTCCATTGACTTCAGTGGGCATTGGACTGGGCCTCACAGGCATAACAATATCCAAATCCAGACCTCTTCCCCAAAGCACATATTCAACCTGGGTCTTACCTAAAGGACCCCTCTTCTCATGCCTTGACCCCTTTTGGTCACCTCTCCAAAATATCCACCTTTGGCAATCAGTAGCAATAGCCACTGGCACTGGGCTGGGGGAATGGACATGGATTGGCTGTTTCCATCAGAACATGTCTTAATGTGTCACACAACGCAGGTTTCAGCATGGTCTTGGTCCTACAGGAAGCAGTGGAACTCCCACAAGGAAGCCTGCTAGCGAGAGCTCCTGCCCCTTTTTGCAGAGCTCAGCCGTCTGGATAGTTCATATCAGAGATGGAGAATGAACACACAGACTAGATGCCAAGCACCTCTAAATTTTCCAGCCTTGTTCTGAATCTAAACCTCATGGTTAACCCTGTACAATTCTCCCCCGAATAAGAAGGGAAGAAAGATGGAAAGAACCACCGACGACAGATCCTAGTCATGACACTTAATGCGCTATGGGAAGGTTCACAGATACCATGGTGATGGGCGCAATAGAAAAACCCAAACAGCATAGAACTAAAACCCACACCACCCCGAACTTTGGGACAGTTTGGAGCTGGCTCCAAGCTTTGCAGCTTTGAAAGCTGCTAAAGATGAGAGAGAAATAACAGATAAGACATCCAGTACATTGGGTCTATACCTACATCCCTGCCCAGGCTCAGACACTTTCAGAAACCCACCTGTCACTAACTGGAGCTAGGAGAAAAATCCTCTCTCCCCACCTCCCAAACTAGACCTTGTGCCAAGTTGCTCTCTTGGCAATTAAAGTAATAAATAAAAGCAGAGAGACTCATTTTATTTTAATGTAACGGGTATGCAAATGGAAAAAGAATAGCGCTGCAGGGAGGCAGGGGGCCATAATTAAACCCCCTTTTTTGTTGGTTTTGTTTTTCAAACAGCTGATTAAAATGCTTGTAAAACCTGCTACACAAAAGCACCAGCAAGAAGCCCCTCCACCTCACCACCCACCCATCCGCTGCTAAATGGAATGAAATGGATTTTTCAAATGTCACGCTAGTATCCACTTAATAATACATTTTCCTATAGACAGGACAATAACATATATTTTAATCACTTTTCTACAGGCAAATAGACAGCATGGAAGCTCAGCCTTTACTGGTGCTTGAAAATTATGAATTTTTCAGTAACCTTTTCTATTATTCATCCTGTGTTATTCCGTAACATTTCTGCATGAGGAATGCGCTTACCAGACACTTTATGAATCTCTTCTTTTATTTATTAAACAGCAAGGTGTCTCCCTACAACCATCTCTTCATGTTCCCCTCCCACAGAAAGATGTTGGTTGAGGGCAAATAGGCCTGAGACATGTATAATTATATCAAGAGTTATTCATAATTTCCTATCTGTAAGAGACACTGTTTGAGCCACTCCTCCACTGCAGCAAGCTCAGCTTCTAAGTGGTTTTCAGGGCAGGCCAAAGGGAGCAGAATCCAGTCTCAGGAAGTGGAAGGGAGCAATAGGGCTTGTCTCAAGGGGACACGCTTGTAAAATGCATTTTGAAAATTGCACAGCTTTGGGTACCTTCAAGCAGCATGAGTAAGAACATGGGGTGGAAGTTGTAAAGTTAGAGATGTTAGACACAGGGGAACAGATCCTCATCTAGCATAGGTCAGCACAGCTCCACTGACTTCCATAGCGCTATGTCAGCTGGGGATCTGACCTAGGGTCTCTCATCAAGCCAGAGTCCAACATACTCTTATACCCCTGCACTGATTCTCCGCTGCCCTGCAGCTCGTGGTATCATTTACACAAGGGCCAAGTGCTATCCGAGCTTTGAGCTTGGGTAAATGAAGACATGTGGTGGAGAGCACGCCCTACTGTATAGGCAGGACAGATCAATCAGATTAGGGAAGAGAGACAGAACCCTTTGTACTCAACCAGAGCTGGGCGAAGAACAGATATTTTGGTTTGCTAGCTATCCAGAAAAGAAATAATAATGGAAGATCATTTTTGAGTTGAACTGGTTTTTTTTTTTTTTGCTAATTTTGAATACTTACTTTATTTTAAGTAAAGGAAATTTCTAAATGAAAAATCAAAACATTTCATTCTGAAAATGCTCAAGTGAAACATCTCAACTTTTTCTGAAATTTTTCAGTTTTTTTTTTTTAAACTGAAACATTTCGGTGAAATTATCACAAATTCACAGAATGTTTCAGGGCTACTGAATCTGCATTTATTTAAAAAAAAGGGTTTGGTAAGAAAATTTTCACTCAGCTTTGTATATAGGTTTGGCAGAATGCAATTTGTATTTTCATTTTTTTTTATAATTTTGACAGATAATATCAATATTTATTGTAAAGCATTTTTTCTGTGCTTATTTATGTTTTCACGGGGGCACAAAATTTGTGGCTTTTAAGGATAGTTTTTTCCATTTTTATTCATTTAAATGTTCACAGTTGTAGGAAAATTATCTAATGACAGTAGATATTGAGATTCAAATAATTAAAGCTTTATAACTACTAAAACACAAACTGTCAACATCATAGGTCAAAATTTTAGCCTGAAATCCATCTCTAATATGTTCTCAAGCAGCTTTTTTCTCACTTTGCCTATCTGCACATTTCTATTATCATCAATGGAAATGTTTGTGTCTGTTTCTGGGTATATGATCAAATCAACATTTATTGGCATTTACAGATAAAATTCTAATTCTTCCAACCTCATCTATACTCAACTCCAGTTTTGTATTGCTGCCAATGAACCACTGCAACTGTTGGTTCACCATTCCCCCTATATAATCTCACCCCATTGCCCCGTTCTAAGCATCATGCTGTTGTTCAGTCACAACCTTACACCATGCCCAGAGTTGGACCTCCACTAGAATGGACACTAGGCACAGCCTGAAGCAGAAGTCAGAGTCGAATTCCATCATGCCCCATGGATTCTGACCCATTCATCCATTAGCAGGTAATGGTCTTTGAGATCACCCCATTTACAACTGAGAAGAGGAGACATGCAGCTTCAACCACATTTTTCAAAGGTGAAAAAGGAAACTAGGAAAGAAACTTCTACCATTAGGACAAGTTTGCCAGTGCACAAATGGAAATTGTGTTCCAGGCTGCCCTTTGAAAATCTCCTCCTAAATCTGTAAAGCAGTACCAAGCAATTGCTCCCAGCACTATCCTCTCCACAAAGCACCACATCATCTCACGGGGTAGGAACCAATGGCCGTTTGGAAAGTTAGGGGCCACGCCTGACTTTTTACACATCTGTCTTTCAAGCACAATAAACCCTGAACTTACTCTAGCCAGTACTTTACCTTGACGAAATGCTGAATTGGATGGGTTGATGGTCACGTCTTTCTTTGTGGCCTGACTGACCTCAGGTCTGTAGAGGAAGAGAGGTGGCTCTGGAAGTGTGAATGAGCATTGCCACCAGCAGACATAGCATCCCAATGTGCAGTAGAACATACTAGACAGTCTTCAAATATGTTGTGGGCTGTTATAAGGAGCAATTGTTCTCCGTGTCCACCGAGGGGAGGACAAGACGTAATCAGCTTCATCTGCAGCAAGGGAGATCAGGCCTAGATATCGGGAAAAAAGACTTTCTAACTATAAAGGTAGTTAAGCACTGGAGCAGGCTACCTAGGTAGATTGTGGAATCCCCATCACTGGGGGGTTTTAAGAACTCCCCAGACAAATACCTGTCAAGGATGGTCTAGGCATACTTTGTCCTGCCTCAGTACAGGGAGATGGTACACTTAACCCTGCTTCAACCTGGGGGGGATGGACAAGATAACCTCTTGAAGTCCCTTCCAGTCCTATATGGCTATGATTCTATACCAGCTCGCTGATATCATTCTCCTTAATTCAGTTACCCTAAGCATTCTTTCCAGGAACAACCACCGACTTTGTGATCTGGTTGCAGGGGGCTTGTGAAGATAAAAATAAATGCATGGTCCTAACTACTGTGGCTTTTGAGCAGGATTCAAATAAAATTAAAAACATTTAACCACGGGACAAATACCAAACAAGGGCAGGTCTGGAATGAGTAAAGGTTCTCAGTGGGGGGTGGGGTGGGGGTTGTGGTGAAATTATGAACTCCATTGTGTTCCACTGTGTTAGAGACACTCAGCAGTGATAGCCGTAGGAATCTGGAGCTAATCTGGTGGATCATCAGCTTCCATCATTTCCTTCCTCTGCAGTAAAATTAATAAATAAATAAAAAGTATTGCAGAACTCTCCACTTCATCTGGTTGAAAACCAGCACAGGCTCCTGTCAATTTTCTCTGAAAACAGTAGCCATCCTTCTCCTCATCCAGCATCGCCTGTCCAGATTCAGTGGGTTTGATTTTGTAAACTGATCACAAACTTTTTTTCCAGGAATCACTTTTGTCCAGCATCAAATGCAGCCACCTCTAAGCTGGAGCAAGACAGCAGAAATAGTCTTTTTTTTTTTTGGAGTGGAAATAAATAGCCGCCTCGCAGCTGGTTGAAACATCAGGGGAAATTCCTTTGCATGCATCCTTGAGGAAAGCAGGAAGGATAGCCTTGTGGGCTGGGATTCAGGAGACCGAGCTTCAATTCTCAGCTCCGCAAGTCACTCAATATCCCCATTTTACACAAGAAAACAGTAGTGCCGAGCTATTATTTCCCTGCCTAGCAAGGATGCTGTGATGACAAATTCATTAACAATTGTGAGGCACTTAGATGCTATGCCAATGCAGGCCACACAATTAGATGGGCCAAATGCAACTGACAATGCTATGCTGGTGTTTCTGTGGCCTATGCTAACCCATTATTACTATTACCTGCTTCCATTGTGGCAGTGCCCAGGAGACTCTCTTATGGACCAGGAACCCACTGTGTTCAGTGCTGTACAAAAACAGAACCATGTGGCTCTTCGTCTGTCTCTAGTAGTGCTTGGATCATGTATCAAGGTTTATGAGTCTGCTCCTGGCTGTGACCTCAGGTGTTTAGATCCATCTTGTAAACTCTCCCTATTTTTAATTTCTCTTTCTGCCTCCCTATTTCTCTTTAAAACCTCAGAGTTTGGAGCTTTTTATATTTTTTTTAATTCCCAGTCCATGACCGTGTCTGTCTCTGGGAGGCAAACAGGAATGTCATGGGAACTCTATACCTCCATTCTTTCATCTCAGCTAAGACTCTGCTCAAAGTGGCTCCTCTGAGTATCATTTATTCATGTGTGTTTTAGCGAGAGACGCTCTTGTTTATGATGGAGATGTCATTTGCAAAATAATCGGGTCCCAAGCTGATAAGAGGCAAATGCACCTCCCTCCCCTGGGTTCATTCCCTCTAAATTATACATTTAAATAATAATAAAAAAAACTATTTAGCTAGTACGTATACATGAACACAGCACTTAAACTAATTCCAGGGTCCTTTTATATTATATATATAAACCATTCAGTTCTCTTGAATGTTGAATCTGTATTCCTAATTGGTTCTCATCAAAGGACCTCTTTGCCTTCAGCTGACAAAGTCTCTGCACTGTGACAGTAAGTAACCGACACCATCAGATAATTAAGCTGGTATTAGGTAGGGAACTGGTGATTTCTTTTTTGATCCCTTTCTTTGCTGTTCATGGAGTTGCAGATACATAGCTGAGCCTCAGGAGTAAGAGTGCATTCCTCTCACAGGATACAGTGAGAAAGAGGCACAGCAGCCAGCAGTCACTGTCACTCAAGGAGGCCAGGGTGTGTCTTTTTTTCCCAAGAGCTATTCTTCGACTGGGACACTTATTAAGTAGCTGAATGGATGGATGGATGGATGGATGGAGATAACTGAGCTAGCTAAACCATTTGTTACTAAATAACATCCCTTATGAATGTCACCATTCTTTTGGTCAGCAAATTGTCCATGACTGGATCCTGATTCAAGATTACCCAGATAGTCTGCAATTATCACTTTCAGGGTCATTCACAAAACATGTTGAGTCTCTGTATTCACGTGGCGTGACTGGTCACCTGAAATCAGATGCTGTTGTTTGCTATTCAGTCAGAAGCCAGAAACATTTTATGCAAGGGGCACATAGAACATAGGGCTGGAAGAGATACTCAGATGTCATCTAGTCCAGCCTCTTGAGGTGGGACCATCCATGACAAGTGTTTGTTTATCTATTCTTTACAACCTCAAAGATGCGACCTCCCCAAACAACCTGCTCCAGTGCTTACTGATCCTTATGTTAGAAAGTTGTCCCTACTATCTAACCTGAACCTGTTTTGCTGCAGATTAAGCCCATTACCTCTTGTCCTACCGTCAGTGGACATGGAGAACAATTGATCGATATCCTCTTTATGACAGCCCTTAATTTATCTGAAGACTGTTATCAAGTGTCCCCCCTCCAAGTCTTTTTTTCTCACAGAGAACAAAGGCATGGGATTGGTGTTGCTTGTCTGAAGAAGGATAAGTCACTCTACAACTTGTGAAACTTTGGGGATTTGCAACCATTTTCACAAATACCTGATGGTCGACCAGAGGCTCCAACAGAACAAATCATTTGGCTTCCAATATAGTGAACTTGCACTTTTAATGGCAAAAGTACCTATGAGCTAGGGGTGTGTCATAACCTTAGTCCCAGATTTGGACCTTAGCGTCCAAAATATGGGGGTTAGCATGAAAACCTCCAAGCTTAGCTACCAGCTTGGACTTGGTACTTGCTGCCACCACCCAAAAAATTAGAGTGTTTTGGGGCACTCTGGTCCCCCTGAAAAACCTTCCCTGGGGACCCCAAGACCCAAATCCCTTGAGTCTCACAACAAAGGGAAATAATCCTTTTTCCCTTCCCCCCTCCAGGTGCTCCTGGAGAGATACACAGACACAAGAATCCAAACAGAGTGACTCCCCCTCTCCGTTTCCAGTCCTGGAAACAAAAGCACTTTCCTCTTCACCCAGAGGGAATGCAAAATCAGGCTAGCAAATCCAACACACACAGATTTCCCCCTGATTTCTTCCTCCCACCAATTCCCTGGTGAGTACAGATTCAATTTCCCTGAAATTTCCCAGAAAAGAAAACTCCAACAGGTCTCAAAAAGAAAGCTTTATATAAAAAGAAAGAAAATACATACAAATGGTCTCTCTGTATTAAGGTGACAAAATACAGGGTTGATTGCTTAAAAGAATATTGAATAAACAGCCTTATTCAAAATAATACAAATCAAAGCACTCCAGCACTTATATTCATGCAAATACCAAAGAAAAGAAACCATATAACTTACTATCTGATCTCTTTGTCCTTACACTTAGAAACAGAAGACTAGAAAGTAGAAACTACTTCTCCAAAGCTCAGAGAAAGCAGGCAGCCAGAAAACAAAGACTCAGACACAAAATTCCCTCCACCCAAAGTTGAAAAAATCCGGTTTCCTGATTGGTCCTCTGGTCAGGTGCTTCAGGTGAAAGAGACATTAACCCTTAGCTATCTGTTTATGACAGGGTGGTTATTATTTAAATCCCCAGCTCTAAGGCAAAGGTTGTCATGAGTATTACAATGGCACTGAGAGGACCCTTCAGAAATCGGGACCCCATTGTGCTCGGTGTATAAACACATGTGCCACTCCTCCTCCTGAAAAAAGAACGAGGAGTACTGTGGCACCTTAGAGACTGTGGCCTTGGCTACACTGGCGCTTTACAGCGCTGCAACTTTCTCGCTCAGGGGTGTGAAAAAACAGCCCCCTGAGCGCACTAAGTTACAGAGCTGCAAAGCGCCAGTGTAAAAAGTGCCCCAGCGCCGAAAGCGCGGCTCCCAGCGCTGCAAGCTAATCCCCATGGGGAGGTGGAGTACATGCAGCGCTGGGAGAGCTCTCTCCCAGCGCTGGCACCGCGACCACACTCGCACTTCGAAGCGCTGCTGCAGGAGCGCTCCCACAGCAGTACTTTGGAGTTTTGAGTGTAGCCAAGCCGTAAGACAGTCTAAACAGGGGAGGGGAACCTGGCACACAAAGGTGAAGTGACTTTCCCAAGATGCCACAGTAGTTCAGTGGTGGAGAGGAGAATTGACTCCAGGTCCCCTGACTCCTAATCCATGATAGCCATTCCTGAGGCCACATGTGTTTTACATCTCTAGTTCCGATCCTTTCAACAAGGCATTAGCAATCCGATTATTGTTTGTATTGCAGTGGCACCTAGCAGTGCCGGTTGGGGACCAAGACTCCATTGTGCCAGGTGCTGTACAAACAAAGGATGAAAAGATGGCTCCTGTCCCTAAGAGTTTACAGTCTAAGCAGATCTTGCAGGTAATGGCTGAATACCCAGAGAAGCACCAGAAGGTAGGCAACAGCAGCTGGGGTACAGGTACCTCACTGCATATCTGGCACCTGTGCATATGAAGCTAGTTACCTTGGGTGAGGGTGAGCCCAGATATAGAGAGAATTCACATTTCATGCCCAGCATTATCAATTTTTAAACTTTTAAATAAATCCTCTGCAAGGAGATGGGAAGAGAAGCGAGCTAGGCTCTGGCTGGCAGAGGGAAAGATTTGGCAAGGTGATCCTAACCCCGTAGAGCCAGCAGCAGCCAAAGCGACAAGACAAAGCCATAAAGAAAGAAGAGTGTATAGGTGAGTGGGGTGGGAGGAAAGCTAAAGGATAATCAGAGGCATCAGTGGCTCATCTTGTCTTTTGCTATAATATCTCCCAAGTGGGGAGAGGTGCAGGTGGAGGCTGGGAAGAGAAGGGGAAAAATAGGTTGTTTCTTACAAGATGCTGGGGCACATTTCCCTGCTGCTTGCAAGGGCAGAAGCTTGACACCTAGCGGAGGAAGCGCGCCTGCAAAATTGGACAAGATAAAATTACAAGTGACAGCTGAGCCTGTGTCTGCAATTACAATGCATTGTAAACAAGGGGACTGGCAATTCCAGCTGCCATGCATGGCCAGTGATTGGCAGGGGCAGCGCAGTATCCCAGAGCGGATGGCTGCTTCTCGGCATCTGCATCCGGCCAGGGGCAGAGGAGGAAAGGCAAGGTGTGAGGGCCTCAGTCGGAGAGAGACAGAGGTAGAGCCAAACTGAGATTGGAGGCGGAGATAAAAAAAAACAACAAAACCCAGCTGCATGCTTTTCCTGTTTCTACCAACTCTGCAACCCTAGTGTCTCATAGGCTCATAGACTCATAGACTTTAGGGTCAGAAGGGACCAATACGATCATCTAGTCTGACCTCCTGCACAAAGCAGGCCACAGAACCCTACCCATCCACTTCTATAACAAACCCCTAACCTATGTCCGAGTTATTGAAGTCTTCAAATTGTGGTTTGAAGACCTCAAGCTGCAGAGAATCCACCAGCAAGTGACCCATGCCCCACGCTGTGGAGGAAGGAGAAAAACCTCCAGGGCCTCTGCAAATCTGCCCCAGAGGAAAATTCCTTCCCGACCACAAATATGGGGATCAGCTAAACCCTGAGCATGTGGGCAGGACTCACCAGCCAGCACTTAGGAAAGAATTCTCTGCAGTAACTCAGATCCCATCCCATCTAACATCCCATCACAGACCACTGGGCATACTTACCTGCTGATAATCAAAGATCAATTGCCAAAATTAAGCTATCCCATCATACCATCCCTTCCATAAACTTATCAAGCATAGTCTTAAAGCCAGATATTCTTTTGCCCCCACTACTCCCCTTGGAAGTCAACACCTTCCAAACCCATGGATCCAAAATAGCCAGGCCAACTGTCATTTGCTCCAAGATGCATTTCCCTAGAGGACTGGGGTGGTGGCAAGATGCTGGAAGTGAGGAGAGATTAATAAGACTAGGATTTTTCAGCTTGCAAAAAAGACGACTAAGGGAGGATATGATTGAGGTCTATAAAATCATGACAGGTGTGGTGAAAGTAAACAAGGAAGTGTTATTTACTCTTTCTCACCCAACACACAGTGAGTCTGCGGAACTCCTTGTCAGAGGATTTTTTGAAGGCCAAGACTATAACAGGGTTCAAAAAAGAACTAGATAAGTTAATGGAGGACAGGTCCATCAATGGCTATTAGCCAAGATGGGCAGGGATGGTGTCCCTAGCCTCTGTTTGCCAGAAGCTGAGACCAGGCGACAGGGGATGGATCACTCAATGATTACCTGTTCTGTTCATTCTTTCTGGGGCACCTGGCATTGGTCACTGTCGAAAGATAGGATACTGGGTTAGATGGACCTTTGGTCTGACCCAGTATGGCTGTTCTTATGTTAAGCGACTGCACTCCCATTACAAGATGGCCGGGCTCCTTACTGCACAGCATCCCACATGCTGACCCCAATGCGGTTTTGACTGGGGTCACTTCATGGTGCACAATCAGCAGCCCCCAGGGAGCCTCTACCCAGCAACTCCTATAATGCCCACAGGGTCTCCATGCTCTCTGCTGACTGCTCCTGGTAGCTATCCACATCCTCTTGTCATGTAAGAAAGTAGGAGACTGCAAGGAACTCTCTTCATCTGAACATACCCTTGGGGCGGTTCAGAGACCAATAATGAACAGGTGAGGGAGCAGAAGGAGATGAGAGTTTCCCTCAGAAGGCAGATCACAGCCTTCGCCACCCTCTCTTCCCAACTCCCAACCCACAGACTCTAGCTCTCTCTCTTCCCGACTCCCAAGCCACAGACTCCAGCTCCTTCTCTTCCTGACATCCTCTTTTTGTTTGGCTGCTGAAATGCCAAACAAATCACTTTAGATGAAGCCATATAGTTGATTTTGTTCACTTACCCTCTGACTTGCTAGTGGTCATCATGCTGTTTTATGGAGGAGATGGGGCCATTAAAGACCTCCCCTTCCCCCACCCCATGCATTGTTTGTAAGAGGAGGAAGGTTAACTGTTGCTCTGCCATGTAGAACTAGCCGTTACCAAGGATAACAAATTTCTAGTACTAGAGAGACAAACATGGCCATTGCCAACAGTCCCCAAGTAAGGATCACAGTAACGCTAGGCACAAAATGGTGGCATAGTTGGAAGGGTCATTGGATGAGAGATGTTGGATTCTCTCCCACTGATCCATGTTCTCCCTCAAGCTCCTTCTGATGCATTGTGAACAGTTTGCTAACACATTGATATTCCTGCTGTTTAATTTTTTGGGCCATTTCAGAAGAAATAGATCTTCCCTCGAGTCAAGCTCCCCGCTCCAACTGCAAGGGTCTCAAGACACCTTGCCAGGACCAACAGCAGGAGCTCATCCTAGCAGGGCTGCCCAGAGGATTCAAAGGGCCTGAGGGAAAGTAATTTTGGGGGCCCTTTCCATAAAAAAAAAGTTGCAATACTATAGAATATTATATTCTCGTGCGGGCTCCTGTGGGGCTCGGGGCCTGAGACAAATTTTCCCACTCCCTCCCCCACCCCCTGGGCAGCCCTGCATCCAAGCAGCCCAATCAAAGAACCACTGTGCAATCATTGTCAACTCTAAGCATTCAAAAATCATGAGTTAGGCCCCCTCAAGAATCATACAACTGATACAAAAATCATGTGATTTTAAAAAGTACTAAAACTTTTTTCATTTTTTTTTAATTTGCTTTCTGGTTTTTGATACTTTGGGAGTCATGTTTCCAAGCTTTTCTTGTCATGAGGGATAGAAACTTTAAAAAAAACAACCCAAAACTGAGATTCTCAGGTAATCACTGGACTCCAGGATCTGGGGCTTTTGGGAAAAAAACCCACCAAATATCACAGGACAGTGCAGTTGTAAGAGTTGGCAATGCTGAGACTGTGTTGAAGGAGCCCTGTGGCCACTCCATAATGTAGACCTGATGACATGAAAAGGTGTGAGGTTTTGCCTGTTGCAATAAACCACCTGTGCCAGGTTTCCCCTCACGGCCACACCAGCTGTTGGGCCCGTTGCCAAGAGAGCTGATCTGAGAAGAGAAACCTCAATCACATTTACATGCATATTGTCTAAAGAAAAGTAGCCAACCCTCAAGAGAGTGCATCAGCTCCAGGCTTCTTCTCTGATGTTCCCAGTCTCTGCCTTTAAAACTCTGCCTCCTTCTCATAGTTGCAAAAAAAAAAAAAAAATCTCTAATTTACTTTTAATTTGTGCCTTCGTTTCAAGAACAAAAGCCAGCATCAGTAAAGACATCCTACCAAACTACCCCTCCTTCCTGGCAGGCAGCTGTGTTTCCTCACCACTCTTGCAGCTTTTTTCTGCACTATCATTTTCTTTCCTTTCTTAAGATGACCCTTCATAACATCAGGTCTGATGTAACACACCGGCAAAGTGTACGCTGTGTTCCCTTCTATGAGCTGCTTCACTAGTGGAGACCAGCCTTCTACTGCACACGTGTGATGGGTGCATTGACATACTGGATGTGCACAGTGACTTGTGAAGCACACATTGTGTTCTCTTCTACTGGCTGCTCTGTTACAGTATACTAGCCTACTATTGCTACCAGCTAATGGAGTCACTCCTTCAGCTCAAGGGTCAAAGCGTTGCTGTATAGATCATTCATTCTTTATATAACGTAGCACTCACAGGCCCAAATTGAGAGCAGGGACCACCTATTATGCTAGGCATTCAACATACACATAGCAAGAGACAGACCCTGCCTTTAAGAGTTTACACTCTAAATAAAGACCCTGTTGGACAGACGTAGGACTGAGGAACAAAGAAATTTAGCTGCCTAATGCCACACAAGAGACTCGCAGAAGTGCCAGGAATTGAATGCAGGTGTCTTCTGCATCCTAGTCCAGTGAATTAACCATCCTGCTTCGTTTCTGAGTACAAACGTCATGACTTTTGTAGTTACCAAACTCTGCTGGTAACTACAGGGAAGTAGGGAACAGCTTTCTGACCCATGGAAATGTTTGACATTTTGGAAATGTTTCAATTTTGCATCAGGAGGAACCAGAGACCTTTCAAAGTTGACCTTTCAATGTTTTTCATTAGAAATGAGAGACGCACAGACCCCTAGCACAGCCAACAGCTTGGGGGTGAAGGCACTCACTTGGAATGTGAGTGATGCAGATTCAAGTCTGCGCTGCCTGATGTCTACACTACAGCACTGCAGCTATGCCAGCATAACCTCGTACTGCAGATGCAGCCTATGGCTGAGGAAGGGGTTTTTCTATCTGTTTAGGAACAGCATCTCCCCAAGCGACGGTAGCTAGGCCAAAGGAAGCCAGCAGCTAAACTTAGGGTTAGGTAGGCAAAGCTGTGGTGCTCAAGGGTGTGGATTTTCCCCACCTCTGAGTGCTGTATCTATGTTGACCTAAGTTTTAAGTATAGATCAGACCTTTCTAAATTTGTTTTCATTAATACATTTTAAACACCACTTAGCCACTTGGCTAGACAAAGAAGGTTCTGTTTAAAAACATGTTAGGTGGCCTTGCTCAGCATGTTTTTAAAGATGTTAAACCAGTCCATACACGAGTTACAACGTATTAGCACACGTTTGCACACGCCACTTGTCCTCTCAGTCTAGGCAGGGCCTGAGTCATCTTCGGAGAATGAGCATTTTCCATGTCATTTCTGCTCACTTTGGGAATCATATTTGGTCATTTAGGTATATCTACACTGCAGCTGGGAGAGAGCCTCCCAGCCCGGGTGAACAGACTCATGCTAGCAGGGCTTGCTCACATCCTGTGCTAAAAATAGCTTTGTGGAGGCTTTGGCAAGCTTGGCCCCAAAGTGTAAGGTGGGCTTGAGCTCAGGTGACTACCCCGAGCATCCGCTGGGACCGTAACATCCACAACGTCCCGCAACTCTTCAATCTCTCCTCTCCTAGAGCCGCTACCCAATGTGTCCTCTTTGATTCAAGTTCAGCCTAGCGATGAGCAGCTATAGTTGGTGGAGGAGGCTTGGAGGAGCCCAGAGAAAGGAAAAGGAATTGCAGAGGGGGTGGAGGATTAGAGGGGACAAACTGAAGTCGGTGAGATTTGACAGCATTTCAGCTTTACACAGGAGTGCATGACTTGCAGTCTAACTGATCCCTTTGGAGCCAAAAGCCAGGAACCGAGCTCATTTCAGATCTTACTTCAGTTCATCAGGTGGCCAGGAGAGAGAGCGTAAAAGAAAAAAATAAACAAACCAACCTTGGAAAACCTTTTAAAGCTTGCACAATTCTCCCTCGACGGTGCACTGTTAAAAGAGATGTTATTCCATGGGGACCTCGTCAATCCATACAGTCAATGCTCTGGCACTTCAGTGGCAAAACAACTCAATTACCTCAACTGATTAAGCAAAATTCTATCATTTTACCACTAAACAGAAAGAGGAAGAAAACGAATGGCTCACGTTGTATTTCCCTTTGCTAACTCTCCAGGCATGGTTTTCTGCACTCCAGTCCTCAGGACAAGACAATCTGATGCCTAATCAGATACAGAAAGATGAGATTATATAAATCTCTCCCACACTCCTGATCTTCTCTGTCAACTCTTCACTCCCTCCCCCTCTCCCCCCCGCAAAAAAGGGACAACCTCAGCAGCATATTAAAACATCATCTTCTCCTGCTAGGAGCCTTGATTGCCACCTCCCATCAGATGAAGATGATGATGATGATGATACAGGATCTGATTAAAGATGCTCTGAAGGGACACTGGGTAACTGACAAGAACTTTGCAGATGTGTTGCTCTGACCCATTCCCTAGCTAGGTCACTGGGTGGTTCAATCTTAAGGGCTCATTTTTTATTCCAAGTGTGCACGTACCCCACTCTGCTTCATCAGCAGATGAGTTCTGAGATCTTGAAGCACCGAATGTTTCCCTCTCCTGTTGATTGGGCTCGGTGGCTCTTGGAGAGATTCTGTTAAAAGCAGAAGTCTGGATGCACCCGGATGTGCTGTTTTCTACAGGGGGTTGGAGAACGTGCATGGAAACTTCAGAGCTTTTTGTGGAATCAGAAAATCATCATCTCTATAAAAGATTTTTTTTTCCTCCTCTTATGCAAACCGTGGCATATTGGGCTCTCATAGGATCTATCTATTCCAATGTCTCCTTCTCTGTAGCTTCTGGGTGCCCCATCCACATTTATTAGTTTATCTTCACAAAAGCCCTTTAAGGTAGGGAAAAGAAATCCCTTCCAGCAGTGCGGGGCAGCAAACATGGCACTGGACTGGGAGGGAAACCGGGATCCCTGGGTTCTATTCCAGGATCTGCTGTGTGATCTCATTTAAGTCACTTCACCTCTCTCTGCCTGTTTTCCTGCCTGGTCTGTTTAGAGGGTAACTCTTCAGGGCAGAGACTGTCTATATGTGTCTGTGCAGCACCCAGCATAGTGATCTCAGCTGGGGCCTCTAGATGCTACCATAATATAAGGGTTAAATAACAGTGCCCGCAGCAGCACCTGATGAGTCATGTATCTGACCAACAGCATGGCCGGGGCTTCCATTCCAATGTGTCCTTCCAATTTGCGAGGGAAGAATTAAAAACAGCTGCATGGACCTCGGGAGGCTGAGTACCATCAGCACAAGCTGGCACAGTGCTGGTAGGAATCATTCAAATTTCCCCAGACAGCTCTGCCAAATCAACCTCGGTTCCCCAGTCCAGTCCTGTCCCCCCCAGACAGCTATGCCAATATACTGCAGCCCCTATGGTTCTATACTGGTCCCTGCGTGTGCTCCTAAGAGCTTTGTCCTGATTGACAGCACCCCCTGCTGCCTGTGGTACTTCCCTCAAACAGCTTTGTTTGTGCACTTCAATGCTGACCTGAAGCACACCTGCTTTTCCAGTCCTGGCTCCCTACCTGGCTCTGCCAGCAGGCCTCAGTTTGACTCCTGACCCATAGCACCTCCTAGTACTGCAACCACTCTCCCCTGCACAGCTCTGCTGAGGCAGCTCAGTTCTAGCCTGCAGCACCCCCTGCTATTCCAGCCCTGTTCTCCAACACAGCTCTGCCAATTAGGAGCAGGTGGAATTGACTGGAGATGGAATTTTGTTTGAGTCAATGCGCCAAAGCCAAACTGTGCCTCTCTGCTGAGGGACTGAATTGACTTCTAAAGTCTCTTCTGTTCAAGGCAGTACCTGGCGGGACTTCTAATCACTGCCAATTGATATTCTAGTGAGCAGCTTTGGAAAATAATCTGCAAACAAGAAGCTGCAGGCTATAAAAGTCTCTCTCCTCTCCTTTGCTTTAGATCGCAGCTTAATAAAAACATAACACAAAGTAAGGGATGAAACCGTATTACTTGGAGATGGTCAGGCATTTTTCGATGAAACTTTGTTGCTGTTGTCAGAAAATGACAATTCATCAGAACTGAAACTTTTACAGAAATGTATCAGTTTCTACGTCAATTTTGTTGGTAAGTTTTCTCAGGACCATGGTGGAATTGTTGGAGGGAGAGGGATGGGGGGGGTGGGGAGAAGAGAGACAGAGAGAGAGAGAGCCCAGAATGGTCTTCTACGTCGGGGTTAGGGAACTCACCAGGGATGTGGAAGACCCAGGTTCAAATCGCTGCTCTAAGTCGGCATGATTCAGAGAAGAGACTTGAGTGTGGGTCTCCTACCGCCCAGGTGAGTTCCCTCATTGCAGAACGTGCCTCTCTCTCGTGTTCTCTCATTAACAACTTTGAAAGGTTTCGTTTTTAGCCCAACCCATAATGTTGAACCACCCACTTTTTCATGAAAGGGAATTCTGGTTTTCTGGCCAGCCCCACTTAGCCCTTTGCCCAACCACACTATCCTTTTAAGAGCATTATTAATTGGTTTAATGTTAGACCACGGTCTACTGAGAAGATGGAACCTTCCTCTGCTGATGAGGCCCAATTTTTCTGTCAGGATTTGGCATGACAGTGGAGAAAAGCAAGTCAGCATGTAAAGTTCTCTGGGTCCACGCTGCACAAATTGTAAGGATCAATATTAAGAAGCATTTTGGCTAATCTCCAGTAGTAAACACAAACACACACATCCTCATTCATCTTGGGAGTGGACAGGTTGGCCATTATCAGACTCCAAAGGGGCCTGGAATATATTTGTCACGGGAAAAGCTACCAGCCTGGGAAAACAGGCTGACATGTCGGTCAGTTGAACAGTGTGATGCTGAAGGAGCTTCCTGTAATGGTGAGAGGGACAACTGGACTTCATCTGCTCCCACTACAGTCCAGGGATCATTTTGCTGCTGCCTTCACTGGTGGCAGGATCCAGCCCTCTCAAAGCCAGATCCTGCCCCCAGCAGAAATCTCATTTGTGGATCTCAAAGAGCTTTACATAGATATTTGCATCAACCCTATGATAAGTAAAATATCATTATCCCCAGTGTATGGGGAAACTGAGGCACAGAAGAGTGAGGTGACTTGTCCAAGGCCACACAGAAACTTAGAGGCGGAGTTGGTGTCCAAACTGCTATTATTATGTCTACGGTGATGGCCTCTAACAGCTCCACTCGTGGACCAGGACCCCAGCGTGCTAGGCACTGTATGCACTCAGAACAAAACGATGCTCCCCACCCCCAAAGAGCCTGAGGTCTCTCATTTCAGAGCACGCCAAAAGCTGCTGCAGGTGTAATCAGCTTTCCATTTACATGACACACTGAGGGACTTGCATACATGAATGGGCCTCAGACGCCAGTGTAAAAACCCAGGCTGGGCAGGTATTAACAGAGGTTTCTTACAGCTCACTTTAATAAGACCACATAGAACATAATCTACCTCTTGCAGAGACAGCACAGGGCCTAGGCAGCACTTCAGGCCCACTTAGGGCATGATTTTGAGAACAGAGATGGGACCTAAGTAGGTGAGAATTTCACTGCACAGGGGAGAATTTCACTCAGAATCTATCACTAGAGGATCTCCTCCCTTTGTTTTCCCTTGTTCTCTATTGCTTTATGCCATGTTTTTGTTTAGATCACAAGCTGTTCAGGGACTTTATCTTTCCTGGACTCTTTAAAGTGCTTAGCACACATTTGGGTGCTGTAAAAAAACAATGCAATAGAATAATATGGTGCTTTGCAACCTGCTTATTTACTGTAGTGTTCACTCTCCTTGGACACACACAGCGGGATCAGTCAGGGCTACCCCTCAAAATGTAGCCACCTCTGGGGTGGAACACTGCTGCTGTTTAACAACTCACAGCAACACTACACAGCTTCTGAAAATGACATTGTATTCAGTGGCCCTATTTGGAAGCCTTTGGCTAGCTCTCTAAGTGGGAGGGGATTTCACCCAGAAAGCAGGCATGAAAGGCATTTTAATGCAGGCGAAGATCACCTGTTCCACCCCATTGAACTGTGTGCACCCTAGCCTGGCCTACGGTACGAGCTGTTCTCAGGCAATGTCTACACTGCAGCTGGGAGGTGGGATTGCAGTGCTCCTGCAGAAGGATGGACAGAGGCATGGCTAAATGCCCGAGTGTATACCCAGGGTCCAGGGTGGGCCAGTGCTCAAGTGGCTAGCTCGTGCCACGGCCCAGCCTTCCACGGCTGTTTGCAGCAAGCTGGATCAATCAAAGCTAACTCAGGTCTGCCGGCATGTACTGCTGTCCCACTTGCTGACAGCAGGGTAGTTGCACCGACAGGGTCTCGGTGGATGAGGCCAGCACATTTGGAAGGTGGGGGTGAGTAGGGGGCAGAGGGTTACCGAATGCTGAAGGCTGAGCCTCCATCCTGAACAATGGGAGTTATGGGCACCCAGCACCTCCCATGATCAAGCCCTAAGGCAAGGAAGGAGGAGACCCAAGCGTCAGCTCACACAAAAGCGCGGCTGTGCCGGGAAACCGCTTTAACAAGCGTACCAGCACAATCGCTCACTCCAATCAATAGAGAGTGAACAGAAAGCCACTGCAGTGGTTTCACATCATTTTTGCTCCCATGGAAAATGTATTTGCTCCCACTGAATATTGTCTTTTTGGGAGCAGTTAAAGTTGGTTCATTTCATACAGTAAATTAACCTGCCTTCTTTAATAGGAGACTCTTATTTGGTGTCAGGCTCCGACTATTATTTTGAGTACTGGATATTGGAGTGCCAGCTATTAAACTTTCTCCCCTTGCTATGTGCACGCTGAGCAGAAAGCACGGCTAGGACAGAAGACCTGGTAGCATTTTGAAATAATGGCTCAATCATTTCTAAACACCGCTGCTATTTATTGTTACCACCTCGCTAGCGAGTTCTCCCAAAGCAAAGCTATTTTAGCTATGTAGAACTAACAACAAGGCGGCTGGAGCTTCGCTGGGTTCAGATCCTTCCAGGGCTCTTTCAGTGATGTACAACAGAGCAGCTCTGAGTCTGAATCCAAAGGCAACTGCTCACAATTGGCAATGACCACTTCCTGTTGGGAAGGGAGACAGAGACAGGACTCCTAGGAGTTAGAGGAGGTGGAAAAGACCCACTGAAGCATAATACTACTTAGAACTTTTCATGGGTAGATGTCAAAGAACTTTACAGAAGGAGTAAGCATAAATATCTTCATTTTACAGGTGGGGAAACTGAGGCACAGAGTGGGTCCGTGATTCACCTGAGGTGGCACAAGTCAGTGGCAGAGACAAATAGAACTAGTGTCTCTCAACTCTTACACCCCATTCATCTCTTAGTTGCAGGATTATTTGCCTGTGCTTTGCTTACCCTTAGTTTTAAATATGTCAGGTGTGTCTCTTGTTTTCCCGGGGACTCTGTTTCACAGGCCAATTGGTCTCCCCTTGGAGAAGAGGAGGAGAGAAGGGGCCAGATGTATCCTTGTCCTGTGCTTCTTTGGCATCAAGTAGGCTGGCTGAAATAAGCCCATGGTATTGGAGGAAACTAGCAGGGACATCTCCATACCCAGCAATTCTGCACTCCCTCAAGGTCTCTGATACAGGGTTGCAAATTGGCAGTTTCACCAGCCTCAAGTGTTCACAAGCCACGAGTCAGGAGCCATAAAATCATGAGATTGGCTTAAAAAGACATTATTTTTTAAACAAACACTTTTTTTCTTGTTTTGTACCTTCTTGGATCACATGTTCCTGTTTTTCTCCCCAGCTACAAAAGTTAGAAACATAATGTCTCTTTTTTAATGAAAACTGAAATTCTCACATAATCCCATGACCCCAGGAGCAGGGGCTTTGAAAGGAAAAAAACCCAACACCATCTCATATCACAATAGCAGTCCCCACAGTCTCTGAAGAGAGAAGCTGCATGCAGTATGCTCTCTCTGTCCCTGGGCTGGCTTCAGTGCCAGTGCAGGGGTGTCACTCATTACCTCCCTAGGCAGGGATCAGCTTGAAGTTTCTTTAAGTGGTTTCCCCAGGGCCAATGGAATCTGAGCTAATGTCCCTCAGGAGTGTCATGAGAATCTGTACATTCTCTGCCAGGGCAGAAGTATGCCCCTTTCCACATCAGATGTCAGAATATTTCCACTTGCACAAAGAGAGGCCCTGATCCTACCATCTGATCCATGCAAACTGCTCCCTGTGCTTGGGCAGAACTCGATCAAATTCAAATCCTACAAAATGTAAGGAGGTCCCTGCAGGGCAGGTCACATTGCAGGGCCAGGCCCATATTTTGTAGCCAGAGGCTCTGCCTTTCACAGCCAATGAGGCAAATATTTGCAAAACTCTACGGAGAGTGTAATGACTTTTGGGGAATAAGGGATTGCTTTTTGGTCACCCCAACAAAATGACTATGTGATATTGCCATAGAAACATTTGTTGAAGGATCTCAAAGCGCTTTACAAACAAAGAAGTCCCCTCACCCCATGTACACATATATTGCATCCTAATCTAAAGAAGGGTAAACTGAGGGACAGAGCAGCTAAGCAACATGCTCAAGGTCATACAGTAAGGCAGAATCAAAGTCAGGAGTAGAAACTAGAGGTGAAATTCTGGCCTCATTGAAGTTAACTGCAAAACGCCCATTAACTTCAATAGGGACAGGACATTACCCCAGGCGTGCCGACTCCCAGTCCTTCCTGCTCTAACCATTAGATCCTACACCCTGCTAAAGTTATCCAGGCAGATTCTGCTTCTGATGTGAAAAGCCTCTTCCATAGGCCTTTCCCCCCTTGCCAGGGCTCTTAGGAGGTACGCAATCCAGCTCTTTCACATTTTATTCTGACTCCATGCCTGGTTTAGCAACTGACAAATGGCACCGATTAATTTCTAACCCTTACTCCTAACTTGGGTGCTGCTGGCATTTTGATATTTCCCTCTGAGATTATGCTTCATATAGTGAATTTTTCCCCAACTTCTTTGGGGGGGGGTTTTGGTCTATTTGCTTCACCTGTTCAGTCTCTAAACTCTGCCAACTCCAGGCATGTACCCAATGCAAGATGAACTGTCCGGAGACTCGTGGCACATCTTTCTTTACACTTCACCTCTTTCCACCATGAATGAGAAACAGGCTTTTCCCTCATCCATCATAAGTTGGTGTGACAAGGCTGTCACTCCTAAGCACTGCTTCACTGTATCATCCTCCTCTTCGTCCTGCTTCGCTGAACAGTCTGGCTTTCCTGGGAGCATCTGGGACCTTTCAAAAGTGTTTTAGATTGTATCAGGGATTCAGGCAAAAAAAAAAAAAGGGAGAGAGAGAGAAAGTTATTTCCAAACTCTTTTCTCCTCCAAATCGGCTCACCTCTGAGCTGCATCCTGATAACAACCCACAAGCATCAAGAATTGTTAGCGATCAGGAGAACCAATGGTGGCTCCTGGCCCCAACACACCAAGTGCGTGCTTGGGGTGGCAAGCCGCGGGGGGGTGCTCTGCCAGCGCCTCGAGGGCGGCAGGCAGGCTGCCTCCTGCGGTTTGCCTGTGGAGGGTCTGCTGGTCCCGCGACTTCGGTGGCAGCTTGTCTGCCATGCTTGGGGTGGCAAAATCCCTAGAGCGCCCGTGAGGAGAACTGAGTCATTTTGCAGATGGAGAAACTGAGGCACACGGCACATACATGACTCTCCCCTCAGTGACAGCTGAGAATAAACCTCCAAACTTCCTGGCTTCCTGCCCTGTGCCTAGTCAATGCTACCTTACTAGCCTTCTCTCATCTGCAAATTGAGCATGAGAGAAAGCAGCAGAAGCATCACAGCTGGCTCAATTAACAGAGAGTTGCAAGAGGAATCAAATCCTGGCAGGAGAAAGATCACCAAAAGATCTCAACTTTTGACTAAAAGTTAAGATGTGATTGGAAGTCAGGACTCCTGGATTCTGCTCCCAGTTTTGCCATTCCCTTGCACGGAACCTCGAGCAAGTTCCCAGCCTTTGTACCTCACTTTTCTCATTTGGAAAATGGGGATGAGACCTATCACTGGAGAAAGGTCATGAGATTCAAAATGCTTTGAGATCCTCAAATGAAAGACTCTATATGTGAAGGCCAAGAAGAGCTGTGTGAATGCCAGGTTTGTCAGTTTGCTGACAGTTCTGAAAAACTGGGGAAAAAAATTGTTTCCAGTCAATTAGAAAACACATTTTTTTGTTGAATCATTAATTAGATAAATAAATAAATACAAAAATTGGTTGGTGGGCCAAATGAAATGTTTCATTTATAAAAAGTGAACCATTTTGTTTCAATTGTGACCATTTTTTATTGCTTTGGGGCATTTTAAAAATAAATATAATGGCAATTTTGAAACTAAAAGTCATTTCTAACCAAAACATTGTAACATTTTTTGGGGGAGGGTTGCTACTGTTCTTCCCCCCACCACCGCAAAATGAAAAAATTGGCAAAACTGACAGATTTGCAAAACATTTCGGTGTCACTGAATCTGCATTTTGCACTGCAAAAAAGGTTTGGCCATTAATTTGCACATAGCTCGAAACTATTGAAGGAGACCTTTTCCCTTCCTGCTCATGCACTGTAGCATGCACATCTCCAACACCACAAGTTCTCTGCCTTCCACTTCAATCCATATTCACTGAAAGAGGTGTGGGACCTGGGTTACTTGATAGTTGCATAAAAGAACAAGAAGAAACATGACCTCACACACTGTTTTGTTGTGAAACCACGCAGCACAACACAGAAGCAAGCATATTTGCATGTGCAGCTGCAAAACAAAGACACTCAGATGTGTTCAGTTGGAATAGAAGGTGGGGTTTGAATCTGCAGCTCACCAGGGAATTGGTGGGAGGAAGAAGACAGGGGGAAAAGGAAAATCTCTTTGTGTTAGATTTACTAAGCCTGACTTTGCATACCCTCTGGGTGAGGGGAGAGAGAGATTTGATCTCTCGGTACTTGTGTTTCAAGGACTTGAAGCAGGGAGTATCCTAGGGTCCCCAGGGCGGGGAAATCTGGGAGGAGGTAAAGAGGGGGAAGGGAAGTGGGTTATTTCCCTTTGTGGTGAGACTCAGGGCATCTGAGTCTTGGGGTTCCCCAGGGAAGGTTTTGGGGAGACCAGAGTGAGCCAGACACTGGAATTTTTCTGGCTGGTGGCAGCGATACCAGATCCAAGCTGGTAATTAAGTTTGGAGGTTTCATGCTAGCTTCTCATGTTCTGAACTCTAAGGTTCAGATCTGAGTAGGACAGTTATGACAGGATTGTGCCGATAGCAAAGGACTGGGAGCAAGGAGTGTTGGCTCATTCTTGGATCAACACTGACCTTCCTGCATGATTTTTCACAGAATCATAGAATATCAGAGTTGGAAGGGACTTCAGGAGGTCATCTAGTCCAACCCCCTGCTCAAAGCAGGACCAATCCCCAACTTTGAGTAGTTTCTTCAAGCAAAGTTTTCAAAAGGGGCCTCAAATTTTTGGTGCCTCAAGATTTGGGGAGCTCAACATTGGACACAAAGGGTGAAATCAGGCCTTGCTGATTTCACTGGGACCAGGCTATCACTTCATGGGCCTAACTGGCACAGATTTTCAACACCTGCAGCTCCCACAGGCTTAAGTTTGAGTGGCGGGTGCTTAGAACTTCTCAAAATCAGACCCTAGACGTTTAAAACTATCTATCGAGGTACTTAGGTGGTCCCTCAATGCCATACTCTCTATGCTCCGCAGTCACCAATGCATTTTACCCTCACCCCTGTGAAGCACCAAGGGGTTTATCCCCATTTTATAGATGGGAAACTGAGACATAAAGTATATTACATGACTTGCCCAAAGTCACACAAGAAGGCTGAATTGGAATTGAACTCAGATCTCAAGTTCCAGCCCAGTAGGTCTTCCCCTCTGCAGCCCCAAAATGAAGCAACTCAAAATTAGAGGGAACTTTTGAAAATCCAGGACTCAGGACCTCACTAAGTATCAGTTTCCCTGTCTCTAAAATGGAGATAACATATCAGAAATGGCTGAAAAAAATGTTTACCCAAAATATAACATTTTAATGAAAAAAATTCATAAATTTTGACCAACTCCAATAATGACACCCCCTCCACAGGGAAGAGTCGGGCTGCTTAGCTCATTAATGCTCCAAGGTCCATCTTTGCAATAGCTGAGCAAACTATAATCATCACTGTGAACAGCAATTCTAAGTGAGATGGGCTCCGAGGGGTTTCGTGGGAACTCTTTGTGGGTCATAAGGGAAATGGAGAAGAGCATTTCAGATTCAAATATATGGAGAATAAACGTGATCGAGAATTAGAGAGTGAATTAACACAAGAAGAGAGGCACTAGTTGGCATGTCAGAGTGCCACCACCTCTTATCCAATAGAAATACAATATCAAATACTCGGCTGCTGAGATTATACCCCTAGGCAGACTGAGGAAATAAATAGCGCATGATTACTTGATAGCATGCACCAGTCTGGAGCAGATATTACAGCGATGCTCCTGTACAATAGACATGTGGAACAAGATTCAACTTACACTATGATCATACAGGACGCACATTTTTGGATGGAACTTATTTGTTATCGTAGATGTGCCACTCAATAGGGGGCTATTGCAGTGTTGAAGAGAAATTGATGAATGTGAAAACTGCCCACTCAGCCTCCCTTTTTGGACAAATGGTGGGGCGGGAGGCAGGGGAGGGAATCTATGTAGCTAAGATGGACTTAGCGAAATAATGGGTAAACAGCAACTGTATTGCAGCATGACTTAAACACTTACAGAACCCGCGCTGCTTATTAATTATGCTATATGGCAGCTATGCTGATCCTGCAAATAAAAAACCACATTTCTTTTAAGACAATGGTGTGCTGTTAAGGATGCATTGGCAGAGCTGAGCTGATAGGTCAGCGCTGGGTCCTGCAGGTCAGTAACGATGTACATTAACAAAGCTGTGCTGAAACCAATGACTGGAATAGCAGGGGCTGCTGGCTAGGATGGAGGTGTACTGGTAGAGCTGTCAAAGGAGCCCAGGACTGGAATAGCAGGGTCAGAGGGACATTTGTTCAGTTTCGAAACACCAGGTCATGCTGCAGAACATCTTTAAGTGAACAAGAGAGCGGAGACTAGTGGAGTTATTTAAAATCAGAGCTCCAGTGCATTGTCAGACGCGCAAAGAAGCTTGCATAGCGTCATACAGTGCTATATCTGGCTCCAATCAAAGCTACCAGACCTATACTTTGAATACAAAAATCACACAGAGGCAGAGATGTACGCAAGCTGGAAAGTTCAGGCCTCGGTCTGTACTCAAGGGTATTCTGACATGGGTTTGGGATTTGGTCCCCTATTCAGGCATAAGGTAAGGAGAGAAGCTCATCATAAACCCACCCATGCTCAGTGGTAGGAGATTAAATATTACTCTGCAGGAATGCATGCCAACCTCTCAGCTACTAATCTAATCTTGGAAAAACTAAGGGACAAATTCACCTTTTTTTCCTCAGCAACAGATCCTAAACTGTCATGTAAAAAAATAAGCACCATTATTAGATTAGATTATGTTTTTGTATCCATATTGGTCCCAGGATATTAGAAAGCCAGGATAGGTAAAGTAATATCTTTAGTGACCAACTTCTGTTGGTGAAAGATACAAGCTTCCGAGCTTACACAGATATCTTCTTCTGGTCTGGGAAAAAGTACCAAAAGAAGTCTGTCCAGTACCCAACATACCCTGAAACTCTATTATTAGACTGGGTCAAAATTTTATTGACTGAACCACTGGAAAATGCTGATTTGACTCAACAGAAATGTTTCATGGGAATATATTGATTTTATCAATTTTTTTGATGATATATGTTCAAACCGTTTCATTTATAAGACCAAAGCACTTTGTTTTTGCTTTATCCTTTCAGCTATAATACGTAAGTCAATCATTTTGACCTTATCCAAATGAAACATTTCAATAATCATGTTCTGATGTTCCTTAAATGACCCTTTTCAGAACTTGTATTTTCTGGGAAATGTCAACTTTTTGATCCAGTTCAAGATGAAAGGAAAATTGGAAATGTTGGCATTTCCAATCAACAGAAATTCTGAGTTTCATCCAACTCTAGTCATTAACCAGGGTAAACTCCAATAACCTGAAAGGTATTGAAGGCCATCCCGCTCCCTCAGTTATTCCCAATGATCAGCAAAAGCCAGTTCAGAGCCTAACCATTCTTTATTAGGACACCTCTCTTGCCAGCACTAAGCACTGTCTCTGTGCTTCCAGCTCGAGGGGGTCACCTCGGGATCATGCTGCTAAATCATAGCGTCATAGAAATGTAGGGTTGGAAAGTACCTCAAGAGGTCATGTAGCCCAGCTCCCAGCACTGAGGCAAGGCCAGGTGTTTGTCAAACCTGTTCTTAAACTTCACTGATGGCGAATCCACAACCTCCCTTGGCAACTGTTCCAGAGCTTAACTATCCTTAGGCCACGTCTACGCTACCCGCCGGATCGGCAGGTAGTAATCAATCTATCGGGGATCGATTTATCATGTCTTGTCTAGGAGATAGTAAGCAGAGTCGACGGGGGAGCCGTGGCGGTCGACTTGCCGCCATGAAGACAGCCAGGTACATCAAACTAAGATACTTCGCCTTCAGCTACGTGAATAGCGTAGCTGAAGTTCTGTATCTTAGATCGACCCGCCCCCAGTGCAGAACAGCCCTTAGAGTTAGAAAGTTGTCCGTACTATCTAACCTGAACCTCCCTTGCTGCAGATTAAGCCCATTACTTCTTATCCTACCCTCAGTGGACATGAAGAACAATTGATCACCATCCTCTTTATAGCAGCCCTTAACATATTTGAAGGCTATTAGGTGCCCCCTCAGTCCTCTTTTCTTAAGACTCAGCATGCCCAGTTTTTTAACCTTTCCTCACACATCAGGTTTTCCAAACTTTTATCATTTTTGTTGCTCTCTTCTGGACTCTCTCCATTTTGTCCACAGCATCCCTGAAGTCTGGCACCCTGAATTACACATAATCATCAAGCTGCTATTGCCTAGCAGAGCAGAACAGTTACCTCCCATGTCTTACAACACTCCTGTTAATACACCCAGAAGGATATTACCCTGTTCTGCAACTGCATCACATTGACGACTCATGTTCAATTTGTGATCCCCTATTGCCCCTAGATCCTTTTCAGCAGTACTATGATCTAGCCAGTTATTCCCCATTTAGTAGTGGTGCATTTGATTTTTCCTTCCTACATTTAGCACTTCGCACTTGTTTATACTGAGTTTGATCTTGTTGATTTCAGACCAATTCTCCAATTTTCAAGGTCCTTTTGAATTCTAATCCTGTTATGCGAAGTGCTGTAAACCCTCCCATTTTGGGGTCATCCACAAATTGTATAAGCATACTCTCTACTCCATTATTCAAGTCATCAGTGAAAATATTGAATAGTACCAGACCTGGACTGACCCCGGCAGGACCCCATTAGGTACACCCTCCCAGTTTGACAGCAAACCATTGATAACTACTCTTTGAATATGCTCTTTCAAGCAGTTGTGCACCCACCTTATAGTAATTTCATCCTAAGTACATTTCTCTGGTTTACTGATCAGAATGTCACATGGAGCTGTGTCAGAAGCCAGACTCAAATCAAGATAAATCACGTCTACAGTTTCCCCCCATGCCCCAGGCCAGTAACCCTATCAAAGAAAGAAATTAAGTTGGTTTTGGCCTGTTTTGCCCTTGGCAATTCCACGTGCCTAGGACGCACACATGCAGGAAATTTGCAGCCTGGCCATGTACCTCACGGTGCAAAAGTAGTTTTGGTGGCTTCAGAACCACACCACATCACAACTGTTTATGTCTAAAGACAGGAAATCAAAGGAACAGTGGAAGTCAGAACTCTGTGTTTAGTGCTGAAACCCTATGCTTGTTTCCATAGCAATTTCAGGTGACTTAACTCCAAAAGCCATTAAGACAACTGGGTGTTAGGCTGTAAGGTGAAAAGACCAGCTTAGTAGAGTAAGACTCAGGGCACTTGGGTCCAGTTCTTAGCTATGCCACAGACTCCCTGACAGGCCTTGAGCAAATCACTTAAACTCTCATTTCTCCATCTGCAAAATGAAGACAAGAACATTTTACTCTCTCACAAGGCTGCTCAAATCTTATGTTGATGAGGCTCATATAAGTATCGTGAAGGGTCAGTTTACCGAACGACAAAGCTGTGGCCTTTGCAAAGGCAAAATGCAGATGACAATCACACAGAGAGATCAACACTAGAAATTCCCATGTATTTAAAGGCCAGATCATTAGCAAGTAAAGTATCTCTGTGTAGTCTAAGGTTACTGACTGATATGCAGGAGACGTCAGTGGCGATATCGATGAGATTAGGTCCATGTTAATTCTTGCTTGGTGTACACAATTATTAAACTCATCACCAAGACCCAGAAAGGGATGTTCCGGAGGGATGCAATATGTTCACAGTGGACCTGAAACCACACAAAACTCTGCTGGGCTTTGGGTTTCATTAGGAATGAGTAAGGGCTCCCAAGTCAAAGGGACAGATCTGGGTTTGGAGCAGGAACACTGCAAAACCCTGGAGTGATTGTATCTGGGGTTCGGGGACCTATCATAGAGAAAAGGGGCACTTTGCAATGGTAAGTTCCTGGTTACTATTTGAGCACTTCTGTGCTAGGGCCTTGGCTGGCAGAAATCCAAACCAGGATCATCCTTTTTATTATTATTATTTAGCAGAAACAATGAACTTGTGTTACACATCACATAAACAAACAGGGTCCTTAAATCAGGTATGCCATCATGGGCTATAGAGGTGCAAAGAGATGCAAGCCATGCGAACCAGCAGCCAAGTGGACACAACCTGCCTGGGTGAGCATTCTACAAACACAATGCAGAATCAGGCCATCGGAAGAGACGTTTATCCAGTGTGCAGAGCCAAGGTAAGTGCCCATCAGGTGACAAGCAATCTGGCTCCACACGTCCTGCAGTAGAATAACAGGGAGAGTGCCTAGCCTATAAGCTCTTCTTTCATTCCCAAGATAAGAGGCTCAGCTGGAAAGATAAGATTTAACTATGTTTGCTTCAAAGCCCCAGAATGAGCTGCCCCTGCCTGTCAAGAGAGATTGATTTCCTAAATAAGTTATAAGACACCTGAAATTTCCCCTGGCACACATGTTGGGACGGGAGGGGAAAGAGAGGAGGAAGAGAGAAAGAAAGCGGTAAGCATATTATTCTATTAGGGCTGAAGCATCACCAGGGTGCTGTTTTTAAGCAGGTTCATTATCCGGGGCATTTCTTAAACATAATGTTTGGGTTTGTTTTTAAAACGTAATCCCTATATAATGATTTTTCCACCCCTAAAATTTAATCTCTGCTCCGCTGCATTATCTACTCTGTTGCACTGATTCCTTGACTGATGCAGCTCTGTGCTGGTCTCACAGGATGTAATTGCAGAGAGACACTTGCTGGTTAAGGGACAAGACTAGTGGTTATTTGGGATTCCGGAGTTCTATTCCTGCTGCTGCTGCTAAATCCCTGTATAGCCACGGATGAGTCATTTCACCTCTCCCAGACTCCATTTCCCTTTCTGACGGGTTGTGATGATGCTTAGGCCATTAAGGAGTGAAGTGTACTATCTTAGGTACTTATCTGAGCATCTCATGATCTTTAACATAGTTACAACACCCCTGTAAGGTAGCATTGCCCTGTTAGCCTCACTGTACAGATAAGGTACTGAGGTCCAGAGATCAAGTGTCACACAGAAAGTCTGTGGCAGTGCAGGGAATTGAATGCAGGTTTCCTAAGCCCCTGGCTAGCACCTGAACCACTGGGTCATCCTTTCTCTCTGTTCAAAATAGCGTTCTTGTGACACCGGGGCCTTTTACTGGCCCTCTGCGTAGGGGTGAATACCACTATACTGTTTGCAAAGCACTTTGAGATCTTTGGATAAAAAGCAGCACACAGAGTAAAAAGTATGATCATTAAGTTGTTCCACAGGAAGAATGCTTTTGCATCCTGCCCATGAGGATGAAGATTTAATTTCCCCTGAATAATCTTGTTCCTGTGATTGTTAACAATATGTTACATTTCTAAAGCAATCTCTGTATTTGAAGACTCTCAAAAGGACATGATAAGTTATATGTCGTCATGCAGAAATCGCTTCTCCCATCACTGCAGTGCACGCCTCTCTGGGCAGAACTCAACAGCTGGTTAATACCACTTGGCAGCACTGGACAAAAATTTAGAACAGAATAAGTAGAAGAATACCATTTATAACTGAAACGATTCGCTATCACAAATTCCCTCCCAGTCTTCCTGTTTAAGATGGCTTTTTTACTAGATGGAGCAAATAATCTGTATTAAATATTGTAATAAATTTTGCCTTTGCTCGCAGACTATCCAGAAACTGATGGAAGAAATCTGACACAGTCATTTCCTTCCAATTTACTTGATCAAGTTGAATATATGCATCTTTTAGCCCTAAGGAATGCTAGTCAAAGTTTGAGCTGTGTTGCTCAGTTATAACTGGTCACAAGAGTCATGTGCTATTGTTTCTGTTCCCTGATTGGGTGAACACAACTTACTGTGTTACATTTGATAAAATAGGGTTCTCCCCCCCATGAGTGTTCAAACATATGAGCTCAAAATTTGCTTCCTATGTTAGTAAAAGCAGGTCATGGAAGTTTGCAAAAGTTGATTGTTGTATTGTCAACCCCAAAAGTTCAAAAATTGGGCATCAAGACCCACAAAAAAAAAAAAGATATTACATTTTAAAATCATGAGATTTATAATAAAGATTTAAAAAAATGTGGAGTTTTCCATTCTTTTTGTTTCTGAGTGCAAAATGCCTCATGTTTTCAAGCTTTTTTCTACTGCCAGGAGGGCTAGAAATTTAACTTTTTTAATGAAAGCTTTTCTCATGCAATTTTCTGACTGCAGAAGCTGGGGCTTTATGAAAAAACTCAGAATATCACGAGACTTGCAATAAAATCATGAGATGGCAACACTGTGACTGCACTGGCTGACAAATAAACCACCCTCACAGCCTTGCTTGTTTTCCATAGATATCTCATCAGTCAAGGTCACTTGCATAGAAAGCAGATTTCAAGTTGTAGGCAAAGTTTTAAATTCCCGTTTGCAAGTATTTATGGCTGTCAGGGGTACGCGCATATATAGCCAATCAAGGGGACAGAAAAAAAAGTCATGTGACTGGTCAGAATAGACCAAGCATCACTCAGCTTCTGAATATCAGATTGCCACTGATCAACCTGCAGTGGAAAAAATGCATTGAATGAATTCAAACAGAGTGAAATTGGTCCCCTGAGCAGAGTACAGCACATAGCTTAGACAACTCCTTAAGTCCAGGTGCATGAGGTATGGCGTGGGACTAAAGTGGTGGGTGGGAATTGGAGGAAATTGCAATGGGCATTCTGCACACAGAAAAGGAGATGGAATTCATTGGATAAATGATATTCTGTGAATTATTTGCTTAGCTCCAGCCATTACAGCCCCCTCACCAGAATCAGCAGGGAGATAGCAAACCCACTTGTGCTTCGCTTGCTCCTAATCTGCCTGTAACTGTGAGGTGCTATGGTCCTACAAATGTTCAAGATGTATTTTGCAGCAATTCAGGTCTCTTAGCTAATTTCCTCTCCAGGTCGCTCTGTTCCACCAGATATTCCATCCTTTGGAATATCGCACTCATAAGCCTCAAGAGAGACATCAACCACCATTGTAAATCCACTCAGTTCCACTGAAGTTAATGGAACTATGCCCATTTATACCAGCTGAGGATCTAGCTCGTTATTTCTTGGCATTCCAACCCAGCCCAGTGACGGACAAGTGCTACCATTCGGTTGCCCGTGTACAAAGAGCCAGTTCTTTAAGAAAGCAGCCCCCTTTGTTTTCCCTTTTCCTTGCGCTGGGGCCATCAACTGCCTTCATCTCACTCATCTGGATACAGGATGCCTCCCTAATAATTAGCCACTCGGCCTTCACCTCCTCTGCAGACTGCTGATTTGCCCCTCTCACAAGCCCATGATGGAGAGATGGCAGGGGCCAGATAGCGGGGTGATAAACAGCTGGAGATGGACTCAGAGAACAAGGGAAAGTCCCCAGGAGGAAAGCAAGAGAAGCTGTTGTGCCATTGAGCTACAGCCACCAGGGCTAACTGAGCCTTCAGGCCCCCACATTCCTTCCAGACAAAGGAATCTGGGTGAGATTAATGAGCAGAACTGATTTTTTTTCCCCACATAGCAATGCCTCAGCTGAGCAGCAGAATTAGATCAATGTGGGGAAAGAGAAGTAGTAATGGCCTTTAATAAGGCAGCTGGGACCGGTAACGCCAACTCAGGTGGGCAGTGGCCTCCGTCCTGTCCTTAGTGGATTAGAATTTACAGTCACACCCACACACCACTATTTGTACCAGCTGGCTCCTTTGCTGGAGAGATGCCAAGAGCCGACAGGGTTCTGAAGACTGAATCCCTCTCCCCACTCTCGAAGGGGTCCCCACTAGGAGAAGGTCCAACACAGGTTTATAGGGCTGCATGAGAGAGGTGTGTGTGGCCACTGTCCATGCAGCACACAGAAGACTTCAGTTTCCAGAGCTCTCGGTCTGTCCCCTTTCAGGTACACAGCTTAGCCCTGAAATATCTGAATCCAATTTTTAGCCCGGTAACCATCGCCTAGCACCAGAGGGGAGTTTGATTTTTGCAGGGATCCTATTACCATTTCTATTCAAATTGTCCCCTCTAAGGAAGGGTAACGAAACAGAGGGGGTTATGAGGCCCCACAATTTTTATCGGCCATACGGGTGAGCGACAGGGGGAGGGAGCAGAGAGGAGTGAGCAGGGGATGGGATCTTAGGGGAAGGGGTAGCATAAGGTCGGGGCCTCGGGGGTGATGCGGTGTGTGGGGCAGGGCCACTGTTCAAGGACCTGTGCGTCCTCCACACACCTATAGGGCACTTCCACCACTCCTGCCTCTGAGCCCCATTTTCTGCCACTGCACAGAAAACCACCTCAGGACATGAGTATGGGGGGGACATGAGTACGAGTATAAAGGTGAAGGAGCTGAGAAATATTTTACATAGGACTATAAGCATTGCCCAAGAGGATCAGGCCCATGGCCCATTTCATCCAGCATCCTCTCTCCAACAGTAGCCAGCACCTGCTACTTCAGAGGAAGTTGCAAGAACCCCCCACAACAGAAAGATGTGGGGCAAAACTGCCCCCCATGAAGAGATCATCCCTATCCCTAGCAGCTTTGTTTTCCGCGGTGGAGCAAAGTTTGCCTGTTTGGATGCTGTAAAGCTAGCAGCCATTGTCTGTCCAGTCTCTTATCCACGAGCAAACGGGCTCGCTTGCCGTGCAGCTACAGACCTGGATGACTAAACCAAACAGCTGCTTCAGCAGCAGGTCTCTGGCTGAACGATAAGCAGCCTGGCACTCAATTGGTTGAGGATGAGTTTACCTGAAGCTGATGTTATTATGCAAGTCAGGCAGTTTTCAAGACAATTAGACATCTCTTGTGATGCACTGAACTGCAGGTGGCTAAGTGGATGCAGCTGGAGCTACTGGCAATGTCATTCACAAGGCATCAGGATCTGGTGGTTAGAGCATGGGACTGGGAAGTCAGGGCAGTTGGGATCCAGTTCTGGATCAGATTGTGACTTATGGGGCAACTTTGGGGGAGATACACAACCTCTTTGAGCCTCAGCTGCCCCATCTGTACAACGGGCATGATTGCTACCTCCCATGGTGGGGTCACGAGAACAATAGCCAGTATAAAGTCCTATGCAAGTGGTATTATTTATTATCAGTATTCTCCAAGAACTGGGCTCTCTGCATACAAGAGAACCAATCCCATTGAGAAAAATCACAACAAACTGGCCTCACTGGAGCATCATCAAGGGGACTGACACAAGCACCAGCCCCACAGAGAGGGATCTCACTGGAATTCATAGCTTATGTGTCAGAGGAATCTAAAGTCCAAGCAAGTAGCTGCTCAAGGCACCAATCAGCTTCAAGTGCTGATTGCTCATGGCTTCTGGAGACTGTCTGGCTTCCTCGAAGGAGCACGGACTTGGGCTTCTCCAGACCTATCTACTCATCAGAGTTACTGTTTCAGGCAACGAAGCAGCAGGGGAATTGATTTGAAGCCTAATGAATAATCAGCCACCATCAATAATTGTAATCACTAATCTGCGCAATTATGGGCAATTATAATAAATGCAATTTCCTCCCGAGCTGCTAACGAACTGCAGAAATATGAATTGACTTGAACTATCTGCCTGTGATTTATACGGTTGCAAGATCAAGGATGCCATTATCCCGGCAAAGACTCTTAAAGGGACAGCGATTTGGTGTGGTCCCTCCCTCAGCAAGGCTCTTTTCCTCCCTTGTCCTCCCGATTCCAATAGGGGCAACAAAACTACATATGCATAATTCTGCAATCCTAGAAGTAACGTCTCATTCAGTGTGAGACACATCTCCCCGTCATCACAACTTGCGCACAAGTGTAAATGCTACTCCCAATTCAGTTCCGATTTCCATGATGCAACATCTGGGAAGCAAGAGACTATTCGAGCTCAAAGAGGTTGTGGGTGCCTAGTGTGATGCACTGGCTCTGTGTAGGTGCATGTGCAGACATGATGACTGACATGCTGCCATCTGCTGGCTGATGCCACAGGACACGTATACCATCCGCAGCTATAGTTCTATAGCTCAATTAGACATTTTAAACCCAGCTAGGTCCAGATAGCTTGCATCAAACAGCTTTAAAAGGGATGGCTGAGGAGCTCGCTGGACTTTCAATTGTTGATTTTCAATAAGTTTTGGAGTGCCCGGGAAGTTCCAGAAGAAAGCTAATTAAAAGGCGAAAACAGGATGACTTGGGTAATTATAGGCCTGTCAGCCTGACATCACTCTTGGGCAAGATAATAGAGTGGCTGATTCGGGATTCAATTAATAAAGGAGGGTAATGTAATTAATGTACATCAACAAGGGTTTATGGGAAAAACAGATTAGACAAACCAACTTGATACTTTTTTGATGAGATTACCAGTTTGGCTGATAAAAGTCCTAGTGTTCTCAGCCCTGTGCCATCAAACATTTTTATCAGTGACCTGGAAGAAAACTTGAAATTGTCCCTGATAAAGCTGGCAGATGACAAAATTTGGGAAAGTGCTAAATAATGCCGAGGAAAGGTCACTGCTTCAGAGTGATCTGGATTGCTTGGTAAACTGGGCACACGCAAGCAGTGTGTGTTTTTATATATATGGCTAAAAGTAAATGTATACATCTAGGTATTAAGAATGTAGGCCATGCTCACAGGATGGGGGAGTCTATGCTGGGGAGCAGTGACTGGAAAAGATTTGGGGTCATGGTGGATAATCAGCTGAACATGAGCTCCCAGAGCAACACTCTGGCCAAAAGCATTAAATCCATCCTGGGATGCATAGACAGGGGAGTCTGGAGAAGGGGTAGAGAGGTTATTTAACCTCTGTATTTGGCACTGGTGGGACCATTCTGTGTCCAGTTCTGGTGCCTACAATTCAAGAAGGATGCTGATAAATTGGAAAGGGTTCACAGAAGAGCCACTAGAATGATTAAAGAATTAGAAAACAAGCCTTATAGTGATAAACAAAATAGATTGAACTCCTTGAGTTTAACAAAGGGAGAAGATTAGGGATGACTCAATTACAGTCTATAAGTATGTAGCTGGGCAACAAATATTTAATAAAGGGTTCTTCAGTGTAGCAGAGAGAAATACCATGAGCCAGTGGCTAGAAGTTGGAGTCAGACATACTCAGACTGGAGAGTAGGATTTTTCACAGAGAGGTAATTAACCACTGGAACAATTTAACAAGGGTCATGGTAGATTATCCATCACTAACGATTTTTAAATCAAGATTTGATGTCTTTCTGAAAGATATGTGATAGGAATTATTTGGCGGATGTAGTGGCAGAGAGGTGGAAGAAAAAGAGTTCTAATTGCATCTCCTTTGTGTGGTTATGGCCCTTTTTTTTTTCTTTCTTTTTTTTTCTTTAAGTTTCCACTAACTTTGGTACCCAAGTTGAGATACTATGAGCATGATTTTTCAGAGGTGATGTAGAGGCAGGAAACTGTTCCCGTCCCGCTGAAATTTTTTGAGACTTCTAAAATATTTCTCATCTCTAATGAAGAGAAAGTGTTGAGATCTTAAATTTTTTCACAACTGAAAATCCAGTTGGTTTGGGTCACTCAGAATGTTTTGTTTCAATTTTGATCACTTAACTATAATTAGCTTAAATTTCTCAATGGAAAGTCATTTGGAACTAGAACACTTAATTTTTCAAATTTTCCTCGAGTTAGGAAATTTGTCTAAATCAACCCTTTCCTGTGAATAGTTTCAGTTTCACTGACCTGACATGTTCCAATGGGGAAAAAAATTACTCCAAAAACTGCCCAGTAGCTCAAATGACCACTCATAACTCCATTCTAAGTCAGTTCTCAGAACCTCTGACAAATCATTCTCTAGGGACCTCAGCCAAACGAGTGGCTACTTCACAAAAAATGAGCTTGTGCCTTTGTGTGTGTGTTCAAACATTCCCGCAAATTAAAAAAAAATAAAAATCCAGTGTTGTCTTTTTGACAAATAAATAAATACATGAAAAAAATATTCAGGGGACATTAACACCCAACATGCCCCCCCCATCCACAGAAAATTCCATTGGCATTTTTTGACCAGCTCTGCTCCACATTGACCGCCTCAGCAGACAGCCCCTGGAGTCTAAACTGCCTTCTAGCCTTGTGATGAATTGTGATGAGCTACATCTGTACAGCTTATGAATTCTGATTGCTATTGTGAAGGTGGATTATGAAAAACTGCTATGTGCCTAAATGTATGTGGGAGACAAGGTGGGTGAGGTAATATCTTTTATTGGATCAACTTCTATTGGTGACAGAGACAAGCTTTCAAGCTTCTTAAGATTTCTGTGTACGTTCAAAATCTTGTCTCACCCATCTCCTTGTCTCTCTAATATTATGTCTACAACAACACTGCAAATATATATGTATGTGGTTCCACCATTGCTGACAGGTCCTGTAGCAGATATGAATCAGACAAGGACAATAGGAAATATTTAAGATTAACGACGGTACTTAAGTCTCACAAATGTTTATGCGAAAAAAGCAGCTGCATCCTTAGACAAACTATTTTAGTTGACTCCTCTGAAGGGAGGTGGAAAGATAGGAGAGGTGGAAATTTACCAGGAGAACAACAAAAGAGGCCAGATGACCAGAAGGTGCGTGTACACAAATATGGACACACACACAAAAGAGGTCAAACAGGAAAGGGAAGGAGAGTCAGAAGACAGCAGGTCACAGAAACTGGATAAGGGGCTCCATTTGGGAAAGAGACCAGTTAGCATACAATACCTGCATGAGGAGGGCACACCCTGTCTGCCTGCCTTCGCAGACATGGATGATCCCTAAAGACGCCCAAGGGAAGGATGAGATAGAAAGTGACATACCTGTAATATTTATTGTGTTGTAAGAGCTCTCCTCTCCTGTGTTTTACATGATTAAATATAAAAGAGCATAAAGGTGTTAGACTGTGAAAAGCATATATGTGTTGTCTGCTTTACAATTGCTGTGTGCCCTGAGGGAGTTAAACGGTAAACCAGAAGATTCACACCTTTGGAGTTGAGGTCTGGGAAAGAGAGGCATTTAGGTACCCGGGGGGGGGGAGGGGGAATTTCAGGAGTCAGCACTGATCAGGGGGCTATGGCAGGTGGGCTGAAGGCTACAGAAGGAACCAGTGCTGCAGCCTGGTGAGGCAATAAAAGCCTAAATAAATCCAGGGGATCCAGAGCACAGAGGTTTGGATTCCCCTCACAGTAGTCCTAGTAAGTGGCCGTGAAGGGTCGCTCACTATGTTCCATGAGAGACCCCTAAAGGAGTTTGTAAGTCATGGTGAAGACCCCAAGCAGTAGCTAGCATAGGGAAACATGCACCGTTATCTGTGCAGTACTGTAGTGTTGCGGGAATTAACATTCAACATTGGTCTCCAAAGCTGTCAATCAACCCCTTTCACCAAAGCTAAATCCACACAAGGGAAGAGCCAGCAGCAGCAATGGCGGCTGAGCACTGAGTAAACCTTGTCATGCTAGTGATTACATTGATTTGAAATTCACTAGACAAAAGCGTGTGGTGCATCTGGTGACACGGTGAGTTGGAAAAGGGTAGGTCTGAGACACTGCTATAAACAGCCTCTTGCTGTTAAGATATGATCAGCTAATGACAGCCTTCGTCTGGAATTAGGTCAGTGACTAAGCAGCACTCAGGTGAATCCTTACCTATTCAAATTGCTGCCCAGACATTCATTTACCTTTACAACCTCCCCTCCCCCATTCCCATGTGAGGTAGATTCATATTATTATCTCCATTTTGCAGGCAGGGGAACAACTCGCTCAAGGGCCAACAGCACATCAGTAGCATTGCTGGGACTACAACATGCTTCTGACTCAAACCAGCATGGAGCAATGGAGAGGGGACTAGACTGAGCCTCAGGCTTCTATTCCCAGTGCTTCCACTGACCTCCTTTGGGGCACTGGGCAAGTCACTTCACTGTGTCCTGCCTCAGTTTCCCCTCCCACTCCTTGTCTGTCATGTCTACTTCGACTATAAGATTTTCAGCCTAGGTACTTCCTCTGTGTGGCTGTGCTGTGTCTAGCACAGTGGGACCCCGATCTCAGTTGGGAGGGACCCTAAACAATTCTGAAAGCAACAGCAGCAGCAAACCTGTGCTCATTGCACACTGGAACACAGAGCCTGAAAGATTTTCCAGCATTCATGAAATTCCCCTGAAAGTTCTAAATATAAAGGCCTAGCCTCCTCTTTCTGACGGCTCAACACCTTCCCCAAAATGCCTCTCTCATTGGCCTTTGGCCTTCATCCCCCAAATGCCTGGATCCTCTGTAGGTCTAAAGGAGATCGAAATGCCACACTCCCCCTTCACACACTTCTTGTGCTTTGGAAGTCTATTTTCTTTTTTTTTTTTTTTACACTCAGGTAAGGATTTAAAGATTCATCAGAAAACTATGAAGAAAATACATCTGCAAAAAAATTAACAGATTATTCTTAACTACCTGGCAACAAATGATGCCAGTGTCCTAAAGATATATAAATAATACATGCACATGCACAGGGATAAAACCTCACATCCCCAGCTTTAATATTTCCAATGGCAAAACATCCTCAACCCCCTTCTCTCTTCCCTCCTACCCTGGCACAAAACGAGCAATAAAAATGGAAATCTGAAAATCCAGAGAAAATAGTGACTCCTTGGTCTTTCGCCAACAAAGTACACAGCAGCTTCGTAAGGAAATGAGCGAGTTTGTCCCTTCACTGCACTTGCATGAATTCCTCACGGTTTCGTGTTATTGCTGGCCCATCAAAGTGACAGGTGTCTTCCTTCCACTGACAGCACAGCCCGCTGTTTACAGGCCATCAGGCAGTCAGTCTCTCAGTGGCTGCTCCCCTGCCAGCAACCCAATTGAAGAGCTACAGTTCTCTTTACCAAAGCTACTAAAAACCTACTTATATTCATCTCAAGTTAAATCTACATGGAAAATAGATACAACAGGGAGAGGGGGGCCGAGGGGGAGGGAAAATGATATTGCATTGGTTGTACCAGAATCCTCTATTAAAGGAAAGAGGCGAATAGTTTTCAATTTTGTACAAGCGTATCCTATAATTAGCCTGTGGTTTCCAGGCTCATTCCAATCCTCTATCTTTCAGGAAGTGGCCAAGGGTTTGGGTTTTTAAGCTCTCACTTGTGCTGTACATGTCCCAGGAAGGATTAGTGTAAATAAGATCTCTGCATGATGCTGGTTCAGGGGTATCCATGGTATTGCCATTACAAATCAGACCAGCCAGCCATCTAGTTCAGAACTTTGTCTCCAACAGCACTGGTGGCTTCAGATGAATCTCCTTGGTGAACAATTACAGGAGAACCTGTCCATAGGGGATAACCTATCCTCGGCTAGCCCCTATCCATTGTTGTTTATTTGTACTCTATTAGCACCTACATGTCCCATTGTGCTAGATGTTTTCCCTAAGGTCTCCATGATGGTCATCATCACTAGGGCGGGTTGAAAATTTTCCAGCAAAAGATTTTTTGTTTTTGTTTTTTTAATAGAAAAGTTTTGTGTGGGCTTTTTTTTGACTAAATGATTTTTTAATGCAAAAAATGTTGATTTTTTAAAAATTTTTTGTTGTTGTTGAACAAACAAAGCACATGAAAAGCAAAACATTTCAACTCTCAAAAGCAGTGGCAGTATCTCATGCCCCTGTTTCAGCTGGGCTCCTCCCAATCCAGATTTTGTCTTGCATGATGTCCACGATGCACCTCCTCCCTTTGTAGTAGGAAAAGAGCCTGAAACATAAGCCTTTGTATCAGATGCCTGGAATGAGGCCTGACACCTGAACTAAAGTAGTGGTCAAAACTTTGCCGATATGAGCAGGCCCTGCTCACAGAATCTGGCAAGAACAGGACTGAAACATATTCCTAAGTAATGCTAGCCATAAGAATATACACGCAAACACATTCCAGAAAGGTAATACCAGAACACCTCAACACCAAACACATTTCTCAAAGATCACAGGAACACATTGGCCCATGCTGAAGATAAGGTCAGGATAACAGCATGATGGATAGAGACCTTTTGATTGAACCAACATGTACAAGGCAATAAGAGGCACCCAAACACATCAGAGGGTGGTACCTTGATATGTCAGAGGGGCAATACCTAACTTGTTTGTATCTATGTATAAAGATGTATCTCAGAGGGAGTGTCTTTGGCTGGTCTAGGGGATAATGGGAACTTCCGCCATTAACTAAGCTAGTCCATGGCAACAGCATACATATGTTAGTGAATCTGTAACCATTGAGCCAGGACATTAGGACCGTGCTTCGTTGACAATAAACCTGACCAAGTTCCTTCACTACGAACCGAATCTGTGGATTTATTGGGCCATTCAATTGGACCTGCTGTACAGGCTATCTGGCCAGAGTCAGTACAGCACAGAGAAAGAACACACACACACACGGCCGAACATCTGACCACACCTTTCACCAAAAGGGGAAACCATGGAGCACCATGGGTGACATAGTCCAACCAGGGAGTTCCACACATAGAGGAGACTGGCAGCATGATGTGCCCAAAGTACAATGCCCAGAAGATACTACCACAACATTTCAGAATCAAAATATTTCAGTTTTTGAATTTTTGTCAAAAACTCACAAAATTTCCACAGGGAGGGGAAAAATATATCTAACCAACTCTACTCAATCTCCAGAGTCCTCCAAAGAGACCTCTACCTAGACCACACCATGTATTTCCGCCCTTCCTTTCAGCCCTTCATCTCCTGGGTCGGAAAGCTCAGCCATCACATTGTAAAAATGCCTTTGTTTTTTTTTAGTTTCTTCTCTTCTGTTGTTTTTCTTTCTCCTTCCTGGATCTTAGTCCCGTCTTTGGAAAGCTGATGTTCATGAGCTGGGAAAGACCCTGGGGCCTGATCTCGTTACATTAGTGATTCTTTTTTATGTGCATTATCCCCAGCAATGTCAATGAACTATGCATGTGAGTAGAGACTACTAGAATGACTATAAGCTACAGGATAGTTCCGTTTGGTAGAACTATGATGCACCAAGGTAGTGATCTGGCCCCTACCATTGTTGGATCTGACCTCTTCACAATCATTAATGTATTCACCCTCACATCATCCCTATGAATTAGAGAAGTGCTGTTATCCCCATCTGTAAAATGTAGAAACCAGGCCCAAATGGCCAGATTTTCAAAGGTATTTAGACACCTAAATAGGCACCTAGTAGGATTCTCAAAAGCAAGGTAGATGCCTACATCCCACTTAAATCAACAGGACTTATGGCATGTCTATCCACTAGCCAGCACAAATGACATTGGTGCAAAGCTGCTGCAGTTAGTATATCGCTTGTGGGCGTACATGCACTCGAAGTTCTTGTTTTGACGCTGGATAGGAGTTTCAGAGTACACCTTGCCACCGTCCAACACACTTTCTTTTGGGAAGTTTTGGCAATGCATGATGGGGCAGAAATGAGTTGTGCAGGGGTAACTGGGACTGCAGGGTCAAGCTTCCATCATACATCTTTCTCCAGGACATAATGCCGTCTATATCCCATAATTTTTCACATGTGTTTTAACAATCACACAAACATGCTCAGGACCTGTCACTGCCCCATTATGCAGCAGTGTGACTCTCAGTAACGTACAGGATAAAATAGATGGATTTTCAGCAGTGGGATTCCCAAACTGTGGTGGAGCAATAGATGGCATGCATATCCCTATTTTGGCTTATTGTCTATCATTTTCCTAATAGTTCCTAACATTGTTAGCTTTTGGAAGGCAGCAACACACTGAGCACGTGTTTTCAGAGAACTGTCCATGTCCATGATGACTCCAAGATCTCCTTCTTGAGTGGTAACAGCTAATTTAGACCCCATCATTCCATACATATTGTTGAGATTAGGTTTTCTAGTTTATATACCTTTGAAAATTTGGCCCAGAGAAGCAGAGGTTATGTCTACACTCCAGTCAGAGGTGTGACTGCTGCACGTGTAGCACCAGCTTAGATATGGTCAGCTCGAATAACGATAGCAGTGAGGTGGCTGCAGCCTGTCTGTGACACTGGGTATGTACTGGAGAGGCTAGCCCATGCTGCCATGGCTTCGCTGCTATTGTTATTGAATCTAGCTAGATCACAGCTGGCTCAGATACCCATGCTGAAGTCACACCTCTGGTTGCTGTGTAGACAGACCCTGAGTGACTTGCCCAAGGTAACTTAGAAGAGCAGGGAAATGAACCGGAGTCAAAGTCTAGCATCCTAATCACTGGATCTGCCTTCCTTTCTCTGTACAGGGCTAGATTTCCAGGGTGCTTTCTGAACAGAGCTCGGAGCAGTGGTACACACAATTTCTCATGCAAAGGAACATAATTAGTTCCAGAAGTGTGCCGGACCCTCCAAGAACTCTGCACTGCCAAGCTGTGTGCATAACTCTGAGACTCCTCTGTTACTCATTCAACCTAACAAACATTCAGTAAGGTTACCCCGGCACTACGGGGACCACACTAGCTTGTAGCTACACTAATGTAGCCTCCTCGTGTAGACACAGACTGCACCAGCAGGACTATTACTGTTGGGGATATATCTCCACTAGGAATGCTGCCCTCTGCCATTGTAACACTGTAATGTAAACATTTACTGCAACAATGGAAGGGGTTCTTCTGATGCTTAGTGAACCACTTCTCCAAGGGGCGGTAGCTAGGTCAATGGAGGAATTCTCCTGTCAACTTAGCTGTGTCTACACCAGGGCTAAGGTCAGCTTAATTACATCGCACAGGGTGTGAATGTTTTCGCAGCCCTGAGCAATGCAGTGAAGCCAATCTAGCTTTGTAGTAGAAAGCAGCCCTCTGTGTAGGAACCCAACCTTCCCAAACAACATCAGCTTATACCCCCAGAACCATTCTTCTGCTGACATTGCTGCATCTAAACTGGCAAAGCAATGTCGGTCAGGGGCGTGGTCTTTGCACACTTCTGACCCACGTAGCTATGCCAGTCAGAGCCGGCTTTAGGAAGTGCGGGGCCCAATTCGAACAGTTTCGATGGGGCTCCAGCAGGGATGACTAAAAAAACAAAAACAAACAAAAAACAAACCAAAAAAATAACCACATGTAAAAAAACATGTGGGGCTTGTACTCACCAGGCGGTGCTCCGAGTCTTCGATGGTGAGTCCTACACTCGCTCCAGGTCTTCGGCGGCACTGAAGGACCTGCCACCGAAGTGCCACTGAAGACCCAGAGCAAGCGAAGGGCCCGCCACCTAAGACCCGGAGCGAGTGAAGGACTAGCTGCCAAAGTGCCCCTGAAGACCCAAAGTGCCGCCAGTGAGTAAAAATTTAAAAGGCGCCTCTAGCCAGGGAAGGGATTCTCACTGGGTGCGGAACCCTCTTAGGCACGGGGCCTGATTCGGGGGAATTGGTGGAATAGGCCTAAAGCCGGCCCTGATGCCAATATAGCTTTTAAGCATAGACTGAGCCTAAGATCAGGGAGGAGATGAGGCCTTTTAATTGCTCAACCATCTTCACCCCCTTCCTCATTACCGTATGTGCCCTTCCCTTATTAGCATGACCATTTTCCCTGTGTAGACAGACTCTAAAACAGCCTCTTCTCCTCTTCATTTAAACAACAGCCTTTGTAATCACGAAGCAGCTTACTTTTAATTACACTGAGACCAAATTGTTATTTACATTGGAGATCTTGCCTTTTTCTCCCCAATACTCCTTTAATTCCTCGCAGATATTAATTATACTGTGGCTCGCTCTACTCATAGCTCTGAAATCTCAATCTGCCTTTTGGAAATTGTCTTCGGCCAAATCCTCAGCTTGTGTAAAAAAATTCTGTAGCTCCATTAAAGGTTGTGAAGCTACACCAATTTACACCAGACTAGGACCTGGTCTGCTGGATTCCACAGTTGAGATTTTCACAAATGCTTATGGAAGTTGCATGCTCAGGGAATTTAGGGATAACATTTCCCAAAAGCACATAAGTGATTTAGGAGCCTAAGGCTGGGTCTGCACTATAGGCACTACAGTGGCTCAGTTTCCTACAGAGACAGAAGGGGTTTGTCCATCAATGTAGTTAGTACTCCTCTTTGAGAGCCAGTACCTAGGCTGGATGGAAGAATTCTTCCATCAACCCAGAGGCAACTACACTGGGAGTTAGGTCGGCTTATTTAAATTGATTGGATGGGTGAATTTCACCCCTGAGTGAAATAGCTGGGTTGGCCTAAATTTTACGTGTAGGCCTGGCCTAAGTCTCATTTTCAGAAGGGATTTAGGCATTCAGAACAGAAGTCCTATTGCCTTTCAGTAACACTTAGTCTATTAAGTGCCTACAGGTCAGGATTTTAAAGGTATTTAGGTGCCTAAATGCCAATTAAATACCATTCAAATCTCACCCAAAGTCTCGTTTGAAACTTGGGTTTAGGCTCCTCAGACACTTAGGTGCCTAACTCCCTTCACCTTTGGCCTTTAAACCATACAAGTAGGGTAGCGTGGCCATATCTCCTGCTCATTCTCTCCCTTGTTTTTCAGTGCATAGGAATGATACCAAGTGAGGCTGTTAGAATAATAGAATCATAGACTTTAAGGTCAGAAGGGACCATTATGGTCACCTAGTCCAACCTCCTGAACAATGCAGACCACAGAATCTCACCCACCCACTCCTGTAACAAACCCCTAACCTATGTCTGAGCTATTGAAGTCCTCAAATGATGGTTCAAAGACTTCAAGGTGCAGAGAATCCTCCAGCAAGTGACCCGTGTCCCATGCTGCAGAGGAAGGTGAAAACCCTCCAGGGCCTCTGCCAATCTGCCCTGGAGGAAAATTCCTTCCCAACGCCAAATATGGTAATCAACTAAACCTTGAGCATGTGGGTAAAACTCAGCAGCCAGCACCCAGGAAAGAATTCTCTGTAGTAACTCAGATCCCAACCCATCTAACATCCCATCACACACCCTTGGGTATATTTACTGCCAATAGTCAAAGATCAATTAATTGCCAAAATTAGGCTATCCCATCATACCATCCCCTCCATAAACTTATCAAGCTTAGTCTTGAAGCCAGATATGTCTTTTGTCTCCACTACTCCCCTTGGAAGGCTGTTCCAGAACTTCACTCCTCTGATGGTTAGAAACCTTCATCTAATTTCAAGTCTAAACTTCCTGATGGCCAGTTTATATCCATTTGTTTTTGTGTCCACATCAGTACTAAGCTTTTAAATAATTCCTCTCCCTCCCTGGTTGTTATCCCTCTGATATATTTATAGAGAGCAATCATATCTCCCCTCAGCCTTCTTTTGGCTAGGCTAAACAAGTCAAGCTCTTTGAGTCTCCTTTCATAAGACAAGTTTTCCAATCCTCGGATCATTCTAGTAGCCCGTCTCTGAACCTGTTCCAGTTTGAATTCATTCTTCTTAAACATGGGAGACCAGAATTGCACATAGTATTCCAGATGAGGTCTCACCAGTGTCTTGTATAATGGTACTAACACCTCCTTATCTCTACTGGAAATACCTCGCCTCATGCATCCCAAGATTGCGCTAGTTTTTTTCACAGCCAGATCACATTGGCGATTCATAGCCATCCTTTCATCAACCAATACTCTGAGGTTCTTTTCCTCCTCTGTTACTTCCAACTGATGCATCCCCATCTTAGAACAAAAATTCTTGATATTAATCCCTAAAAGCATGACTTTGCACTTTTCACTATTACATTTCATCCTATTACTTTTATTCCAGTTTACAAGGTCATCCAGATCCTCCTGTATTATATCCCGGTTCTTCTCTGTATTGGCAATACCTCCCAGCTTTGTATCATCCACAAACTTTATTAGCATATTCCTACTTTTTGTGCCAAGGTCAGTAATAAAAAGATTAAATAAGACTGGTCCCAAAACTGATCCCTGAAGAACTCCACTAGTAATCTCCTTCCAGCCTGACAGTTCATCTTTCAGTATGACCCGTTGTTGTCTCCCCTTTAATCAGTTCCTTACCCACCTTTCAATTTTCATATTGATCCTCATCTTTTCCAATTTACCTAATAATTCCCCATGTGGAACCGTATCAAAAGCCTTACTGAAAGCGAGGTAAATTAGATCCACTGCGTTTCCTTTGTTGGGATTTATCAGGGCCATTTCGGCAGCCTTTTCATGTTTATTCGGCACTGCAAGATATAAATCGAATTTGGGGTTCTCTCAATAAGGAGACGTTAGTGGCTCAGACAAGCATAATGGGTTTCTATTATAATTGTGTACAGGAGCCAGGATTTACATCATGCTTCATTGTTTTATATTGGTTTTCAGGTTTTAGTACAGATTTACTTAAAAAAACCAAGAGAAACTTGTCACAGTGGGTTGTGGCATTTTTGTGGCTGATTTTAACCTTTGCGATAAGAAGGGAATTTGAAAAGCCAGAATGAAAACATTTCCCCCCACCCCCTTCCAAAGAGGTACAATGGCAGATCTAACCCTTAGCAAATTGATTTCTAACAACGAAAGAGAGACCACAAAGCATTAGTGCTTCTTAATAATTCATAATTCCTTAAGCATGGAAATCCAGTGCCTATAAACTACATTTGTCTTGGATTCTAAGCCCTGTGGGGCAGGGGGCTCTTTTTGCTCTGTTTGTGCAGCTCCTAGCACAATGGGGACTTGGTACATGACTGCGGCACCTCAGTGCTATTGCAATTAAAATACCACTACTAATAAATCCCAGCCCCATCTCTTAAGTTTGATGCTTTAGTTTAGATACAAAACTGCAGCCAGAACCAAACCTCACTGAGTAATATCACCACCTAACTGTTTTACAGGACTCTTCATCCATGGATTTCAAGGCAATTTCAAAGGGAGGCAAGTATCATTAGCCCCTTCTACAGAAGGGGAAACTGAGGCATGGGGACTTGAAATGATTTGCCCAAGATGCCCATTGGCAGAACCCAGGTCTCCTGAGTCCCACACAGTGCCTTACCCACTCGCTTACACTTCGCCTCCTTTCCATTGACTTTGGATCCGCCCTCAGAGGAGCTGCTGATTGCTCAGAGCTCCAGCTGAAGCCAGTAGGAACTGCAAATGTTCAGCATGGCTGGAAGTCAAGCCCTTTCATTTACAGTGCTCTTCGGCACTTCCTGTGGCCTTCCTGTGATGCTCCCCCTTTGACGTACACAACTGCACAGTCATTTGGAAATGCATCCCCTTAGGGCATAGATTATCCACACGTAACGCCTGACCACCTATGATCTTTACAAAGCATGGTGCAGGAATTACTATGAACCTTCAGGCTAGTTAGGTGTTTTTATGCCTAGCATAGGGTGACCAGACAGCAAGTGTGAAAAATCAGGACTGGGGGTGGGGGTAATAGGATCCTTTATAAGAAAAAGACCCATAAATCGGGACTGTCCCTATAAAATCGGGACATCTGGTCACCCTAGCCTAGCATCTGATAATGAGACATCCCCAGCAGAAGTGTTTACAGCAGTGACGGGCAAGAGCAACACATTTTGGATCCCTTTGGCGACATTCAGACCTGGGGCTCTGCTCCAGACCCAGCTCTAGTTTTCAGAACCCCCTGAAAGAGTGGATGCTGCTCTGATTGTTGCGCCTTGCATCAGAAGATGAGATCTAGAGTGAGAGATTGGCTGGGGGGAGGGGGAAGAGCAGTAGTGGCAAAGCTGGGCATAGCCAGGCAATAAGGGAAAGGAGAGAGGGGAAGACACCTGGTTAAACAAATGATGGAGAGAATTGACAGCGCAGGGGGAGGAACAGGCAGTAAAAGTGGATGAAGAGCAAGGATGTCTCTTATCCTTCTTGCTGTTCACTGGCTGATTGTGGGAGGCTCACTGGAGTGGAAACAGAGCTCATTGACAGTCCTGGGCAGTGCCTCTTTGTCAGCTCACTGCTTTGTCTCTTCCCTTCGCCAGTGCTTGCATTTCCCAGGGTTCCTCCCCGCAGCCCAGCTCCTTTCTGGGTTGCTGCCACCTTTTGGCTGCTGCTAAATCAGTTTGGCTTCTCACTTCACTTTCACAGCATCTGCCAGGCCCTTTCTCAGGAGCGCCAACTCACCAGGCATGGCAGGACTTACTATGCCAGGGGAGCACAGTCCGCTCTCTTCTTCCTCCGAAACAGCTGTTACGGGAGAGCCTTTCATTTCTCTCACAGTCAGGAGCCTATTAAGTCCCTAGCCCCTTCAGCCAGGTTTGGCAGGCCCTTCTGTCCTCTGGGGCCCACTGTTTCAGTCATTTTCTCTGTGCAGATGGCAAGATACAATTCAGCTGATCTGCTCCCCCAGGGTGTCCACAGAGGAACTGCCAGACTAGATCTGACTAGGAGCCCATCTAGTCCAGTGTCCTCTCTCTGACAGTGGCCAGTGCCAGCTGGAGAAAAAAGTACAAAAAAAATCCCCACTCTGGAAAAGTATAAACTAACCTGCTTATGGAGAAGTATGTTCCTCACTTCTATTTATTTAGTGTCTGGCTTATGCCCTGAAGCACAATGGGTTTATATTCTTGCTGAAGGCTACCTCTTACTGTGTGTATATACAGTGACTGACACAATGGGGCCCCAAATCTCTGTTAGTGTTGCCATAATACTGTAACAACATACTGCAGCTGAGGGTGGCCTTGTTATCTGTGTAAATCCATATAAATGTCCAATTCACAGATTTCAAGGCCAGAAGGGACCGTTCTGATAATCTAGTCTGACCTTCTGTGTAACACAGGCCAGAGAACTTCCCAAAGATAATTCCCAGAACAGATCTATTTCTCTGCGGATCCTTCTCGTCTTGTCTGGGACTGCCCATCTAGTGACAATAGGTTCCACTGGTTATTTCGGAGCTTACTTTTTTTCTTAAATATTTCTTTTAGCAATGTAAAACCTGTTGGATTACAATTTCACTGAATAGCCCCTTCTCCGTGTATTATGTCAGAAGGCAAACAGAGAAGGTAAATCAGACATCTCTAGGCTATTCATTATCTGCTTCAGACCTCTGCGGTGTCCCCATTAATTTCTCTCCTCTTTGAACTGAGCAGCCCCAATCTATTCAGCCTCCAAAGAGCCCTTTAAGAAACGTGTACTGTAGGAGCTGTGTTATGTTCACAGCATACACACAAAGAAGTTGGATAAAAATATAACTGGTCTTGCTGGAAGGGTGCAATGTTACACTATTTTATTTTTTAGAACTCAGAAACACACACAAGAATCTAAAAACAGAGAGAAAAAAAACAGATTGCTCCCTAAGGCAGCAAGGCACAACTCACTCCACCGTGCTTTAAGCTGGCTCTTTGCTGACAGACTCTGATTGCACACTACAGAGTTCCTCTGGCCCACAATAGGATAAAAAACACCTCCCTGCCCCCCCCACTCACTCTTAAAGTGATAGCTTGTAATTCCAAAGCAGTCATCGATACAACACACTCTGTACAGAACATTTAGGGGGAAATCTGAAAGAATTGGAAAAGTGGAGGGTTTGTTGTGTTTCGCTGCAAATTTGCAAAAACATGCAAGAGAGCGAAATGTCAGGGGTTTTCCTTGGAAAGATGAGCATGTGGAATGCAAAGCCCAAGAGAGTTAGAGAAGCTGGAGAAGGATAACTATCTGCCCTCACTTCTAGAAGAAAGAAACAGAGCAAAGCTGCAGGTGCTTCAGGGTAAGCGTGGTCCACACTGCAGCTGGGAGGTGTAATTCCCAGCTCAGGGAGACCTACACACACTAGCTCTGGTTGAACTTGTGTGCTAAATAGAGCAGTGCAGCCACAGTGTCTCAGGCCAGCTGCCCAACCTCCTGCTTACGTATGTGGGCAGCTAGGCCAAGCTGCCACTACACTGCTATTTTTAGGTGCTATCTTGATCCAAATTAGTGCACGTATGTCTGCCCCAGTTTGGAATTACACTTCCCAGCTTCTGTACAAACATACCCAACGTCTCTAGCCTTGTTTCTAGGACAATCACACAGCTGCCTCCCAGATTTCCTTTACCCCTTGCACTCATGAAGGAGACGCGCTGCCATGTGCCCCTCCACGTCAGCAGGAGTTTAATCTTTCCCTTCTCCCAGACCAATCCTTTTCCAATAATGCTACAATTTGCTTTTTAACATACATCCCTTGCACAGGCCACTGGGGTGGGTTCCGAGGGCCCCTGGGGATGCACGGCTGGGATCACAGTTCGAAGACGTGTGCTTCAAGACGCTGCAAGGAACGAGTGCACTCTGCTTTGTTCACCGAACATTAAATCCACCTCCAAAATCCCAGGGTGATAATAAGGTTTGGACTAATATGTGCTTTTTTTTTTTTTTTTTTTTTTTTACAAAAAATTCAAATTTCTTTCATCCGGACACACAGCTAATCCACTTACAGTCATTTCCCCAATTATCCCATGGTCTTCTGCACAGCCCATTACTCTGTAGATGTTACTAAGTGCTGCATAAACAACCCTCTCCGCTGAGTGGCTGACACTTAAACGGACAAGTGTAAGTACATTGCAGCAGGATGGCAAATGCAAGCATAACAAGCTCAGCAGCAGGCTCGTCATTGCTCCAAGGCCCATCATCACACACACATCTGTGCAGCTGCAGCCATCCAGAAAGCTCATGGAAGAGCCAAGCCATCATCAAATCCCCCCTTCCTTATTGCTCTCTTCGCTGCTTAAGAATCACTGCCAGCACTAAGAGGAGCTATTAAAGCATGTGGCACTGAATCTACACAACAGGGCTGTCGTCACCCACAGCCAGTGGCTGAGATCTCTGCGGTCATAGATGCGGTGTCTGGCAATACTGGCACTACAATGGTGGGTGTGTTAGCTCTCACACACAGTGCCGGAATGTAAGCGGGAGCGTAAACGTGCAAACCTGAGCAAAGAAACAGTGAAGCTTTGCTACGGCGGCAATAGGCACCCTCCAAATACCTAGGAGTTTTTTTTATTCTATACACACCTACTCACAAACGTGTGTGCATGGAAGCATGCATGTATGCACGTGTATATATATTTTGTTACAGGCTTCCCAGACAGCACTGACAGTTCTGCCAAGACACGAACCCTGCAGCGTTAGTAATAATCATGAGCCGCCCGTGGCTATGCTCAGTGGCATGCTTGTCCCATTAGGTACCCAGACATGGAAATCAGCTATGAAAACAAAAGGAGGGATATTGACACATATGTAAAACGCTGGGAAAACCAGGGGAAGCAGAGAGGAGAAAGCAGCAAAGGGAATGTCTGCTCCTGTATTTGGGTAAGAGGGGCGAAAAAGGAGGGAAGTGGCCTCTAGACTTCTCCCCAAAGGCATCCACACAGCAGCACGTCCTTTTGCCATGTGCAAAGAACCCCGTTGGCATCACGGGAGCAGCGGGACACTGGCAAGCCCCTGGAATGGACCACTGGCCCACCTGGTGTGGTATCCTGCTTCCTGCCAAGCCAGGACAGCATAGTGGCCTATCCAGACCCTGACAGTGGCCAATGCCAGAGCGAAGCACGGTGCTCAATAATGCATTTAGTAGAGCAACTCTGTCCAATAGGGGAGCCGTGCCCCTCCCGGCCATGGTCTGAAGCAGGGAGGTTGACAACCACAGGCACTTTACTCTGCTTGGTGCAGCAGCTAACGCTACTAGAGAGTCTCGTGAGCCCTAACTCACCATGTCCTCTGCTCAGAAGAAACCAAGGACCTGATTCTCCACCTAGGGTATGTCTACACTGCAGCCGGGGGCTGCGAATAGCAGCTAGTGTTGCTATCCCTGCGCTAGCTGGTGAAAAATAGCAGTGAGGATGCAGCAGGATGTTTCAGCAATGGTTGCACGCATGCTGATGTACCCGGGGGGGGGTGGTGGTCAGGTGGACTTGTGCAGCAACTCTTGCTGATGTCCGCGCTGGGGTATCCTCACTGGTCGTCTTAGTGAGCTAGTTGGCGTGCCGCCGGCATGGGGCCATCCACCGGAGCTGCCATTCACACCCCGGCTGCAGTAGAGACGCACACTTGCGCCTCTATAAATCTGGGTAACTCCACTGAACCCAGTAGAAACACAATGGTTTCACCTCACCGTCAGCAAGAAGAGAACAAGGCCTTAAGCTTATCTGACAGCCCGCCACGACCGTGGTCCAACACTTGCCCCATGCTGAGAGCTCTAAACGTCACCATGTTCATTCCGGTTCCCTTCCTCCCCACCAATACAGCTCCCCCACCTCTTCCATTTCCCCATTGTTTTTTAAGCGGGCAGATTATTAATTAAAAAGCCAGAAATCAATCACTCTCATCTCCCCATCCTAGGCTCCCAAGCGCGGGGGGATTAGAGCCTGCCTTTCCTTTAAGTCAATTAGAGATAAGGGGAAGCTGACATTTCTACAGTCCACCTTATCAAACTGCTTGAAAATGGCTCAGATTAAAATGTAATAAAGATTATTTCTTCAGCATTCTCTCTCTCTGTCACTTCTTTTTCTTAAATATTCATAAGAAGTTTGCCAATTGGTTGCTGATAGTCTCAGATAGCTCCAGACCAGCAGGGAGTAGTTAGTAATTCTCAGACTTACCTGGGACAGGTCCCTTTGGTCTGGCTGATGGATGTTCCCTTGGACATGCATTGCTCCATTTTTCTGCTTCCATTTACTTTCCCTGCCTAGAGGGCCTGGTGATTGTCAGTCAATGCAAAGCCTGCCATCACATGCTAAGTGGGTCGCTGTGATTCCCCACCACCAGCTCTGCACTGGTGTTTTCAGAGTGGGGGTGGACACTTGGGAACCGCTGGAAGCAGGAGGGGAATTGATGCATGAAAGCTGGTTTTCAGCAGCAGGCAGAGGATATGATGGATCTGATTCCAGGTGGAGGGTGCGTGGCAGGGCTCCATGTCTCGGCAGATACAGAGCAGGAGTCCCAGGCAAAATAGGGAAAAATGTCTCTGGGGACTCAGGTGGGTGGGCATTTTTTTTTGCTATTGGGCTGCTAGTGGCGCCAAAAACATCACAATCCACAGTAGCATCTAGCCATCTTCCCTTCGTACTACTGTGAACTTCTAACAACCAACACAAACAGGGCAGCGAGCATGTCTCCAGAGCCCAAGGGCCTGGCTTCTTACCAGAAAACCTCTCTCTCCTTCCTCTGGGCCAGACCCTTTCTAATGGTCTGATCTTAATTAGGCTCAGCTGAACCTAATTAATTGTAGTGCAAATAAGAAGCTAGGAGTTAACCCTCCAAATTCCCTTTTCACGGTCTGGGAATGAATTCACTGAGTCCCTGACCATGCACATTACAAGACAGCCACATGTTTTATTACTAGTTGTATTATATTAGAACCTAGAAGCCTCACTGAGGCTTCCTACCTCCCAGAGCTGGGTACAGAACACCCTAGAGTCCTGCCTCCGACTCCCTCTAACTCTAACCATTAGACCACCCTGCACCACAGAGCTGGGCCTGTATACACACCTTGAAAAGGCAGTCCCTTCTCCAACATGTTTACGTGGTGGACATTGCTACACTGTACTGCAAACAAGAGTAGACTTGATTGTTTCTTTGAAGAAGCAGGTGTGATGCAGGCAAAATATTTTCTATCACAATGTTTTTGTTTTGTTTTGTTTTTTGTTTTTTAACAAAAATGGAAATTTTTACCCCCAAACATCTGTTTTTATTGAAAACAGAGACTCTTTTGGTGTTTGGCAAATAAATTCAAAAATGTTTGTTTTAAACCCTATTTTTAAACAAAAACACGTGATTTCAAAGACAAATTGAAGCAAGATAAAACAAAAATGTCATTTTCATCAAAAAAATTCATGGGGGGGGGAAATCCCCATTTGCTCTAGTAAACAGGCAGGCCAAGATCCTCAAAGGTATTTAGGCACCTAGCTCCCACTGAAATGAAAGGGAATTAGGTACTTTTGAGGATCTGGGCCATAGCTTGGGGACTAAACTGTTTAATACAAACACAGCAAGAGAAAAGGAGCCACTTTACCAGACTGTGCCTGCCTGGTTGCCACCTGTCCTGGGCCACACCCGGAATTTGCCAGCTAATATTTGGAAGAAAGGGCAGTTTTTACACCACTAGCACCTCCAGTGTAAGGCTTTAAGGTGGTGAATTGCTGCTGTCTCTCAGCTCTGAAAGGCGACAGGAGCATCTGAATAATCTCACCAGCTGACATAGCCGGAGAGGGAAGCCGATAGATCAATGGTTCCATTTGGACATGCACAGAAAGAGCAAGCAGCAAAGAGAAAACCTTGGGCCTTGAAGGTGATGGGGGAAGATCTTGCTTTGCCAAGAATTCAGTACCGACTATGGGCCTATCCTGCCCATAGCCATATATGCTGGCTTGTTGGCCAGCCAGTGCCACAGCATACTAGTAGGAATTAGACACTGAGTTGCGAAAGTGATGTTTTCTAAGTGTTATATCAAGGGGTACTCCCGAGTTCTATTACTGATTCTGGGTGGTAGTGGTGTCTAATGGTTAAAGCAAAGAGGACCATGAGGCAGAACTCCTGGGTTCTATTCCTGGCCCTGGGAGGTAGATAATGTGGCCTAATGGTCAGAGCGAGGGAAGTAAAAAGCAGGACTCCTGGGTTCTAGTCCTCATTTTACTTATGATTCATTGAACTCTACTGGGCAAGTCCTGCAACAGATCTGTGCCTCAGTTTACTCACCTGTAAAACAGGGATAGTATTATCAGCAATATAGGGATTTCATGAATCTTAACTAAATAAGATTTTTAAAGCACTGGTGAAAGCTCTTGTGTATGAAATATTCGATTATCACTAAATATGTCAACTCTAACCTATTAAATATCTCTCTTTCTTTAATATAAAATGGGATTATGTCCCAGGAGGAAATTTCCCCACTAGATTTCTTTATTCTTCTAAAACCCAACCGATATAACTTAATGGCTCATAAATTCAATCTTGCATTAAGCAGATATTAAACATGCATTTATAAAGGTTTAAACAGATCCCTTCACTTAATTTTCAGTTCTGCTTTAGGCAAAATGAATAAATCCCAATAATGAGAAAGTCCTATGGAATTTAAAAGAGACGGATCTCCTTTAACACCTCCTAGAGAACTGTATCGCAGGGATCTTTGGCTGGCTCAGCAGGGCATTTTTCTGGGGATATCCAGGGCCGCCTGGGGGCGGGGGGGCAAGTGGGGCAATTTGCTCCAGGCCCCAGGCCCTGCAGGGGCCCCCATGAGAGTTTTTTGAGGCCCTCGGAGCAGGGTCCTTCATTCATTCTGGGGGCCCTGGAAAACTCTCGTGGGGCCCAGGCCCCCGGATCTTCTTCCGCTCCGGGTCTTCAGCAGCAATTCGGCGGCAGGGGGTCCTTCCACTCCGGGACCCACCGCCGAAGTTCCAGGTCTCTGGTGACAATTCGGTGGTGGGGGGCCTCACCGCGGGTCTTCGGGGTACTTCGGCAGCAGGTCCTGGGCCGGAAGGATCCCCCACCGCAGAATTACTGCCAAAGCATGGGCCCCCTGAATTCTCTGGATGGCCCTGGGAATAACACTGGAATAGGGTACAGCAGGGTTTTAGGGTCCCCTCCAAAGGGCACCATCTTTATGTTCCATCCCATACTGCTATAAGCCCCAGTTAAGCAAAGCACTTAAACACATCAGTGGGACTTCAGCACTTACTTAAAGTTGAGCAAGGAACTCTCCAGAATCAGGGCCATAATTCTGTTGGATAGTTTAAAAATGGTATAGAAAAGATTTCATCATCTATTAAATTCTATGGGATGGATTCTCCGCAACCAGTGTAAACGATGATGCTCCATTGAATTGAGCTATGCCATTTGAGGATCTTGACCTAGAGGTTTTAAGAATGATTTTTACAGAACCCTATTAAATGCCCATTAAATCTTGTTAGTATCATCCCTATTGATTATATAGGACTTTACAATAAATGACATTCCAATGTATTTATTTTTTAAATCCCTACAAATCAAAGTACATTGATTTTGTTTTTAGGAAGAACCACATAATTGGTCCGTCCATTCTAGTAACCTGCTCCAGCAGTATCTGACATCTGATGTTTCAAGGGAAGGTGAAAAAAAAACATAATACATCTGGACCAATGGAAGAAAGGGATTTATTTCCACAAGCAACATTATGATCGGCTTACGTTCTGGTGCAGGAAGTGTGATTGTTCTTATAGATTCATACATTCTCAGGTCAGAAGGGACCACTGTGATCATCCAATCTAACCCTCTACATAACAGAGGCCATGAATTTCCCTGACATAATGCCTAGAGCAATGTTAGTATGTGTCGCGACAGCTGTTCTTAACAGTCAGAAATGATCCAGGGCTTGTTTAAAATCTAGTCAAAGAACCTGAATGTTCATAATACCAACAGCTTGGAAACAAACGGATTTGAGCAAGTCTATCTTTGGGAAAGTTCTGAGCTGGCTGGGAATTTTGCTGCTCCGATCCATTCTGTACTCGGATTTTGAAAGCAAACACCCTTACAACTTACATTTCGACCAGTCTAGGGGAAAAAAAGTTCATCTTTTTGTCTCAGTGGATTGGTAAAGAAAATGCTGGGCTTAAACTTCAGTAAATGTTCAGGACGTACAATATGACCCAGGAAAGTCTGCATGGTTGAAAATCAACGGAAAAAGGAGGTGGGGGCAGAGGGTGACTCAAGGTGGCTGCAGGTTTCCTGGCTTGTTATCATTTCAAGTAAAAAATTAGCTGAGCCAGCCTGAATGCAGCCCTGTTGTTAGGAAATCCCCACAAATGATTGGGCTTAATGCAGGAATCACTTGGTGGTCAGATAAGATTAACTGACCTTAAAGTCATTGGGTCGAATCCTCAGCTGATGTAAATCAATCTAGCCCTATTGACTTGGCATGGAGGACATGAATAGGGAAGTTTTATTTACCCCTTCATATAACACAAGAACTAGGGGGCACCCAATGAAATGAATAGGCAGCACGTTTAAAACAAACAAAACAAAGTATTTCTTCACACAATGGTTAGTCGACCTGTGGAACTCATTGCCAGGGGATATTTTGAAGGCCCAAAGTATAACTGGGTTCCAAAAACAATTAGATAAGTTCCCAGGGGATAGGTTTATCAATGACTGTTAGCCAAGATGGTGAGGGACACAACCTCATGCTCTGAGTGTCCCTAAACCTCCGACTGGTAAAGGCTGGGACTGGACAACAGTGGATGGATCACTCAAAATTGCCATATTCTGTTCATTCCCACTGAAGCATCTGGCATTGGCCCCTGTCAGAGACATGATACTGGGCTAGATGGATCATTGATCTGATCCAGTATTGCCATTCTTATGATTTCAGTGCAGCTGGACTGATTTATACCAGCTGAGGATATAGCCCCTTGAATCTATGAATATCAGAAGTAGAAAGTCTGCGAGCAAATCAGTAGAATCACTGGTCTATACTAGTGAGGAAAGGGAACAATTCTACAGGACTCTAGAGGAAAAATAAATGATTTCTTTACCTCACTCTTTACCGCAGTAGATGTTGGGGAGATGCTTGCTCTTTCTGAGTACTAAAGATTGAGTACTGAAGAAGACTGAAGCACTAAAACAAAATGACAAACCAAGGAGCAAGACGTGTCCTGGAGCAGGCAGCACAGAGTCAAGAGTTCTTAAGGAGCTGAAGTATCATCAGCCTCTTCATTGTCACAAGAATATGCAATCCTTAAAATGAACTGCTAGACCAGATGCCTGGCGGGGAGCAAAGGCTGAACTGATCTTTACATAGGCCCACTAAAGACACGAGAATGATCCTAGAAATAACAAACCAATGAAGCTTTCAGCAAGACTCCATGTATTTGGTTGAAATGTTCATATTATAAACCATCACATGGCAGGGATAAAAGTGGGCAACTCTATCGCCCAGAACTGGTCAAAAAACGGCATTTCTGTCCTGTGGGAAATTCTGAGATTTCAGATTTCGGCTTCATCCTGAATTGGGGATGAAAAGTTGCAATCTTGGAATTTTTTGCAAAATGAAACATTATGAAAATATTTTACTCTGACTTTATCCTTTTCACTTTTGTATGATATTATATAAAACAACATAAAAGTCAAAATGTAACATTTCAATAATTTTCCACGAAAACTTGACAAAAATCGATAGGTTCCTGCAAAACATGTTGAATTGTCATTTTCCATCGGAAAGTGTTCAAGTGGCTCTACCATTTCCCCTTCCCCATAGCAGAAGAACAAGGGGGCATTCAATGAAACAGAAAGACGGCATGTTTAAAATAGATATGAGGAGATCCTTTTTTCACAACACTTAATTAACCTCCCTGCCATTAGGTATCATTGAGAGCAAGAGCTTAGCAGGATTCAAAAAAGGATTAGACATTTATATAGCTAATGAGAACATCCACGGTTACATTACACAGGATAAAAAAAAAAAAAAGAATGGATATAAATCCCCGTGCTTCAGGGCATTTGCTAGCTGCTAATGGCCTGAGGTCAGGAAGAAACTTCTCCTATAGGATGGCTATTTTATAATAATCCATTATTAGGTTTCTTGTGCTTTCCTTTGTCTTTTTTACTGGCCACCATTGGGGAAAGGATACTGGACTAGATGGATCACTGATCTGATTCAATCTGGCAGTTCCTATGTCCCTAAACTAGTTCAATGGCAGAAATAACTGGAAAAAAAAAAAAGACAAAAATCCAGTGTTTCTGTGACAGGGTCACTGTAAGTATTGGACTGAATTGTCTTTTTTTAATGAGGGTTAATACTCTCCTTACATTTCTATGGCCGTGGGATGCCAGCCCATTTATCTGTGTTATGAGTCTCAGCTCAATTTCAAGAGACGTTTCTCTGGACACAGAGCATCACTAATTTGCACTAGCGACCCATCTCAAACGGCTGACGTTTGAAAAATCACCACGTAAGTGATCAAATACATTATAAAACTGCCAGGCTAATGCATCACCTTAAGACTCATTTACAGATTTCAGTTCAGAGCCCACTGAAGTCCATGGAAAGACTACCGCTGAATTCAGTGGGATTTTGATCAAATCCTCAGTGTGACATCCATAAGAAATAGGGCAGATATTTATACAGTTTAAAGATGTTTTGCTCCACCGTGCAGGGTATTAGCCTTTTCCGAGTGTTTGGACAAGTCACTGAGGCCCCGTCTATGGTACAGGTACTAAAGCAACACAGCTACAGTACTGCAACTGTAGCACCATAGTATGGACACTCCCTACAGTGACAGAAAGGGGTTTTCCATTGATATAGGCAACTTGCCTCTCCAAGAGGCAGTAGCTAGATCTTCCTTCAACCTTGCTGCATCTACACCAGGGGCTAGATCGGCATAGCGACATCACTCATGGGTGTGGATTTTTCACACTCCTGAGCGCTGAAGCTATGTCAAGCTAACTTTTAAGAGTAGACCAGACTGGAATCTCTCTGCGGCTCAATTCCCAGTCTGTAAAATGAGGAACATAGCACTGCACAAGAGTGTCGTCAGGATAAATATATGAACAGCTGTGAAGTGATCACCTGTGACGTGACCATATAAATACCTAAGGCAGACAGATCGATCCCAGAATCATTACTTCATTTCCAAAGTGGAGTAATTAGTCCAGAATAAAGGCACTTTTATGCTGGAACAGAACGGATTGTCCACGCATGAGAGAGATGCTAGATAATTTCCACTTAGAATGGAAGCTTCCTGAGGCAGGGACCTTACCCTTTATATATGTCCTGTGAGGTGAACTAGCATTCCTTTGGGTACTGTGAAATAAGTAACGTTGGACCCAATCCTGAAAACACGTACACACAATTAATATTACACGTGACTCATCTCATTGACGTCCAAACGACGCACACACATGCTTAACAGCTAGCAGTACCAGAGTCTTCGTTTATTCAAGGTAGTCCAGTTATGATCATTTCTTTTACTTTGCAGTACTGTAGTCAACATACTGCAGTATAACCTGCACAAACCGTGAAACCTGAGTCATATGGAAACTGATTTTAGCATCTGCTGTTCAAATTTGATGAAGTAGGAGAAAAATGACTGACTTTTGCATGTGCAGCTTATGAGATTTAGCAAAGTTCTATGGAGTTATTTTTGCCTATGTGGATTTTGGCCTTTTCAGTAAAAGCCAATGGAAAGAAATGCCACCAGGTACACTGTGTGTAGACCTTTTATAAGGGGGACATTTTGAAAATGCGTGTCACTTGAATGACTAGTCATTATAAGTAATAAAGGACTGCAAATAGAGATGGGTGAATAGCTCTAAAGTATGCCAGTGGAGCCAAGAGCATTAGGCATTGTCCTAGGACCAATTTGACTGGAGAATAAATCTTGGTTTTTAGTATGAATTTAATGACTGCTGGATATGGGTTAAATAGGAGAAAATCTGCTGAATGTATTGTTATTATTTATTTGCTATCCTGATGACAAAATGAATGGTGGTATTGCAATGAACAAGGAACAGGGATAGAAGCCCAGAACTTCAAAGATATTTAAGTGCCTAATGCCCATGGGAGTTGTGTGACTAAACACTTTTGAGGATTTGGGCCAAAGTTACCATTGGGTGCAAATGTGTCATTGTAACAATATCTTTTCCTCCTAATGAGTTTGCTTTCGATTCACTATTGGCCAGGGCTAGATTTCAGCCAGTGACCTAGAGCAGTGGCTCTCAACCTTTCCGAACGACTGTACCCCTTTCAGGAATCTGATTTGTCTTGTGTACTCCCAAGTTCCACCTCACTTAAAAACGACTTGCTTACAAAATCAGACATAAAAATACAAAAGCATCACAGCCACACTGTTACTGACAAATTGCTGACTTTCTCATTTTACCATATAATTATAAAATAAATCAACTGCAATATAAATATGTTAATTTCATTTCAGTGCATGGTATATAGAGCATATAAACAAGTCATTGTCTGTAGGAAATTTTAGTTTGTACTGACTTCACTCGTGCTTTTTATGTAGCCTGTTGTAAAACTAGGCAATATCTAGATGAGTTGACTTACCCGCTGGAAGGCTTCTGTGTTCCCTCCCCCTGGCTGAGAACCATTGACCTAGAGGTGAAAGAGTCTGTATTTCATTCCTAATCTTCAAAGTCATCAAGTCCTCCAAAGTTCATCTGCAACTATGATGCCCTCCGGCTGCTTCCCAGAGCATGGAGTCTGCATTCTCTATATCAAGGAAGCCAGCAATCAGATGCATTGAAGTAATTCTTCCTGCATCATCAACCAACCTTGAAATTCAGTCTCGAGCGGGTCTATCTACGTCTTTGGAAACCACTTAGTCAGGGGTGGCAGAAGTGAAGAAGCGCTTCAGGCAGAAGCCAAATGTTACGACAAATGTCTCCCTCATTGGTCACTAACTGAGAGTAAGGGCTACAAAGGGCCTAAACCCAGTATAACCGGATGGATAATTCAGAATAATAATTTTTCTGAATGAATTTAGACCCTTTTCTGCTCACAGAGTATCAACAAACAGTTCACTGTTTCCTCAGATGTATGGAAACATAGGACTTGCCAGATGGGTCAGACCTAAGGTCCATCTAAATCCATGACTACCACCAGATGAAGTTATAAGAACCCCACAGTAAATTTGTCATTCAGATTTCTTCAGGTTTTTTTGGTTTGTTTTAATTTATTTCTGGATCAGTGGCAGCAGATATTCAATGCCTGATCTATGTGTGTCTTAGCTGGGATTGATCAACTATGCTAAATCACATGGTAAAACTGCTGGTCTCTGGCTGGATAAGCACACACGTGTCTCCGATTTGCTTTGCCTAAACAAGCGTGTACATGTGACTGAAATTTGCTTTCTGGGGCTGCTGCTAAAAGGGGACGGGCCTCCCTCAGCTACCAGGGACTCCAGTGACTGGCACTTTGCCGTGTCATGTCTGCTGTGAGCATTTCCTGCTGGTAAAAGCTGATTGGTCGATTGTTCATGGGAAACGAACACAAAACAGGCACCAGAGCAGCCAGAGTTCATATGATCCCACTTAGTATGACAGGTCTATTTATGTGCAGTTTATAAAGTGTTAATAAACGATTAACAGAGCTTTTAATAAATGGCCAATCAATGGCAACAGCTTGCTGCAGAGCCCAACAGATCAATCAGGTTACTTAGAATCCTGGCATATATGTATCCCTTAACAGGCTGGCTTTTTAGCTCAAGCTGTAGCAACTCGTGTGTTTACCATAGGAGGGCCCTTGCTCAGTACCTATGTCAGCCAAATTGATGGGTCTCGCATAGCTGGGGGCTCGTCTGATATGTGAACTGCTGTGAGCATCAGACACTTGGAATGAGGAAGGAGGATACTCATGTGGTTAGGGCCCTAATCTAGGACTTAGGAAACCGGGGTTCAATTCCTTGCTTTACCATAGTCTTCTTGAGTGACCTTGGACAAATCATTTAGCGTCTTTGTGCCTCAGTTTCCCAGCTGTACAATGGGGATAACAGTACTGCCCTGGCTCAGAGGGGATAAATATGCTAATGATTGTTAGGTGCTCAAATACTACAGCAAGGTGGGCTATGAAAGAATCTACAATAGATAAGATCATACAGACTACTACTATCTGTAATATGATTATAACAACCATTAATCATTAATTAACCCTTTATACATTGTTAATATATATACTTTATGGAAACTTTATGTACTTTGTGGAAACACAAATTCATTTGAAAAGCAAAGTGAATATTCACCGAGGTTTTTTAAAACCATTATTGGATAAGATATATCCACAAGACAAAGGGGTAAGAAGGTGAAAGGTGTTGATTCAGGGGCTGGCTGCCTCATATCTAAAGCAGAAGAGAATTTATCTCCTTTCTTCCAAAAAGGGATTTAAAAACAAAGAAATGGGGGACAGGGGGAATCCAAGTAATTCCCTCAAATCCTTTTTGTCATTTCCGTACCGTCCTTAAACATCTGACAAGCCAATTCGACCGTGCAAAGCGCAGAGGGAATCTCAGAGCCAGGGCTATAACTCTAAGTTCATTAACTGTGAATTATTTCAGCCAGCCTCAATTTTCATGAGCGGAATTATACATTCCTAAAATAATGTCCCTGACACATGCAGAAAATCGGCTTTACGGCTCTCACCTTGAACTCCATCAGAACTCCTACCTCATCTGTTACCCTTTCTCCAGATAGAAGACTCAACAAAGCACAGCAGTTTCACCTTTAATTATGCTGGGTATTTAAGAGCTAATGTTCATAGAAGAGGAGTATACGAGGCAATAAATGGCTTTTGCCGGTGATTAAATGCCCAAGCAGAGCTGAAGCATTTGATTAGCGCAAAAGTCATTTGTTCGATTATATTCCCAAAGCCATGAACTTGATTCCTATTACAAAACTAGGCAAAGAATTTTCAACAAGCCATGGACAGAGAAAACAACTCAAAATGGGTTTTCTGTATTTTTCATGGGGGCACTGGAAGTTCAGCCCTGCCCACACATCTCAACCTACCAGGGTGCAAAGGAGAGACACAATGTGTCATGAAGATCCAAAATGAGGAGGGTTACCAACAATCTTTCTCCAGGAAACTCAACATGCTGCAGATTCAATCCCTTGTTGAAAAAGCAGAACATCAGTTCTTTGTTTCTGGTGCGACACTTGATGTGGAGGACGCCTCTTTGGTGTGGAATAGGTAATCTGGGGACTCCGAGGGATGATATCCCTTGGAGTGAGGAGCATTTGTGAGATTTGGTGCTGCTGCTTCTCTCTGGTAATGCCCAGAGTATAAGGCGGGTGTTAGGTGGAAATGGAGTGACTGCAGGCACTTGGGACAGTGGGTGGGATGCACCATTGGACTACCAAGACTTGCACATCCTACAAGTTCCCCCAGCGTGCAGGACTTTGATGGCTCTCTGCCTTGGGTGAAATCTACTCAGTGTGGATAAGCATGTTACCCTCATTTGATATTATCCTGGTGGTGGTTGCCTGAAAGCCTTTGCTTGCCATAAAATTAAACAAAGCCTAGTCTCTCCTCCTCACCCCCTCAGCCTTTTCAACCTCCTCCCTTCACTCATCAAGTCCAGATCTCTTTGGAACATTGCTACCAACCAATGTCTTGCCAACAGCTGTTTCAGGCAAGCCCTTGGTGAGCCTGCCTTTCCGAAATTGTACTGCTCCACTCGAGCTTGGACAAAGGTGGGGGAGCACTAGTCCCCTCTCCATATCCTTTTTTTGCTCCTCTCTCTCAAATATTCCCTTCTGTTTACACCAGGAGATCTGACCCTAGCTGGAACGAACACATTGGAACATAAAAAAATTGAATCTATACTGATGACCTGCCTCTGCTACCACCAAATGCTTTCAAAGGAAGGCATACAACCGCCATCATTAGTATTGCTATTTACATCTGTTGCTTTTTAAGTTTATCATCAAAAATATCATTTTTCCCCAACCAATGCTACTACAACATGTTTTATTTTAGTAATTATGGAAATTTATTCCTTGGGTGAAGGTCCAGAAATATCATATGAACTTTGAGGGAAGGAGGGTCCAGCTGTTGATCATTCCATGTTCTGAAGCATGAGAATTGAAAACTCTTCTACTTTTATCTGTATAGTTCACACACACACACACACACACACACACACACACACACACACACACACACACACACACACACACACACACACACACACACAGAGGAATTGGCACACCAGACCAAACCAATGACCTGTTTAGTCTGGGATTCTTCTGCCAACCATGGCCAATGCCGGATGCTTCAATTGGGTAGAATCAAAGCACACATAGCAGATCAGAGTGCAATACTACATCATGGGGGCAGATTTCTTCCTGATCCAAGCCCATGACCAGCTTCTGCCCTGAAACCTGAGGATTGATAGCATAGTTTCAACTTGAATGGCAAACAACAGAGAATGGCAAATGAAAGATGAGAAAGAGATCTGGGGCCAGATTTTTAGAAGTGCTGAGAACCCACCACACCAGCCAAAGCACCTTTGAGAATTAACCCTCCAGGGTACCTGAATTTTTGGCCCTCAGTCATTTGACTTCCTTGGGATTTTTCTTTCCTTAAGAGTCACAGAACTTGGCCTCACATAACTAGGTCTATTGAGTGAGAGCAGAGCAGGGGGTGGGATCTATTTGATGGAAACATAAGCTACTTCTACATTGCAAAGCAACAGGGCTTGACTCAGGCTCAGACCCTCCACCCCTGTGGGGTCCTGAGAATATCAGGAAGGATTGAAAACTTTTTATTAATAATTATTAATTATTATTATTATTATTATTATTATTAGCCTCCATTTTTGGTCAGCATGCTCTCTATTTCTGGGTTCCGAGCTGGACGCAGAAATGACATAATACATTGAGAACCAATGTTCAGAGGGAGGTGTTCCCATTCCGTGCTTTGAGTTGAGCTTCGATCCATCAGAGCACTTTCACACAGGCTTCACTTTAAGCATGTGAGTTTTTCCCCATTAACTTCAATGGGACGATTTGCGTACTAGACAACAACATTGGTGAGTTTTAAAATGTTGGCTAAGGGGACTTTGCGGCAACAAAAGCCAAACATTTTGCTTGCATGCTAGATCTTTTTCCCTTGCTCTTTGTCTATCTTGTTTATTTGGAGTGTTAGAAATTCCAGGCAGGGACTGTCTCTTACTCTGCGTTTGTACAGCACTCAGCATACTCAGACCAACCAAGAACTGTGCTCCGATAATAATCATGTGTTATAACTATAAAGGGAAGAGTAATAACTCTCCTATATACAGTACCATAAAATCCCTCCTGGCCAGAGGCACCAAAATCCTTTACCTGTAAAGGGTTAAGAAGCTCAGGTAACCTGGCTGACCCCTGACCCAAAGGAACAATAAAGGGACAAGATACTTTCAAATCTTGTGGGGCTGGGGGGTGGAGGATTTTGTTTGTGCTCTTTGTTTTGGGAGTTGTTGGCTCTTGGGACTAAGAGGGACCAGAGATCAATCCATGTTCTACAAACCTTTCTGAACCAGTCTCTCATATTTCAAACTTATAAGTAACAAGCCAGGCAAGGCGTATTCATTTATCTTTGTTTTTCTCAACTTGTGAATTTTACCTTTGCTAGAGGAAGGTTTATCCCTGTTTTGTTGTAACTTTGAACCTAAGGCTAGAGGGGATTCCTCTGGGCTCTTTGAGTCTGATTACCCTGTAAAGTTATTTTCCATCCTAATTTTACAGAGATGATTTTTACATTTTCTTTTCAATAAAATCCTTCTTTTAAGAACTTGACTGATGTTTCCATTGTCCAAAGACCCAGGGGGTTGATCTGTGCTCACTTTGTAACCAACTGGTTAGGATATTATTCTCAAGCCTCCCCAGGAAAGTGGGTGTAAGGGCTTGGGAGGATATTTTGGGGGAATAGGACTCCAAGTGGTCCTTTCCCTGTTTCTTGTTAAATCACTTGTTGGTGGCAGCATACCAGGTTTTAACCTAAGCTGGTAGAAATAAGCTTCGGGGGCTTTCATGTGGGTCCCCATATCTGTATCCTAGAGTTCAGAGTGGGGAAGGAACCCTGACAGCATGATTGTGGAAAATCCTGAAAATATTTTTCAGGTAATAAATTGTATTAGGTTTCATGAACTCACTACAGGCCATATCCCCTGATTCCCTCCATTAGGAGCTGTTTCTTTTCTCAGCAACCCGGGAGAAGATCCATGTCACCAGAAGCCTGATGCTCACTGCCAACTTCCTACCATTCCCGCTTCCACTCATAGCCAAGAGTTAGAGAAGTGCCTCGGTGAAATGTAACATCTTTCCGCTTTTATTTATTTACAGGCAACTTGATCTCATTCTCCATTCCTGCTTTCTGGGCAACAGATTTCATAACATTTTTTTTACTGGAAATGGGACTCTGTTCATTTTACTTGTACTCCTTGGTATGTACTTTAGACAGCTAGAGACAGTTAATCAGAGAGAAGAAGGACAGTCTTGTGCTTAAACCTTGGCACTGAGACTGTGGAGATCTGGATTCAAATCCCAGTTCTACCACGGCTTTTATTCATGATCTAGAGCGGGGTCAGCAACCTTTCAGAAGTGGTGTGCCAAATCTTCATTTATTCACTCTAATTTAAGGTTTCGCATGCCAGTAATACATTTTAACGTTTTTAGAAGGTCTCTTTCTATATGTCTATAATATATACCTAAACTATTGTTGTATGCAAAGTAAATAAGGTTTTTAAAATGTTTTAAGAAACTTCATTTAAAATTAAATTAAAATGCAGAGCTCCCCCCCGGACCGGTGGCTAGGACCCTGGCAGTGTGAGTGCACTGAAAATCAGCTTGCGTGCTGCCTTCGGCACACGTGCCACAGGCTGCCTACCCCTGATGCAGAGCAAGTCAATGGGTATCATTCTATTAGCTTTCATGGATTCGGCCCTATATATTTCTGTGACTCAACTGTCGCTCCCTAAAATGTCTGTCTTGTCTATTTAGATTGTCCATTCTCCAGGGCAGGGACTGTCTCTTATGATATGTATATACCAGTGCCCAACACAATGGTCTCTGATCTTGGTTGGAGCTTCTGGGTGCTACTGCAACACGGATAATAATAATAATAATGATGAGGGACAGAGAGAAAGCAAGGATGAGATTGACAGAGAGAACATCAAGGCCCGCAGACAACTTTAAGATAAGGAGGCCCTGATCTAGCCTCCTAAAATGTCTGCTGCACTGTATCAATTTACAGGACCGTGCAATAAAAATGCCCACAGATGTCCCAGAGACAGCGGCACTGCTTACAAAATGGAATGGGGAGCTGGCTATTTACTGATGTTCAAAAAAGTGTGGAACCAGCTGTAAGGTCTCCTCTGCTAGTGATTGACCTGCAAAATAATCCCATCTTCCTGGCTTAGTGCAATGAAGGTTGGAGAAAAATCAATCCAAAGCCAAGATTGGATACACTAATACAATATTTATGGCTTTGGTACTCAAGTCAGGTGCTACCTGAGGAGGAATAGCAGGGGGTGCTACAAAAACCAAAGGCTGGAAGCTGAAGCGAGACAAAATTCAGACTAGAAATAAGGCATATATATATATATATTTTTAAACAGTGAGGACAATTAAGCATTGGAACAACTTACCTAAGACCGTAGTGGATTTTCCATTATTGGCAATTTTTAAATCAAGGTTGGACGTGGTGTTTTTTTTTCCTAAAAGAGATGCTTTATTTCGAACAGGAATTCGGGGAAGTCCTATGGCCTCTGTTCTAGGGGAAGTCAGATTACATGATCACAGTGGTTCCTTCAAGCCCTGGAACCTATGAATGAATCTATGAAGCCAGGACTAAAGTGCATTGGCCAAGCTATATGGAAGCACACACCACACCTTGCTCTAGCCTCCTCTAATCAGACTGAGGGGTTCACAGGAATTTATCAGCTGGCTCCTCTCCCAGCCCCACCAGTTCTGCCCTGATATCTCACTCCAACGATTGTGAGAGTGCCCAGCCAGATCAGCAGCACTCGTAGAAGCCAGAGCAAGCGCCTTTGATGTGCTCAAAAGCAGCATGTCCTGTAAGGGCCATTAACATTCCCTAGACTGCAAGAGCAAGGGACAGAACAGAGGCCAAAAAATTATAGGTGCTTTCACGCAGGAAAGTCCTTGGCCAGAAGATGCTGCAGTTAGGAGGGTTGCTTGTTTCCTCACTCCCCAGGTCAATTGGTGCTGGGGCAGCTCGATGTTGGAGCATACGGCATGTTAGTGAGACACCTTGTGGGTCTGTAGGAAGGACATTCTAGTCAGTCATTGTAATTTAGCAGTAGCCCAGAGGGGACGGGCTACACTGGACTGCTATACACACACTCTTTTTATAGGGGAGGGTGGTTTTGGGGGGCGGGGTTGAAGTCGGGATAGGATCGGGGTAAGGGCGAGGAGGGGCACTGCAGGAAGCAGAGAACAGTGCTCGCTGCTGGAGGAGAGAGTCACTGTGGCGCCCCCAGGAGGTGGAACGGAACAAGAGCACAAGGAGTTGCCTCATCATTTTTTCTCTGCTACCCCAGTATGGGTGCCACTGGTCAAAGCCCCTGTGCCCCATGACCTCTCCCGTGGGAATTCACACCGCATAACACAGGGTCTATGGTGAAGGGGTAGGTACAGGACACCAGCTGTTCAGACAAAGCCCTGCCCCAGCTCTTATGCCAACACGAGAGACTCTGTAGCACAGGCTCCGATACCAGTTGGGAACATCTCAGGCTAATCTGTCCTGCTGTTCCAGGCCCAAGAGGCAGGGCTGTGCAAGGAAGCCAGCCAGGAACTACAGATTGGAGACGGTCCAACCGCCTGGGCCAAAGCAGATGGCAGCAGCACAGAGCCACGGTGAGAGCGGGCTGGATCCCAGTGACTGGCGATGGGGGACAGGGGCAGTGTAAATGGAGACGGTCCTGTACAAGCCTCCCCAGGGCCCAGCTGGATACGTTAACCCCTTCCGTGCCCTTTGGTCACCACCAAGCACCTGCTCAGTGCTGTGAGCCTCTCAAGGTTCCCAAGGCGCTCAAGACGACGAGTCCCATTGAGGCAGTGATTCTGGCTGTCTGCCAGATCTCCGCGGAGTCCCACAGTTGGGGAATGAGGAGGTCGATACACTGCACTCCCACTGACTTATATAGACCCCATCGCTTATAAATGCCCTCCCCACTGAAGACAGTAGCCCTCCCCACTAGCCCCCCTGCCCTGAATATACTGCTGTTGGCCGCAGATGCCAACATGAGCGTCCCAAAGACATAAATGCAGAAGGGTTCCCTGGGATATTCAACAAGGACTAAGGGCCTTCCCAAAGATAGTGAGATGGGGGGGGGGGCTCAGACATCCACCTAGGGCTCCAAACTACTATGCTATGGGCCCCTCAATAACACTGCAGAGATCCCCCAGACATCAGCACATGCTCATTGAGATGGTCCGATCAGGTACATTGGTACAGGGCCCCATGACATCTTGGGTCCAGACAGTCACTGCAACAGATGCCCTATCTCCCCAAAGAAAGCCACGTATGCCTCCCTGTAAACACCTCCATGTGATCCCCCCACCTTTCAGTCCCAGACACTTCCCAAGGCACCTTCCCTGTGAGTCGCCTCTCCCCACAGCTCCCTCACCTCCGGGGAGTGGAGCAGGATGATTGATAGGGCTGTCCCAGCGACACACCATCTCAGTAACTGCAGTCTCTCGATTGTAAAAAATCCCATTCGCTGGCATATTAGAATCCTATTAGCACTCCCAGTGGAGGAATAACCCAGGCCCTCCTGGCACACTTAGAGAGTCGAGCTCCAGCCTCGGCAGCTTTATGGCCCTTCTCCCTGTGTGCTGATCAAACCAACAGATATAAAGCCAGGCTGCAAGTCTTCTTAGTCCTTAAGCCCCATGACAAAAGCCCTTTGAAGACGACACGCTGAAGCAACCGTGTCCTGGTAAGCAGACTTCAGCCTGCCAGGCCTATGGGCAAGAGACAAGTGCTTTGTTTGTTTCAGCCTGACATAGTTTGGAGTCCATTAGAGTTCTAGCTGGGTGTTTCAATCTAAATCTTAATCTTAAACCACAGCTGGTGCAAATGATCAGTGCTCACGGTAGTCAATGACATAGTGGCGCGCTCTCTGTCACATACACACACGCACCTCCTGATCACATCCACACAGGGAAAGCAAAGCTCTCCCAGAGAGGCCATAAACAAATGTCACTTAAAATGGTGCATTTCCAATCTGTGGCACAGAACACTGGGGGGAGACTATACCCTGGTGTTTTAAAGGCCATGAAAACCAGCCAGTTGCATAATAATTATAATGATCACACATACATAGCTATGAATTAATTTAAAGCATTGCAGAAAAGAAAGATGTTCCCTAAAAATAACAACTCTGGTACAGATCGGCACTTTCTTACATCCCCCAGCATAGGGCTGTTAGCAGGATTGAGCGTAGGACATTTACCACCACAAGCGCAAGCCTCGCCTGCTAAGCTAAAAAAATAGGTCCTTTTGCTGACAGCATTAGCAGGCTGTTATCCTCTACAACAGTGCTTCCCAAACTTGTTTTGCCGCTTGTGCAGGGAAAGCCTGTGGCAGGCCAGGCTGGTTTGTTTACCTACCGTGTCCACAGGTTCGGCTGATCATGGCTCCCAGTACGTCCCTTGGCCCGTGCCACTTCCAGCAGCCTCCATTGGCCTGGAGCAGCGAACCACAGCTACTGGGAGCCGCGATTGGCCAAACCTGTGGACGTGGCGGGTAAAAAAAACTGGCCCGGCCCAGCCTGGGCTTTCCCTGCACAAGCGGCGAAACAAGTTTGGGAACCATTGCTCTACAACAACCAACCACCAGACAGAGACAAAACACACTTTGTCAGCATGTTACAAAGATTAGCCAATTAGTCCTCAAAACACCCCACTGAAATAATTGCATCATCCGTACTTCACAGATGGGAAAAGAGAGGCACAGAGACTTAGTAGTCAGAATTTGGGAGATTTTATTTTCCAGACCTTGTCATCATCCATTCCGACAGCACTGCTACACACACAGCAAAATGTCTCCAAACACACACTGTGTATTTACCACATATTTCACAAGACATCTAGTTATCCTGCAGGGTCTGGCTATTTGTCTCCTTTTCTCCTGTCCTCCCTAGCTGTCCCTTTTCCTTTCCCTGCTACACTTATTTCTTCTCTCTCTGACATTCATTCCCAATCCTTCATTTTCCTACTCTTTCTCTCTGTTCTTTCTGCAACTTCTAAAATGTGCTTGGTCTCCTCAACCTCTGGCCTGGTATGGAGCCCCAAGCAGGTGCTGATGGAATACCTCCAAAGCATGAAGATAATTTCAGCTCCGGAAACATGATCATGAAGATATGACACCACAGGCTTATCTACTCTGTGTGGCAATGCGCACCCGGCGGGTGTGAATTATCATGTGCACCAACATGTCATGTCTCATTGACCCATGTAGACCCTGCTGGTGTGCTAAAAGTTCCCAAATGATCATTAGCATACAGTACTATGTGAACACATGGTGGTTTACTCTGGAGTTTACATACCACTATCACCCTATGTAAAGAAGCTCACAGAGCTGGTGGAATTTTTTCAGTGCAAACTGCAGATTTGACAACACCCAAAATTTCATGAATTATCGCTGGTTTCATCAAATTGTTTCACTCAGAAAACAAACAAACAAACCTCCTTAAAACTTTAAAATAAAATCTGAAAACAAACCAAACCTTGAGAGGTTTTGGTTCAAAATGACCTTTCATTTCAAACATTCCTTCCATTTTATTAAAAATAAACTAACAAAACCCCAATCAAAACTGCTTAACAATGGCCAATGTCGAAATAAAATGTTTCCTTTGACCCGAAACAATTTTTGTGGTTGTTTATACTTTTTGATTCACTGGAAAAAAAATCAGTCTAGGTTTAACCTGAAATGCTAGGTTTCAGGTTTTGTCAGAATTGCCAGCAAACTGAAAAATCCAAAAACAGCTGTTTGCACAATTCTAACGACACACAGCAAATGAGACATGCGGACACAGAAAGCCCAGTTAAGTCTGACAGCAAGAGGGCTGGCTAATGCTACCCATCTTTGCATAGCAAAAGCAGCATCCACCGAACAGGCGGTGCTTGTATGCAGCAGCTGCATGGTCTGGAACTGGCATGTTGGCCTCTCCGGTTGCCGGCTGCTCTGAGCACTCCCCATGTGTTATGCTGTTCCCTGCCTTCCACTGGACCCTACTGGGAGGTGCCTCTCTGTGGGAATTCCAGAGACGGAAGCTATGCGGAGGGAGCCCAGAGGCGCTTCCGCTTCCCTCTGGGCTTGCAAAGTGCCATCCAGCAAAAAAGCGGGGGTGGAATAAATAAATACTTGCAGGTCGCTTGCTCAGCATGGTTGTAAATAGTTCATGAGCTCCCAGAGATTTATTCCCCTCCTCTTGCACTAACGGGCTCATGGAGCCAACAGAGAGCTGGGAAGGTCCACAGCCTCCAAATGGTGCTCACTGGAGGATAAAGGCAGCACCATGCTGGGCTGCAGAGATGGATTCAATCCAGTGACCCCTGCTGGACCAATGGCAGAGGCAGACTGGCTCCTCAGAAAATAGCAATCACCAGATTGGCTGCATCTTCCCCAGTATTCCAATGGTGGCCAGCTGTGTCAGAGGAAGGTAAAAGAAAGCTTGAATGGGGCAATTATGGATCAACCAGGTCCCTCCAAATCAGCTTCCACTGGGCTTATGCCCTGCAGTATGAACAGCAGAAGGTGTGTTGGCATCAGAACTGGTCCGTCACTATTAACTAACATTTGTACAGTGCTATAGATGATTCAGGCATTCATGGCTATTTCCTACAAATATCTGCAATGTGATAGGTGCTTTGCAGGCATAAAAAATAAAATCACAGCCCTGCCCCTAATTCCTCTGCAGACTAATTTAAACAGTTAATGCAAGGGGGAAAGACAGCAAAATCGCAAAAGGGTGGGAAAAAAATGAAAGCTATTTGGAGGCAGGTAATGTGGGAATAGGGGCCTAATGCTTTGAGAGCTTCCAGTGGTAGTTTTGAGTAATTCTCAGTGCTTTGATTACACAACCACTGGTGGAACTGGGGAATAGCTGGCATATTGAGGTGCCAATCACACAGGAGGAAGGAGGGTGTTCTGGGCATAGGGGACAGCGTGAAAGAAGTGAGGAGGGGATTCATAGATTCCAAGACCAGACAGGACCATGGTAATCATCGGTTTGTCTAACCCAGGGGTTGGCAACCTTTCAGATGTGGTGTGCTGAGTCTTCACTTATTCACCCTAATTTAAGGTTTTGCATGCTGTGCACCCTGAACTCCCATGGAGGGTGCACAGCCCCTCCCTCCCGCCCCCACCCCACCCTGGTGGCCCCCGCCCCGAGTCGACTCACTGACTTTGCTGGGCTTGGGCCGCTGCAGCGGCTCGGCAGGGAGAAGCCACCTTCCGGAGGCACTGGAGACACACGGCGTCCAGCTTGCAGCAACAGCGAGCCCCAGCCATGGAGGAGCCGGTGCGGTGCAGGGGGCAGCAGCCCTGCAAAGGCACCAATGCTGCTAGTGGAGAGCAGTCATGCCCCCCAGCCCCTCCTGCCCAGGCTGTGGCCTGCCCCCCCTGGGGGCTCCTCCAGGCTGCAGTCAATGTATGCAGGCGCCAGCCCCCATATGCCCCCTGCTCCCTTCTCGCCTAGGGTTACCATATTTCAACAATCAAAAAAGAGGAGAGAGCCCTGACCTAGCCCCGCCCCCATCCACTCCCTCTCACTTCCCACCCCGTCTGCCCCCATCAGAACCCCCAACCCTCGCTGCTCCTTGTCCCCTGACTGCCCCCTCCTGGGACCCCTGCCCCTAACTTCTCCCCAGAACCCCATCCCCTACCTAAGCCTCCCTGCTCCTTGTCCCCTGACTGCCCCCTCCTGAGACCCTCCCACCCTAACTGCCCCGCTAGGACCCTACCCCCTACCTGTCCCCTAACTGCCCCAACCCTTATCCACACACACACACACCCAGACAGACCCCCAGGACTCCCATGCCCCATCCAACCACTTCCCTCCCCCTGACAGGATCCCCAGAACTCCTGAACCATCCAACCCTCCCACTGCTCCCTGACTGCCCCCGGGACTCCCCTTACCAGGCCCATGCTGGTCAGAGGCTGGCGTCATGTGGAGGCAAAATACTCTGCTACGCTGCTGCGTGCACAGTCTCTCCCCAGCAGAGTGCTGAGGCAGCGGGAGGCGGGGAGCTGCTGGAGGGGCAGCAGGAGGGGCTCACACTTCTGGGAGCCACAGAACCTGAGCATGGTGAGGGGGCAGCTAGGGGGCACGCCTGCCTGGGCTGCGGCCCAGTGCCACCCACCCCAGGGGGCTCCTGCAGCTGATGCATGCGGAGACAGTCCTCATGTGCCCCTCAGCTCCCCCCTCGCCATGCTCGGGCTCTGCAACTCCAGGGAGTGTGAGCTGCCGCTGCCACCTCTCCTGCAGTAGGCTCAGGGCCCCGCACCCCGGCACCTCACACTCCTGGGAGCTGCACAACTCGAGCACGGTGAGGGGGAAGCCAGGGGCGCGCTTGCCGCTGGTCTGGATCCCAGCTGCCGGCTCCACGGCCTGGGGTTCCGTTCACTCACCCAGCAGCGAGCTGAGCACTGCCAGCAGCCGGTACCTCGGCTGACAGCTGTGTGCCAGGCAACATCGGCACGCGTACCATAGGTTGCCGACCCCTGTTCTAATCCTTTAATCATTCTCGTGGCTCTGTTCTGACCCTGCTCTAGTTTATCAACCTCCTCTTTGAACGGTGGACTCCAGAACTAGATGCAGTGTTCCAGCAGTGGTCACACCAGTGCCAAATACAGAGGGGAAATAACCTCTCTGCTCCTACTTGAGATTCCCCTGTTTTGTGTGTCCCAGGATTACATTAGTCCTTTTGGCCAGGGCATGACACTGGCATTTCATGTTCAGCTGATTATCCACCACAGGATCCCCAAGCCTTTTTCAGTCTCTGCTTCCCAGCATAGAGTCCCGCATCCTATAAGTATGGCCTATGTTCTTTCTTCTTAGATGTATACAGTAACATTTAGCCATATCAAAATGCATTGTTTGCTTGTGCCAAGCATGCCAGATCTCTCTATATCACCGACCTGTCCTCTTCATGATTTGCCACTCTCCCACTTCATGTGTTCTCTGTGAATGGCGTCAGTGATGATTTTATGTTTTCTTGCAGAATAAAAACACTAAATAGTGAAGGACCCCACTGGAAACACCAGTTTAATGCAGAATCCCCACTTTAATTCATTTAATGTGTGCCAGGTTAATTTTATATTGTTCAAGGCTTTTTAATCAAAATGTCGTGCAGTACCAAGTCAAACACCGTACAGAAGTCCAAGTATATTACATCAACAGCATTTCACGCTGGCAGAGCATGGTAGGAGATGGGAAATGAGACAAAGGCAGGTGCAGAATCATGGAGAGCGAGAGCAGTGAAGGGGGTCTGAGGGTGATGGAGGCCTGGAGCAAGGGGACTTGGGGAGAGGGCTGAGGTGGCTGGAGGGGTGGGCAAGGAAGCTGGTAAGGAAGAACTGACCCAATGCTCACCCTGAGCTCTATAACACACCTTTCATGCTATTTACCAAGAGTTCATTAGCTCTTCTTGCCAGTTCCCCTGGCTTTCTGGCTTCAGCAGGAAGTGGGGCGGCAGGAGAAAGGCTGTTCTTCCGGCAGGAAACCTTGACAGAAAGCCTCTTCCTACAAAATGTCCAGCCTGTTCTTTTGCGGACTAGGGAGACGTGGCTCGGTTCCATCACTTCTCTCTTCCTTCGTGCATTGCGCAAGGCTGCGCTGACATGGCCAAACATGGGTAGGCCCGCGAGGGGGAGAGACACTTCCTTTGCTTGCTGCTATCATATTCCTAGGCGCAAACAATGGTGACCTGACCCACAGCCAGCAGTTGAAGAAGGTGCTGACCACACACTGTTGACTGAGATCCCCTCTTCAGCTACAAAACAGGTCTGGCACGATGAGGGTATAGCAGTAAAATCTTCCCTGTCCCCATATGTTTCACCTCTCTCCTAAAGCCACAGTTATGAGGAGGGGTCCAGTTCATTGGTGATTTTGTGGTGCTGCTAGATCTGGTCTGAGCTGCAAAACACATCCATATGCTCCCCATCTTGGCTTGGCTGGAAACCAACAGTGTATAGGCTTTATCGGGCCCCAGAGCCATCCAGCCTCCCCTGCTAGGTCTCTTTATTATGTTCCTTGACATTTTCAAAGGGTTATATTTCCGCCTGTGAGAACCATCAGTCCAGCAGCACACAGTAATATATGGAGTAATAGAGTCTCGGCACAGCAGGTTTAATCTCATATTGCTGAAGCCCCTGGTGTCCTAGCTGAAGTAAGTTTGTCATTAGGAATTCCTTTCTCCTGACTGCAAGCTTGTTTTGTTTGGGGTTATTATTTTTCCCCTAAAGAGAAGAGAAACACTCCAGATTGATTTATGACTCTCCCATTTCCTTCCATGCAATGCAAAGTGGCAAGCTCCCAGGAGAGAATGGCCAGCATAGGAGTATCTTCCCCACTAGTTCCCACCACTGCACTGTGCATCGGTCCCTAATGTTAGGGCCTCTGGGGTCCCACGTGGGGTAAGATTTGTTAGCGGAGGGGGCTGTGACTGCCTTTGCCAAAACAGATTTACTAGCAGTGCTGGGAGCTGTGGAAAGATTAATGACCTACTATGGTAAACCTAGGAACGCAACAAGAGGGCTGGCTCCGAGAGTGAAGGGCAGTGGCGGGAATCTAATCATGATACATTTCACTGTGGCTGGGTTGGATGCAGACGGACGAGGCTGGGAGTAGGGGAGGAGATTCCACTGGTGGGCTGTGCTCTCTGTACCCAGGGAGGGAAAGGGGTGAGAGACGCATTGTTGAAGGCATTTTAAGCAGGACTTAGCAAATTGCTAGAAGATGCCCTATAGGGAACAGGCCAGTCCTGGCCAGGAGAGGGGCGTTGGCCAGCTGATAGGACTCCCTTTTCCATGGCTGCTGATCTGCATGGTGCTACGCCTCGCTCTTGCACACACCGGATTCCAGTACATCTGCGAGCACTCACAGAAGATGGGTGTGAAAATCCCTTGACACACTGAGAGCCATTACAGCAGCTAACTGGGCTCTGACAGCCAGGTATCGAATCCTGGCTAAACTCAACAGAGGGAGTCCAGGAGTGCTGGCTGTTTGGTGGGTCTTAGCTATGCTGGTGGCTAAGGAGAGGTGTTATGGGATACACTCAACAGACTGCCGTATGCTCATCATATTGCTAGGAACACAGCCGGCCCTGCTCCGTGGATCTGCTAGAAGGGGTGAGAAGAGAGAGAGAGGTCTGCCTGCCAGTCCCGCAACCAGCTATGCATATCTTCTCTCAGGTTAAATATCATCCCAACAGCAAATTCCCTGGCAATTTTTGGAACAGGTACTTTTTGTTTGGTGTCTGTACAGTGCCTGGCACAATGGGGCCTTGGTGCATGCCTGAGCTCCTGTTGGCTACACTTCAATACAAATAAAACAACAACAATAGAAAGCTGAAAATGAGGGTGGCTGGGTGTAGGAACCCCAAAGCCTAGACAACTTAGAGAAAGAGCCAGGCATGAGGATCACAAATAGACCCAACCAGGAGATCCCGCCTTCAAAATCCACCCCCCATCCAACAAACATTGGGAAAGTTCTGATCCAGATACCATGTCTTGGGCCCATCTCTAATCACACTGTGCAGTTGCTGGTAGGTTTATTTTTTTCTTTCAGGAATTCTCTTCTCCACTACGCGATGGCTTCTTTTCCCCAGAATATGGCCATTCGCAGCATCCTAACTTCTCTGAGGAGAGAGATAAAGATCAGACAGGAAAGGTGCCAGCACTCTTGGGCTTAATCCTTTCAGTGCTAGTTGACATTTTCTAGTTGAAATCTCTGGCTCTATCTAGCGGATGATGCTCTGACAGTGGCTGGAGAGCGAGTCTGGAAAGTTGATTCAATTAGATGGTTTACTTGGATGCCTTGGCCAAGGCAAAAAAGGAGCTCAGGTGGCCTCTTTGAAACCTTTCTATTTCCAATTGAACAACTAATTGCAAAGGCTCAGGATGCCTCATTTGGTCACCCAGCGGTGTCCTTGCCAGGGGAGGCATGCTAGCCCAGTGTTTCTCAAACGTGGCCACAGCCCTCCTGGGCAGTGATTGGGAGCGGGGTACAAAGCAGTGGCCCATCCCCAGGGCTTCCCTCTGGAGACACAAACACTAGAAGAACAGACAGTCAGTGAGTTCCCCATCTTCCCAGATGTAGCAGGGTCGCACTTCAGACCTTGGGTGGCGGGTAGCAGACTCCAGCCGTGGGGCTTTGGACTCTGACTGCATACTGGCAGGCTCCATCCCACGGTCGCAGGGCTTCGGGCTTCAGACTATGGCCACGGGGCTTCGGGCTCCGTTCCCCGGGCTCAGCCCCTCCACCACCCCTGGCCCCTGCTGCCTACCTCCCTCTCTCCCCATCCAGGGTTTAATTTGTCCCTGAGCTTCCTGAGACTGAGTAAATCTGCTGTGAAAAGTGATATTTGTATGTTTGTTAATATCACTTTTCACAGCAGATTTAGTAGCCAGCTCGAAGGCTGTGAAAAGTGATATTAACATACAAGTATCAGGTTTCATAGCAGCAGACTTACTAGCTAATATGTCTTTTTTAAAAAAAGCAAAAGCAACAACAACAAAAAATACAAGCACACACAAAGCACCTTATTTGTGTGTCTCTTCTGTTTAGGTCCATAAAGAATAGAGACTACTGTATATTATTTTTATTATTGAGTCTGCAAGAAAAAACACCTACATAAGTAAACGTCAATGTTTTGGACATGTGTATGCACATATTTATTTGTTTTATCCTAAATGTAAGTAAGTATTTTAGGGAAAAAAAAATTCAGAGCAGCCACTAAAAAAGTTGGTGGCCACATTCTGAGGCCATCAAAAATGTGTTGTGAGAACCCCCTGCCTGTGGATTCCCATTGTGGGTGAGATGTGTTCCTTGGCAAAGCCAATGGGGCTTTCAGAACCAGAGTCCCAGATGGGACTACTGCAAGGGTGTTAACACGGCAGGAGTCCTAGCTGGCCCTGCCCAAAGGTGCTCCCCTGCAGGAGCTGGCTTGAAATGCATGCCCCAGCATGCAGGTACTGGCTGGACGCAGTGCTGTGGGGAAGCTCACAGCTTTGTCCTCCTATCTGGCACCAGCATGGCCCTGCGGGGACCTACAGCCAGCACTGACAGTGCCCTGCCATGCACAAAGTCAGGGCATCATGAAGTCCCTCCACTGACCAGCAGGTAGGAGCCTAAAGAAGAACCAAACTGAAATAACTCAAGGACCCACCTCCTCCCTCCTGCCCATGTCTTCCTGCTCAGACACACACCCGCTGCAGCTCCCTGACAGAGCTGTCTTCCTATGAGAGTCAGGCCACCGCACTGATCCTCTGCCCAGAGGCCATGTCTCTGGAATAGAAATGAGGGGGCACTCATGAATATGCAAAGCAGGTCAGGAAGACAGCCCGCTGGAATTAACATTTTTAATGAAATAATAACATGGGAGAGATGCTTGCTTTCCGGCCATTTCTTGACAGCTGTGGAAGCCCTGATAATACAGGGTAGGGGGGAGGAGGAGAGAGGGAGATAAACTGCTCCTGGAGGCTTGCAAATGGCTCTTATTTTTCTAATGCACTGTTTCGCTTGCTCCATTTTCGATTTTTAAGTCCACTCCCCCAGCATTTCTTACCCAGAGACATGAATGCAGGCAGCCCCCATCAGAGGCTGGGTGGCCCTGCTGAATCTGCAGCCACTGACCAGGGGCCAGAGGAGACAGAGGGGCAAATCCATCCTTGCACAGAGGGCCAGTATATACCCTAGGCACTACGTAAGTCCGACTCACAAGGCCTAGGCATGGGCTGAAGCAGGACTTAAGTGGAGCCTAGACCATGTGCCAGCCCTCTGCACTAAGGTGAATTTCACCAAGTGAGAGCAGAGTGGAGTTGTACCTCACCCATCCCCCTCCATCTCTAAGATCTATTAAGTTGACCCACAGATCCTTGAGAACCACACGCAAAATTGCATCTTTCCTGAGAAAACCGGCCACTGTGTCAAGTTATCAGCGCCCAACTCCCAGCAGCGATTAGTGCCCAAATTCACACCTCAATAATGTCGAGTCGCCTAGCACGGAAGCTCCCGGGACACCTCCAATCCTCATCCACAGACGACCAACAACCATGACCAACGATAGGTAGGTGGTCGCAATAGCTCCTCTGATCCCCAGATGCCAAACTGGGTCAGCTGGCCGGTAGTTACAGATTGAGACACTCAGAGCCAATGGCCAAGGTTTTCAGAGGTGACTAGTGATTCGGGGTGGTTCCCATTTTGGAGGGGCCCAATTTGAGACCCAGATAAGGGTCCTGATTTTCACCCACCCACCAAAGTTCAGGCCCCTGTAAGGTGTTTTGAGTGGGACACTCCTACCCCCACCCAAAATCAAGACACCTGGTTGTCATCAGTCACTTTTGAAAAGCTTGGCCAATAGGCCAGACGGAACACAATGACATGAGCTGATGCCTTACCCCAGGCCCTGGGTGGAGTGCCACAGACCAGGGGTATAGCACACACAAACCAGTGAAGACATACGTCCACCTTAAGTGTGGGTGCTGGTGTGCAGCATAGGTGGGTGTAGGTGGGTGCTGGGGCTCACAGGTGGTGCCTGAATGCCAATTTTCAAGCAATCATTTATATCAGATTGTAGAGGAGGTGTGTGTTGGCTGGGAGAGATTAGGGAAAGGCAAATGGGAATCAGAAGGATGGGATTTTTATGGAGTCAGATACCGTGAATCACCAGGAACTGCTGCTTGCCTGGTAGTTCCACAGATAACATGACTAGTCCTTGGTTCCTCAGACCAGGCATACAGCCCATTTACCAGACAGGCTAGGGTGTTTTCCACATCCAGGCTCTCCCTCCCAACAGCTGCTGCATCCCAAGGCTGAAAAGGATCTCTCATAATGGAAAACCAATCATTTTGCTATTGATTAGAAAGAGTGGAGAATTCAATTAGCAAGAATCTCATGTGTGCTGTGGGGCTGGCGGCGGGAGCAGAGACCAGGGATGTAGCGGGTTGTGTAGAGATGTGGCTGCCAAAAGATATTGAGCCTGTATAATAATAAAAAATGAATTTTAATCTAATGGTACCTCGAGTCCCCGGCTGCAGCTGGGATCCCGGGATGAATACGCTAAAGGGCTCAGCATTGTAATGTAAAACATCACCCACATTATTGAACCCAGTCTCACTGACTGGATGCTGAAGTAGAGCACGTTTCTACTTTCCCCTTGCTCTTGTCATTCTCCCCTCTCTCAGTGTAGCATAGGCAAGCAGGCCTTTCCACGAGTGCTTGATCATGGCCACAAATTAGAGAGAAAAGCCGTCTGCTGACAAAGGCTGTCGGTCAATCCAGGACCAAAAGAGCCCAAGAGAACCACAGAGTCTATCTGAATCCAGCAGCATCAACCAGTGATTTCTTTATACTCATTACAGCCGTGTCCTGTTCTTCTCTACCAGAAAGAACGCTGCTCTGCTTTGCACATTCTCTCATGCTGCCCCTACGCTAGGAACGGCCTCCCCAAGTCCCCACTTAAAGCCCACCTGGCTCCACCATCCACTCGTGTTGGAGTGGGTACGGCTGTAAACTCTTCAGTGGCATTGTCCTCTCGCACCAGACTGACACCAGTGAAATGCCGTGGGCTGCAGTGGATACATGCCTGATCTCCACCAGAGTGCGGAAGATCAGAAGCAGGTCCCCTGCCTCTCACATGTCCGTGAAGGGCCGTGCACACTAGCAGAATCTGAAAATGATGCGCAATTGCAAACATCAAACTCTCCCCAGTATCCAATTGACGCCAGAGGCTGAGTCACAAGCAGTCTTACCTCATGTTGGACTTCGCTTTCTGTTACCACAGAAGGCCTGATTTTTAAGAGAACCCGTAATTCCCATTAACTCCAGCTGGTTTTGAGAGTTCTCAGCCCCTCTGTAAATCAAACCCAACCTGTTGAACTCACAGAGCCACTCCATTGCTTTACACATCTAGCACGTAACACACTGGATCAGTCTTTGAAGCGGGCACAGAGACCTGTAATTGACAGTGGCATATTGGGCTGCATTAGTAGGAGCATTGCCAGCAGATCAAGGAATGTGATTATTCTCCTCTATTCGGCACTCGTGAGGGCACATCTGGAGTATTGCATCCAGTTTTGGTCCCTTCCACTACAAAAAGGATGTGAACAAATTGGAGAGAGTCCAGTGGAGGGCATCGAAAATGATCAGGGGGCTGGGACACGAGACTTATGAGGAGACACTGAGGGAACTTGGGTTATTTAGTCTGCAGAAGAGAAGAGTGAGGGGGGATTTGATAGCAGCTTTCAACTACCCGAAGGGGTTCCAAAGAGGATGGAGCTTGGCTGTTCTCAGTGGTGGCAGATGACAGAACAAGGAGCAATGGTCTCAAGTTACAGTGGGGGAGGTCTAGGTTGGATATTAGGAAACACTGTTTCACTAGGAGGGTGGTGAAACACTGGAATGGGTTACCTAGGGAGGTGGTGGAATCTCCATCCTTAGATCCTTTTTAAGGCCCAGCTTGACAAAGCCCTGGCTGGGATGATTGAGTTGGTGATTGGTCCTGCTTTGAGCAGGGGGTTGGACTAGATGACCTCCTGAGGTCCCTTCCAGCCCTGATATTCTATGATTCTATGACACATCCCTACACTAATCACACCTCTTGAAGTAAAGTTGAGGGCTAGGACTGATCATGGGGGAAGTGAGACCGCATCATTGCCACTTGCCCTTTACTGGGGTTTCCACTGGTGGGAGCAGTTCTAGGTCCCAATCCTGCCATTGGAGCCATGCCAGCAGCCTCTCAACCTGAGCAAACCCCCAGTGACATCAATGGGGCTTAGTACAGGGGAGTCAATTGCAAAATCAGGGCCTTGATTCTAACCTGCATCTCCACCGGAGGCTGCATTGCTTTATGACATAACACCAGCCAGCTGGACAAATCACTTATGTGTTATTTTTAATCTAATTTAATTTAGAAAAAGAGGTGAGGGTTAGATTAATAAGCAGTGTTAAAAATAGCAGGTGAAGCAATATGCCTGTCTGCTCCACCCTTCAGTATGAATCATTCAGCTGGTAGATTGTTCAGTTGAACTTAGACAGCCGTGTGGGGTGTGCAAGCAGGAGTCGGATCGTGCTCCCTGTTAAATATTTCAGCTCAGGTGCTGCTGGCTTCTCATGGGTTAAGAGGACACTGAGCAGTAGAGGAGCCAACGCAGACTGAAGTTTCTCACTCTCTTTTGTCAGGTCAAATTTACTGCAGCGGCAGAATGTTTCGGAGAGATCCGTCATTGCTTGTGGCGGTTTGGAAAGCTCCTAAATATGCTCTGTGCAATCGCGAATGTAAATTGAATAGAAGGAAAAGCAATTTGTGAGGCATTAAAATCCCTCTGCAGGTTCCTCTGAAATGATCGATGTCTGTAAACCACGATGTTATCGAGACGTAACTGAGTTAGGTGATACAATCCCATCCCTAAACTCATTGGCTTCACAGGCTGTTTCTTGGCAACTTACCAGACCACGGGCTGCATCCACCACCGACCTTAGCAGACGGAGCTCTATTGACCCCAGTGGAGCTCTGCTTCTGCCAGCGACGTGTTTGATTCCATCTCTTTTATAAGCACCATTACCACAAAATACAAAAGGGAGACATGGGGATTGTCACACTTGATCAGAGCAGTTTAGGAGCACACCTGGATCTTTGCTGATGCTAAGCTCGTACAAAGCAGCGTCCATGAATAATGATCTCTGCCATCTTTGGTTGGTGAGGAGACCCCACTTCATCCTGGTGACCTGGCTTTAGTTACACACACCTTCAACACCTCCGGTACTACAGCAATGCAACATACCGGGGCATGAAGACACCAGCCCTTGGGAGATTCCAATACACAATACTGCAGCATGTCTACTCAGCAACCCTGGCTACCATAAGCATATCAAATCAGTCCTCTGCCCCCTATGCTGGCTTCCCCTGGAATGAGACAAGTTCTGGGTCTCAGATCTTATCTTCAAGGTGCTCCAGTATATCTAAACAAACCACTCCACTGTGCATGCAATTCTCCCGGAGAACAGCTAGAGAACAAACTGCATGTAACAGAAGTTGCCTATGTTGCTTAAGGTGCTTGGGCACAGATCCTCAGAGGTATTTAGGTGCCTAACTCCCACTGAAAAGCCTATGCACCTTTTAGGATCTGAGCCTCTTATACAAGCCTGAAGAGGGGGTATAAGAACCAATATAGAACAGACAGTGGTCGTCTAGTCTAGTATTCTGTCTCCCACAGTGGCCAGAACTAGCTACTTCAGACCAGCAACTCCTGCAGCAGGCAGATATGGGATAACTTATCCACAAGGAAAGATTCTTCCTAACCCTTGTTAATTAGAGGTGGTTTTATGCCGTGAAACATGAGGTCTTTTATCCCTTCCAAAGCTTTAATTTATTAAAATAAATGCAATGTTATTGTAATTGTGGATATTTGTGTCATTCATATAAACATTTAATCCTTTTCTTTTTGGGGAGTGGAGTGGGGGGGGCAGGGTTTGGAAGCCTGCTAAGCTTTAGTGAAAGAAAGAAAGAAAGAAGCAACCCTTCTCTGTCTCCATCACAGGCAATGTGTATGTCTCTCAATCAGACTGTGATTGCAATCAGCAGGATGGTGTGGTTTGCATTAAATAGAGCAGGGGAAAAAATCCAGACTGTGCAATCTGCAAAATGTATGTAAAAAATCACAAACAACAATAAAAACAGCCATTTCCCTGCTTTTTCCTGCTTACTATTTTCCCCAAGGGTGGAGAAACAGGTTGGAAAGTGGAGCCAGCTCCTTTGAGCCCCTCACTTGAGCCTGCCTACCTGCCATCCCTAAAACTTTCCCATGTCAGCCCTTCAAATTGGTCTGTTTTATTACTAATTTCCCCTCGTGTTTTTTAATTAAATTCTCCACTTCCTTCAAACAGTAGTCAACGAAGCATCCAAATTTCCTCCAAATACCCTGGAAAATGTTGAATTATACAGTTAAGCATGGTGTAATACAATAGCATTAGGAGAAATATTGCCATGGATCCATTAGTCATGGTATGTGCAGGCAACATAAGGAGCTGGGGGAAAGCCTTTGGGCAAACCACACAAAACTGTCCTGCTTTAGGGGTTTTGTTTTACATTTGAAACAAGTTTGTGAAAGTTCAGAAACCTTTGGAGCAACCCTGATTCCATCAGAATTAACACAGAGGCTCCAAGCAGTGGTTTATTCTCTATTCTGTTCCCTAGATGCTTCAGAGAAAGGTGCAGGAAATCCCAGAAGGGGCAGTTATAGGATAACCTACACAGAGGGTAAGTTTCTTCCTGACCCTTATTAGTTCAAGGTTGCCTGAAGCATGAAGGTTATATCCTTTGAAAGTCTTGATTTTTAAACCCTTACCATTGTAACTCTGGATATTCTTGTTATCTATAAAAACACCAGTTCAGCCATGGATTTCTCATGGCCTCAGCAGCCTGAGCTCTACAGGTTAATTAGGCCTTCTGTGAAAGACTATTCACTTTCATCCATTTCCAGTGGGCTACTTTTCCATTTCCTTGTACATCCCTTCATTCCTGTAAGATGAGAGAGGGTGAACAAAAGGGCTCGCTCTGCCTTCCTAACCCCATTCATTATGTTGTATCCCTTGATCACATCTCCTCTTATTCATTTCTCTAACTTTTGGAATGAGCCTATCTGCAATTTTAAGTGAGGCTGGGACCATTTTATTTATTTATTTTGGTCTTCTTACTCATGCAAGATTTGCAGCTTCCCTTGATTTGGACACAACCTGGGTGAAACTGATGGTTCCAATGGAGTTTCTTACGCAACTAGACAGAAGCTTTAGATGAACAGAATAATAGATACCTGGTTCTTATACTGTGTTTTCATCCATCAATCTCAAAACACATTACCAAGGAGGTCAGTATCACTATCCCAACTTTACAGACGGAGAAACTGAGGCACAGGGAAGGGCTGTGACTTACCAAAGATCACCCAGCAGCCAGTGGCAAAGCCAGGAATAGAACCCAGCTCTTCTCTGTCCCAGAGCAGTACTCTATCCACTAAGCCATGTTGCAAAAATTCTTAAAGTAGGCAGTTAGGGAACAATCTGACCACACAGAAATCTCCTCCTAAATCTTGTTAATTAAAAATTACTTTACATCCTGAAGTACAAGTGGTTAGACTCCCTTCCATATTTTTGGGGAGTGTAATAGGGACTGTTCACATTAGCCATATAAACGTCTCATTCTTTTTTCCCCTTGATCTCCCTCACCCCTTAAATCCTGTTAAGATTTTGGCTGCAAGAATCTCTTGTGGCAATGAGTCCCACTGGCAAAAACTATGTCTCTTTTTTTTCTGAAGGATTTCCTTTCATTTGCTTTAAATGTGCTGCCTTTTAGTTTCATTGACTGTCCCCTCCATCCATTGGTCATGAGCAGGGGATCTAGTAGCACCCCATTTGCCTATTTGGATTCCTCATGCCAACCCGGGACTGATTTACACAGCTCTGCAGTGAGACTTGATGAGAACTGGATGAAACAAAACAGTGTTGCCTTGCATTTTGCTTTGAGGGTTCCAGCTCATTTGAGAATGAGAAGCTCAACATGCAGTGGCTTTGATGCCCATATGGCTTAAGACTGAATAAAAAGTCCCCACGAGCACTTGTGAATTCAGGCTGCCCAGTCTCCCTCTGCTCTAGTGTCCGTTTACCCTTTGCTGGGCATTCCAAACCACTGAGGTCCCTGACTGTCCCTTAACACCGCCATGTTGCTGGACCCAGTTACAACAGGGGGCTATCCCCATAGCAGACACGTGGCTCTTTCTCGCAGGGCAGCCACAACTGAGCTTTGTTTGAATCATGTTTGTGATCTACGCTAAAGTCTTGGGACTCAACCCTGAGCTGTGATGAGTTCCTTCGAGGCAGCTCTATGCCACCTTCCTACCTCCCTGAGCCCTGGGGTTGATTGCCAATATCCTAGGCTGTAGGAACAGGCTACCATCTATGCTATGCCTTCTCCCATCCCCTGGGATGATCCCCATACTGAGTGGGGAGGAGCAGGGAAAGTGAAGCAGGTTATACCAACTTTATATCATTGGGCTTCTCCTATGGCAAAGAATTCTCCAGTTGCTCCTTGGAATGCCTGAAATTTGGCCCTTGGACTTTATGGATGTCTACACTGCTCACTAAACCCAGGTCTGTGGGACCCAGGCTTGTGGACTTGGTGTTGCCAAGCCAGTGCTGGAGCATCCACACTGCATTGTAAACCTGGGTTTGCAATTGTTGGACACGGGCCTCACAGCCATGCTAATGTGTCTCTATCGCACCACGAGACCTTCTGACTCGGGTCTGCAGCTTGACCTGCCTCCATGCTGCAAAATGACCAGGCTTGGACTGAAGTCACAGCAGAACTTGGGCTCTGACCCACCCTCCCCTTAGCAGGGTCCTAGGACCTGGATACTTGCTGATCCGAGTCAGACTGATTTGTGTGGGGACAGAAGCAGGGCTTGGGCTCAAACCTCAGTCAGAGCCCAGGCTCAGTGTGCAGTATAGATGCACACTAAGGCTTCAACTTTCAAAGGAACCTAAGCGAATTAGGATCCATACGTCATTGACTTTCAGTGGTCACCAAGAGCTCCAGAGATGCCACCATCATACCCAGAAGCCTCTCAGTGGAAAGACCTTATGACGGAGAAGGTGGGAAGTCTCAAAGTGATGGGATTGTAACTTGCTCCAAGAAACCTATTTCATTTCCTGGGCCAGCTCCTCAACTGGTGTAACTCAGCATTGAAATTAATGATGCCATGACAACTCATAGCTGTTTAATACCTTGCCCAATGATTTGGCCTAAGCCCTGGGCAGTCTGGGGTGGATCTTTCTCAGTCTCTTCTGTTGAAGTTGTGCTACTTTGTAGAAAATACTTGCATAGTCATTGGACCAGACTGAGAGAATCGTTCTATAGATTGGTGGTCAGGGCACTCAGGTTGGAGACAAGTTCATGTCTTTGTTCCAATAGCTATTGAATTGTTTATGGAAAGTGGAAGATCCTCAAGAGGAGAGAGACCGAGCACAGTCCCCAAAAGGCCAGTGGGAAGGGTGCTTTGCTGAAAGCTGGGAGTTCCATATTGAAATCCTCACTCCACATCAGGCAGGGGTAATTGAACACTACTCTCCCGCATCCAACCACTGGGTTAAAGGTAACAATGAGCCTGCCCTATTGCCAGCCCCTGCTTCTCCACCTTCCCTTTTGGGAATGGCACCTACGTCCCTTTCCACTTTTTTCCTCCAGAAACGATTCAAGGAATTCGTGTCAAATTAGCCAATGGTTTCAGGTCAGCCAAACCTGTATTTTTGGGCAAATAAACTATTTGTCTGAAAAAATTCACCCAACGCCATACAGAGATGGGTCCTACATGAACTCCAGACCTGACCCTAAACTGTCCCAAAGGTTGGGGAGAAAAGGGGGGCTCTGATCCAGACTCTCCAATAGATCAATCGAGCTGCCCACCACTCACCATTGCGCACAGACCATCTTCTGGGGGGGTGGGGGAGACACTTTATGCCTATTGCAGCCCCAGGATAGAACTCGGATGAGTATGTGAAACTAGACGCTGCTGGGACTCAGGGTCTGACGGGCAAACTCCTGTAGAAGTGAGAACAAGGGGCTTTGTTAGGCTCCCCTGCTTATAAGTTGCAGGCATGAGACTTATTTCAGGAAGGAACCAGCTCTGCCGAGGATAGCAAACAGGGTAATATGTTACCGAGAGATCTTCCATTTGTAAGCAGAGCACTGCTACAGCTGCTCCTGTTCTCTGTGCATTATTTATAGTCATACTTAGTTCTGCACTCCCCTTTATCTGCCTTCCAAGGGGTTTTATAAGAAAACGAATCTTTGACTCAGTAATTTTAATCTTGACTAAACGAAAAAGAAGCAGACACACACAAGCTGAATCCACACTGGAGAGGTGACAGCAAGCTCACTTCAGTCGCAAGAGTCTCCAGGTATTGGCTTCTTGCTTAGAGCGAGGAGCCTTAACCTATATATAAATTATCTATTGCTGTTCCCCTCTCTCTAACCTGTGTCTGTCTGTCCTTGTACCACGGGATCCTAAAAATCAGAGACTGTACTACAGGCATGTGTGGAAATTATTTAGCATCCTAGGGGTATGACTGCAATCCATACAAAAGATAATAATGGAGCTAGTTGAAATTTTCCAAGTTGTGATTTTTTTAAGCCAAGTTTTCATCACAACTTCAGGGAGTGGAATAGCAAGAAAAACATAACAATCGTGAAAAAATCATCATAGTTTTCAGCCAGCTATCGAGCTGTTTTTGTTTAATTTTGAAATGACGATGGAAACGTCAAACTAGCAGCCTCCAAAAATCAAGATGAGTTTTTCCACAAAAAACTTTCATCTGTTCCCCCCCGCCGCACTCCCAGTTTTCAAACATTAAATAAAAACAACAAAAAAGTTGAGCCCATAGGGATAAAAGAGTAGAGAAAAATGCCCTCGTCTCCTAAAAAAAATCCCATCTATGCTTGCCCCTGGACCATGAATCTCTCTCTCTCGGATCACCTTTGTGAAGCATACAGTCCAGTTTCCATTGCAAACTAATTACCACTGCCTCATTCTCAGAATCCAGCTGACAATAGGGCTTTATAAATACTTTCTTTAATACAGGCTGTGCCCACCGGGATGGAATGTGAAATTCTAGTGTGAGTGCAAGTGGATGCTCTAGATCTACTTACGGCAGGTAGGTATGGAGGTCACCCTTTGCACCATAAAGTGGGTGGAAGTAGGGGGCTTGACAGCTGACAATATCCTAGACAAACCTTACAGAACTAAAATAATCTTTACTGAATTACGTTTCACCTTGTTGAATTTGGTAAATACCTTTGGGATCCATTGTATAAAAATACAATTGTGTACGTGCTATTGCAGGATTAAATACAATTTTTCTAGAGACTTGCCTGATGCAAATGTTAAGAAGTTCAAGGAACAGTTTGGGACAATATGTGTAAAATGGATTTGTGAGGAACTATTTGCGGGGTGAAGGGTGAATGACCCACTTTGAATCAATGTTTTTGGACCTATGCCTTGGAGGGAGACTCATTGTCTACTAATTAGCTACTGCTGGAAATTCCAGAGCAAAGACCCCTGAACTGTACAAAGGATGGACTGAACTGTACATGAGTGCACCAGGGTTCTGAGCTGAGGCCGTTATGAACTTGTAACCGCAAGAGACACCCCTTTGGGGGTTTGAAGGACTCACTTGCCAGAGCCCATGTTAGAGCTTGGTGATATCTGATAGACTTGTGGGCCTGTAGGTAAGTTCTTCTATTGTTTTTAAAATATGTTTCCTCTGCTTTTGTCTGAAGAATAAAACAGGCTTGCACGAAAAGAGCAGTGCGGGATCTACATCTGTGAGCAGTCAAACTGTGAACCGTCTCTGAAGAGAAAGCCAGCAGGTGTGCTTGGGTAGCCTGTCTCTGAAGAAAGGCAGGGAACTGTGCAGGCTGAAGATAACCTGGTCAAAAGAGAGAGACACTCCTGTCTCTACGCAAGAGAAGCAACAGCCAAGATTGCTAGAAGCCTGAGAGCGGGTGCCCTTGGTGGACCATACAGGGGAAATTCAGGTGCAGTTGCCCTGAACGGTGACCACAGGCAGCCTAGGGGAACCCATTCACTTATTTCCTGGACAGCTTTATTCCCTGGAGTGGTGTTTCTGCCCTGACATTTCATAATTTCACATTTCAGCTATTCAGATAAAAAAAAAAACATTCTGCTAGCAAGCCAGCCCACATAACTTCAATATCCATGCAGACTCATTCGACAACCAACCTATTCCTCTCTTTACAACCTCTGGGGCTGAATGCTCAGCGCACTGTCTCGCTGGGACAGGGCCTCTCGGCTGTGCTGGTTGGCAGGAGGGGGCAGAGGCCATGGCCTCCTCCAACTCCCAGGGGCACAAAAAGGGCAGGGGCTCCGACTGTGACAGGAAGCGGCATGGGGGTGCTGATGGTCATGAGGGTGTGGCTAGACACACACTAACCCGCAGACTGTAATCCTTTCTGGCCATTGACCTTGTCTTCAGGGAGAGAAGGTTAATGTTTAAGTTGCCTTTATCCATTCTGGATTTTCTCTCTACCTCTTTCCCATCTCCATTTCCACTGTCTCTCCCCAAACCTATAGAGTCCAAGGCCTGGTCTAAACGAGGAGGAATAATCCCTACCACAGAGCACTGCAAAAATGCCACCTCAGCCCCCCAGTGCAGGTGGGGCTAGAAAGCTGACAGAAAGCTGCATCCTAGCTCCCATCACTCAGGGAGGTGGCGTTCCTAGAGCATCGGAAAAGTCTTTTTCATCACTTTAGCAGGCGTCTAAACTACGGGATAACAGCGGCACTGCTCCCGCACCATAGCTATGCTGCTGTAGCCACGGTGGTGTAGACTAGCCCTTGGTCTGAATCAAACTCTTATGTTCATAGCGCCTTAGTGGGGGCAGCAGTCTCTCATTTGAAACACAGGGGTGCAGGGTAGGGACAACTCCCGAAGGAGTTCATCTCTTCAGCGTATCCTATCAGGAGGGAGGGATGCTGAGTTTGACTCCACCCCAGGCTACCTTCCTGAGGGATACATTCTAGCAGCTCTACTCCTCCTCTCCAACAGCAGGAGGAACCCCTCTCTAGAAATCGTTTCAGACAGATATTTACATCTGAAATGTACCGATGAGTGGGTGCAGCTGGCCAAGTGGTTCACACTCCGGTTTGGCCCCCAGGTGAAGACCAGGAATTAGCACTCCAGGATAAAGAGTAGTCTGAAGCGTGCAGTCCATCTCGTCATCCCACCATGGGCATAAGGGGAAGTGGTACCCCTAGGATCAGCACAACCCATGGAGAGAGGAATACTCAGCACGCCAGTCCTATCTGCAGTGCCTGTTCTCATATATGTTTAGTGCATTCCTGCTGTGTTGGTGACCCACTGAATGCAGTGGCAAGCAGTTTCGCTCTGCCTACCTGCCTCCTAATGTACCAATCACAGGGAGGAAATCCCAGCAGTCTTTCCTTAACTTACCATCCCCCACTGAATTTAACTAGGAGAGGCCCTTGTGAGCGTGATGATGCTCTGCCATAGCATTCAATGTGATGCCGATCACCATGTGACGATGTTGTGATGCCACATTGCAGCATGATACATCCTGCCATGCTACCAGGTTGGGATGCAAGCTGACCCCTTTGCGTCACAAGGTGATATCATAAAGCAATATGATCGCTCCTGCCATATCCTCACACGCTCACGATGCAACTTGACTCCGAAGTGGCCACATTCTGATCTCAGGTGCCAGGCAGTGCCAGTGTAAACAGGGAGCAGAATCTGGCCCCGTGTCATGATACTGTGACAGATTTGTTCTTCAATCTAAAACTAGCTGCAAGTATTCCCCCCTCAATCCCCCTTGAATTAGGTAGCAAGCCTACCCGACTCCTAACACTGGAGAGCACCCTTTATCTCTGCCTGGTTTGATGAGCACTCCCTCTCATTTCAATGTCCCCCTGGAATTTCAACCTCCTAGCATAGCTCCTGCCCAGAACTGTTGATCCACCTTGGCCAGGGGGCGCTCGCCCTGCCACTAACCACGCTTGATCTGTTCTGGGGCTAAAGACACAGCACTGTCTTGACTGCGTGGTGCACTGTGTGCAAACAGGAACAGGTACAAATCGTGCTTAATCTCCAGTAGAAGAAGTGGAAAGCTGGCACCTTTCCTTAGCATTGGTCCTGAGATGGCTTGCAAATCCCGTTGGGCTCAGCACCACCCCAGATCAGGCCGCATGCTCACCTTAAACAAAAACAGGTCAAAAGAAAAGACCCATAAGAAAAAGTAGTGAAACGAGGAAGTGGTTGGCAGTGCCTGCTGCTCGTTAGAAGAGGGGATACTTAACACAAAACACAGGCAGCAAATTAGCCTTTAATTATTGTCTTCTTCGGCTGGGTTTTATTTTAAAAAGTGCATTTAAATCCTGGCGCTTCCATCCGCACCAGCAGCCTTAGGGACTCTGGCTTGCCTCCTGTTTATTCCCCAGCTGCTTTGTTGTCTCCTATCAGCGGAATTAGGGAGCCGTGTCGGCAGAGATATTTCGGTGCAGCCAGTGAGAAGTTCACACAGAAAATTGATATTCGCTACAAATTATTTTGGATTATTTACTGGAATGAATTAACTCACAGGAATGTGGGAAAAATTCCAATGGTGCTTTCACTGCCTGCCTGCCCTGACTCTGGGGAGAGCTCGTCTTCCCTGCAGGCTTTAGGGCACAGGTTCTCAACTGGGGGAGCACTGGTGGCCTGCTAACATTTGCCAGTGGCCCATGGACAGCTGCCTGATCACAGGGTCCTTGTGCCCAGGTGCTAAATTGCATTCACAGAAGCTAAGTGCTATGTTCAGCATTTTCCTAATGTTCCTTTCCCACGTGAGCTCTATTTCTAATCACCATTAGGAAGGAGAGGCGGGGCCCTGCCAGGACAGGTGGGTGTCACACCCTCACAGATCGGGGCAATGGTGTCCATGAGACGAGCTGTCTATTAAAACATGGCGAACACTCTGAAACGGTTTGAGGACCCTGTGTAAAAGTGTGCTGTTGCCCATAACTTCATTATAAAAAGCAGAAGAATCCTGTTCCTCAAGAAGAAAATAAGAGTTTTGCCACTGATATCAAAGGATGGGAAGAGGAGTAGGAATTATAGAGAGAACTTTACTGAGCATGGAGACATAGATGGACTGGTGGAACTGACAGACCAACTTCCTAAACAGCCAAGGATGAAAGCAGAAAGACGTGCTTTTCTCCATCATTCTAACAGCCAGTGGGATTTAGGTAAACAGAACAGGCCCACTCTATCCCTGGCACAAACCCACTGACTTCAGTATATTTACATTAGAGATGAATGTAGCCAGGATAGCAACCTTATTTTTGCAAGAAGTGTCATGGACTTAATTTGTATAGGCAATACCTCCATTATACATCTCAGCCTAAAGATAGCAACTCCAGCGTGACACTGTGCTAGATGTTAGCTCACGGGCAGAGTGTGACCAAGGGATCACCAACCCCACTTGGGTGCTCTTCGAAGGTCTCCTGTCCAAACACTGACTCAACCCAGCATTGCTCAATTTACAAGATTAAACTGCATTAGAGGCTAAGACTGCCGAGAGCCGGACTGTTGTAGCTCGTTGTACGTACAATCAGAAATAAGCGAATGTACTCGTAGCCGAGTGAGTATTGAGATACAGTCACTTTACACATTGTACCTTAATGTAATGACAACAGATGAAGCACTGTACAGAAACTGACAGGAGGCAACATATATCCTATGGGAGGGTAAGAAAATTGTTTCCACATCAACCATAGTTCTCTGGTCTGAAAGGAAGGCAATGCAAGGATATTACAATACCAATAATGAGATTTGAGATGGGCTGAAAAACATAACTCTTGTCCACTTAAGGGACATTAAAGACCTGTGGCACATTCTGCAGTAAGAAGGGCGTCTCTGAGACTGAGCACCCTAACACACAGGCACTTTATGAAACCTTTAGTGTTTAACCTCTCTGTTCCTCAGTCTTCAGGTCTGTAAAAGGGAAAAATACTATTCGGGGAGTGGGGGGAAGGGGCTATGAGACTTAATTAGTGTTTATAAAGCTCATACAAACCCTTGGCTGAAAGGGTCAATGCAAACAATTAATTTCTAGTGAAGTCTCTAGGTTTAGTCCAATGAAGCAGACCTGCTGGAGAGGTCATGCAGATTGTGCCAGTCAGAAGAATTTAAGAATGGCTATACAGCATCAGACCAAAGATCCATTTGGCCCAGTATCCTGTCTTCCGATAGTGGCCAGTGCCAGGTGCCCCAGAGGGAATGAATAAAACAGGTAATCATCAAGTGATCGATCCATCCCCTGTCGCTCATTCCCAGATTCTGGCAAACAAGCTAGGGACACCATCCCTGCCCATCTCAGCTAATAGCCATTGATGGACCTATCCTCCATGAATTTATCTAGTTCTTTTTTGAACCCTGTTATGGTCTTGGCCTTCACAACATCCTCTGGTAAGGAATTCCCCAGGTTGACTGTGCGTTGTGTGAAGAAATACTTCCTTTATTTGTTTTTAACCTGCTGCCTATTAGTTTCATTTGGTGACCCCTAGTTCTTGTGTTATGAGAAGTAGTAAACAATACTTCCTTACCTATTTTTTCTACAGTCAATCAAATTCCACACACCGGGGGCACTAGCGTCCTCAGGGACCAGTGTCAGTTTCTCTTCATCACCATCGTTTGGATGGTGAGAATCCTGCACTGTTTGCAAGGGGTGTTAGTGTTGCCTCACTGAGGGCTGGTCCACACTACGGGGGGGAAATCGATCTTAGATACGCAACTTCAGCTACGTGAATAACGTAGCTGAAGTCGAATATCTAAGATCGGATTACTCACCCGTCCACACCGCGCGGGATCGATGTTCGCGGCTCTCCCTGTCGATTCCGCAACTCCGTTGGGGTTGATGGAGTTCCGGAATCGATATAAGCGCGCTCAGGGATCGATATATCGTGTCTAGATGAGACGCAATATATCGATCCCCAAGCAATCGATTTTAACCCGCCGATACGGCGGCTAGTCTGGACGTAGCCTAAGTGTGTTCTCTCTTGATTGTTGGATTTGCTGTTTTGAGTACATACATTTGGGATTTCCAAAGGGACTTGAGGCTGGGGAAGGGGGAGATGAAGCACCCTGTATGCCTCACTCCCTTAGTCTCCTTTGAAAATCCCAGTTTACACATACTTACTAAATGCATTTTCAAATCATTGCTATTTTGAGGAGAGGCAGCATGTTCTTTTGAGAGAAACTGGTAGAAAGGGCTTTTGGTTTTTATTCCTGCCTGCATCACTGATGTGCTCTGTGACTGAGGGCAAAGCATATCACCTCTCTAGGCCTCATTTTCCACATCTGTAAACTGGGCATAATGGTACTGCTCCAGCTTTGTGAAATGCTTTGAGATCTATGGATGAAAGGCACTGTGCTTCTACAGAACAAAGAAATGTATTCTAATAAAGCAGCCGTTCTCTTTTGTTTGTATGTCCTCACACTCACTTGTCAGGCAATGACTTGCCTTATGAGCTGGTGCCTTCCAAGCAGGACACGTAACTTGCACAGAGGTCACTGATTGATCTGGCATTTGAAAAGTGATCCTGTGATTCAAACTCCCACGCAAACGACTGCTGGCCAACTCAGCACTGGGTTATTCTAAGTCACTTGCCCTTAGGGGGTTTCTAATTAGCACTCCTGTAGTGTGAAAAAACTCACTGGGACTGCTTCATCCCTGATGTAATGCCACTCACTTGGATGGGTTTACACCAGGGCTGAACTGAATTTAATCCTTCAATCTTGAATCCCCTCTCACGCACGCCACATCAGTGACACCCAGCTCTGATCAACACTGATTGCACACTGCTGGGGTGAGAGGAGTCATTTAGCATCTGCCTTCCATATTGGGCTTCTCTGGTACTGCTCCATCAATAGACCTTAACTTTTCCCTCCCGCAACCACCTGTCCAATGGGGCAAGAGAGAGGTTCATTCTTTCTTCTACTTGGGTCTAAGACAGAAAGAAGGGAGGTGGCTTTAAGCTACCTTCGCATTCTCTTTATTCTGGGGCCATGCATGATTCTGCCCAGCCCTCAGTGTAAATTAGAGCAACCTCAGGGCTTCTCTAACTAGCATTGTTTCCTATGGCTCCCTTTAGACCCTTGGAAGCAGAGAGTAACCATCATGCAGTATGCTCGTGCCAGGCCCCTGATCTGTCCCCTTCTTCCAGGGCTGGAAGTCAGGCCAGCCTAGAGCCCTTATGCCAGCTCTGCAATTTCCAGGGAAACCCCTTGCATTTCCCATTTCTGCCCACTATAGGGCTCCTTTACATTGCTAGAAGGAAGCATAGTGTACCTGAGGATCAGCCCCCCAGTCTTCTCTGATGGCGTTCCAGCAGTGGAACCCAGCCCTGACCCACCAGTCCCAAACCCCTGATCTGAAACTTACATTAGATTTCATCACACTTCCCATTACAGCTGTAAACTCTGTAGACTTTGCTGGCTCCAAGGCAATCAGGATCTGTCCCTCAGAGTTACTCCAGATCGACACCAGTGCATACAAGATCAGAACCTGGCCCCAAACTGGATGCCATCTGCCCTCTCCCTGTTCTCTGCAGGGCACCCAGCCTTGTAAAGTTTAGTTCTCCCATGGTTGGTTTACGTGTAGACTGTACATGGCTGTCTAAACGCTGCAAATACTTTGAAATAAGCATGAAAATTGGTTTCCAGGCTCCAGCAGTTTCTAAATAATGGATGCTTAAGGTAAAAATAATAATTAAAAAAAAAGACCACAAAGTGGCTACTGGAAAAAAACAAAAACGAGAGCATTTTCCACACAAGTCTCCAAGAAAAACAGGGCAACAGGGCATCAATAAAGCGAACAGCCCAAGTCTGGGAGAAGAGGGGGGAAGGAAGAGAAAGTCACTAACTCTCTGCTCCCTCAGTGTAGCAAACCTCATTTCTCTTCATTCCCTGAAGCTTCTCTTCACTTTATATTCTGCCTCGATGCAGATGTAATATATTCTGTCAGTGCAAAATTTGAGCTGAAAAATGCGCTGGCCTTCAGAGACGTCTGGATTGAATGGGGGCGGGGGGTGGCTGGTGCTACAGATCCGGGCTGTGCAAAATCGGCTCAGTGGCACTCAGAGGCAGAAGGAACTCAGGGATCTGGAAGGAGTTAACCGGATGGACCCTGGGTCTTACCAGAGGCAGCACTGACTAATGGTTAGAACAGTGGACTGGGAATTAGAAGATCTAGATTCTTCATGGCTCTGCAACTAGTTCACTTGTGTGACCTGTGCAGAGCCAGTGCAATGTGCCGTGCCTCAGAGCCCGCAGTCATGTGAGGAGGAGAACACATGCCTAACATTGGACAGCATTTTAAGACCCTCGGAGGGAAGGTGTTATAGTCAAGCTAAGCATCATTATGGCTTGCCAGGAGAATAAGAGAAAGATGTTGTGAGTCACGAGAAGAAAGATGGCAGAGATCCAGGTGTGAGTAATAGCCCTGGAATGTAAGCAGGACACTGCACTAATCATGCCATCACAAAAAAAGCTGGTCCGGTAAAAGATATAACATCTCTTATATCCTGGGATCGACACGGCTACAAGAAAACTGCAAAACACACATGCACAAAATTCCTTACAAGACTATATGTAAGAATTATGTCACCCATCATGAAATGCAGCCACCTCTGGAGTGAAACCCAGCAGCTGTTTAAAGGGCATTAAAGTCAGTGAAAAGACTCTTACTGACTTCAGTGGGCTTTGTATCTGGCCAAAGCAGTGCACAGCAATACTAACCCATCCTTGGGGACAGGAAACTAAAGAGAAAATATAAGTAGAAACAGCATAATTTGCGCCAGACACTGGGATTAACTGGTGTTAAATGAGCTATGGCATATTCACTAGTCACAAGTGTCCAGGAGTTTGTTTTCTCATGTTGGCCAGGCAGAGCTTTCCCCAACACCATGCTGAAACAGGGTTTTAACACTGACTCAGAGGGGAAGGTGTATCACTATTGTATCACTAACAGAACCTTGGGTTTTTCCTTGCAAGTCTCCCCACCAAAATACAAGCCCTGGACTCCAATGTTACCAGCCCCTCCACTCTTGAAATCTCAGTCTTTTCTGCTGGAGATAGGCGTGGGGGTGGCTAGTAGGATGGAGTCTGAGACCAGACTAACTTCTCTTGTAAATGTTGATGAGGGCTGAGCTGGAGGCGGTGGACTGCCTGCCACTGCTGGAAATGTCAGGCTGAGCAGTTAGAGGCTGAAACAATATTCAGATGCAGGCAAATATCACATTCAGGGTTACACATGCTATGGAACGGGATTGTGGCCTTCCCCCCCCCCCGCCCCCCAGAGGTTTTATTGTCCTTTAGTGGGGCACTCACTGTAGCAAATCTCTCCCAAAGGGCACGTGCAACAGCTTGATTGCAAAATCCTGTTCTCTTTCCAAAAGCCTTGGAGAATCGCAGCTATACTGTACTCTGCAATACAAATCGGAAAATCACCTGGTACCTCCGACTGTCTCCGAGTTTTCTTATAACTCCTTCTCCCTCTGAGGGGTTTTCCCTCCCCCTCCCTCCGTCCTGTTAAAGTAGAAGGGCTGATATGCTTTGTAAATTGCCTTGTTAGGACAGCCAGAATCCACCCCGCCTTCTCTGAATTTCATTCCAGCCTTGAAAAACATTCAGGAGAAACCCCAGGGTCACCTCTCTCCCGTGTGATTTCCTACTGCCTCCCAGATGATTTCAGTTCAGCCATCACTCACAGATCAGCCTCTGAGGGCTGGAAAGTTTAGTCCCGACAATCATGTTATCAATTTTTTTTTTTTTTTTTTGCTTCTACAGCACCTTCCCTTGCAGTGTTGTAGAAGCATTAACCCTCTCCATCCTCACTGCGCAGCATTAGCTCCACTTTGGCGGTGCTGAGAAGCAAAGCAACTTGCTCAAGGTGATGCAGAAAATCAGCGGCAGAGCCTGGACTAGAACCCAGCCATCCTGATGCCCAGTTCCCTGCTGTAACCACTACATCATGCTGCCTTGACTAAGATGGGGGAGGATTTTGGAAGGTCTCACATTTTCTGAGCAGATTCCTCCATTTCTTTATTTGTTTTTCTAAACCACCTTCACCACCACAGGCTTGCAGAGGAGATTTTCAGTCAGAGAGTCTATGAGGGGGCAGAAGGTGGAGAAGACATGCCCTACATTTCTCCAGGGCCCCACGTGAAGTAACAATGCTGGACCTTAGGCCCACCTCCTCCGAGGGACGTAGGCATTTAACTCCAGTGGCCATTAAGCACCTAAATACTGTCATATGCTCACAACACCTCTGCGTCCGGCTGCCTCAGAACCCCTCCTCACCCCCCAGGCTGTGAGAAGCCCTTGCTCATAAAGTTCCCTGGCCTCCTGTGAGACCCCCTGCACAAACAGAGACGCCAAGGCTCGAGCGGGAAGCAACGGGGATTGGGTGCTGGCTGCACCACAGTCAGAGAGGAACCTGGCAACATGGGGCACTCTGCTCATGCATAGGGTGCTTAGGCCTCAGGCTGTGACTAGTCAGAGCTAGTGAGAGTGAAATGCAGGCGACCCACGAGTAAAAACCTGCAGGACGAGAGAGCCCATTTATCTGCCTGCTTTGTGTGTGTCTCCCCCGATCTCGCTCTCCCTCCCTGTGTGTTGCATTAGCAACAGCGCTCACAGCAGCTGTCAAAACAAGCACTTAGCTTTTGGCCTATGCACGGCTGTGTCAGAGCCCAAGGTATCTGCCCCTGTGTCGCTGCAGACCTCCGGCCTTTCACTCCCTGCCTCTCTCACTCACTGCTGCGTGGGGCCATGCAGCCCAGCTGGATTTCTTTGCCAGGCTGTGCTTGGGCACCTGCATGGTGCAGAGCAGCTCCTCTTAAGTCACAGGAAGTTACTCAAGGGATGGAGATGATGGACATAGGGGACCCAGTTCTCATCTCATACTGGTGTAAAGCAGAAGGAACTTCCCTGAAGCCAGTGGAGTTACCCCATGGTGACGCTAGTGTAAGAGAGAGTAGCAGCAGCCCTAGGAAGAGGGACAGCCAAAGGAAGCATGGGTCTAGCCGTTCGATCCAGGGACTGGGAGTCAAGACTCCTGGGTTCAGTGCCCAGCTCTGTTCCTCATTCTCTGCATCAACTGGCTCAAGTCACTTCCCCCAGTTACAAAGAGAGGAAACTGAGTCACAGAGGTGCAATGATATTTACCTACTACCTAACATCAGGACATCAGAAGCTTAATTCACAAAGGTTTGCCATGTGCTCTGCTGGCTTTGGGTGGAAGCCGCTATTGAAGTGTGCACGCCAGGGGCTAATTGAAGGATTAGGACCCACTTCAGTCGCACAGGAGTCCTATTTTAAGGACTTAGGTGGGGCATAAGGAGGCTTTGTGAGCGCTCTTTGAGCAGCAGGGGATGTCACTCTAGGAGAACGCTAACAAAATGGAGCTAGTCCTGGCCCTTTGAAATGTCTCCCGCCCTGCAGGAAACAGGATATTTTGTTTTTTCTTTTCACAGGAACTCAGCGTTATTCAGTGGAATTCACTCTGCAGGGAAGAAGTTTTTAAGGCCTGGCTAGACAAAGCCCTGGCTGGGATGATTTAGTTGGGGATTGGTCCTGCTTTGAGCAGAGGGTTGGACTAAATGACCTCCTGAGGTCCCTTCCAACCCTGATATTCTATGATTCTATGAAGAAACATCTTAAAGAACCAGGCGATTTCTCCCAGCATCTACTACAGGGCTTTCCCACAAGGATACCCATAAAAGCAACTTCTGGGAACTCCAGCGCTCAGAGGCCAACACCACCAGCCAGGAAGGGACATGTTTTAATTATAAGAAGTGTGCTACCTGTACGTGTCATCCAAATTATTAACAGGCATTGTAATTCACTCAAGGGGGCTTTCTGCCAAAGTCAGCAAAATGAAGAGATTCAATTACAGCCTTTGACTGGGCCTGCTTATTGTTATTTATAATACAATACATCCCGGCTGCAAGGGAGAGAAAGAGAGAGAGAGATGTGCAGATGCTGAAATGCTGGCTGTCTTGCCAGTTAATTGAAATGCCTGCACCTTGCTAAGATTGCTTCTTCTGGCCTTCATGACATCAGGGGGTGTGATATACCTGGAGCACTGTAACAGAGAGGCACTCTCTTGAAAGGACGCCAGCGGAAGGAATAGCAGACCTCTAAAGAGCAGCCAGCACCTGTGCTCCAAGACAAATTGCCAAAGAGTTACAATGGGATTTTTTAAATGAATCCCAAAAGGAGTGTCAGTAGAAGAGTGATTCTATCTTTAAAGATAGCATTGCAGGGTTCTAGAATCATTCACGCCGAATGAGTGCACATCTGGCCATGGTTGATAAGCAGAGAGATTATTCCCGCCACACTCCACCTGGGAGGCAAGAAATCCTTTGTCTATTCCTCCTCCGGAGAAAAAGGTTTTGCCCTTGGTTATCAGCTCATTTGCTGTTGCAAATGCACTGGTAAGGCAGGAGTAGAATTCAGCTTACTCGCCGATAGCCGAGTAGGCTCAGAAGGACTAGTCGGAAAAGCTTCATTCAATACCCATCTCCACCACAGGCTCCCTGCGTCACCTCCGTCAAGTCACATAGGGACATATTATCAAGGGCTTTACACCCAGCAGCTCCCACTAGGACGACAGCTACACAACTGCCCCCGCCCCCACTGCACTGGCTAAGCTCTTCCCGTCTGCTGGCCTGTGCACGGAGGGGTGGAGCCAAAGTTCAGCCCAGGGCCAACCCACTCCTCACCCACTTACTGTGGAGAAGAGGAAGAGAGTCCCACAAGGCCTATTCCACCTAGGCAGCTGGCCCAACGACCCAGAGACCCTGTGCAGAAGCATATGGTGCGGTCTCACTTCCTGTAATGGCCTGCTCAGAGCAAACACCCAGCTTGAGGGAGCACGGTTCAGTGGTCAGACTGCTCCTTGAATTTCCTGCCCTGCTCTAGACTTCCTGTGGGACCTCGGGCAAGCTGCTTGGTCCTTCTATCTCTCCATTCCCCATTAGTAAAGGGGGGGTCACACTTTATATATATATATGGTAATGGGGGCCAGCTAGGTACCTAAAATAGACAGACAAGTCTCTCCTCATCCTGGCTGGTGCCTTCACACCCCTCCCATGTATGCAAGGAGCCATGGTTAGGTGCAGGCTCCATACAACCCTCCCTGCCCTTGCCTTGCAAGTTCAGCTCTTCATCACTTCTCAGAGCCTGAGTTTTGTCACCCCCTCATGTTCCAAAAAAAAGAAAGCAATCTGGAGGTGCAATTGGAGGATGGGATGGGATGGGATGGGAGGGAAGGGCCCTGGAGATAGCAGCAACTATGTAAACTTTCTCGATTGCCTCTGCCTACTCAAACCTCTCTGTGTGTGTGTGTGTGTGTGTGTGTTAACAGCAAGACAGGAAACTTGTATATATTTGATAAATAAACCTCTCCTTTTATTCAGGAAAGTGAATCTGTAGTTATTATGATTCAAATGGCATGACATGTTTGGGGTGGGTTTTTTTTGTTTTTTTTTTGTTTTTTTTGCTATTGGGATTTTAAAAAGCCATGAAAATTGCAAAAACCAAAGCAATTTTCTTTGCATATGTATCTCTGTGAAACAGACACACACACACACACACACACGCACACACACACACACAAATAACCTGTCCAACTGCATCTTCCCTTGAGGAAGTGAATGAGGGGCATGATAAATACATTTGAAATTGCTACCATCGCTTGATTCTGAGAGGTGCATCTGGCATGTGTTAAAACAAGGCACATGCTGTATTCATTACCCATTGAGCTACATTTTAATTTCTCCCTCATTAACATTATCTGCTACCGGGGTTGTGTATCATGTCAAATCCTTGGGCTGTCAATCAATTCATTAAACGGTTGTTTAATTTGTCATATGTGCTGTTATCTCGTATTAGGCTGCCACGCCAATCAGTCAATCAAAGGGAAAGGAAAAGGAAGCTCCAAGGGGAAACACTGTTCTGGGATAGGAGAGAGGCTGTACTTCAAGATTTAAACCAGTCTTATTACTAGACATCAGGAGAAGAATGCGGGGAACGGGCACTGGATTTTTTGTTTCACAGGGAATATCACAAGTTCTAACTTTTTCCTCCACTCCAAAATGAGATGAAAGCAAAACAATTCAAAAGTTTGCATGAAATAATTGTTTATTTGTTTTAAAGTTTTGGGTAAATGGAAACATGGTTCTGATAAAAATAAAAACACTTCATTACAATGCTGACTTTTAATATTTTAGACTGTATTCATTTTTAAAATGTAAGAAAACAACCAGACTGAAATGGAAAAATCCAAGTGTGCTGCTCTGTAAAGGTTGAAATGGACTGGTCAGACAGTCTCACACTGTGGGTGGGGGGGTTGCAGGCGAGGCAGGTCAATTTTTCTTTTGAAATGAACTTTTTCTGATATCAGCACAGACATGACACATTCTGCTTTCAACAAATCAGCATTTTCCAGTGGAAAAATGTATGGCTGGAAACCTGCCTAGCAGCACTAGAGGAGATCTAATATAAGGGGCAGATTATCCCACAGCAGGGATCTTACAGATTCCCCTGAGACATCTGGTGCTGGCCACTGCCACAGACAAGATGCTGGATAGCTGTACCATAGAAATTACCTAATTGGATCAGACTAACATCCTTAGAGGAGTAAAGACACCAGCCAGAGGTTTAGCTTTGCTCTCCAAAAGCCGAGTGACTTTCACGGAGTCTAACTTTCCGTGCTTAACCTGGGCAGGTTGAGTATCAGGCCTCCACCCCTGGGGTCCACATATGGAGCTAATGATCTTATCAGTGTCTGCCACCCACTTGCTCGGTAAACAATAATCCTGAACACTTCCCCAGTGTCACATGTTCAAAGTGCTCTACAGATAGCAATTAATATAGCCTCACAATGACCCTCTGTGGGTGCAGATGTAGGAGCTGGTCCAGTCTAGAAAGGAGGAGGATGAGGATTATGCTTTGAGCAATGCCTTGGTGCTCAGGAAACCCTGCTTCAGTTCCTGGCTCTGTCACATACTCCCATGGTAAGCTTGGGTAAATGATTTAATTGTTCTGTGCCTCAGTTCCCCATCTGTAAAATGACGATAATCATAATTTCTTCCTCCCTCCCTTTCTCTGTCTTGTCTATTTGGATTGTAAATTCATCAAGTCAGGGGCTGCCTCTTGCCATGAGGCTGCACATTGCCTTGGGTCAGATTTTTCAGAAGAACTCCACACCCGCTCTACGGAACTGGTTAGAACATCGAGCCAGAAGTGTTACAATGGCACATTCTGGGTGCAGGCGTCTCTTGAAAATCACACACACACACACACACACACACACACACACACACACACACACACACACACACACACACACACACACACATACAGTCTCTTTCTCTCAATAAATGAATAGTAATGCTCTTGCAAATAAACTCAGTCACTGCACCTCTGTGGCATTTGCAGCCCTTTTTATGCCCACATTCATGCATATTTGGCCAAGCAAGTCTTTATTTGCTAGGATGTTCATGCAAAGCAAGAGCCTCAAAAATCCCAGTGTGAGCATCCTCGTTCTGGAAAAAAAGTGCACGGATCCCTCTCGGAAAGTTATACTTCATCTGCCTGTTTATTGGTTTTCCCTTCCCTGATTGGATGACCTGTGTGGCACAATCATTTCCACAATACACCACTGAATAAAAGAAAAAAGGAATCGCAAAGTGTCATAAACAGATAGCTTAAGGGTTAATGTCTCTTTCACCTGAAGCACCTGACCAGAGGACCAATCAGGAAACCGGATTTTTTCAACTCTGGGTGGAGGGAAGTTTGTGTCTGAGTCTTTGTTGTCTGTCTGCCTGCTTTCTCTGAGCTTTGGAGAAGTAATTCTGCTTTCTAATCTTCTGTTTCCAAGTTGTGAGTACCAAAGAGTTTGTTTCTTTTGTATTTACATGAATATAGTGCTGGAGTGCTTTGATTTGTATTCTTTTTGAATAAGGCTGTTTATTCAATATTCTTTTAAGCAATTGACCCTGTATTTGTCACCTTAATGCAGAGAGACTATTTGTATGTATTTTTCTTTCTTTCTTATATAAAGCTTTCTTTTAAGACCTGTTGAAGTTTTCTTTACTGGGAAACTTCAGGGAAGTTGAGTCTGTACTCACCAGGGAATTGGTGGGAGGAAGGAGTCAGAGAGAGATCTGTGTGTGTTGGATTTGTTCGCCTGACTTTGCATACCCTCTGGGTTGAGGGGGGGAGAGGGAGATTGACTCGGTGATTCTGGTTTCCAGGACTGGGAACGGAGAGGGGGAGTCACTCTGTTTGGATTCGCAGAGCTTATGTCTGTGTATCTCTCCAGGAGCACCTGGAGGGGGGGAAGGGGAAAAGGATTATTTCCCTTTGTTGTGAGACTCAAGGGATTTGGGTCCTGGGGTCCCCAGGGAAGGTTTTTCAGGGGGACCAGAGTGCCCCAAAACACTCTAATTTTTTGGGTGGTGGCAGCAGTACCAACTCCAAGCTGGTAACTAAGCTTGGAGGTTTTCATGCTAATCCCCATATTTTGGACGCTAAGGTCCAAATCTGGGACTAAAGTTATGACACAAAGTCCTTGTGGGTGAGGAATCAGTAAATGAGTATCAAGCCTGGCCTGTTCTACCATGCTTCCTCCAGCATAGAAATGGGCTGAATCTCTTGGGGGCATGGCCGAGAAGTATGGGGAGACGCTGCTCTAGTCGCCCATCTCCACAATCCAAACTCTGCGTTAAGTTACCTGATCAGTTAATGCTCCCTTCAACCTCAGAGATCTCCAAAGCTCACAGTGCAGGTCCCAGGTAGCCTATAGGGCTAGCCTGCTTGCTTGCCTACATATCTTCTCTTATGAATTTGATCACAGGTTTGTTTTGTCAGTATAATAGGTTATTGATAAAACTTGCCTTGTATTTTAGCTGGAATGCAAGAAACCTACAGGCCACATCTCTATGCATCTGTAGGATGAGGGTTGAGATTGCTTGGCTTCGTTGGCCTCTCCTCAGCCTGTGCTTTACCTCAACCAGCCCCATGGAGTGGGGTCGGGGAATGCAGACAGTCCACGAGGGAATCTGATCATCCCCTCTGCCCCCAAAAACTTTTGATCCCATATCCCGCTCTCCAGCTCCCATATTCTTCTGATCATTTCTGGACCACAAGATACAAAATCGCTTCCCTGAACATCACTGCCTCAAGCCAGCACTGATGTTCCCATTAATTTTGGCTGCCTTCCACCCTCTCCTTCCTATTCCCTCCATCTCTCTTCAGCCCCTGTATTCACTCACTCTCCTGCATTTTCTCTGTGTGTGTGTGTTAGGGAGGAATTTTTCATTTCATCTCTCATCATTCATAGCCTTCTGTGGCGATTCCCCAGTGCCTGCGTGGCACAGATACCGGGATCAGTGGGGAGAAGGGGGCCGCATGTATTATTGTGATTTCTTTGAAAGTCAGGTGTGCTGGGCACAGATTTAATTTTCGTTGCATAAGCACGCAACAAACGAGTCAACTGCACCAACAGCCAATGAGCGTGCGTGTCCCTGGTGCCGAGGAAAAGGAATAAAAGTGAGGGGGCTTCTGGCTGATATGTTGTGAACCTCTCTCTCTCTCTCTCCTCCCAGAGCACACAAGATACAAGCCCTCTTCCAGTGCTCCATCCGCTCTGACCCTTGCACAAGAGGGGGCTGCAGCCAGCCTCAGCATAGCAGAGCTAAGGTCTACGGTGGGGAGCATGCACTCCCACATCCATACAGCATATACTACTGCAGCCTTTGTACTCCCCCAGAGCTCGCCCCAGGCTCGTGCTCTCCTGGGTGCTAGAGGTCGGGAGACTTGGCCCGGCCACTATTTGCACCAGGGGAGAGAAGGGAACTTTGAACTCTGCTCAGGGATGGCATGGTAGCTGCATACTAGGAGGCACTGTACCCTCTGCGGCAGTGTGCCCCTGACCTAGGGCTATGTGTAAAATAGCAAATTCTGGGCCAATTTATTGTAAAAAATCCATAGCCGCCTAGAACACGTCACAGGGTTGTCACTGTGCTGCATATCACAGCCAGGCAGTGCTCTACACTGACAGCAGGGCTAGAAAGCTTATCTTCCTGCTCCGAAAGCAGTCTTTTGCCTCCGGAGCTAAAGGAGACTCTCCGCTACCGGGGCGGCTCTAGACATTTCGCCTCCCCAAGCAGGGCAGCATGCCGCGGGGGACGCTCTGCCGGTCTCCGGGAGGGCGGCAGGCGGCTCCGGTAGACCTCCCGCAGGTGTGCCTGCGGAGGGTCCGCTGGTCCCGCAGTCTGCTGGTCCCGTGGCTTTGGTGGACCTCCCGCAGGCAGGCCTGTGGGAGGTCCACCAGAGCAGCCTGCCGCCTTCCCGGCTACCGGCAGAGCGCCCCCGTGGCACGCCGCCCCAAGCACGCGCTTGGCGTGCTGGGGTCTGGAGCTGCCCCTTTCCGCTACTAGCGCAGGGTCTAGGACAGTCATGTGAGCGGTTTGGATTTCTTCCAGTAGAGGGCAGTACTACCCATTTCCAGCGCAGTTCATAGTTGTATAGCCAACGAAGGCAATCTTCACGCGGCGTCTTAGGGCCAGGAAACCAACCAGCTAAACGTTCCGAATATCAGGATGTTCAAGATCGTCTGCCCTGCTGAGTTCACTGCTGCATGACCTTGGCCAAGTTTCCCCTCCCAGTCTCCTCCTTGTCTACGTAGACTGTAAGCTCTTTGTGCTAGTGGCACTCGCGCTTGCATACTAAAAATAGTGTGGACAGTGCCGCTCAGGCCCTCAAGCCCACCCGACCCCTGGGATCTGCCTTCAGGAGGCTAGCTTGAGCCTCCAGAGCTGCAGCGTCCACACCTCGAGCCTGTCTACCCACGTTGGACAGCTTGCCTCAGCTCCAGAAGCACCCGAGGTGCTACCACATCATTGCACACCAGGGGAAAGATTTTGCTCTCCAACCTCCCGCCTTGCGGTGCTGACTGGGGTGGCCTTGCCGTGCAGCTGCTAGAGAAGCTCTGACAGACCACAGCGTTCTCGCTAGCCCAAGGTGAAGAATGGTCCCGACCTGCAGCTGCTTTTTCATGGCCGATACCAACTGAAATAGGTTGTAGGGCAAACAATATGTAGGAGCATTAAGGAGCAGCACAGGTTTGCTGTGCATCTGAGGGCTTGCTAACATGCAAGACAGAGGGCAAGTTACTTTGCCCTGGGCTGGATTCATCCCTCCCGACCTCACTAAGCTCTAAGCTCCTCCATGCTAGGAGTCCCCACCCTCCCATCTGGAAATGGCAGGTTGTGTGTCCGTTCCAGTCATTAGCAACAAAATGGCCGGAGCGGAAAGCCCAATTCCCTCAGACAGGTGCAGCTTTCCACCCAGTGGCCACTAAACATGGAATGCTTCCACGCTCCAAACCCAGCCTCTTCCTTGCTGTCTGCACTGAGATGGCCCCACGCCTTGCTCCTCCCCTCTACACTCTGCCTGCTGAGCAAGCCTCAATCTCCTCAATCTTGTCTGTTACTGACAGCGGTTAGACTCCCGGGGAGGAGTTGTTTGCTTCTATCTGTTGCAGCTGCACGACCTCTTTCCTTTTATACCATGCTCATCACCACCGTGGTATCGGACTACCTTGAGGCCAGGGCCGTCCTTAGCCATAGGCAGAACAGGCAGCCGCCTAGGGCACCACTAGGTCTAGGGGCACCGCTCTGCAAGAGCCTGAACAGAGAGAAGCAGTGGAGCATGTAAGAGCAGGGCTGCTGGGTCCCAGAGAGAGCCGAATGCAGCACAGTCTGAGGGAGGGGATTGGCTGCTGGGGTCTCTGGGAAGGGGGGGGAAGGAAATCACCTGTGAGTGTGACTCTTTCCCCTGGCGTGAGGTGAGGCAGGCTCTGCGGCTCTGGCAGTATCCTTTGTTGTCCCCTATAACGTCAATTCTTCTCCCCTCTAACCCACAGAGCACCCCCCCGTTTCTCCCTCCCCCCTCGTGGAGCACCCCTTTCTTCCCCCTCCCCTCCGTCAGGGCTGGGTTGGTGAGGTGCTGGGGGGGAGGGGAGGCTGGCTGGCTGCCTGCTGAGGAATGACAGTGAAAGTAACTCACTTCCTCGCAGGCAGCCAGGATTGGAATGGTCACACAGGGCTGGGCATAGCCAGAGACATGTGCAAAAAATCAGGACAGAGGGTTGGGGTAGGGTGAGCAGATGTCCCACTTTTATAGGGCCAGTCCCAGTTTTTGGGTCTCTTTCTTATAAAAGTTCCTATTCCCTCCCACCCCCATCCTGATTTTTCACACTAGCTGTCTGGTCACCCTAGACAGGGGTAATTGGTGCCTATATAAGACAAAGCCCCAAATATCAGGACTGGCCCTATAAAATCAGGACATCTGGGTCTGATCACCCTAGCTGGGGAGTGCATCTCTCCCCTGGGCTGGAAGTGATCCATCTCATCTAGGGGGAGCTGCACAGGGCAGGATGAGCTGCCGTGGCTCCATGGGTGCCCCGTCCCTGAGATCAGATGCTGTGCTAACTTCACCATGGTCCGTTGGGCTGACGGTGGTGCCCATTGGCATGTGATCGGACCTGAGGGTTTGCTGCTGCTGTTGCCACTCTGCACCCCAAGAGGTGGATTTTGGAGTCCTGCAGTTTTCCACCTATCGCCTCCTCTACTGCAGCTGTTGGACCAGCAGGCTGGGGGGTGAGCCAAGCATGAAAGCAGTACCGTGTTGCCATTTAAAGTGTCATTTAACAACTTTGTTTGCCAAAAATGCTTGCTAACAATCCTGAATTCAATTTCAATATTTTTTTTTAAAAATCAACAGCTTAGCCAAAACCAGAAAATTAAATTGTTGACAATTATTTGTGACAAGTTTGGTATGGGGAAGGGAGTGGGCCAGTTTTCATCAGAGAAACAAAAAATGGTGACTGACTTTCCTATAGCCCTGTTACTGCTAAATAGAGCCCTCCAACAACTGTAATATGCTCATCTCCTTACTAATGTATAGAGCAGGAGTCGGCAACCTATCGCACACGTGCCAAACGTGGCATGCGAGCAGATTTTTGATGGCACGCAGCGGCTGACTGAGCAGCTCAGCCCACCACTGCTCTGGGGTTCCGGCTGCTGCCCCATTGGCACCCAGGGTCCCAGCCGCCAGCCCCACTCAGCACCCACTGCTGGCCTGGGGACCTACAAGGAACCCAGGCTGGCAGCGGCTGAGCAGGCCGGCGGCTGAGACCCCGGCTGAGCCACTCAACCCGCTGTCGGCCTGGGGTTCCATTCACTCAGCTGGCAGCGGGCTGACGGGACTAAATTCAATGAAATAGGAAAACAAGAGCAACTAATGACCAAGTGCAAGAGCCTAGAGCAGTGGTCCCCAACCTTTTTTGTCTGGTGGGCGCCAGATGAAGGACCGTGGTGGCGGACAAGCATCTGCCAAAATGATGCCGAATTTCGGTGGCATTTTGGCAGATGCTCGTCCTCCGGCCAGTACCTGGGTGCACTGAGAGGCCCCTGCGGGTGCCGGGACACCTGCGGGCACCACGTTGGGGACCCCTGACCTAAAGAGCCTCCTGAAGCACAGTGATCGTTTTGATTTAAATGGACTTGAACTGTTCGAAAAATTGAGTTGTTGCCACATGCAAAATCGATGATGGACATTGTACAGTTTATTCATACCAGCAAACTTGTTGACACATATCTTAATGTGTACATTGCCACTCGTATTCTACTAATAATTCCTGTAACAGTAGCATCAGGAGAACGGAGTTTTTCAAAACTAAAGCTCATTAAAAACTATCTCTGCTCTACAATGAGTCAGGAACACTTGACTGGTCTTGCTATTCTTGCAATTGAACAAGACATCACTTTGTCTTTGTCATACGATGACATTATTACTGATTTTGCAGCCAAAAAAGCCAGAAAGATTGCTTTTAATTACAAACTAGTCCCTGTTTCAATATCTCTTCATAGAAATTTCCAATAAAATGTTGACAAATTTTAAAAAATGATATTATTTGCATCATTCTGTCAAATCAGAATTTTTTCTATAGTGCTACTTCTTTAGTGCTAGTCCATCAGCATTACAGTGCGCTTCATTAAGTTAAACTGGTTTTAATAACATGCATGTGGCAAGTTTTCCAGTACTGTAAGCTTATGTTTGTGTTGCTAAGAGCAAGACAGGCACGGGGGCACCAGTTTAATAATCTCGCCTAGGGCACCATAAATCCTAAGGACGGCCCTGCTTGAGGCCTCAATAAACTGCATTAGAGTCATATTCTGCCCTGAGCTAAACCCCATGCAGCAAATCACTGGCCCACAAATAGAATTCAGGAGTCCTGGCTCTCCATCCTGTGCTCTCAATGCTACAAATCATGTTCTCTCCTCTCCCCCGCCCCCCACACTTCTGCTGTGAAACAAAGCACCGAGACTGGTGCGAGCTAAATAAGCTCATGCAGGTGCTATAGCATGACAAGACAGCTGGGGAAAATATGAATCCACTGAAAGCAGCGCAAGGCTCAAACCAATGGCTGGAAGTTGAAGCTAGACAAACCCAGACCAGAAATAAGGCATCCATTTTTAACGGGAAGGGTAGTAACCATTGGAACGATTCACCAAGGATCATGGTGGATTCTCCATCCTGGGCCATTTTAAAATCAAGATTGGATGGTTTGCTAAAAGCTTTGCTCTAGGGATTATTTGGGGGAAGTTTTCTGCCTTGTGTTACGCAGGAGGTCAGACTAGATGATCACAGCGGTCCCTTCCGGGCTTGGAATCTATGAATCAAACCCAACTCACAAACCTCGGTGGAAGTTCAGATCACATCTTTGTTCCCCTCTGCACTTCTCAGACGCAGCTGAGATCCAAAGCAGAAGCCTCTAAGGGTATGTCTACATGACACACAAACCAAAACAAAACCCAAACCCCAAAACAAAACCAAAAAAACCTGCGAGTCTCAGAGCCCAGTTCAACTGACTCAGGCTCATGCTTTGGAGCTAAAACCAGCAGCGTATCCATGCTCAAACTGCAGTTCAGGTCTGAGACCCACGCCCCCCTCGCCAGGTTTCCGAGCCCAAGCTCCAACCTGAGCAGGAATGTCTACACTGCTATTTTCAGCCCTGTAACACAAGCCCAGCTCAACTGAGCCAGGCTCTGAGGCTTGCAGTGTGGACATAATCCAAAGTGCACAAGGGAGGGCACAGGCGTGCTATCACCAGCCGTGAATGCCCAGGAAATGCTGGGAGAAACTCTCTTCTTTCAGCATCCTCAGCCCATGTTTGAGGGGCTGAAAGCTAAGGCATGTTAAAGGATGTTACAGAATCACAGAAATGTAGGGCCAGAAAGGAAATCAAGAGGTACTATAGGGCCCTCCCCCCGTGCTGAGGCAGGATTCAACATATATCACTGTAACAAAGAGGGAATTAGCTGCTAGTCCTCAAAGCACGAGACGGAAGCTAGTCATATTCTTTGTACTCGCTGCTCGGTGTCATGGCAGCTTTCCACAGGGGAAGTGAGAGGGAAGAGAGCCAGTCCTCGTGCGACAACCACTGTCTCAGATAATGCACAATGCACATTGATGCTTGCACACCTGAAGCTCTCATTGCTATGAATGGGAGTTTCTGTTCGTGCAAAGGTAGCGTGGCTGGACTATCAACTAAATGAGGCCACATGAGATTTCTAGATAAGTCATCGAAACACATAGCAACTCCCCTCTCCACTTCTTCATAAGAAATGTGATGCTCCATTGATTGCCTCAAGCCCCATGCAGAACAAGGGAGCCTCCCTGAACATACCTGGGACCTGGCAGCCTATTGGAGTAAGTGAATCAGAGCTGCTGCAACATTTTGGTTACGCCCAAGCCGTAGGCTGGAAACTCCCAGGCTGTAGGCTGTCAAAGAAGCAGGGGAGGGACACAGTGTTACCTGTTCATTTCTTTTCTTTTAGGGAGATTCCTTTTTAAAAGGCTGCCCTGCTAAAAAAATTACCATGGCTATATGAGATTATGCCACAGCTCAGAGTATCTAAAAGCAGGTTTTTAGGGGATTCAGAATTTGGTCCAGATACTCAGTTGCTTTTGCCATTTATCCGTCTATCTAGAACCACATATACCCTCTATCCATCCATCATCTTCCCACAAATACCCTTCTCTTAACCTATTATATATCCACCCTTCTATGTAGCCACGATCTGTCTCTCACTTAATATAGCTTTCTATCTATCTATCTATCAGTCATCACATATACCTTTCTATCTCACCATTATTTATCTAGCTGCTGCTTTCCCCCTTTGTGTTCAGTATCTAAGTATCTAACAACAGTTAGTTTGACTGGATTTTGTTGCTTTTTTCTAAATTAAATCTCTCAGGGCATTGGTGTTTTTCCTGAGATCAAGTATCACATCACGCTCAAATCTGATCAGTCTTCTGTTTAGAGATGGGCCAATTCCAGACACACTGAACTTTAGCCCAAATCTAGATCCAGCTTTGTCGCTGCTGCTTCTCTCTCTACAGACATGACTTTGAGAAGTGCTAAGCATTGGCCTGACTCTGAAAAGTCCATTTTGTCTCCACTGGAAGCAGAGGTAGGCTGAGCACCTCACAATCTTTAATGCAACATCCCTGGTAGGCAAGTCAGAGCCTTGTATCCTCTGCAAAGCTGGGGAATTGAGGCACAGAGAGACCATGTGACTTGACGAAGGAGGTTTGTGGCAGAGCAGGGAAGTGGACCCAGGTTCCCTGAGTCACAGATCAGCACCTGCACTAGAACTGGGCAAGAAGAGACAGAACCACCCCCCACAGCTCAGGAGATCCAATAACCCAGGGGTCAGGACATTCCCCAGGGATGTCAGAGACCCAGGGTCAAGTCTTTGCTCTGAATCAGGCAGGGTGGGAAGTTGAACCAGATTCTGTCACATCCCAGGTGATCGCCCTAACCACAGGGCTCTCGAGTCAGCCCCTATTTCAGTCTCATGCAGAATGAAAACAAATTCCAAAACCTCAACTTTTTTTCTGCGAGCCAGAATCCTTTCCTGAGGAATCCTCACCCAGCATCCTAGGATTCTGTTGGGAAGAAACACTTGGCTCCAATGCCTGCCCCTTAACCTCCATCCCTCAGCTGCTGCTGAGGCTAATGTTAATGACTGGAGAAGGACACCTTTCACCAACAGATGCAAGATAAAAAGGGGAAGGAGGGGATGCCGTCTAAAGAGAAACAGGGAAGAAATCTGCTGGAGAGGAGAAGCACGAGAATGACAAAAAACAAAAGCTGTTACTTTAATTATGGGCTTTCTGCTTTAACACTGATAGTATTTCTCACACATTCATCAGCAAACCTGGTGATAAATCAATCGTGGGTAGCCAGGAGCTGCAGTCTGGCTCCTTCCCTTCCCTGTTCTCAGTCCTCTCAGAGCGCTATTAGTATGCAGTCCGGCACTGCCAGTCTGTGCATTTCACAGTGGCTTTGGACTGAAGCAGATATCAAGCTGATGCCCCCACCGCAGATTTCACACGGCCATCTTTGGCAGCGAAGAAGGGAGGGTCTAGCAAGGGAGACAGAGAACGTGTCTGTCTGTCTTTCGGGGCATGTGCAGGAGTAAGTAGGGGTGTATTTTGACATGCGTGTGCCTTTCATGGGTGGCTGTGCATGGAGGGCGTGATGATGTTTGTGTGCCTCAGGGCACGGCGGGGCGTTTATTCCAAACGGATCAGTGTGCCTACCTGCATGTGTTTCAGGGTGACTGTTGTTTTCAGTGCGTTTTGGGCTGTCCGTGTGCGCGCGTTTCTCGGGGCTGGGGTGAGTTGTCTGAGCATTTCCTTTGCTGCTCCCTGCGAGTGTGTGGTGTGGGTGGAGGGTAGTGTGCGTGGTGGCAAGGCTTGCGTGTGGTGCTATCCCACTGGGTGGGCAGGATTGTGCAGGGAGTGTCTAAAATACTCCAAGAGGAAATCAACGTTTACAGAACAGTTTGCATCTCTCATCACACCCGTGGCCAAACACAAATGCCAAGCTATAGTCCATAGAAAAAAACAGCACCGGGGGGACATTTATGATCGGCATCTTCCCTTCCTTCTTGGCTGTCACCTTGCATTTCAGTACCATCACACAGAACAGACCCCATCAGCCCTTTCCCCCACCAGGGTGACCCATGTGCAACCCTGGAAATAAACATCCAGCTACAAATCTTGTTTCCTCCTCTCCTCTGATGCTACCAATGTTGGCCCATTAGGAAACGTGACAGGTTCTCCATGGGACCACTGCATTCGCTTTTCAGGAGCTCCTTGGAAGACTGGGTAGCCACAGAGAAGAGTCTTCCCAGCTCCCCCACAAACACACACACCACCACCACCACCACCTTCAACTTCATCTGCACCAGAGTGGTAGATAGACGTCCCCAGGGTCTCTGGTTCTACCGTGATGCCCTCTCTCATTGCCTATGCTGAGACCTCTGATGACCTGACCCACTGCTCTGATTTACTCAACTGCTGTGAGAACAGAAAATGAACCCCAGAAAGACTTGTTTCCTCTGTCACATCCCCCACCGATCACAAACCCAGATTCCTCTGTGCTACCGGAACCCCCAATGAGCCACAGCTCTGCAAAGCACTCTCTTCCACTCCACAGGTGGCCTCTCATGTGAACGGGCTAGCCCAAGCCAGCGCACCTTGGCTGAGCTGGGAAGGAGTTTCAGGGCTGGAGACGCAGGAGGTGCTCCAGGGCAAGATAGAGGAGCACTAGTAGAGCTGTTTGGTATCTGCCCAACTTCTGGTCCATCATTGCCGCATGCAGTAAATACACTGGCCATGAGGCATCAGTCAGCCCTTGGTGCTTTCCTTTAACTCCATGCAAGTACTCCCACTAGAGTCAAAGGCCTTATTTTATTCAATTCTCATCCTATTTCGTTCTCTTTTTATATTCTTTTCACTCCTCCACCCCTTGCTTTTTTTGGGTGCATCTCAACTCCCTGTAGCAAAATCTGCAAAGCATTGTGGGAGAGGATGGCCCCTACTCTGCCCCAGTAAGTTACTTTACTTTCTATTTTTCATTAATGCTTTCAGTGCTTTATGGACATACAGCAGAGCGGCACCTGTATCCATATCTTCAGGGATGTCTGTCGGGATGGCTTCGAAGACTGATAATGGGGACACGGTCTTTCACCTCTAGATCACTGGCTCAAGTCTAGACTAGCTCAGTAGAGTCATTACCGTCTGCCGGTTGGTGGCCTGGGTGAAATTATTTCATGCTCTCAGTCCAATTCCAAGTAGAACTAGTGTCCAAATCACATTCCCACTGAGCACTAACCAGCCGCTGATTGGCACTTTCAGCAGAGAAGCAGAAGACTGAAGAGAGACTCTCCTTCCCAAGCAAGGTGGGAGGTGTCCTGACGGGGGAACGTAAGAGCAGTTCACACTGCCACAGTGTGAGTCATACCTGCTCTATGCATAAAGAGACGATCTCAGAGCTGGGTCCTCCCAACAGCAAGAAATGCACATTTTAAACCACACAGTCATTTTCAAATGTAACAGACAAGGGGGAAGGGGAGTGTCCTTGGAAGAGAGGGAGAGTGTGTCCATTTCCCACCTCTTCCATCCCACCAGAACCCCACCCACACAACGCTGCGCTCCTGTACACACACAGTTCTCCTGCTAGCGGGAAGAACAAACCACACACAACAGGCTTTAGCCGCATCATGCAGTGCACAGCTGGAAGGGGTGAGGGTCGGTGCAAGAACCAAACCAGACTAGAAAAGAATCCCAGGGTTAAGTGTTGTGTGTCCATGGAGTTGGCGTATGACCACGGTGGGGTTGGGGGTGTTTAGTTATTAAATTCTCCTCTCTAAGAGTGCCTGCTCTGGGCTATCCAGCCTGGGGACCCTGAGACCACCAGCCCTTCCCTGGTTGGGAATCACTTGCACACTAAATAGCTATTCAACATTTTACTGCGCCTAATAACATGCTCCACTGTGTGGCCACCTGTTCTGCTGATACAATAGTGCCAGCACCAGTGCTATTTACTCCTGATAAGCCTGGAAACCCTCCAGGAGAACCCAGCATCAGAAAGGAGAGCAGCAAATCCCAGCAGCTCCAGTGCCTCAAATCCGCACCCTGCTCAACTGACACTGTACGCTAGACGGCAAGCCAGGCTCCCAGGCCTCCCTTCGCCACTGAAACCACAGTGCCTTACAGCTCCTTTCCGACCTATGCATTACATGTGTAGATTTCCTATTGATTACCCGGCTGCCATGTCATCCTGGCTGGCTCGCCAGCCAGCTGGGCCCTGGCAGAGAGAGATTTTTAGGTTTTGCTGAGCCTTGAAGATGGAGTGATCAGGCTCCCATTAAACTGCACACCCTGCCCCTGGAGATCAGGATATTTAGAGTCCACACAGAGGCATGAAAATAATGTTTCCTCTCTCTAGGGGGCACGACTAGTGAGAAATATTTTAGGAAGGAGAGAGCTGTCATACTTCTCTCCTCCCCAGCCAGTCTTTTTCCATCATTTTGTCTCTCTCTCTCTCTCTCTCTCTCTCTCTCTCTCACACACACACACACACACACACACACACACACACCCCGGGCTTAACACTTCCCTTGAGGATGATCCACACCAGGTCAGATGTGAGGATGTGGGCACAGGTGCTTTCTCCTCGCCTTTCGCTCCATGACCCAAGCAGAACACTGAATTGCTGAGCCTGGCTACCTCACTGCAGATGTCATTAATTTCCAAGTCCCAGAGTTCAGCCCCCCACCCCCGAACTCAAGATGACAAATTCCCAAAATTTATAGCAGCTGCAGCCTGGTGCGGTCTCAGGCAGAGTCTTCCCCTCCCCTCCCCTCCTCTGTCTTCTCTAGCATAATCCTCAGCTCCGGGGCTCACTCACAAGCAGCACTCTCACACTGTTAAGGAGGCCTTCTTGAGTGTGATCTTTTGGGGCCCAATCTTGAAGGATTTCAGTGGGAATCATTCAAAAGGTGTTTGTTGCCTCTAACAGGAGCAGGCCCCAGGGAAGCAGAAGCAGCCTTGGGTTCTGGGATTTCCATTCCGCCCCTTCATTTCTCCTCTGGCAAAGCACATGCCCTTTGCAACCTGCGGTCACTCATGTAACAGTCAGTGAACAGATGAGTAGTTGCTAGCGCTCTGCTCCCTGAGCTCCTGCTCTGCCCTGGCCAGCAAAGCTGGCCCTCAATCCAATGCCATGGATACGTTCCACCCTGGCAGGAATGTGGCCCCAGAACTCAGACATTGACGTTAACCAGGTGCTGGACAAGCAGCCACTAGGCACAACAGGGCAAGGCAAGGTCTATCAATTCATGCACAGAATGGGAAGCCAGGACTTCTGGGTTCCATCTACCTATATGGCGCTCGAGCATCTCAGAAGCATCAATGAATTTACCCCTCATAACCACCCTTAGAGGTGTTCTCTCCATTTTACTAATGAGTAAACTGAGGCACAGTGCGTTGAAGTGACTGTCCTGAGCTTGCACAGGGAGTCTGTGGCAGAGCAGGGAATTGCATCCATGTCTCCTGAGGCTCAGTCCAGTGCCTTAACCACTAGACCATCCTTCCTCTGTTACAATCCCCGCCACTGCCTTACTGTGCAAGTCATTGTGCAAATCTCTTCATCTCTCAGTGCCTCTGATTTATCCCATCGGTGCAATGGGGATTGTGCTGATCTACTTCACAGGATGGCTCAGCTTAACAATGGGACTCACTCAGGGATCCCAGCTCACATTGGCTCAGTTTAACAAGCAAGACGATGGTGCTTTACCCAGCAGCCAGCACTCCAGTCTGCCCCAGGTTCAGATAGCTGAGCAGGGCTCTTTCTTGACTGGACGCGGCTCATAGAAATCCTGCTATTGGAACCTAGCAAAGGACAGTTCTGACACTGATTCTGGAGTTACTACAGACTCCAGCTCTCTCCTTCATCACCGCAGTGAGCAGAACGGGCTGTGAAAACACCCCAGGAGCCGATTCAGGCAGTTATCAGGGGCCTTTGTCATCTTTTTTGCACCCTGTCACAGTCCTGACCATAACAGCTCTCAAATTATATAATGCCTGTAAAAACACCTTGAGATCTTGCATAGGCAGATGAACTGCAAGACCTCAAATAGGCCTTTTCCATCTCTAACTCCTTCCATTTTATCCTGGGATGAAAGGAGCTCTATTAGGGAAAGCATTGGCATGATTAGATTTCCTTAGACTCCGAACACGCAGCTATTAGATTATTACTGCAGACACGTTTCTGAGGCACTCTTCACCAGAGTATCTGGGCCCCAATTACGCAGATTTAGAGATAAAAAATGCTTTCCTCAAGAAAGAAGGGAACAAAACACTACAGCTCTCTTGCTTCCCCTACCGACCCCTCTTCAAAATATGCTCCCCCATCCCTTCCACCTCCCGCTGCAGACCTGGCACTGCCTAGAAGGAAGGCTCTAGGATTGATAGGCAATCCTAAATCTTTGAAGCATCTAAAGCCGCGAAACCTTTTCTGCAGACAGCTGGATGAAAAGATGTAAATGTGCAAATGGACATGAAAAGATGCACGCGGATGGAGGGGGGAGGAAATGCAGGATTCCTCCTCTTAAAGGGGACAAGATTTGCCAATAGAGGAGTTGATCTATGGCTCAGTAGCTACTCTCCCAGATCATACTTTAGAAGAAGACAACCCTCCTTAATATTTAGTTATGGGCAAATTGTGAAAGCGTCAGAGTTCAGGTTCGGGTCAGATGAACATCCTGCATCTCCTCCCTGCCCCGGAAATTTCTATTACTGTAGTTTCTAGCAGCCACAGCTTAGAGGAGTGCCCCATTGGTAGGTGATGTACATACACAGGCCTGACGAACTTACACTCTACATAGACAAGACACAAAGGGAGAGAGCAGAATGAAAGGAAAGTAATTTGCCCAAGGACACATGGCAGGTCTGGGACAGAGGTGGGAAAAAGCCTTGTCTCTTGCTGTCCAGTGCAGTGCCCTATCCACTGGACTATGCTGCCTTACCCCTTTGGCAGGCAGGTTACTTCATAACAATGGCTTTTATTGTCAGATAAAGTATTGTCTGGTACTTCCTGCTTTCGTATGGGCTGGAAATACCAGACCAATGGGATTTGCTAGTTCCACCAAGTCCTGGGTAGAACTTGGAAGCTGATGGGCAGCTGTGAAAGTGCAAAGCAAAGTTTACTTCACTTTTTTGAATCTTTGCAAATAGTTTCAGGGATTTGGGGTCAGCCCCAATTTCCGTCTGATGGTTCAAACTGATGATTCAGTCAAAACCAGTTTGCTCATCTCCATTCTGGTGTCTCCAAGGTATTCAGACACCACAGTCAAAGGTGCCTTAGATATATAGACATACGCCGTACCAATATTCATGATCTCCCCCTTTTACAGATGGAAAACTGAGGCTCAGAGAGGATAAGTTAAATGGTTTTCCCTGTTCTCCCAGCAAGCTTGTTGCAGTGCTAGGAACAAAGCCCAGGTCTCCTGACTCCTAGAGCTGCATTTCAACTGCTAGATCACACTCCCTCTGTGACACACCTGCAGTTCTCGGAGCCATGTGCAGCTTTTTAACAGTAGAAGGTCCTTCAGGAGAAGGATCTAGGCAGGGCCAAGCTGCTCCAGCGAGTTGAGACCATTATGCAAGTTCCAAAAGCCTCAGCTCATCAGGCACGGCACCTACATTTTAACGAAGAGCCTGGCAGCCAAGCTGGATCACTTTCCAAATTTCCCTCCACTCCCAACCCCCTGGGGAGCTTTGCACCAAGACCCACGTGTAAGTCAAGTGTCCCACTTACAATGCTGACCTAGAGCCAGCACTAGGCCTTCCCTCCCCATCCCAGCTCCTCAGACTGCAGGCTTAAGCCCAACAGAATCATTCTTGGAGCCCTAAAATCCCTCCTATCTCTCAAGCTGGGAGTCCCTTCAGAAACAGGAACTCAGTGTCAGTCAGTGGAATTCACACGGCAGAGCAGCACGTCCTCTGGAGGAGGGTAAGGCTCTAGGGCTACTGGACTGTTCCTCGAATGCTCCGACAGATGGTATGGTCAGAGGGGTGGGGAAAAGAGCATTCACACACCGTGCAGAGCATTTCTGACCTCCCACAGTTGTGCAGAGACAGAGAAGTGGAGGAGTGAGGTCCCGATTGTGCTTATACTCACACGAGCTCAGTCCCTCACAGGGCTTATTTTTTAACATCACGTTTCAGCATGGAAACTCGGGATTTTTTTACACCTCTTCGCTGGCCAATGCGAGTTGCAAGCCCTCCTGGCAAAGCAGCTCTCGCCCCCTGCCAACACCTTAAAAGTGCCTTGATGGGGTCTGCCAGGCAGTGCCCGAGACGTTGCAGTGCCAAAGTACAGCACCTCAGGAGTTAAACTTTTAACATGCAGAACCCAGGGCATCCACCTCATCAGCATAAGAAACCCTGACCCACTTGGAGAAAGGCCATGATCCTGTCATCTACCCTGCAGGAAAGGCCTCGGGAGAAATCAATGCCAGGGAATAGATGGACGGGGGAGCCTACATTCAAAGAGGCTCTAGTGTGGCTGATGAGGCTAAGAATAGAGAGAGACAGAGAGGCACCAGGTAGCCACGGCCATGTAATAAACTCTGCAGAGCGACAGCAGGTTGGGAGGCCAGCGCCATCTGAGTGAGTTTCTATTTCTCAGCCCATTAGGCTTAGAAAACCCATAATGTTCCCAATACTTTCCCAGTGATAAAACAGCACAGCCCTATCCCAGCAGCCCTGGCATGTCACCCCCCGGATCTGGGTTTTGGCCATGCTTGGAGGGTGGGGGCTAGCGGGGATGGGGTCAGGATCCTGGGAAGAGAGCACGGAGGTTTGCCAACACTAGAAAAAGAAAGGGGGTAGGTATGATTTGGCAGAAGGGTAGATCATCTTGGCCAGAGCAGGAAGCACTGATGATGTACCAGAGCATGCAGTCCCATTGAAAGCACTTACCAGCACTGCCTTGCACCCAAGCCAACTAAGGGTTTGCAAAAGAGGGGAAGCATGACTGCAAATGCTCCAACTGCAGCTAATCCTCCTCTTTTTGTACAGTTCATTGAAGGGAAAGATGAGTGTAAGGTTGAACTGTCATCTAACCCAGGCACTGAGTGTTCGGAGAAAACGGAGCCAGGATCCGAATAATCCCTGGGATTTTGCTTTGGCGAAGCCTAAGCCTGATGGCAGAGGAGATTTGGCACAGCCTAATCCGCTCCCAGGGTGGATCCATGTCTAGCCAAAGGGAATCGTTTGGAGATGTGCTTCTGAGGAATATATGCTCCAGCAAAACAGCAAGGGGGATTTCATGTATGCTTAACCGTATTACTCTGTTGGCCAGATTCTAACTCAAATGGGACAACTCAAGGAATAAGATACCTCTCATTGGGAATAAAGAAGGCACAGTCTAGACCTGCGTTTGTACAGCACCTAGCACAATGGAGCTTGATCCCAACTAGGGCCTCCAGCACTACCAAAATAGGAAAAATAACACTGTTAAGCAAACGGCAAAATGGGCCACTGCCATGGCTTTTTAAAAGTTAAGGGATCAAAGGGCTTCTCTCTCTCAGACAGGGACTCAATTGGACATTGTGGCATTGTGCCACGCTGGTTGTGACAGCGCCGTCTAGTTCATTGCAAGCCAGGCTACCATGGGTATGTCTACACTGCCAAAAAAGACTGGCAGAGAGTCTCAGAGCCCAAGTATGTAGACTCGAGCTCATGGGGCTTACGATACAGGGCTAAAAATATCCGTACCAATGTTCCCACTTGGGCTGGAACTCTGGCTCTGAAGCCTGGCAAGGGGGATGGGTCTCAGAGCCTGAGCTCCAGCCTGGGCAGGAACAGCTCCCCTGCTACTTTAGCCCTGTAGTGCAAGCCCCATGGGCAAGAGTCTGTAGACCTGGGCTCTGAGACTTGCTGCCACAGCTTCTCCCCTGCCCTTCCTAGTGTTGACATATCCCAGGAGGCCCCAGTTCGTCAACCCAAGGAATCCCAACCTACCTTGGGAGAGGTGCTGGTCATGTCTCAGCAGAACCATGGGCCTCGACCTGCCATCTATGTCAGGGCACCTTGTAAGGACCAATAGATGGCGCCGCTCTCCCAGACATAAGTGCTTGGGCTGAGAGGCAGCTGTGCTGTGCACCCTCAGCCATTAGTGAGGAAGGGAACTGATCTGGAGAATATGCTACTTGAATTTGAGATTGAAAGGGCTGGGGTCCAGCAAGTGAGCTAAAATGTACCCCTCCCTGCATAAACACACACACACACACACACACACACACACACACACACACACACACACACACACACACACACACACTTCTAGGCACAATAAATTATTGCTTCTTGGAGCAGCTAGTCTTGGAACCCACCAAGAGAGAGTCAATTCTTGATTTAGTCCTAAGTGGAGCACGGGATCTGATCCAAGAGGTGAATATAGCTGAAATGCTTGATAGTAGTGACCATAGTATAATTAAATGTAACATCTTTGTGAGGGGAGGGAACACCAAAGAAGCCCACCCACAATAGCATTTAATTCCAGAAAGGGGAACTACACAAAAATGAGGAAGCTAGTTAAATGGAAATTAAAAAGGTACGGTCACAAAAGTGAAATGCCTGCAAACTACATGGAAAACACTCTAATAACACTCTAATAGAGGCTCATATTAAATGTATACCCCAAATTACAAAACATAGTAAAAGGACCAAAAAAAGTGTCATCATGGCTAACCAATAAAGTAACCGAAGCAGCTAGAGGGGAAAAGGCATCATTTAAAATTTGGAAGTTAAATCCTACCAAGGAAAATAGAAAGGAGCATAAACTCTGGCAGGTCAAATATAATAAGGCAGGCCAAAAAAAATTAAGAGCAACTAGCTCAAGACTCAGAAACTAAACATAATAATAACAACAAAAAAGAAAGTACATCAGAAACAGGAAGTCTGTCAAATAATCCCTGGGGCCACTGGACGATCAAGGTGCTAAAGGAACACTCAAGGAAGATAAGGCCATTGCAGAGAAGCTAAATGAATTCTTCCCACTCCTGAGCCATTCTTTTTAGGTGACACATCTGAAGAACTGTTCCAGATTGAGATGTCAGTAGAGGTGATTTTGGAACAAATTCATAAATTAAACAATAAGAAGTCACTAGGACCAGGTGGTATTCACCCAAGAGCGCTGAAGGAACTCAAATATGAAATTCCGGAACAAATAGCTGTAGTATATAACAGATGACTGGAGGATAGCTAATGTGATGCCAATTTTTTAAAAAAGCAAAGAGTCCTGTGACATCTTATGGACTAACAGATGTATTGGAACATGAGCTTTCATGGGTGAATACCCACTTCATCAGGTGTTACATCCGACAAAGTGGGTATTCACCCACGGAAGCTCATGCTCCAAAACGTCTGTTAGTCTATAAGGTGCCACAGGACTATTTGCTGCTTTTACAGATCCAGACTAACACGGCTACTTCTCTGATACAATTTTTTAAAAGGCTCCAGAGGTGATCCTGGCAATTACGGGATGATAAGCCTAACTTCAGTATCAGAAAAACTGGTTGAAACTATAGAAAAGAACAGAAATATAAAACACATAGATGAAGACAATTTGTTGTGGGAAGAGAGTCAACATGGCTTTTGTAAATGCCTCATCAAACTATTAGAATTCTTTGAGGGGGTCGACAAAGGCGTGAGCCAATGGATCTAGTGTACTTGGACATTCTGAAAGCCTTTGACAGGATCACTCACCAAAGGCTCTTAAGCAAAGCAAGCTATCATGGGATAAGAGGGTAGGTCCTTCCCATGAATTGATAACTGATTAAAAGATAGGAAACAAAGGGTAGGAACAAAGGGTCAGTTTTCAGAAAGAAGAGAGATAAATAGCAGTGTCCCACAGAGACCTGTATTGGAACCAGTACTGTTCAACATATTCATACATGAGCTGGAAAAAGAGGTCAACAGTGAGGTGGCATAATCTCCAGATGATACAAAACTACTCAAAATTGTTAAGTCCAAAGCAGACTGTGAAGAGCTACAAAGAGATCTCACAAAATGGTGATTCAGCAATAAAATGGCAGATGAAATTGAGTGTTAATACATGCAAAGTAATGGACATTGGAAAAAATCCCAACTATACATACGAAATGATGGGATTTAAATTAGCTGTTACCACTCAAGGAAGAGCTCTTGGAGTCATTGTGGATAGTTCTCTGAAAACATCCATTGAATGTGCAGCGGCAGACAAAAACCTAACAGAATGTTAGGAGCCATTAGGAAAGGGAGAGATAAGAAGACAGAAAATACCATAATGCCACTATATAAATCCATGGAAAGCCACACCTTGAATACTGCAAGCAGTTCTGGTCACTCCATCTCACAAAAGTTATACTGGAATTGGAAAAGGAACAGAGAAGGACAACACAAATGATTAAGGGTATGGAACAGCTTCTATAGGAGAAGCGACTAAAAAGACTTTTCAGCTTGGAAAAGGCAGGGATATGATAGAGGTCTATAAAATCCTGAATGGTGTGGAGAAAGTGAAAGGGTTATTTACTACTTCTCATAACACAAGAACTAGGGTCACCGAATGAAATTAATAGGCAGCAGGTTTAAAACAAATAAAAGGAAATATTTCTTCACACAATGCACAGACAACTGGGGGAACTCATTGCCGGGGATGTTGTGAAGACCAAAACTATAACAGGGTTCAAAAAATAATTAGTTATAAGTTTGTGGAGGATAGGTCCACCAATGGCTATTAGCCAGGATAGTCAGGGATGCAGCCACATGCTCTGGATGCCCTTAGCTTCCAACTGCCAGAAGCTGGTCATGGGCTAAAGGGCATGGACCACTTGATGATTGCCTGTTCTGTTCACTCCCTCTGAAGCATCTGGCTTTGGCCACCATCTGAAGACAGGATACTGGGCTAGATGGACCCGTACAGCCATTCTTACGCAGACACCCACCAGGAGTCATGCTCTTCCACTTGCATACACTCACAGTGTGTTTTCTTACTCACACTCCTGCATTGTCTGTCTTGTTATACACAGATGTGCACACACACACACACACACTCTCTGCTTTACCATCTCCTACTTCCTCCCCCTGCACTCACACACACACACACACACACACACACAATCTCTCTCTCTCTCTCTCTCTCTCGCTATGTTCCCCTTATATGCTGCTAATCTCATGCATGAGTTCCCACAGAGCGACTCCATTACCTGCCTCAGCATCTGTGCTGATGAGAAAAAATAAATTTAAACACATAATCTGGCTGCACAGATTTATAATGGAGAAGACAAAGATTTCCCAAAGATTCAGAGACCCAACCTTTTCACCTGCCCTCTCAGCCCCATTCCATTTGTGAGCATCACAGCATGCCACATATACTGAATCCAGAGAGGCAAAACGCATGGAGCCCCATTTAGTTCCTCTGTTTTATTTATTGAGCTTTCTGTTTGAACTCCCACTTTCTTCTATAGAGGGAGCAAGAGGAGCAGCTTTGTGCCTGGAGAGAGAGAGACATCCCTAGATGGCATGTATCAGAGGAGTAGCCGTGTTAGTCTGGATCTGTAAAAGCAGCAAAGAATCCTGTGGCACCTTATAGACTAACAGACATTTTGGAGCATGAGCTTTCGTGGGTGAATATCCGACGAAGTAGGTATTCACCCACGAAAGCTCATGCTCCAAAATGTCTGTTAGTCTATAAGGTGCCACAGGATTCTTTGCTACCCCTAGATGGGTTACGGGTAGGAGACTCCTTTTGAAGGTTCGGCTTCAAATGCAGCTTGCAGGAGGATGGCTGGAAGCGGCTAGCAATTGAAGGCTAAGCAGTGGATGACCGTGAACTGCATAGGTGGGTTTCAATACAGTTCCAGGTGCTCGGACACTCTGGTGATGGGCACAATAGAAGATTTCCTCTGGGGTAGTGTCTATATAACAGTGATTGAACATGGCATCTTCCTAGCTAGTTGATGCCTCACAACACCCTCACGGGATAAGTAGAACCACCGCCACGTTATATAGGAGGAGGCTTGAGGCACAGAAAAAAGGAGAAGTGACACTGTGTCTGTTTATGGCTAGAACTCTTTCCAAGGAGACCTGGATTCCCAGCCCCATGATCAAACCCTGGTAGTCTCAGAATAAAGCACCTGGCCCATAGGCAGCTGGAGCAGAGAGGGTAAAGGCTGAATGAGTCACTGGAGCTGAAATGTGGAGTGAGTCCTGGAGGGAATGGGGGTAAGGGACAAAGGCCAGAGGCAGCATGGGAGAAGTTTGCTTGGCTGCTGCCTAGGCTGTACCTGTCTTGACAGCCCTGCAGACTGCAATCTAGCACCCTTCCCCAGAGCTACCATCACTGAAAAATGAGCATCTTTCAGAAAGACAGTGGCTCTCTCCTCTGCTCAGCTTTCCCTCCCTCAGCACACCATCTGCAAGCACATTAACATGAATGGCAGTGCCTGTCAGTGGTCTGACAGTGAGATTTCATTAGTGCCAAAAATCTCCCGGAACCCTCTATGGAACTAACCCCCGCCATCCCCCCACGGGCTCATTCACATTCAATGACACTCATGCAACCTTCAGTAGATGCCAGGTATGGCAAGCAAAGTGCACGACTGAGCCCAGAGACAGGACCAGCTCCCTGGGCCCTTCGTGCCGCAGGATAGGAGTAACTTCCAGTTCGCTTTGGCGGAGTGACTCATAACCTGCAGCAGGCACGAACTTCTTTATTCGTCTTTGCTTCCAGCTAGAAGCCACAGCAGACAGACAGAAAGACAGACAGAAATGGGGAGACAAAGAGACCATCAGTGTAACAAGCACCAGGATGATATCACTGCTCTGTAATTTCAGAGCAATTCAGATTCCTCAGGGTTGGCCTGGGGTGACACTCGCTCAGGGCTACCCAAAGGATTCAGGGGGCCTGCAGCAAAGCAATTTTGGGGGCCCCTTCCATAAAAAAAATGTTGCAATACTATAGAATACTATATTCTTGTGGGGGCCCCTGCAGGGCCTGGGGCAAATTTCCCCACCCCCTGGGTGGCTCTGCACTTGCTGAGCTGTGCTTGGGGACCAAGCCCTGCTTCTCTTTCTAACATAACCAAGAGATGTGTAGCTAGAACCATGCCTGCAGCATTGACTAATCCTTAACTGATCAGGCAAGTGCCCACTTTGTATTCTGCATACGCAAATACCTGCTGCTTGCAGTGGCAGGGTTGTCCCCCCGGCCTTTCTCTCGTGTCTTCACCGTGCACGGCCCTAAAAATTCAGGCCTGACCTCAAAGGAAGAAAGAGTTTGTTTTTACCTTCAGCTGGAGATCCGAGAGGGAGGGCATCGGAGCAGCTCAGCTGCAGCGGGCCAGACAAAGCAGCACAAATGGGGCACCTGTTTTACGGGATAATTGGAAGCCAGAGAAATAAAGGGCTGGCAGGTAGGCATGTCCACAAGCAGATGCCACACCCGCTCCCACGGCTCTGCCAGTGCACCTGAGCTGCAGCATTCCCTGCGATTCCAGTCCTGGGCTCCCACCACAGCACTCCCAGTGCTGCATCCTCGGCATTGCCTGCTGTTTCCCCACACACCGCAGTGCCCTTCCTGAACACCCCAGCATCCACCTCTGCTGATGCAGCTCCATAACCCCCTGCAGCAAGCCTGCCTCTTCCAGTCCTCATACAGCTGTGTCAGCGCACCTCCGTCCTGACTGTAGGTGCCACCACTATCTCGGTCCCCACCCAGGGTCTCCATGTGACTCTGCTAATGCACATGGCTGCTATTCGCAGTTTGGGGGTGTGCACTGCTGAGATATGTTTATCGTTCTGGGTATGTGAGCTAAGGGGACAATTCTAACCCAGATCCCAGGAGGCCAAAAGTTGGTATTCACTACTCAGGCACCAGATATGGGCAGCTGGCATCTCCCTTTCCTGCTTTTACCTCCCTCTCCCCTGAAGCTGTTATGACATGGATTCCATGCAATGGTATCACAAGGTAACTCAGCCACACAATCCACCCTCACAGGTGAACAACAAATCAAGCTCAAAGTGCTTACGGAAGAGGCAATACTATAATCCCCATCTTCTAGATGGGGAAACTGAGGCAGAAAGCGGCAAAGTGACTTGCCCGAGGTCACCCAACAGGCCAGTGGCAGAGCTGTGAATAGAACCTATGTCTCCTGGGTCCCAGACCTTGGTTTATCCACTAGGACACACTGCCTCTCACGTGGATAGCTGAACAAACATGGCCATTCGATGCAAATTCAGCCTGGCCAAGAGAATGGGATGAGCTCCTGGCTTACAAACTGGTTTAAACAGATCTGATTTTCTCACTGACAATGTCCCTGCACTGACCTTTCAGCACCTGGACAGCTGTCTGGTAGGTTGCCTCTCTCCCAGTTAGGAGTGTAAGCACTTTGGGTTGGGGATCTTATCTTTGTGAAGTGCCTAGGTACACAAGAGGCACCCTGCTCTTGTTCGAACAGCTGACTGGAAGGCAGGACTCCTCCATTTGCTCCTTAGCTCTGCCACTGACTTCTTGGGGAAGACACATAGATCCAGATTTTCAAGTGCCCACTAATGTTGGGTGCCTTGTTTTTAGGCAACCAGTTCAAAACTGGAGCACCCACAGCGCCCATTAAAACAGGAGACACCCAAAATTAATGCAGGGCTTAACTTTTTGTGCCTCAGTTCCCCAAACATATCTTAATTTGCAACAGAACAGAGCAACGACAGGGGAGATTTTTCCTGAGATGATCATGGTGTCACCGATAACGTGCACATACATTTCTGCTACCAGCATCTGCTGAGAAATACCTTGCCCTCTCCAGGCAGAGAATTACAATCTAATAATATCCCATCTGCCCCCTACCCCCCTTCCATTTCCCCCTCCCTATTACCGAGCCTGACATTATCCGTCATCCTCCATTTGTGTTGGTGAGAATTCGAGCACAGACATGGGGAAATTAATAATAATTGTTGTGTCAAAACGCGGGATGTAATCAGGATGCAGCGTGGAAGCGAACGCAAACACAAACAAATGGTATTTATCCTTTCAAAAGACCCCTCCCCTCCCCTTGGGGCCACCAATAATAATGCTCGCGAAAGAGATGAATCCATGCTAATATAGGGATTAAGGATGGATTCCAACCCCCAGCCCGGCTGCAATAGAGAAAGCGCTCTTAATTGAAATTAGAGCTGGGATTTCTGTGCCTCTGCAGAGATGGGTGAAACCCACTGGGGCTAAACAGAAGGGAAAATAAAAATAGCATCTTTATTCAGACTCCAGCAGGAAAGAACTCAGGGAGGGAAGCACAGTGGAAAGCTTCTCTCTGGTTTCAGCACACCTGGTTTTCACACCGCTATGAATTCGCTTTGGGCAAACGTGCAGCCAGACTCACTCAGGCTGGCCAGAGTTCTGATTTTGGTTCTCACCTCAGAAAGGTTCGTGCTTCTGGAATTCAAACACCTCATTCATAAAAGGTTTTTAAAGATTAAGTTGAGTCACTAACATTCAGACCAACCCACAACTGAAACCATCAGATGGGCTCAGGGGCCTGTCCCGGTCCTCTTCCAAGACCCAGAGTTAGACCACAAGTTACATGAGATGAGCAGTCTTCATCCTAATGCCATGGGGGATCATTAACCTGCCCCAGTCTCATCAACTCCAACAAAAATGTCAATGCTTCAGCTCTCCCATTGAATCCAGATGAGAAGCCAAGATTTAAAGTACTGGACCGGGTATCAGGACTCCTGGGTTCTATTCCCCTTCTGCCTCTGACTCACTGTGCGATTGCCAGGATACTACATCCTTCTTTGCCTCAGTTTCTCCATCACTAAAGTGGAGTTAACACCACCCACTTGACAGGCACATTCTGAGGCTTAATCCATTTGCAGTGCTTTGTCTTCCTTGTATATAAATGCTTGCAGAAGGGCCAAGTATCATGACTGAAAAGGTTCAGGGTTCGATTCAAGTACAGGTCAGCTCTTATTTTAGCCAAAGCAGACTGTCTGTCAGTAGCGCCTGCTCAGGTTAATTCCTGCACGCAGCCCCTCCGCAGCTCAAGCTGGAAAGAGATGTACAGTGGTATCTACTACTAAAGGCGTGAGATAATGGAAAAGGGAGGAAGGAGGTCATGTGGTTAAGTCATTGGAAAAAATGCTGAGTTGAGTTCTCAGCTCTGCTACAGACTTTGGGCAAATGGCCTGAGGCCAGATTTGCAGAAGAGCTCTGCCCCCATGGAGTCATCTAAATAATTAGCCCACTTTCTTAGCACAGTTGGAAATCTGGCCTTACTTTGGTGCCAAAATGGAAACTGAACTCTTTTTGAATATCTGGTCCCAGTTGTGAGGTCTGAACACTTAGAAACCTGGGTCTTGTTGTTTGTGCCTCAGTTTCTTTACCTGTAAAAGGAAATGAACATCTTTCCTATCTCTCTCCCTTTGAATATCTTGTCTAGTAAGACTATATAAGCTCTTTGGGACAAGGACTGTCCTTTTTACCAGGTGTACACCACAGCTACCACACTGGGTTTATAGGTACTCCTGTAACACAAATGGCTAATAATAACAGTGAAAAACTCTGCATTCCCATCCTTAAATAGTGGACAGCAAGAAGGGGAGTGGAATTGTTTCATGTGACCCACAGGGGCTATAACTAAACAGACAAACATACATATCACCAGAGTGACAGGTGCTTCTGAAACACTTAGAATCCAGTCATACCGATTACTGGGAACAATAGGATGAAATTGGAGAAAGGGACATGAGAAAAAGAAGACGACTGGATGATCAAGTCCATCTCCTGAAGGAATAACATAGCACCGTTCCCACCAGCAGATTGCCCAGGCTTGTTCTTGGGATGCTAAATGCTCTCTTTCCTGGCTCCTGGGAGACAATTCGAGTCAAAGAAATTTCACCACCAGGAAGATTTCCCTGAAGTTCTGCACCAATATTTCTCGGCTTCCCCACTGACACCTCATGCCACGCTAAATATTTCCTCTCTATCCCTTATGTCTGGGGAGAGCTATCCACACAACAAAAACAGACACCCAGCCAGTTTCAGTCCTGTAGAGAGATGAGCAGGATCAGTGCCTCAGTCCCAAATTGGATTTTAATTCCAAGGCAGAGTTTCTAATTCTTTCCATATGCAGTCTGCGCTTACCAGCCTCAAACGCATATCTAGTGTACAGACGAGTCTAAACCAATGCCCCCGTTCCAAATGTGTCCAACCCTTGGGGAACTTCAGACCTGGACCTGACCTTCACAGCTCAGGCCCAGCTTTGCTCTGTCTGCATCTCTCTCTACTTAGGACCCAGCTGCATTCCCTGTTGCAAGAAGCCCAAAATGGTACCTCTAGCAGAGCTTACCAGAATGCTGGGAAGAAAGAAAAAACAGATTGAATTAATCTGTTCACCACCGAGATACTATAAATGACAGGCACCACCAGGGCTGCCCAGAGGGGGGTGCAAGTGGGGCAATTTGCCCTAGGTCCCAGGCCCCACAGGGACCCCCACGAGAATATAATACTCTATAGTATTGCAACTTTTTTTTTATGGAAGGGGCCCCCAAAATTGCTTTGCCCTAGGCCCCCTGAATCCTCTGGGCGGCCCTGGGCACCACAGAGCAACCCTCAGCGCTGTGGATAAAGAGATGCCATCTCCAAAATCTCTTTGTCTCCTTGGAAACACAGGTCAACATTCTAGGCCTAAAGTTACGCACTTACACTAGTATCTGTCGACACCCTTGGCCTGAGTTCCCATAGCCCCCTACTGAAGTCCACATGAGTTGAATGTTCAGGACATCTCAAAATCAAGCCAGTTATTAGGTGCTTGAAATACGTATGCAAGAGCTTTATTTGAGGCACTCTGTGTGGAAGGCCAGCTTATCGTCTCCTATATGAGCGAGGGTCTTTTTATAAAATGGACCCAAAGAAACACATCCTGCCCTCTTTGAAACAGTCATCCCTCATGGCCATGATTCAGCAAAGCACATGCTTAAGTCCTATTAAATTCAATGGTATTTAAGCATGTCTCAAAGCAAAGCATGTGCTAGTCTGATATTCATTCAGTCGAATATATTCGGTAACTGCTGATTTATGTGCATTAAAATTTCAGCATGTAAACGCTCCACAGCTGTGCAACGCGCCTACCTGGAGGAATATCTTGAGCAGCAGTTGAGTATGTGTATGGTTAAAAATCAAGAGAAATAAATGCAGGGCTTGACTCTCCTCTCTCTGTTCCGTCAATATTATGCTATGGCAATGCTGTTGAATTGACCTGCATTACTCCCAACTGTGAGAGGAAAGCTAAGCCGCTTGTCTCCATCCAACCATCTATTCATGTAAATATCAGAAAGTTCTACAAACCTGGATCTTTCCCATGGCCAGATAAAGGAGTGGAGGGGACTTGACTTAAATCATGGAAGGCCAGAGAATTGAGGTCCCTTTAGATAACATTATTGAGGTCTTGATTTGTGTAGTTATCACTTAGATTCCACTGTGATAAGCCTGAGATGGACAAACTGAATTTAGTTCAGAGAAGCTCTCAGGGCTAGATGGTCAAAAGAGCCTGGCACATTGTATTTTTATCTCTTTGGAGAATCTGACCCTGATTGTGGACGCCATACACTTGAAAATCTGACCCTGAGCTCCTTTGATCTGGCACTTAGATCAGGTTTACACCCAGATATCAAAATTCACTGGCCTGTAAGATTGGACTGGAAATCTCCCAAGACCCAGCTTTCTCCATGAGATTCTGGGACATCCTGCTTGCAGTTGGGTTGGGCGCACCATGATAATCTCTTGGCTGTTGCTTCCAGGAGACTACTGTGGAAAGGAAACTAACTGTAGGCAGCTACCCAAACTCTTACCAACCTGCTGAAAGTTGTGGGGTTTGGTACAAACTCTAGGGAGCTGTTGTCTCATTTTGTTCATGATTTTGACCAGGTTTTTTATTTCGTGCTTTTTGGACAAGCCCCCTGTGAGGTAGATCAGGATAATGTCACCCTTTCAAAAAGGGGAAACAAGCACAGAGCTGATGGGACTTCCCAAGAGGCCACAGAGTGGAAAAGTTGGAGAAGAAAATTGTGTGTCCTGACTCCCCGTCCCCTGCAATTAATACTAAACCCAGGTTCCCTACCTGAGCTGGTTCTCCCATCCCTGTCAAGAGCGCTTGCATCATTGGTATCTACAGACTCAACTGACTCCAGTTCCTGCACTAGGCTATACTGCTGTCTGACCAAGAGCTGGCCCTGTGCCTGCTCGATGCCTCCAAAGCCAGGGGGGTCATAACGCGAGCTGGTCAGAAAGGCAAAGAGAGAGAAGGACCAAGAAAAGCCAGCCAGACGCCGCTGATCAGCAGCAGTCCAGCCAGCTCCCCCCTCCTCCAGAGATTCAACGGAGTCGGAAATGCAGTGAGACAGTCAGTGCCTTAGGACAAGTGTAGCGGAGGCTGTGGCCGGATCATGGATTGTTGCAGGCATGAAAATTCATTCATATGAGTTTGGAATATAATACCTGACACAAGATGTATCACTTGCTGCCACGCTGCAATCCCAGATAAGGACACAGCAGTAACAGATGGAGGAACAAGAAACTTATCTTGTTAGGTGATGGATTTATCTCTCTTCCCCCTACCCTTCCCTACATATTCCATAGCATTTAGGCAGCTACATTCCTGACTGAGGCAGCATATGGGGAGTGAATAGATTGCTTCCTAACCCACTCCCACCTCTTAATTCAATAAGGCCCAGAGTGGCAGGTGAACAGCTTGCTGTTTTAGGAAAATTTCAAACTGTCTTCTTTATGTGTGTCATATTCTTTGCCCCCCCTGCTTAGGGCATGGATGCTAGAGACAAGGGGGCAAAGGGCCAGTGCCTCCTTTTTAAATAGGGGGCCATGACCCCCCACTTTTGAGGCACTGAAATCAGCAGGAGAACATTGGGGGAGGTCAGCCATCTGCCTCTTGACCTCTAACCAGAGCTGAGTAGCATAATGCTGCAGCCCTTTCTCAGCTGGCATGATGGAGGGGTGGCTGGGCTAAATTGGAGTGTGTGGTACCGCAAGATGCCTTGGCCCCCACTGGCTTGGCAGCCCTTCCTGTGCCCATAGCTCACAGAGCAGACTGACACAGGGGATCTCAGCAGAGCCCACTCCGAGGGCTGTCTCTAATGAGATGGATCTACTCAGGCTGTGGGAAGGAAATGTACGTGAAGGAGGCCATGTTAGGGGGATCCTTTCTCAGGCCAGTTCATGGAGGCATGCGGCTATAGTTGAATGCTTGGAGGGGTTCTGGGGTGAATGACTAGGCAGATGGTTCTGTCTGGCAATTCCCTTAATCTTATTACTGGAGGTGATCAAAATATTTCATTTGAAACTTCCCCCTCCCCCCCCCAGCAAAAAAAAAAAATTAAAAAAAAAATGGCCTTTTTTCCAAATGAACATTTAGTGGAAAATTTGGAGGTTCTCAAAATGTTCCCCCCTCCAAAAAAGTAAATGTGTTTTTTCCTCCTTTTTTGCTGTTTCTCCCCTTTTTCCAACCTTATTTTCCGGCTGCAAAATGGAGGCATGGTGGGAGAAAAAATAATTAAAAACAAAAGACAAAATAACCCTAAAAAAATCCCACCACTATTTCATCAAAAATAGGGGCACTTGGAAACGGTGGGTGGACATTTTTAAAAATGAAGACTTTTTATGCACCTGGCCAGCCAGTCCCCGTCATAAACCCACATTCCCCTCCTCCCTGGTGAGCTTCACTGAGCCACTGCCGAGGATTGTATCCATCTGGAGGATGCCGAGACCACCTCAGCCGACCATCTGAGCTTCTCCTGGCTTTCCAACCATCTTGGCCAGCGCCTCCACAAGAGTTCCAAGTGCTTCATAGGTGCCTACAGCTGTCACAACTCTCCCCCAAAATGCCGCCTCCCTGACAGTCCCCTTCTCAGTTGATTTCCCCCCCCAATCTGATAATGCTCATGCTACCTCCCCTCTTTAGTCAACTCTCCTAATGCCAGCTCCCCCTGTTGCTTGCCCCAATATTCCCTATGTCTCAGCTGCCAACTCTTCCCAAGACAAGTGCCCCACTGCCAGCTCCATCAAAGAAACCTGATCCTCCCAACCAGAGCTGCAGACAGGCCTAGCCTCATCTCTCAGCCCTCAGCACAGATCCTCCTTTCACGTACACCAGTGCAGCTCCTCCAGCGGGGTCGAATTACTTCCACTGCAGATGTTTCCAACCCACAATGGCGTTTTTGAATGATACAGATGTTTTAGTGTCGGGAAACAAACAAAAAAATCACATCGCTCCAATATTCTAGTTCTTCATCAAAGAAAAACTATTTCATTTCCACTGTGTTTAAAAGGAAGAATAATTCCGTTTTCATTTTTTGCAGCTTTCCTCTGCCCTCTTTTCAGGCAGTGGGGGAAGGAACGAAGAGAGAGAAGGGGGACAAATGAGTTTTGGTGAGGGGGAGGTAAACACTGACAATTTTTCATTTCCAATTGAATCAACACAAAACATTTCATTTCAGCAACAATGAACTGGACCCACAGATTCCATGAAAAATTTCAGAGCACAGAAAGATGGTTTTGTTTCTTTCAAAAATTTCCCTGGAAACTAATGAGCATTTTCCCAAAAGGCGAATAACTCCAGTACTTCCAGAGAGTTCTGCCTTTCGCAGCAGCAAGTCTCAGCCAGCACCCCAAAGGTTAACTTGTAATGGGAATTCTTGGTAGGACTCACGATACAGAGCGACATTACTGTCACCACAGCCCATGGTGCTGGCTGCAGCCACCGCCAGAGCTCACTGGAGGGACTTGTGGCTGAAAGTTTCTCATCCACGGCAACATCATCTGCAGACCCACGGGGGAGTGGAAATAAAAGCAGATGTGCACAGCTGATAGATACTATCAGAGCCAATGGGATTTTCCAGCTCCCTGCAGCGCTGTGCACTGGGCTGCTGTGGATAAGTTTAATAGACTACCTAGCATCACACAATAGTTCTCTCAGCAGCACCGTTTCTGCTGGTTGCAGCAAACTGCGGGGAACGATTGCATTGTGACGGATGCAGAATGTGTCCGATCAGCAGCATCCTGCCTGGCAACAGTGCACCAGGGGTGCAAGTGACCCTGATTTGCAGTGGGTTGCAGTGCCCTGCAGGTATATGGTGCATCAGGGCACTCGGGATAATGGCGGGGCTCGTAGTAGTGAAGAGACAAAGAAAACCTGTTGGATCAGGGATTCTCCCCTGGAAAGTGTTATGCACATGGCAGAAGTGCTCTGCTAGGTCTGAAAAGGGAGGGTCCCAACCTCTCCCCTATAACATTCCTGGTGAAGCAATGCTGCCACTATACTACCAGGATCACGCCTCCCCATGCCCTCTGCAGCAGTGCAGCATATCAGGCTGCAGTATCCTGTAGGGAGACCGAGTATTGTCATGCAGGAGACGGCACCGAGCAAAAGCTCAGTGTCATCCCAGCGTGTGGTGACAGAAACCTTCCCAGCTGTCTTCTGGGAAGTTAACCTGATAACCAGTGGACTGAGTTATGGCGGTCACTGCTGCTTTTCTGCACCGCTGACTAGACAAGACACTCTCTCTCTCCAGGACTCTCCTTCTCTCCTCATGGTGCCCCTTTCCCCCTCTCTACAGTGCTCTGGTTTGAATCAGCCCAGGGCTCCCAACCAATTAATGTACTAGCCGCCCAATGCCAAGCGGGGGAGTGGGTTTCTAGGGCAAGAGAGTCGGCTGGGTGTTATAATGAACCAAACACTCCACCCTGACCGTCTGGCTTCATGCTCCAGATCCCTCTGCAGGGCCAGAAGGCTCAGGTGCAGAGGTGAATGGCAGAGAAGCTTGGCGTATTTTAGGGTGGGGGGGTGGGGGGAGGAGGAAGGAGGGGTTGGTTCAGCCCATTATACAGCCACGAGCCAGCCTAGCCTTCGCCTTAGTCCAAGCCCACCTCTAGCCCCTGCAGGCTCCACTGTAGCATTCAGCTGGCAGAGCCCAAGCTCAACTGCACTCCCCTAGCTGTTCATTTCCCAGCCTAGCTACTAGCCTGCAGGCCTGATACCACCACAAGGGGTCTGCACGCCTCCTGAGAAGGAACAGAATGGGAACTGTATTGCATTAGCCACCTCTGTTCCTGTCTCTCTTCAGCCCTGTCTAGATCCCAGAGGCAAAAAGGTATACAATCCAATGGGAGACTCCTGGGTTGTGTCCTATGTGACCCCAGGACAAGTCTCTTAACCTCCTTGCCTCAGTTTCCCCATCTGCAATGCACTTCAGCAGAGCCTAATGAGACGTCATTCATTAAAACACTTTGCAATCCAGGCCTGAAAAGAACTATAGCTGCACCAAGCACAGCCAACCATTCTCCTCTGACATAAATCAAGCAGCCCGTTTCCAGCTCGACAACTTGCTTTACACCAAGACAACATTAAAACAACCACTACGAAAAATCCCAACCACCGCCAACCCTGGGCAATGATTCCTGCCGATCACAGAGCGGCTCGAGGGTTTGGCAGCAGCAGGCTGAGTTGCATCTGGTAATTGTGAGGCCGGGGTCACCTCTTACCAAGAAATAACCCCTGCCCGCCAAGTTGACATTTCTTCCTCTGAGATGGTTTTCCAGGTTGGCCCTCCTTAACCTCTCAGAGGCTGCTAATGGGCTCTCCCTACCCTTCCCCTCCTTCCTCAGATGGCATCAGTCACACAGGAGAAGGCCAAAGCATTCTGCAGGGCTCCGGCATAGATGGCTCTGTGTCTCCGTTTGATCCCGACTGCCTCTGATCTGTAAGAACCTCTGTCCCTCCATCCCAAAAGGACATCAGAAGCCAGTCCTGCCCCTACGCCCTCTCTCCCATCAACATGCAGGCCAGTCTGTGCCCTTTTTAATGCTGTCCCCTTTCAAGCAAAAGTTCGCATCTTGGTCCCCATTATGGCCATGTGCCGGAGGTTTAAAAGCCTGAGGTTGGCCAGCATCTCTTTTTTTTTTTTTAAGCCCCCTCCTCCCTTCTCATGAGGTTAAAAAGCTAAAAGACCAACTCGGAGGCAGATAATAGAGTGACAGCACCTCATAAAAAGGAAGCTGCAGCCTTCGAGAAAGTTGGCGTATGGTGCATTAGGGATGTCTGTCGCAGCAGCTGGGAGTAATAGTGACCCTCTGAACTCAATTTGCTCCATGACTATAAACCTAAAGAAACACTCTGGATGGTGGAACTCCTTCTCCGGCTGACGAGGCTCACCGGAGCCTCTGGCACAAGCACTCCGTTGCCTCCCGCCTTAGTGCTAACAGTGTTTCACACTAAGGGTCCAGCCCTCTTCTCCCAGCTTTGTTAATTCAGTGGAATTACACCTAATTCCTACCAGAGCAGGTAAGGGAGGAATCGGGGCCGCAGGTGAAGTGGGAGAGGGTGTGAGTGAAACCTAGCAGCATGGAGGGCTGCGGGAGCATCAGTGTTTGGTCGGCTAGTATTAGTACTTTTAATTGCATTATGGTAATAGCACCTACAACTGAGACCAGTGCTAGGCGCTGTACATACATGTAGGGAAAGAAAGCTCCCGCCCCAAAACAGCTTACAGTCTAGATAAGCAAACGAGGGCGGGGCGAGAGGGAATGATTCTCCTTGGAAACTTCCAGCCACACTGTGCTTAGCAACATAATATAATGGTTAGAGCAGGGATTGGACGTCAGGACTCCTGGGTTCCCTAGCCAACTCTGCCACGGACTCATTCCCTCATCTCCCTCTTTGTGCTTCAGTGTCGCCAGCTGCAGAACAGGAACAACCCTTGCCATCCTGACGGCACGGGGGAGGCTTGATGATGTTTGCAAGGTGCATTAAGATCCTCGGCTGGGAGGCAAAAGGAGGGTGGGGCATCAGAACAGTAGATGGTCATAGCAGCATCTGAGACCCAGTGTCTCTTGCGGGCAGACAGCTGCATGCAAATAGGTTTGTGCAATTGCACTAAGCTATCATCTTCCTCTCGGCTGTTCGCTCTTTTTGTTAATGAGTAGAAATTCTTCCCACTACGCATTAGCGCCCAGCGTAATGGTGCAAAGCGTTTTTCATTTATCATCATAATGCTAGTCAAACGAACCCCCTAATAAGGTAAATTTGAGAGGAAAGCTATTAGAGTTTATTTGTGCAGTGGCTTTGAACAAGTTCCCACAGCTCTGACTGGGTAACCAGAGGGGACGGCTGGGTCTTGACTCTTCAGGCCTTTTCATCAAAAGCTATTCCTTGGCTAGGCAGAGTCTTACCCCTGCAGGAAATTTCAGCCTCCTGCACCTAACTGCACTTGCTGTCTTCTTTTTTAATCCCAGACCCATTTAGAAGCAGCCATCGATTTTTTGTTTCCAAACCACTGACTTGCTGTTCCAAGCAGGGGCACTGGGAAAAATTGTGCCTTGTGTCCTACAGACTCGAGTTCCCTCCAGCTAACAGCAATTACAGCTCATGTTTTTAGAGCCCAGAGAGTCCCCAAAAGTGCTTGGCAGGGTTTGCTTTTGTTTTCTACTTCAAAATGGGCCCTTCACTCAGCAGACATGAGGGAAGTGATTTGAGGGTTTGGCCATTTATTTTTTTCCATTTGAAACCAGCCATTTTGTAGAATTTCCCAGAAACGGGAACATCTGAGTGGCGCAAAATCACCCCAAATGAGAAGGCAATGGTGCTCTTGCAGTATGGCAGGAACATCATCTGGGGTTTTTTAAGGACTTCTGCACATTTCTAATCCTGATCCACTGCCATCCTCTTCATTATTTTAGCCCTGGTCTGAATGAGAGCTCCACCAATGCGCCCTCTTCCTCACCTGTAGTACCTCAGCTTTTCCAGCATGGGGCATCACATGGCTCTGCAGATACTTCATCTGTCCTTACTTGCAACACCCATTCCAAGTCCTGTTTTTAGTCCACCATACTGCTCCACCAATACACCTCAGTCCAGTACCCCCCCGCTATTCCAGCCTAGGGACCTGATCTTGCAAAATCTTATACTTTAGAGTAACTTTACTCATGAAAGTGGCCTGATTGAAGACAATGGGAACGTGCTTACATGAGTAAAGTTACTCTCACGTGGAAGCATTTGCAGAACTGGGCCCTTAATCACCCACACAGCTCTGCTAGTTCACTGAAGCAAGCGTGCTGTTGCCATCGTGGGTTATCACTTCAAGCATCTCTTTCCCGTCCTTCAGCATACACTTTGGACAACCCCCCACCAATACATCTCACCCTTGACCTGTAGCACCTCTACTCTTCCAGTCGTGGGCCTGTCCTGGAGGCATGCCAGAATGCATTTCATTCGCTAGGAGCTAATTTCCTCACTAGGTCTAAATTAAATGCATATTTCAGAACCTTGCAACGAGCAAACCCTGCTCAGCCTTCTGCTGGATACAAAAATAAAAAAATAACCTTTGCCGGGAATGAGCCTCAGTGAGACATTACGGCCCTGTCGGTGGGGCTAAGCGATCCCCCGCTCTACGGTAATAGCTGTGTCAGATGTGCAGTGCTGGCGAATGGGGCAGGTGCTGCGGAGGCAACAGAACAGATCCCGCCTGAGGAATTAGCATCTTCATTAGCTTGAGCTGCCCGTTTACTTGACTTCTAAAAGCAACGTAGCAATCGGGAAACTCGAAGAGCTGGTGCCAGAGCAGGTGTAAATCAATGCAGCTCAGGGGAACTATAGTGAGTGGATAGGACACCAGGCTGGAACTCAGCAGACCTGGGTTACACTTCCCAAGTTCTGCCACTGAGCTGCTGCATGACCTGCGGCAGGTCAGTTACCTCCCTGTGCCTCTTTCCCCTTCTGCTGTTTGTCCATTTAGGCTTTAAGCACCACGACGGACTCTCACTCTGGGTCTGTCTGCACTGGCATTGGAGGTGGGATTGTAGCACATGCAGACAGACCCAAGTTTGCTTTAAGTTGAGCAGCTGCGGTACCAATAGCAGTGAAGCTGCAGCAGCAGCAATTTCAGCGCAGGCGATAAAAGCTCACCCGGGACCCTGAGTAATTACATCCCACCCATACTGCTGTGACTGCACTGCTATCGGTACATAAACTAGCAAGATTAAAGTTAGCTCATGTATGTACTGCAATTACATCCCTTGATTAGACTGCAGGCATAGCCGCTATGTATGGACCATAACTAGCATGGTGGGACACTGATCTCGGTTACAGCCACTAGGTGCTACCAGAAATACGACTACTATGCACAATCTATAGCAGCGGAGGGTCTGACCCTAATCTGTACCCCCCCTCTCCTGCCATATGGCTCCCTCTCCCAGCTTAAAACAGTTCCTGTTCCACAGCACTAGGGATAGTTTGAGGGGGAGGGATAGCTCAGTGGTTTGAGCCTTGGCCTGCTAAACCCAGAGTTGTGAGTTCAGCCCCTGAGGGGGGCCATTTAGGGATCTGGGGCAAAAATCTGGTGATTGGTCCTGCTTTGAGCAGGGGTTTGGACTAGATGACCTCCTGAGGTCCCTTCCAACACTGATATTCTATGATTCAACTTGGGAGAAGCATGGGGAGCTCCAGAGCAAGGTTCAATTGCAAAGCCAGATAGCCATGGTGTGTGGGAATGAGGGGGCAGCCTGCCTGCCTGCCAGTTAAGCCTCATCTACCCTGAAATAAAACCACTCTTGCTGTAGCAAGTGCTGGCACTAGCCACTGGATGGCTAGTGTGGACAGACCACTGGTGTTCTCAAACCAGTGTTTTGTCTTAGCTCTGCTCTGGGCAGGTCTAGATGACATGGCGCTTACCACACCAGCAGCAGCCTAGAGCCCAGCATATCTCCCACTGTTACTACCATGTCCTAGGATATCTGACAGAGTGTAGATATAAGCTCAGTATGGATGAGGCAGAGGAGGGATTGCATGTAGTGCAGATGCATTATGTGAAGCCCAGGACTGCAACAGCAGGAGGTGCTGTAGGTGGGTGAGGAGAAATGCAATTGCAGGAGGGCTGCAGGCCATAAAAGCTGCATTGGACAGAGAGGTGGGGGAGGCAGGATTAAAACAGCAGGGGGAACTTTCGATCTGGATCGAGGTGCACTAGCAAAGCCAGGGAAGGAGGGCTGGAATAGCAGCTAATGCTGCACAGTACGATTGCTGAAGTAGGCAGAGATTTGAGGCAGCCCAGGCCTAGAAGAGGAGGGGACACTTCAGGGGAGGACTGAGATGCATTGAGTTGAGTTATTGGAGGAGGGGCTCAGGACTATATGGCAGAGGCTGCTGCAGGTCAGGACCACGGAGGCCTCACAGAGCTGGGGAGAAGGCTGGCCAGGCCTAGAAGAGCAGGTACCAGCAGCAGCCGAGACTAGAATTGCAGGGCATGTTTCCAGTCAGTCGGGAGGTGCGGCCTCAGAGCTGTGCATGGGAGGCTAAGCACTGCCTGTCACCTGCCTGCAGCCAGCGCTAAGCAAGCTATAAACTCTCTGCCTCTCTCTTCAATTTATACCAGTGATGACAGCACATTGAACAAATAAATAAATAATGATCATGCAAAAAACATCTCTGACCTGGTCTCCCCAGGCAGCAGCTGCTGCTGCTCTGAATTTGCAGCCCCAGAAGGTCAGAGCTGCTACTGGCCGCCAGCTGGCTGGGGTTTGGGAGCTAAGATTTGCAAACAAGTTTTCTAGGGTATGATGGGGAGGGGGTGAGGAAGACAGACGTGACTCAAGACACCTATAGGGAGTTATGGTGGTGAGGGGGCCTGAATGGGATCCCACAAGGGGTGACAATCACACACACATTAATGAGTGCTTCCCAGATATGATCATTTCTGGGCATTACTACATTAAATGCAATAGTGGCTTGGTCTGCTGGGAAGAACTGCATCAGCCAACCCTATGATGGGGAATTGCTGGGTATCCTCCATTTGTGTTTGTGTGTCTGTCTTTTATCATGCTTGTGTGTGTTTATTTGCCAGTTTCAGGGGGGAGGGGATGTGTTTTAAGGTGTTTGCACACATACTTTGGGGTTAGTTGTGTGTGTGGCAAATGTGTCTATCAGTGTAGCGTAAATACGTCTAAGCATGTGTTTGGTTGTCAGGATAAAATGCGTATGCATTTGGAAGTGTATGTGTGTGTGAAATAGCTTTGGCTGTGCGTTTCAGAGAGAATAATGTGTTATGGTAGCTGTGTACGTCCGACAATGAGACAGAAGTGTGTGTGTGTGTGTGTGTGTGTGTGTGTGTGTGTGTGTGTGTGTGTGTGTGTGTGTAACAGTCTGGGTCAGACAGCGAACATATGCATCTGGGTGTCTCTGTCTGAGTCAATGCAGCAAAAGTGTCTTACTGTGCTAAAGACGCACCTGCCACGCAGGGGCACTCAAGCTCAGTGACTTCATGGTGTTGCCAAATTGGGTCAGACTTTCTGTGCACTGGTCCCATTTGCAGAGCTTGGGCAGAAAACAGCAAGTGGGAGGGACAGATCTTGGTTATAATTTCAAAACCACTGCATTTAATGCTGCTCTGATAAAGCAGCAGAACGGCATTGCCAGCTTGCTTGTGTTTAACTCTGCAGTGGTTGGGGCCAACATCTTGGCAACAAGAGCAATAGTTGCATCATGAGCCACTGATCTTGAAGCCCAGGAGGTACAGATGGTAAAATATCATGGGGCAAATGCTACCCTCGCTGCAACTGTGACCCTTTTCTTCTCCAGCCACGGAGCTGGGTTCGAGATCCCCATGGAGACCTAGGAGGGGGAGGTTACAACCAGAATTTCTTTCCTAAAAAGGAGCACTTTCAAATGCACCTACTGCTGCCTCCACTGACATCAGCCAGAGGAATCTCAACCTCTGCTCTGTGCGTCTCTGTGCCTTGGGGATCTCCCAAGTATCCCTATCCAAACTGCCCCAGGAGGCTGCTCTCCCTGGCATCTCTCTGCTTTACAGAGCTGCCTACCACAAACCCCATGGGAAGGGGAAGCCACCAGACCTTTAGCATCTCTGTAGCTGCTGCCAGTACTGATCTGCACTGGCTGTAACTCCTTGTTTCACAGGCCGGCAGGTAAATAAATCCCTTCTGTGAAGGAAGCTGCCAGGATTGGAGCACATTGCTCAGAGGTGGGGAGGAGGGTGGGGGAGAGTTGCAGTCTTGTTGTGCAGCATCACGTCAGCTTGCCATTAAGATCGGAACGCCATGCAGAATTGCTTTGGTGACATTTAAAGGTTTCTGTCAATCTGGCCCCACATTTCTTAGTTATTAGCTGCCGAGAGATGAGCTTGCTGGGTCAGCGGGAATTAGCCTCCCAACTGGCCACCCACAACTGAACTGCTCTGCTGGTTACCAGAGCTCATTGAGTCACTCCTTGTGTGCAGAGCTGGCTGGGAAATGCTTTTGCCATCTTACTAGATTTTGACTCCCCCGCCCGTCCCATATTGAGACAAACAGTTGAAATCACAAAAATGTTCACAAACTGATCTGGAAAAAAAACACAACCCTCGGGTCATTTGAAACATTTTGTTTTGATCATCTTGGAAGGTTTCCTTTTGATTTTGACCTTTTAAAAACAAATGAATAAATAAACCTCTCTTTAGACTAAATTAGAGAGACATGGTGGGGGGAGGTCATATCTTTTATTGGACCAACTCTTGTTTGAGAGAGACACAAGCTTTCCATCTTACTCAGAGCTCTTCTTCGACATTTAGAAACAAGAAGTCCTTTCGCATCAGAAAAGGAAAATTTCCATTTTGATCACATCAAAATGGGATGATTCGATAATATTGAAACTCTCCCCCCCCAAAAAAAAGAATGTTTTTCCATCATAAATTTACTCAAAACCAACCCTTTCCCATGAATAGTTTTGATTGAAAAATTGGTATTTTCCCATAGGAAAAAAAAGAGTCTTTCATCGACAAATTCCCAACCAGCTTTAATTGTAAAAGTTATGAAATAGCCCCTTTTTGAGCCATTCCTGGGGTCCGATCCTCTCCTGCCTTGTATCTCATGTGGTCATTTGCACCAGCATAAAATTGGTGTCAGATGCTGCCATTCAGCTTTGGTAATGTTTTTATACCCACTGTGCACGCCCTTTGCACAGAAGTAGATGGCCAGGGAGGCAATTAGGCCAGTAGTCATCTCCAATGCATATGTTACTTGTAAGCATTTGCTGAATAGCTTGGGCAAACAGAAGAGGGAGCGTTTGTAAATTGTTCACTTGGACTGTTTGGTATTGGCAACAGGACTGTCACATGATATCATTTCTGGACCGGGATAAACTGAACGCTTAGTAGCAGTTTCCCAGTACAACTATGCAGACAGATCGCCATCCATGTTAAACTGCAGGAACCTTTCAGGATTCACGGGCACACAGCAAACATGAATAGCAAGCAGTAGGCCAGACTGCAAACTCTGGGCACTGTGGCAAGAAGTAACTCACGTGAGTAACCCAGGTGATTTCAGTGAAACAACTTGTGCAGGCAGTGGAAAAAAAGAGTTTTCCATCCAGGCCAATGTAACCCCTCAAATCACAACCAACAGAACTCAGCATTTTTATTCTTTATTGTTCCAGTTCAGACAGTTCCATTATATATCTAGCTTACTTATTCATGTATCAGTCCCATGGACAACCTGACTTTCTGGATAACATTAAGACAATTTCTCTCATCTCTCCATTGAGTCCTAACGTGCCCATCATCATAGTATCTGGTGCAGGCATTAGGCATGGTACCATTGCAATCCAGCTAATAAAGGTTGGTCTATTTCCCTCCAACCTCTGACCACAACTTTGGCGAGGACTGAAAACACTGGATTAAGATTTTTACTTTACTTTTAACTCTGTCTCCACTCACAGGTTCTGGCTGAGAGTGGATGCAGAAGAGGCAGGTCTCCCACGATACTGACCAACCACAAAGTACCTGGCTTTTCTGTGGGAGTCAATTCCAAGCACCTTTCATGAGCACCTTTCCAGATTCAAGAAGTGGGAACCATTCAGACAAGCACAGATATTACCTGGGGAGGTAGCAGTGCCTAGGGGTTGGAGCAAGGGGTTGGGGTCCAGAAGCCCCGACTCCTCTACACAATGGGAATTTGGCCAAACCACTTTGGGGGAAATTGTAAAAAGCACCTAAGAGATTTTGGATAGAGATAGCGAAGGTATTTACATTGCCCTCAGCACCACTGTATCTCACCCCCTCACCATCATTAATGGACTTATCCTCACACGCCCCTGTGAGATAGGGCAGTTCTGGTATGCCCATTGTACAGCTAGGTCTGTGCAATAGGGATAAAGCACAGAGCGGCTAAGTAACTCACCCAAGGGCACACAGTATACCTGTAGCAGAATAGAGACTGACCCTGGGTATCCAGAGTTTTAGCTGACAGCCTTAACCATAAGACCATCCTTTGTCACTGATTTTCAGTGGGACTTGTGTTCCTAAATCCCTTAGGCCCTTTTCAAAAATATACCCCTTTGCTTCTCTTTGACTCTGTTTCCCATTCTGTACAATAGGGCTAGTGAGGTCAACGTTTCATTGTGAAGCACTAGGAGATCTCTGGCTGGGAGGCACTTCTACATACACAATGTTACAGCACTAGCACTGCTGAATGCTCATTTGCCAAACTCCCATCTCGCCTCTGCCACGAGTAGATGTAGCCAGCAGCAGCCCAAGCTCACCTCCATAACAACTTGACAGCCCATCATGCCTCCCTGCATCGTGGGAGAAATCCCCCAAGATCATGCTGCTGCGAACGGAAGAACTCCAAAGCAACCGATTTAATTCCCCTCAGGAAACGCTCAGCTCTTGTTAAACTAAGGGAGGTTTCTCTGAGAAGTAAAAGGAATCCGAACAACCACCTAACAAGATTTCAAACAATATTCTAGATACATCTTTCTCACCTCCATCTCTCAAACCACCCTTTGCCAGGCATAGAGCCCTATTCTGCCAAGTGCTGAGCACTTTCAGGGAGGTGCCCAAAGCCCTCAGATCCCATTGACTTCAATCAGCACTAGAAGTGCTAAATACCTGGTAGCACTGAACTCTGAAGACACAGGTGCAGGCTAGAACATTAGATTCAACAATGTCCAATGACATTTACACCGTCCCTGGACAGTTCTAGTCCAATAAGAAGCGGGCAGCACAAGGGACTCCAGTTTAATTCTTGCTCAGATATGGAGATAATTAACCCTTTTGTCACTAGGCTCAAATATAACTGGACTAGATGAACTACTGAGGTCCCTTCAAGTCCTACATTTCTATGATTCATTTCTATAACACTACGAGAAACATATCTAAGGCCTTTCTACACTATAAGCATTATGACATTATAGTTATGCCACTGTAGCATCACAGCATGGACATTTCTTGCAGTGATGGAAAGGTTTTATTTTTCCACCCGTGTAGGTAATCAACCTCTCTGAGCAGTGGTACCTAGGTCGATGGAAGACCTAGCTGTGTCTATACTGGGGGTTCGGTTGACATAGCCACAGAGCCATAGCTAACTTCTATGCATAGACCAGGTCTCTCTTGCCATCATTTCAATAGAACATCTATTCTTCCTTACCCACTAGGGAAAACTAGTCGGCAGCTTGTGTCTCCATTGAATTTGGAATACCAACCACCAGCGCTGAAGTCTCACAAATCACATGCCGAGCACATAAATGCACTTAGTTCCAACTTCCAAGCGTGTTCTCCAAGCCGAGCCACGCTTTGAGGTGCTGAACTGCAGCAGCATCTGAAAGACATTCTAATCACTGTGTATAATTTCAAAGCAGGGTAAGGACCGTGTTATGCCTTGAGATACATAGGAACAGCTCCCACTGAAGTGAAAGGGAGCAGTGCAGATCTGAAGCCGGAATGGGGTCCTAAATCATTAAAATAAAATATTGAAAGTGGGTTTAAAAACGTAATACATGAGGTGAATTAACTATCAAACGGAAAGCAGCTTTCCTGATGTGCTGATAGGTATGGGGGACTCAAGAAATGGAGTTCCTTGGTAGAGAGACTGAACAGCCTTATTTGGAGAAAAATCAGCTTTACATCAAACACACATGGAAATTCAGACTCTCTCAATGAGGGGAACAGCCCTCAAGGCCTTGTTTTGAGTAGAAATGGCTGAAAATCCCATCCGAAGTGTTTTGCACATCCCTGCATTGGACTGAATAGGAAGTCGCTCCACAGCACTCACTGCTGTCATAATGCAAGGTCAGTTCTCTCTCTCTCTCTGAAATATTTCTGATTAATTTTAAAAATGTTTCAATCCTCTCTTGCTCCAAGCTTTCTGAACTGCATGGAGGATGCACGTCCTGCTCTCTCTCAGTTCATGCTGCTTAGAGCCACTGATACATCACAACGGACATCATCTATCAGCGTGCCGTTGGGAGACAATGCAAGAGACAGACAGGAGGCAGGACATCTCCAGGAGTCATGCCATGCTGTTTGGTCTTTTATACAAGCAACCAACAGCCGTGATCTGCACTCAGGGCATTCACTAGCTGACACCTTCCCTTTCAGCGCAGCATCATAGGGCCCAGAGCCATGGACTGATGGAGAGACACAATAGAGACAATCAAAGATAATTAGGTGACAAGGTTGCCCCTTCCAGTCCTTGTGAGGCAGGCACTAGATGCCCACAAGAACCGTGAGCAGGCATATCCTGGGCACAAGCACTGCAGGCATTGCCACGTTCTCAGTGACGTTGCCAGGTTCCAAGCTCGTAACTAGCAAGTCACCACCTCCTGTTCCCCACTTTGCTCTCCATCACGGGCGGACTTGATTTTAGTTGCTCATTAAAACGTCTGCGCAGGAGACATCTTTCATCTGCTGGCACCATCCGGGAAAAAGAAAGGAGCCATCAGCAGAAATTAGCAGAGAGAGGGTTAGAGGGAGGGCAGGAGCACAATGCATTTTTTAAAAACGTCAGCTTCTTACTCAGCAGTTCTTGAGACCAGGAGGAGGCGGAAGGCATATAAATATTAAATCAGGATTGCGATGAGCTGGAAGGTTGGGCTGTTGCCATTCAAGATGTCTCTGAGGCCACACCACAGTTTTGTTCCTCCTATGCCCACCACCCCAGATTCCTCTACAACCTGCCTTCTAGGCACAGAGGAGTCATGGATGGGGATCTCAGCTACCTGTTGATTGATTAGTGTGTGTTTCAGCGCTACGGATGAGGGAAATAAGGGTCAACCCAGATCTGCCACTTTCTCCTCTCCCCAAGGTTGGAAAGTACTTTGGTAAGTGTGGCACCATACCTGCTGCAATCAGTGCAAACATCCCACATAACGCGAGCTGGACAAGAACCCTGGCCCTCCCTGGTTCCAAAAGACTCCCCCAGGAGTTTTACAGAAATCCTCCATCTGGTCTCCTCAGTAGAGCCGTGTGATTTCAGCTTGCAGGGGCGAATTTGGGTCACTCTTGGTCATACCCCACCAATTCTGGCGGTTGGAAGGAGAATGAAAGTCTATTCAAATCACTGAGGCTCGTCTGGGATTATGACCTTATGGCACCTCTCAGTTCAACCCTCACCTGGACGGAATGGGGTGGAATGGAGGACAGACATATCATTAGACAACAGGAAAATGTTCATTCCAAACTCAGCCCGGGTCTACTTACTAGGTGCATGAGCCTCAAAAAAGCTCACGGTGAACCTCTGTCACCCAAACCAAGGGGTCTGTTGTGAACATTTTCTAATCTACACAATCTCAGACAGGGTCAGCTGCTATGTTTGCATCTTCAGAGCACTGGGGACTCCCTGGGCCTGAGGGGATAAACAGAGCTTTCTTGGACACCTCAGACAGGGGGAAGCCACAGAACATGCAACATTTGATTGGAGGAATGAGCCAGGACCCAAAGAAGCATGTGCTCGATCTGAGCTCCACCTGCTACTGAAGGAACATCAACCAAAGTAAGGACTAGGTTGTAGTGTTGGAGAGAGGATGTGCTGTGTTGTCACAGACCTTGTGCCGGTGGTGGGGAGAATTGAGGAAATTGATTTGTGGGGTCACCTGGCATTTGGAGATGGCAGAGGAGGAGTTTTGGGGGAAGACATTGGGTATGAGGAAGGATCTGATTCAGATACCAGGAGTGCTGGAAGGAGGGGCAATGTCATAGCTAGATAAAGGACTCAGTTGCCCCAGGGCTGCTCCATTGACTTCAGCAGACTGAAGGTGTAAGGGAGCAGAGAATTTGCTTCAATGCACTTTAATCATAGCATGGCTTGTGGTGCCGTCGGAATGCAGCTCACTCTGATGTCAGGGCCTTGCTTTTGGGGCTCGGGTCTGGGAAACTAACAACAGAAGTGTATAGTCCTCTCACAAGTTCATGAAAGCTCCCGTCCCTCCTTCATTCAAACTATTGGCCACGGTTTTTACAGTTCATTTTCTGGAACCTAATCAAAACATACAAACAAGAGAGAGAGAAAAAGGCAACAATAGCAGAGACGGGAAGCAGAAAGAATGAGTTTATGCCGGGTGGTAGTCAGGCCCCTTCCATTCGCCAGCCTGTCCTCCACAAATGCCTCTCAGGCACTGGATTGATGTTTGCAGACATTTCATTCACGCATTGTCAGAGAGGATGTCTAGCTTTATGGCTACTGCACTGAAGTGGGACTCAGAAGATCTGGGTTCAGGCTACATATCTGCCCCAAGCTCCCAATGAGACTTCTGAGAAGTCACTTCATCTCTCTGAGATCACTCACATGCTTAAATCGCTTGGAGGGATGAGAGTCAGAGCTCTTAGCTTGAGCATCCTACTTCCCATGGGTTAATCTAGTCATTCCTCTCTCTAATTTCAAGACTTTAGCACCAAAATCACCCAATTCCATTGGTGTGAAGATCTGACAGTAAAAAGCAGGAGAGACATCCCAGCCCCACCGATGGCTAAGGAAGGACTCATGAATATTGTAATGAGGGCAAGTATCTCTCATCCCCAATGGAGTCTTGGTCCCCAAGTCTTTGGCCTAGTTTATTTACTCTGGGATCTCCCTTGATTTCTAAGTGCCCCATTTCTGTGTATGTATTTATAGGGATACCAGACCTCCCCTTCTCTCCTGGGTCTCCGACTTGTCCTTATAGACACACACTGACTCTTACCCTTACCTCCTATCTTCTCTGCCCCCCATTCCCCTCCTACCAGTACTCATTACTAGGTTTAGTGTTTCCCCAGCTCTTTCATTTGCCTGTGTAAGTTAAGGCAAGCCTGTTGGCTGCTTGAGTGGAACACGCTGTTTTATATGTGCCATAAAAGGAAAAGAGCTCTGTAAACAAATATTATTTTTAATATAATCCCAGGCTTTGGCAGGCCAGCTGTTTTTGTGTTGTCTTAATTTAATCAGACAATCAGTTCGCTCAAGCAGCGACAGGGAATGAAAAGCATTGGCAAGGAACTGAGAAACTGGTGGAAAAAGAAATGGCTCCCATCAGATGCTTCCCAATGTGTTGATGGGAGAACACAGGTTAAGGTCTATGGGGTGACAAGTCCCCCACACATTTCTTTAATGAAGAGCTTTGTCACAACACAAGTTGTGTGTCATCTCCACATTTCCACTGGGATACTGGAGGATGAGGTGGAAGTGACCCTGGATTACATCTCGTCTGTGCCCTTGGCCAACACAGTCCTCTTGCCTACAGCATGTTACCAGTAGAGATCGATCAATGCCAGGAGCTCAGATCTCAATGTCCCAGAGATGTTTGGGGGCTTGAGCGTGATTCCTTGGATACAAACAAACGTAAAGACTTTCTGTTCTCGTTGCTTGCCCTTTCCCCACTTCGCTCCATTAGCAAAGCCTGCCTCACCACTCATTTCACCCTGCCTCCTTCTTCCAGGCTGATCTATATGCCAGGAGTATTCACTCTATCCTGGTATGCTGCTCTCTATTTAAACCTCACTCCCTCTACTCACTTCTCCCATGCCCCCTCCCCTGCCAAATCTCAACCTGCACCCACTGCAGGCACCAACACTTTTCTTAGACAAAAACTGAAGGCTAAAACAGTTCATCACAATGCTGAACAACAAAGACAGGTTGAACAATGATCTCATCTAGAATAATCTCTGGTCTCCCATCACATTGGTGTGTCTGGCCTTCATCTGTCTGGTGATAGTGAAGCTGCTTAGGATGGGAACTCTGTCGCCCTTTGTGACTAATTCACTGCAAGGCCTTAAACAACCACCTTAATCCATAATACTAACCTACTTTATAATTACCAGGCCAAATTCCAAACGACAAGAGGGCCACTGTGCAGTTCCAGTTTGCACATGGCCAAAGTCCCTTAACAGCAAATGTAGAAATAGCAATAATTCAGTAGCACTCAATGTTGCATTCAGGAATCTGGGCCCCCTTATGCTGTGCATTGTAATAAGGAAGAAAGTCTCTGCCCAAAAGAGTTTACAGTTGTAGCATATGATGAGACACAACAGGTGGATAGAACAAGCCATCAAATGAGGTGGGAGTGGGGAGAAGGAAGACCGTAAGAGCGAAGCGATAATGCTTAGTGTCATAGGCAGTAGCAGATTTTGAAGGGTCTCAGCTCTAGGCAGCAGAGATCTCATGGAAGCAGCCGATTATGAAAGAGTCCCGTTATTAGAGATTGCGGAAATGGCAAAAATTGGCTGCTCTCAAGAAATTCTAGTCATCTTGAACTGAACTCTCCTGAGAGATTTCAGTGCTGTCACAGCTGACACTGGCCTGGGTTCCATCTCACACTCCAGCCTGATCACCACCTCCTTGTCCTCTATCTTCTTTCGGTTATTATGTATATTGCAATAGCGCCTGGGAAAACCATGGCTCAATTGAGCTAGGTACTCTAAACTTTGTCCACTTCCCTCCAAGATGGGGAGCTTCCAGACCAGTGTTCCTCAATGAAAAAAAATGAATTGCTAATTACAGACACAGCATGACCAAACTGTTCTCTAGTCATGTTTGCTCAGAGTTGCAAAATATTTTTGGAAAATTACATAGTACATTTTAATGTATCTTTAAAAAGATGCATGTTACAGAGCAGCCATAAATACCACCCGTAAAGCAAATATGGTGTTCTGCATGGTAAAGGAATTAATTAGTATTTAAATGACTGGAAATCGCTTGAAGTCCTTTTGCTGCCATTAATCTCTTTCAATTACTAATGTAATTATAAGTCATCTTTTCTCTTTGGGGGGTTCCTGCGGTGACTTGAATCACAGACCCTCAGTTCCAAAAGGGAAAGTGACATGCCTTCAGCCAACTGGCCTGTGATGGGCTTGAAGGCACTACAGCAATTATAGCATCTATGAAGTGCTCAGATTTGAAGAGCAGGGGAAGAGAGAGAAACAAAGTCGCCCTTTTACTACCCCAGTGTAACTTTATTGACTTAGCAGAGTTACTCCTGATCTACAACCGTGTAAGTGAGAGCAGCATTAGGTAGGTAGGTAAATATTGCATCCTCCAGTTATTAGAGGATAAAGTCTAATATCTCTTGCCACGAGGCAGTAAAAGCCTAAATGCTGTACTTTTCCCTGTAACAAAAGCTTTTCAGTGGGGATACCTGTCACTTCGATTTAGTGTAGCCAGCAGAATGGCCCCTCTCGTAGCAGGTGCTGGAAGCAGAGGAAGTACCTGTCCCCGGTCAGCGCTAGCCAACACCTTCCTTTTTCCAGGTAGCTGGCACCTGCGCTGGCTCGACAGGTGTTATTTCTTTAGGGGTTCCAACGGCACCTGGTGACTATGGAAGCGGAGCTGAAAATTGTCCTGTCTCACAGGGTCAGAAAGATGTTAAAGCTCAGTTGTGGGTTTTTTTTCCCCGCCCCCCAAGAGGCATCTGCAGCCTGGGCCCAAGGTCAGAGAATTTGTGATTGCCCAGATCAGGCCTTGTCAACCACACGTAAGCATAACCAGTATCCTATCAGAACAGATGAAGGCCCTGCCCCAGATCATACCTCTTGCCACTAGTGCATGGTCTTGCACATTCTGGTACCCTGGCCCCTGATGCAACTAATCGGATCACTGGTTTATTTAGCCTCATATTTGGTGTTTAAGGGGAAGATACAAATATACAAGGCAGCTGGAAAATGGCAAAAAAAAAAAAAATCCGTTCTGGTTCCTGGGGTGACAATGCACATGGGATTTGACTGGACTCTCCTTATCTTTGCACAAATAGTTATTGCTGAGCATGAAATCATCCAGATCTTTCTTTTTAAATCCAGCCATATTCTTTGGGTCAAAACAACCCAGAATAGCCTGTCTGTTTCCTTCTAATGAACACGCTGCCTTCTTTCCAGTACTTGACTGAGCCTGCCCTGCTTAGCGTGGTCAGAAAAACAGTAAGACAAGTTATTTTTCAGGAAGCTTTTGGAGGCTGGGCCAGAGGTCAGTGAGCTCATGACAGCCCAGACCAGGTCCATTTCAAATCAAAACAAATCTAGGTGTAGGAGGAAGCACAGCATGATTTTGAGGAGAAAGGTGGCTGGGTAACTCAGGGGCAGAGCTGCAAAGGATGAGCCTCAGGGGAAGAGATCGGCTCAGGCTTCAGAGTTCACACCTGGAAGCAATCTCTACTCAAACGATTCAAGAAATGCAATTTGGAACAGCCTCCAAAACCACAACCTGAGCCTTCTCTGAAGAAGCCGCAGCTCCCGGGTCTGGGAAACTGGGCTGTAGATCAGAACGGGACAGGCTCACTCATGTGATGGTTGTCCTTTTCTGTCATTCTTTGGCAAAGGAGATGCTTGCAATAGGGGCACTTCCTTGTCTGATCCCAGCCAGAAATGCAGTGATGGCAGCAACATGTATTATTACCAACTAAATTGATTCAGACCCCAGGAAATATTCAGTTTAGGTTGTGGACCGTGGGTGAAAGTTTAGCTTGATCCATTGTTGACCCATTTTGTTCTGCCTAGCATCCCTGCTGTCTCCCAGATTCCTCATCTTGTCTTTGGAAAAGCTGTTGATTGTATGAAAACCCACAGGACAACTTTTTCCTCTTGCTATCAACAGCCCAATTTCCCAGGCCCAAGAGCTGTGGGTACTTGAAAGAAAGTTCAGGCCACAGATTTGGAAGCTCCTCCAAGCTGAACTTCTTAATTCTCAGAAACTGATAGGCCTGAACCAAGAAATGGATCAGAACAGATCTGGGCGGCTCTAAATGCAGTTGCAAACTTCACAGCTGGTCCTTGCCTGTCCAATGGGCAGTACTAAAACCTTGTCATCCCGTGCTTTGTGGAGGTTCAGTTCTGGATCCAGACCAAGATCCAAACTTCCCAGCAGGCTCATCTCTCTGTCAAATGTCAATCCAGCATACCAGAAGCAGTTTGAATCCAGGTGTGAACTCTGCAGCCTGAGCCGATCTCATCTCCTGAGATTCATCCATTGCTATTTAACAGCTCTGCACCTGAGTTACCCGGCCACCTTCCTCCCCAAAAATTGTGCTGTGCTTCCTCCTAATTAACAGGGTTCTTTTTGCCTTCTTCCCAGTATTCGGCTGAGCCTGCCCTCCCTCTGCTCTCTGCTTATTCTGTTCTCTGAACTAATTGCCAAGTGCCTGCACCCTGGGAGTCTGCTGCTGTTGGAGAAGATTAATATTTTTTACGGGGGGTGGGGGGGAGGAGATTAAAAAAAAAGATTGTGTTTTTTAAAGCAGATGAAAGGAGAGCCCAAGGAGATGTGCATTTGACTCTCAAACACACTCCTTCCAGTCTCCCTCAGCAGTACTTAAAGGCGTTTCCAAAGCAAGACTTTATGAATGCTAAATGAACCCAGAGCCTTGTTCCTTTGCCACAAGAAAGGGAAAAAACTTATCTTTTATATACAATATTTCCTTTCTGGCTGACACTGCACATCATGCATCTCTCCTATCTGCCTCACTTCAGAAGTGAGCACTGACCTTCACAAAGTCAGAGAGAGAGCCAGGCCCGGGGAACATCCTGCTGGGGTGGAGGAGGTGGAGACAAGTTGAAACACGTCAGGAGCCTGCTCGGATCCAAATGGCTTGGTTTAAAATACCCACCCTGCTCCCTACTAGAAGTTTTGTGTTCCCGTGGCCTGGTGAAAAGAACACACGACTGTGAGCCAGGAATTCTGTCCTTTATCAACTTGTGTGGCCTCCATCATTGAAGTATTTGTCTTACTATTGCACTGAGACGTCCCAACTGAGATCGGAACCTTATAGTGCTCGGTGCTGTACGGACCATAGTGAAAGAGTACCTGACTGAAGGGCTTACAATCCAAATAGACAAGACACAAGGTAGGACGAGAAAGAGAGGAAGTGACTTGCTCGAGATCACAGGACTGGTCAGCAGCAGAGCTGGGGCACAACATAGCTCTCCTTGCTCACAATCCAGAATTGGGTCCACTAGATCAAGCACAACATTGATAAATTTATCATCACAGCACTCCTCAGAGGGAAGGAAGGGCCATTATACCCATTTTGCAGATGGAAAACCAAGGTTTATAGTAATTAAGTGCTCCGTCTGAGGTCACACAGGAAGTTTTCAGTTGAGCTAGAAACCCAACCACATCTCATGAGAACTAGTCCAGTATCTTAACTGCAAGGTCATCCATCCTCTCAGGTCCTGGGTTCCAGTCCTTCCCTTGTTCCTGACTCACTGTCAGATGCGGAGAACATATACTTGACTTCACAGGGGTGTTGTGTGTGTAATACGGTACACGTCATAGGTGAAAACACCCACACAACAGAGGTGTTGTGAGGTTTAATTAGTTGCTATCTGCACTGTTCGAGCTTGTTAAGTGATATATAATTGCTAAATATTATTATTATCTCTACAACTACAGCAGTTTGTGACAATGACTGTGATTGACATTCCTTTGTGCACCCAGATGGCAAAGCATTTCATAATAAAAACAATACTTGGCCTTTATTCTCTGTGCATTTCTAAGCTGTCTACAAAGTTGGGTAAACACCATCATTACTACCTCTGTGTTACAGGTGGGGGAAACTGAGGCATAAAGCAGCAAAGTGACTGGCCCAAGGTCGCACACCAAGTCAGCAGCATATTAGGAACCAGGTCTCTTGAGTCTCTTCTGGCTCTGTTGAGCCCTAGTCACTGAGCTGTACATATTTGGGATTGCTTCTATGCCAGCCTGCTCAGGTTCTTATATTGCCGCCATCATGGCAATATCTGTCCAGATCTACTGTGTCTTCCATCACCACGGAAACGCAGCCACCTCTGGTGTGGAATGTGGCAGCTGTTTAGTCTTGATGAAGACGTTTGTTTCCAGTTAGGGCAAAGGAAGGCTTATTTGCTTGTTTTTAAGGAAGGCATGATGCTGAGGTTCATCTACAGCAGGAGGTTAATGCCCCACCATAAAAAGAACCATGAGATTTTCACCAGTCATATGAACTGTTTGGTACCTACAGTTAAACATGTTCTCAGAGCAAATACTGAGCACCACTCATCAACAAGCAGATTCTTCCCACACATGGTCCTTTAAGCAAGAAGAATCCGCAGACAGGTTAATATCCCGGAAGGGAGACAAACATGGTTCTGTCTCCTTCTGCCGGCAGAAAGTTGTATGTGCAAGAACAGCCAAATGTGAAAGCTTGAAAAATCTATTCCAGAAGCAAGAGAGTAGAGGGGCTAGCGAGTGATTAATTGGAGGCTATCGGTTTGGGCTAGCCCTCTAAATCCTCATTAAGTTGAGTGTTGAGGCATTGCACATTAATCCAAAACATATCTCCTTTGGCCCAAAGAAATAAATAACTGTTGTATAATTCAGGAAGAACAGGGTGGGGCTCTCGCTGAGTAACCAGTGAATAAAACATCGCTCACAAATCTGTTAGGCTAATTTTAAATCCTGACAATTTAGCTGCACTTCAGCAAGATAAGAGCCATTTATTAAAAGCCACAGTTCATTAAGCCAAACACTGCCAGCGTATTTACTTGGCGAAACGGGGGCTGGATGAGGATGTCATAAAGAATTAGAACTGCCCCGAAGGAAACAGGAGCCGAACAGTTTTACCTGAGTAAAAAAAATAAATCTATCCAATGTGAGCCTTTGCTCCCCCGCAACCTAGTGCAAATGCACCAGGCCAGATCTCAATTGATACCGATCGACCCCTGCTGAAGAAGTGACCCGATGATTGTGGAGCCATCTTCCATTACAGTCACTTACACCCTAATAACTAGGGCTGTGGGATATTTGCGATGGCTACCAGGGTTACACAGTGCCTAGTGCTGTCATCTCACCCTAGCCTGGAAACGTTATTCAATAGGTAGAGCAGGGGCACCTGCTAAATTTTGCCGGTCAGCTCACTGGGCGGAGATAACACTGTCCTCAGCAGCATCCGGAAGTGATCAGAGATGGGCCTAAATCTCAGCCTAGCCTTGGCCTTGTAATAGACCAAACCAAAGCCTTGGATCTCCACCCCTCTCTGGGCCAGAATCCAGATTAAAAAATTGCCACTTGGGCTCATCTCTATTACCCACGAGGAGGAAATGATTTCAGAATAGGATTCACTTCTTCTGCTGCAGAGAGAGAGAGAGAGAGAGAGAGAGACTGAAAGTCTGCAAGCAAAGGAGAGAGAGAGAGAGACTTTCTGACATGATAATAGTCTATTTAAGAACAGCCAATGCCTGCCAAAAGCTACCAGATTGTGCCACTAGCTTTCTCTCCTCCGAGCTGCTTCTTGACATCTCTGTCAGATTCCCTTCTGCTATGCCATTACATCAGCCTCTCTGGGGCTCATGGGACAACTGGCTTAGCTGTAGTGATGAGGAAGTGACAGCAGATGCCCTAGGACAGAGGCGTGGGGTGGGGGGGTGAGGTCTGTTTTTCAGTGCAATATGAGAAAATAAAGGGAGATAAAAATAAACAGTGCAAGTGCCCCTCAGACATCTCCCTCTCTCTAGTGGTTTACCGGTTTTTAAACCTTCAGAATGGATGTGGTTTATGCCCAAACCAAGGGGACATCTCCTATGGCCGCTAGGGAAGTGCTTGTGATCTTTTCACTCACCCCCAGCCCATCTCTGTCCCTCTCCCCCATTGGAAAGATTCTAGTTGACTTTGAATCAAATCCTCATGCCAGCGTAATTGAGCAGAGGCTGTGGAGCTGGATTATGCTTTCCTTCATTCTTCTGCTGCCAGCTCCATGCTGGCCTGGCAACCCCATTACACCAGGGTTATTTACTGGGGGCAGACCTCACTGCTTTGATGGCCAAGTGCTGCCTGAGAGGTAATGAGGAACCAAGCCCTTGTCTGAGGCCTTTGACTTCAGAGGTGACATGGGCAGCCCACTGCTGGCACATTGTACGCACCAAGGACAGCAACAACTTCCTTAAGGAAGAGGCATAGAAACAGCCATGGACACGTGCAAGAGCCCCACGACTCTTCCCACATAACCAACTGCTCCAGCATCTAGGATGAGAGTGGAATTTGGTGTGTAGACAGGGCAGGATTAAGACCAAGGTGTTATAGGTCTATGCCTAGAGCCCTCACATTCCTGAAATCATGTGATTGTACCAGAATCTCAGCTTTTTGTTGTTGTTAAGGGAAGATTCTAGTCCCTGTGGTTGGGAGGAAAAGCTTGAGAATGTGACTCAGGAACCTCTGCCGAAGTCTGCAGACATCCTGAAACAATACGTGTGAACTCCCCCTCAGGGCCGGCTTTAGGAAGTACGGGGCCCAATTCGAACAGTTTCGACGGAGCCCCGGCAGGGATGACTATTAAAAAAATAATAATAATAATGTAAAAAACCACATGGGGCTTGTACTCATCGGGCGGTGCTCCGAGTCTTGGGCAGCACTTCAGTGGCGGGTCCTTCACTCAATCCAGTTGTGTTCGGTGGCACTAAAGAACCTGCCACCAAAGACCCAGGGCAAGCGAAGGACCCACCGCCGAAGTGCCGCCAAAAACCCAGAGCGCTGCCCGGTGAGTAAAAATTAAAAAGATGCCTTTAGCCAGGGAAGAGATTCTTACTGGGTGCGGGGCCCTCTTAGCCGCAGGGCCCGATTCGGGGGAATTGGTGGAATTGGCCTAAAGCCGGCCCTGCTCCTCCTTTCATCTTAATGGAGTGTTCACTCCATGACCCAATTCTGTGGCCCACTGCCCATCCTACTCCAGAAGGGGGCTATGGGTGGGCACGAGAAGAATGAAATAGGCCCTGCTCATGCCACCCAGCAGATACAGACCAGTCTGCACCTTCCTAACAATACAGACCCTCCGGCCTCCCAAGAGGGGATACAGGCATAGGAAGGGAATGAGCCATACCAGCAACGCTTCACAGAGCAGCCAGCAGAGGGCGGTGAGGCCTCCCTCTCCCTGCTTGTACATAAAATTTCATTCCAGCAGGGGAATTCAAGAAGAGACTTTATCAAGCACAATCGTCACCCTGAGCCTTTCACCTGCACACGTGAGACACAGTCCAGAGTCATTGCAATGTTTGCCTTTCCAGTCAGAGCCGAAAGAAGCTTTATAAAGGTGAATTAACATTTTAAAGGAATAGAAAAACCCAGAACCCATCTAATGATGATTAATAGTGAGCTAGAAGGGAGGCTGTGACCTGCCAGTGTCATTAAATGGATTGGCAGGTTTCTGAGCATTAATTATAAATAGTGATCAGAGTGTTACTACTTAGCAGGATGATGATAAATCCAAGTCACAGAGACAGAAGGGACAGGGAGTTACAGAGAGAGAAAAGTTTGTGTGGGAGAAAGAAAGAGAAAAGAAAGGAGAGAGAAAGAGACGGACAAACTGGATAAATGATGGATTAGACCCTGCCAGTCATCCACATTTGCTAAATGTTTTATATCCCAAAAGCTATAAAAGCAATATTCCTTTCTGCCCTTATTGGACCCATCTCTGTAAGGCAATCGCATCTGTTTCCTCGAGGATTTGAGCTGAAATGTGCTTTGGCTTTTTTCCCTGCCTTTTATATTTACTCTTTAGCCTGCTACTGAAGAAGGGTCAAAGCATGCATACCAATAGGGACGGGGGAGGGGGGGAAACAGAGTCAGCGATGGACAGACAGGAACAAGAAGTGGCTACAAACTTCTCCCAATCCCCTAGCCCATTAGCAGAGAAAGAACAAGCTGCAATAATCAGAAGCTGATTAGGTTTCGCTACTGTTTCTCTGTTATGGTTGATGTTTCCCCAGCTTTAATGTGCATTATTCTCCAGTCGCATGGATATTATGAAAGCATGTGTCCTGGGGCAATGTGTCACATATTACCTCAGTTTTATGCTGATCCACTCATCCAGCTCACAATTTGGAACATTCTGTACCAGTCACATCTCCATGGTTGTACTAGCTGATTTATTATCTCAAGAACTCAGAGTGAGATTGTCACAGGAGCACAAGATGTCCACTGAAAGTCCGTGGGATTTGTGCTTCTGGATCACATGGGAGGTTTCGGAAACCTCCCCCTAAAGACTAAAAGAACTGGCCAGTATGGCTATGTGCCACTGCCATCTACTAGATGCAATCAGAACTGCTCAACTATGTGTCATAACCCATCCATGTTAAAGGAGATTCTCCTTCAGCTCGGTACTGGTTGGAAAATGGTCAAGTTCTCCCGCTTCACAAAACAGTTTGAAACTTTTCATGAAAAATAATCTGTCAACATTTCAATGCACTAAGATCAACTCTTTTTCAATCCACTTTAGGATTGGTTCTGACCTCCGTGACTCTGGTGTAACTCCACTCTTTTCAGTAAGGATACTCCAGATTTTACAGCCAACACTTGGGTCAGAAACTGGTCCATAAAATATATGCAACTGGAACCTTCAAATTCTTTGCGTTCTGAAGGGGATTCTCGACCTTGGAGGGTGAATTCCATTGAAGAATTCTGAGTGAAACCCCCCTCCACATCCTTCCCGCATGATGAGGAGCTTCAGTACTTCCAGTGTAGTTATGCACACAAATACATTTATGTCACAAATAGCAACTAGCTTTGAGGATACACTGCTAAATAACTGAGGCAACTTTCCTGTGTCACAGATATTACTTCACACCACAGCTGTTCAAAGCAACCAAAATGTGGTTCACTTACATGATTCTTTGCAATCACAGGGAAATGAAAAGGAAGGATATTTATCTAAGTAATAGATGCTTACCTGACCTGAACCAAGCTTCTGAATCTTTTCATCATTCAGAAGTCCAGTCTGATGCATGCTATCTTAGCCGCTTTATTGGGGTTCATCAGAGGATGAGCGAGCCCAAAGAAAAGAATTGCAAACAAAATTTCTGTGGGAGAATCTACGTTCTATACGAGTTGGAGTAGTACTGAACACACACACCAGTGCAGTCTCACTGGGTACATCCCAAGATCCATGTTGAGCAAGACTCTCAATAGAGGTGGTCAGAAAGCTTGGATGCAATCATTCTCCACCAGAGAATGCAGTTCCACTGAAATCGAAACACCAACACGATTGTGTCAATTTCACAGAAGTTATTTTTTAGAGGTGGAAAGTGACAACATCAAAATGTCCCTTTCCCGCAGAATGATTTGATTTTTTTCTTTCAAAACTACTTATTTAGAATGTTTAAAACAGCATGTGACAGCTTCAAGAGGCTTTGGACCCAGCTCTCTGTATAGTCCCTCCAGCACTTTGTCCGTAATCAGAGGGATGTTTGACATTGACTCCCAGAGGAGCAGAAGCGCATCTTAAGAAAACAGGCAAATCCTAAGGTCCCTATGCTACATTATTACTCAGCCAAAGGGAGTTTGGCCTGAATAAAGACACAGAACAAACTGAGTAAGGACCTCAGGCTCTTTACCAGGACTCCTACCAGACTCAATGGCAGATACCCTGTCGACACCAGCAACATCAGACCAGACCAAGTCTTTAAAGCAAAGCACTCTGGGTAACATTCCCTGCTCCGCACCAATGAAATCTCACTTCAGCTCTCCAGACGGATGCCATTGGTTCACAGACATAGTGCTCACTCTGCCTGGAGGGGTGAATGGTCATCCACTTTTCACACACCACTATCCCACAAGACAGACTGTTGCGATCTGTCTTGTGCTCAGCTAGGAGAAATCTGTGTATCTGAATTGTGAACAGATGCACCTCATATCTTTGGGCTCTGATTTTCAAAGCTACTTAGGAAAATTAGATGCCCACTCACCTGCATTTTAATGGGAATAAACCTAAATCCTTTCGGCAGCATCACAAACCTTAGCCGTGGTTTCTGCGTATGATATGAAGATAGCCTATACATACATACATAAGCCCAAATCATGTGGATTGGAATAATGGATATCCTTGGGTTTCTCTTTTTATTAAATGTCATTACCTTGCTAGGCCCTTCCATAGCAAGTCATTATTTCAGCCGATTGGAAAATAGTGTTGAAAGACCAGATTCTCCAGTACAATTTTCTTCATATCCTATTAGTTGCAATACAATTACAATGAATACATCAATTCCTGGTCCCAGCAGCTGCTGGAAGAAGCCACCTATTAAAAAGGCAGTTTATTAATGAAATTGTACATCCAGGATTAATCGGCTTGCGTTTCCCATTTACATTTCTCATTCCACAAGCACTTTTGTTTGCTTAATAGGCTGAAGTAGCTTGAAAATGACACCAACTTAATGCTTTCCCCAATTGCTGCATGCACCGCCAGTAAATTTAATATCTCTTCCCCTCTTTCATTCTCAAGTGCTGCTCTGGGATGAAATCTGGCAGATGCCACCAGGGAAATGCAGGAAGAGGCTGGGAGCGGAGGGGGAAGAATGGGCCCTTCTGATGAGTATGGTGGAACTGGGGAGGGGACTTGGGGGTGGAAATTTCAGTTAGTTGATGAGGTAGTAGCTAACAGAAGAGAGACAGATTTTAGGTATCTAGATAGGCCCACCAGTATGATCACTCATTTTGAGACAGATAGCTAGCCTGATGGTAGGTAGGTAGAAGGAATGCTTGGTGATAAATGAACCAAGAGGGATTGGGGTTTTTTTAATTTTATTTTATTTTTAAAAGTAGGCTGCTGGTAAGGCAACGGTCCTCTGATTTGGAGCTAGTTTCCTTCCCTTGACCAACCAGGGCCTGGATGTATTAACCATCCGGCCATGCGGCAAAGGCCAAGCCATTACTGGAGGGCATTTGCAAGAGACACATTGATGGGATGGATACGTGAGGGATTGGCTGACTACTTATATAGTTGATGGGCTCTTGTTGTTGGAGGCAGTTTGTCCTTAGCTGTTTGGTTAGTCTTGAGTAGAGGATTACATTTTATGATGGAATATGGCTGGTTTGTTTTAATTAGCACAAACGGCCAGAGTCTAGTATGAGCAGTGAACAAAATCTATAGAAAATATAACAATAAATACAAGGACAGTGCCCCCTGCTGGATTCCTTGGAATAACCGTCATGGCATAAATCTATCACTCCTTGGGAACTTGGAAGGGGTGGAGGGACCTGAGGAGTATTACCCCAGATATTGCTGATTATTAGATAACTAGCACTGGTGAAGAGGACAGAGGACTTGTTTGGCAAACAGCACCACCCTAAGCGGAGTTCTTTCCCTTTACCTCATGCCATCTTCCAACAAGGAGAACTGTCTGATGGTTAGAATATGGCAATGGAAGTCAAGACTTCTGGGTTCTATTCATGGCCATTGCATTGGCTTAGAGCGAAAATTTGGACAAGACAAGACTAACGACTTGTCTACACAGATTTATCTTCAGATATGATGTTAAACTGATTTAGCCAAGCCAAGTGCAATAGGCCATGTGGCTACTCCTACTTTTGTTTAAACCAGACTTATTTTGGTATAGTTTAAGTCAATTAGGCATTGGCATAGGCTATCTTTAAATAAACCAATCTCTTAAACTGAAATAGAAGCATACATGCAGGGGTCTGCACCTGTTTAACTAGATCAGTTTAAAGTACAAGTCAAGTCAAATTGGTGTGACTTCTCATGTAGACATGGCCTAGAATTCTCTGGTTCCCCACATGTGAAACAGGACCAATGACTATCATAGATTCATAGAATATCTGGGTTGGAAGGGACCTCAGGAAGTCATCTAGTTCAACCGCCTGCTCAAAGACTATCACTGGTTGGGAGTCTTGTGACATATGTGCCCCCTCATCTCCCCCCCCTCAACACACTGGAAAATGCTGGTTCATCAAAACTGAAAAAGTTTGTCGGAAAGGGTCGGTTTCAATTAATTTGCCATTTCAAAAAAAAAAATTAAATTGTCAAATATCCCACTTGGGCATTTTCTAGATGAAAAAGTTCCATTTCTTGGGTCCAAACAACTTTCTGTTTGCAAATTTTAATTAATAAACATGTAAAAAAAGTTTTAAAAGGTCAAAATTGAAACAAAACATTTCAACTGAACAGATACAAGATTTTTTTTTTTAAACAGGATTTTTGGTTAACGAAAATTTTAGCTTTTTCAACTTTCTGTCTCAATTTGGGGTGGGAACAATGTTCAAAATCTCCATCATTATGGCAAGTCATGGAAACCATTTCCTGCCAGCTCTGGTAATGGCTACATCCTAGCTCCCGGGACTGCATCAAGGCTCAGTGAACTACTGCCTGGGAAGGCCTTTGAGATCTTTGTGTGAAAGGCCAGTCCAAGTGGAACTTGTTCTTAAGGGCTCTGCCCCATTGCTGCCCATTAACTGCTGTGGTGCAAGGATTGAGGCCTAACTGACTTGCTGGGGGATGCCAGAAGCAAAAGGAACGGAGCATCAGTAATAAGCCACCACAGGACATCATCAAAGAGCAGAGAAGCTCAGGCTTCACAAAATCGGGGATTGGTCTTGCTTTGAGCAGGGGGTTGAACTAGATGACCTCCTGAGGTCTCTTCCAACCCTAATATTCTATGACTCTAAGTACGCGTCCATTGTCTAACTATAAATTTGATGAACACACCACATTACTCAGTCCCCAGTGAGACTCATACATGAAAGTCCAGCCTTCAAATGACTCTTTACCAGATGTGTTTCTTTCGCACTCACTCCCTTGCCCAATGGTGGAAGTGTGTGTGGGTCACGACTAATGGACACTGGTGGAATATTAAACCCCAAACTTCCATTCCCAGCCACTGTGCCTGTGCTTAGAGCAAGAGCAGTCGGCTCTCAGCAAGGAGATTGACTTTTGCTGCCGAAGTAATGCGTGTGGAAGAGCAGTCATATACTATGACTTTTTTCCCTTTAATGGAATTTTTCTAGCCAAGCAGGAAGAAAAGACTCCATTAACCATACTACAAAGGCATCTACTTATTAGTATTTTAGCACCGCGACAAAAACATTTCTTGAATCTAATTATTGCTGACAAATATGAAAATTGAAATCCAAGTTAAATTTTCAGCCACAGTGCCTCGCACGGCAGTGGCTCACTGGCTCCCAAGTATTGCAACAACACATTTATTCTGCCAATAGCGCTGCCACAAATTGGATATTTTCCTCTCCCTCCACCATCCCCTCCAACCCCTATACGTTTTGAAGCATTAATTCTGACATATTCATCTCAACGGCCAGTGCCAGGTAACTAACTTTATGTTTACCAGGCACATGCAGTTGATGGATCTAAGCTAAATGCACAGTGGGGGGGGGGGCGGATTTTTTCCTCTTTCTGCTCCCTCCCTCTCTCCTCAATGAGTCATTGCAAATTCCTCATGATATGGGGGATCTGAGAAAAGCCTTGTCAACATATTTCCTCCCCCCCCCGCCCTTTTAAGCGCACTGTAAAAAAATCAATCCCTTTTGTCATTTCGCTCTGCTTGTGTGAATGTTTAATGGATGTCGAGGGAGCTAATGATTGCAGCTAGGAAATTCATTTCAGATTTGCTATTTATAAAGTACTTGGTGCTCAGGTGGGAAATTAACATAAGGAAGGGGGAAGAGACCAAAAAAAACAGGAGACATCACAGGCTGCAGGGCCAGCTGATGGGAAAAGGCCTGACACAGCCCGTTTATAATGTGTTTGATTTACAGGAGCAGAGCTAGAGACAGCCCTCTGCCTCTCAGGAGCAGTCAGCGTCAAGCTGCTTTGTGGGTGAGGATAAGAAAGAGCAGGCACCCAAGGTAACACAGAGTTACCCTTAGGTCTTGTCTATGCTTAAAATTTAGGTCAACTGAGCTATGCCGCTCAGGGTGTGAAAAATCCACACCCCTGAGTGTCAGAGTTATGCCTGCCTAACCCCCTAGGACAGGCAGAGCTACATCGATGGAGAGTGCTTACAGAGAACCCCTTCTGTCAGACTGTCAATGCTACAGGGTTATGCCAGCACAGATACGGAGCCAGAGCTGGGTCGGTATAGTCCACATTGGGTAGTCAAGCCCTCAGCCAAGACGCAGGGTCTTTCTCAGAGTCTGCATGAACTAGATCATGCTCGCATTGACCTTGCATGTGCTGGCCTTACACTCGTTCCCAGGAATGAAAACACACACACACACACACACACACACACACACACACACACACACACACACACACAGTCAGTTCCTCTCACACAACAACCTACACCAGCTCACATTCTCTCTCTGACACACACTCCGCCTCAAACACACACACACATGCTTTCCTCACAACCTCTCTCCCCCTTCCACACACTCTCCCGCCGCATTCAGATACAGGGAGCGAGGGCAGGAGATCCACTAATTGGCTAATTCCCTGGCTGCCAGTTGGGCAGACACACTGACAGCTGGGAGCTGGCTCACTGCCCCTCATGGGATCCAGTCACGTCTGACACACCTTAGAGCCACAGAGCGCCGGCTGCAGCCCCATACCAAACTATGCCAGATACCATCCTTTAGGTCCTACCCATCCCAACACCGACCACCACGTGTCTTCATACAAATCACACACAGCTGCAGGTCTGAAATACTTTAGCCCCATTTTCCTTCTTGCATCATCCGTATGCTCCTCTCCTGGATGCGCCCTCTGTTCTAGCTGGATTAGCTGCAAATCTCCTTTGATTACCCAGTCGCTGTTGAAACAGACAACCTGTTGCCACGTGTTTGATTACTGAATCCCAAGGGAGTTCTCATTTGTAACACAGCCGCATCCAATACAGTCATCTTTACGCACACACAGACACTGAGCTGTTAATTCGTGGTCTTCCAAGTTGCTTTTCACTTTCTGATTTTTTTCCAATAATAGGCTTTGTATGAAGACCTTAAGCTTCTGAAATAAGTCAAAAATGGCTTTTCAGCCATTTACATAAACACAAGCGGATCAGAAGGAATACGCATAGTTTATTTATTTCTTTGGGGGGAGAGGGGGCTTCAGAGCTGGCTGTTAATGTGATGTCAGTGTGGGAAGCCTGAGATGTGCAACTTTGACTTGCAGAAAGTGAGCAATAAATAATGCAATTTCTAATGCTGTACTCGCTGACAATTTGCTTTGGCTCCGGGGATATCCCTGCTGCTAACAAACCATGTTCCCAGCCAGCACCAGTCTTAAATACACCTTATTGCAAGCTAGGTCACTACCGTTAAATCCAGATTGATTTCTATGCCAAATACTGCTGGTGTTATCCCACTATTTGGCCAATTATTGAGAACACTATTTCTGGCTGTGGACATAATGAAGACTTTCATACATGCTGCCCTGTCCCCTTTAATTATTGCATCAGTGCTGCAGGAAGGGAATGTAGCTATTTAAAAAAAAAAGGAAAAAGTCAGGAACTCAGTATTATTCGATGGATTTCCTTCTGCAGGGCAGAAGAAATTGAAAAGGGGCAGGATGGTATTAAAACAACAAATCTCACTTTACTTCACTTTGAGATCCACCCTCTGATTTTCTGGTTGAGTTTCATATTTGGGTCTTTGTTGGCCTTTCAAAAGGCCATTGTCTCCCATTCAGGGTCTTGGCAGATTGAGAGTTTGCCACTGTAACAGTAACAAGATAACTTTGCTGAAACCAGAGTCCCCCTGTGCTAGGCACTGGACAGATGGGAGGAGAGAGTCTCTTCCCCCAAAGAGGTTACAACCTAAACAGGCAATGCAAAGGGAGGAGACAGTAGGGATTATTATCCTCATTTTACAAAGGGGAAACTGAGGCACTGAGAGGTGAAATGACTTGCCTAAGGAATCAGTGGCAGAGCCAGGAAATAAACCTAGATCTCCTGAATCCTAGCCCAGTGCTTACGTACAACACCATCCTTCTTCCTGGCAGTTGGCTACTCTAACCACTATGCTTCCCCACCTCACTCCAGAGGAGCGATAATATGGGCCTCACTTTGAAGTACCTGGAGCCCCACAACTCAGGGTGAAGTCAGTGGTGCTTAGTTCCTCTGGAAATCAGGTCCCAGGTAACCTCACAATGTCTTTGATAGACACTTTTCTGATCATAAGCTCCCTGTGTGATGTGCAGCTTGTTTGCCTTATCGGGGGGAAAGAGAAGAGACTTGCTCATTTGTTGTGCTGAGCGCTCTGAGCTCTTGCTGACGTCAATGGGAGCTGAGGGTGCCCAGTTCCTCCAAAGGGGCGCTCCGCATGTTGCAGCATCGGACCCTTGGACTCCACCACAGCAGCAGTTCTGGTTTGGGGGCAGGGAGATGCTGGTAGTTCGACAATGTCCCCATTTGTGTTTCCTAGGAAAAATGGAGGTGGCAGGGCCAGCTTCGATCTCAGTGCCCTTGGCATTTTAAGGGAAATAGTCCAGCAACCCAGAATTTATTCACGTTGACTCGCTGGGCTCCTGGCTTCTAGACACACCTGCTATGAAACTCCCACCTCCTGCTTGGAACTGCAGCCTTCACCTCTGCCTAGAGCTCTGCATTACAGCTCCTTCGGAGGCCTGCTTGGGCTCCCTCTGATTAGCAGGCTGCACATGCAGGAGAGGGGCGAGTAGGAGGAAGGGAGAGAGGGGAGGATACCAAGAACTGGATATTGTCTATAGTGAGAACAGTTGACGGGACAAGGGGGGGTCAAAGGGCCAATTAATTTACAGCAGCTTTCAGCACTGGACATATTAACTGTAAGCGCATCAAAAATCCATGATATCCTTCTTGGCAGGAGATAAGAGAGAGCGCAGTGAAGACACCACCTCTGATTTATTATTAACCGAGAGCAAGGAGCGCACTTCTGAAAGGAGAAACCAGGCGGCGGCTGGAGCCACAGCTCCCAAACGTGCCAGGATGCTGCAGCACCTGAGGCCTGAAAGCGCCGCAGGACACAACGCCACACATGGGCTCGGCGGCCGTTTGGGGAGGTGGCTGCCTTTAGGGTTATCAGCCCTCCGCTTATCCCAGTGAACTGGGAAGTGAAGGAAGAGGACAGGGCTAGTCAGTTCAATATCATGCCTCTAGGGCCTGAGCGAAACTTTCCAATGGAGTTGGTGGGAGATTTTCCCCTAGTTAAAAGACACAGGACTGCATCAGGGAACTGCAAGCCAGGATCTCTGGGTTTTGTTCCCACCTCTGGGACGGGGGGGATGATGCCAGACTAGAAAATTAAGGCCACGGACAAGAAGCCAGGACTCCTGGCTTAGCTCTGGGAGGGGAATGTGGTTTAACAGTTAGGGTAGGTCAATTGGGAGCCAGGATTCCTGGGGTCTATTCCCAGCTTTGCAAACACCATGCTGTGTAATCCTGAGCAAATCTCCCAAATGCTATTAAAAATCTTAACCCTCTAAACAGGTGGCAACCCCATCCCACCCCTAGCACAGCAGGCACCTGTCCTGACCGGCTCCAAACTTACCTCTCCCTGAGGTTTCCTTTGTATTATCCAGCAAACAGACATTTCACCCTGAACTCATTTCTGAACTTGGCTGGGGCTCCCTGTTACATAGATTCATAGATTCTAGGGTCAGAAGGGACCAATGTGATCATCTAGTCCGACCCCCTGCACAAAGCAGGCCACAGAACCCTACCCATCCACTTCTATAACAAACTCCTAACCTATGCCTGAGTTATTGGAGTCTTCAAATTGTGGTCTGAAGACCTCAAGCTGCAGAGAAACCACCAGCAAGTGACCCATGCCCCACACTGCAGGGGAAGGCAAAAAACCTCCAGGGCCTCTGCCAATCTGCCCTGGAGGAAAATTCCTTCCCGACCCCAAATATGGCGATCAGCTAAACCCTGAGCATGTGGGCAAGACTCACCAGCCAGCACTCAGGAAAGAATTCTCTGCAGTAACTCAGATCCCATCCCATCACCAACCACTAGGCATACTTATCTGGCGATAATCAAAGATCAATTGCCAAAATTAGGCTCTCCCATCATACCATCCCTTCCATAAATTTATCAAGCTTTATCTTAAAGCCAGATATGTATTTTGCCCCCACTACTCCCCTTGGAAGGCTGTTCCAGAACTTCACTCCTCTAATGGTTAGAAACCTTCGTCTAATTTCAAGTCTAAACTTCCTAGTGTCCAATTTATACCCATTCGTTCTTGTGTCTACATTGGTACTAAGCTTAAATAATTCCTCTCCCTCCCTAATATTAATCCCTCTGATATATTTATAAAGAGCAAGCATATCCCCCTCAGCCTTCTTTTGGCTAGACTAAACAAGCCAAGCTCTTTGAGTCTCCTTTCATATGACAGGTTTTCCATTCCTCGGATCATCCTAGTAGCCCGTCTCTGAACCTGTTCCAGTGTGAATTCATCCTTCTTAAACATGGGAGACCAGAACTGCACACAGTATTCCAGGTGGGGTCTCACCAGCGCCTTATATAATGTTACTAACATCTCTGGTCTCCCTCTGCCACGGAGGGATTCTCCACCCTTTCAGGCCTACCTAGTCTAGCTGTCAGCAGCTCCAAGCGTCCTGTCCTAGTCCTTCTATCTAAAATGAGGAGAGTCAGGTGATATCTGTGTTGCTGTGGCACTTCAATGTAGCTGTTCACCATGGAGATGGGAGAGGTTCTCCCATTGCTGTACTTAATCCACCTTCCCAAGAGACGATTGCTAGGTCAACAGAAGAATTCATCTGTTGACCTAGCGCTGTCTCCGTGAGCAGCTAGGTCGGCATGGCTACCTCTCTCCAAGATGTGGATTATTCATACTCCTGAGACACGTATCTATGCTGATGACAGTTTTGAGCATAGACCAGCCCTAATTCACACCTCCAAGCAAATGCCTGAGGTGGACCAGAGGTGCAAGGGCTTCACCTTGCACTGGTGGACATCGATGAGAGTTTTGCATTATCTTCTGTGGGAGCAGGGACAGGTACTGGCTCTCTCAGGGTGAAATTCACCAGCTGGACAGCATGAAGCCTGTGCCCCAGTTAAGTCCCACTTCAGCCTCAGCGGGTGCACACGCCCCTGCACGGGGGTGGATTTTAGCACTGGCCAGAAAACATTTCTGTTTCCTGGAAAATTTTGAAGTTTTGGAATTTATTTTTATTCTGAGGTAGGATGAAACTGAGACCTTTTGAAATTAAGAGAGCAGAAGAGACCCTTCCCCAAACACCCCTGCAAACAACCAACAGCCTGGAATGAGTCAGTCGAAATAAGGATTTGAACCTGTATCTCCCAGGTGCATCCCCGAAACACTGGGCTATTAGCAATTCTGGGGTTTGCTTTTGCTCTCACTCACTTGGACCTGAAATTCCATCCTGGACCTGAGAAAGCTTCCCATTCAGATTGATGCATTTCTGCAAACAAGTTGCAGTTGCAACAACAGTTTGTCCAAAAGATTCCCAAATAAACCTAGTGAATTTCCCCTGAACTAAGCAGAGTCAGTCCACCCTCTGCTGCCACATCTTACATTTGGGAAGGAAAAACAGATGCAGAGAAGCTCTCCCATGATCTCTCAGGTCAGAGGAAAAGTCCCAGTGTGCCTTGCTGGCTACTGAGGGCTGCCGGACCTCGCCAGCACTACTCACAACTCTGTGATGTGATTGCAAGATCTCTGCCAAGTGCAGGCCAGCTCTTCTCTTCCTACTTTATGTTAAACTAGTGTGGAACACAGCAACCCCTGCTAGCTTGACCCAGATCTGTCAACTGATCAGTTCTTTTTCCCCATAAGGAAAAATAAATAAGGATTTTGGTTTTTTAAGCTAAAGCAGCAAGAAAATAAATGAACCAAGGCTTAAAATATTGAATGCACCAAATTAAATCTATGGAAGCAGGGATGGCAAAAGCACAGCCAGGTGCCAGGGAGATCGGGCTGATATATATGCCAGGTAGATTGGGGGCGGGGCAGGGTAAAGGAGGCAGTTTGCCTCAGGGGAGGTTATTTCATAACAGGCTGATGCAGAGTTTCATGAGCTGAAGCAGTTGGTGCTGGTCATGATCAGACACAGGAGTAGATGGATCTCTGTCTAATCAAGTTTGGAGGTTTATACAGACACCTATGGGATGACAAGTCTTCCAGAAGGACAATTAGAGATTATGATGATCAGATCTTGGGTCTTTTATCTGCTTCCTTTGTTCCACTCTGGCTCTAGGAAACTTGCCACATCTCCCCTACTGGGCATAAATTGACCTAGCTGATCTCTATATCACTGCCCCTGCAGCCCCTGGCAAAAAGAGGGTGAAAGAGTGTAGCAGGTGCACAACACCCTCTGGCCATTCCCAGCTGGTAGAAGGCACTGCGGGAGCTGTTACTAGTTCACAGAATGTAGAGCAGCTCCCAGGCTGTTCTAAACTCAGCTGAGACTGGGGCCAGTGTTAATCCAGCCTGAAGATCAAGGAGTCATAATCAGCTCCCTTAAGCATCTTGCCTTTTTCTGCTGTGTCCATTCAACTACCTGACTCTAGCTGTAGGGCTTTGGCCATATATATATGTCAAGAGATTTTTATTGCTGGTGAAAGATACCAGACTAACATCCGATGGCCCCTGGTGGGATACATGCATGGACTCCAGCATGGCCAAAGCCTTGACTCCAATATGCAGCTGGAGGGTGTGGACTGCATGCTGGGTATTTCAGGAGTTATGGGGCGGGAATCCTCCCTGTTGCTAGGCTGTTCTGCAATAGTCCCGCTGGAATGGAAATGTGCAGATCCACAAACTCTTCTGGCTCACATCTGCCAGCCACACCACAACCCCCACTCCTCAACACACACACACTGCATGTGGTACCCAAACCCCACCCCTTTCTGAGGTAGAAGAGCATTGGGGTATTTCTGAGGGAATAAATCCTATCACCCAGTTTGCTAAGGGAGCAACATCCCAGAGAGGAACAGGCCCAACTAATTGGTGGATTGTGACATTCCACCCAGGGGGTGACGGTGCTTCAACCACAGGGATCTGAGAAAATTTCACTGCCCTGACACCAGTGCTTCATTTGTGCTGAGTCCTGGCAGCTACATCTAGGCTTGGCAGTTAATAGCCACAGCACCTCTGGGCTTGGCACATCAGTTATGAAAGTAAAAAGAAAGGGCTGGAGCCCCGGCACCTCTTTCATTGCAAATGAAGCACGGCCTGACACCACCGAAATAAAAGCTAAATTCCAGCAGAGCTTGCTGGTGTTGAGTAAACCAGCTGGAGGTTCACACAATTCTTGTTGCAGTCTCTGGAGCCCAGAGAGGTTTTTTGGTAACGTGTCCCCATATGGAAAGATTTTTATCTAAATTCACCACTATCCCCCTGCTTTTAGCGGACTTTGGTCTGGATTCCAAACTCATGCAGGTGGAATGTACTGGGACTGGGTGTGTGAGATGCCTACAGTGCGCTTGGCAATGGTTAGGCAATTGGTGTGCCAAGACCATTGCTTGTTGCTCTGAGCGGTGTTGTGTCACTGTTTCCTTTACTCCCCTATCTGCCTGTAGCCACCTGTTGTCTCTTGTCTTATATTTAAGCCTGTAAGCTCCTAGGGGCATGGACCAGCTTTTTGCTCTGTGTTTGTAGAGCTCCTAATGCAGTTGGGTCCTGCTTCATGACTGGGCCTCTTAGGTGCGACTTATTTATTATGTGTGTTGCAGTAACAACAATGGGAACCCAAATCAGCAGATTCCACACAGCTCTATTGCCCGCTACCAGTCAAAGGTCTTTATTTACAGAACCTCACAGCCTTCCTCCATGCCACCCCGCCAATCCATCCAGACACCTCCATGCCCTCCCTCCATGGTAGTATGAATGAATTTACCCTTACCATTCCCCTGTGAGGAAGGAGTGTGTGACCATCCCCATGTTACAGATAGGGAAACCGAGGCACAAAGAATTATGAGAGATGCATGAGGTCTATGGCAGAGCCAGGAATTGAAACCCAGTCTCCTGTACCTCAATGTGGTGCCTTATCTACAAGACCCTCTTTCTCCTCAATGTACCTTGGTCTCAAGGATGCCCTTTAGAAACGTGGTCTATTTCTTTTTTCATGTTTTAATCCATTGGGCCTAAGGAATGTGCCAATTATTCCCATCATCAGCCTCATTTCAGAGGTGTGTGGTACCCACCCCCCTTATGAAAGCTGTCAAGAATGGCAGATGCTCAGCTAGTCTCAAAAATCAGGCCAACTGACCAGTAAAGACCATCCTGTGTGACCATAGGCAGGTCAGTTAGCCTTTGTACACCTCCATTCCCCATCCGTAAAACTGGGATATCTCCAGGGCTGTTTTGGGGATAAATACACTGAAGATTGTAAGATGCTCAGTGCCTACAGTTGTGGGTACCAGATAAGCACCTTAGATAGGTTAGATAGATAGAGCATCGGGGATGGTGTAGATAATACCCAATCCTGCCTTGAGTGCAGGGGACTGGACAAGATGACCTCTCGAGGTCCCTTGCAGTCCTATGATTCTGTAACTTCTTTCCTCTTCTGTGCTATAACTGGGTTATCTAATCCTATACATATCAATTATTATTATTAGCTATTAAGCTGCTGTTGAGGTGAATATCAAGTTTTATTGACCTGAGCGGTAAATATTGACTGAAGTGAAACTAAATCTAATATTTTCTTCAAGGGACAATAAATCTTGATGCTTACAGAAAGAAGTCGATATCTGTGATATATATTTTTTAAAAAAAACACAGACATTCATTGGTAGTCATCTTGCAGCATACATTGCCAAAGGATTTTTTTCCCCCCTTCTGAATCTAGTGTGACTTTTTAGCAGGAGGCTGGAACAATTCCCATTCTCAGCAGATCAGGACAGAAAGAGACATGTGTCACTCACCAGCCCACCTAAAATCCATAACACATGTATGAGGTTTGCTGACAGCTGTAGTGTATTAGCATAATCTACTGGTGAGTGTGCACTATATGTACCCCTTTATGCCCAATCCACAGAGAACAGGAGTCTGTTATGGGGCTAGCTAGGGAACCTTGCTTCTTCAGCTAAAGCTGTAGCAGCTGATGCTTTAAGCTCTGGGTGTCCCCAGGTCAGTCTCCAGAGTGTTGGCCAACATAACAGCCATTGAAATGAGGCTAGGGATCATAACTGACTGCAGGAGCAAGAGCAGAACCCAGTTCTAGAACTGGTCAAATAAAAACTTGTTGGAGGATGTGGGGGAGGAAATTAAAAAAAAAAAAGTTAATTTTCCAAAACACTTTTTAAAAAAAAATGTTTAACCTGCTGTACCCAGGCCTACTAGTTCCAGTGCACCAACCTCTAATACATGAGCTAAAGAACTAGGGGGCAGGTTTTCCGACGTCTTGGAGATTTGGAATTGTTGAGATTTTGACTTTTTTTTCCTGTTCCAAATCAGGACAAAGTCAAAATCTCCAAACAATTTTGAGACAGACTTCTAGACCAGCTCAGTCGGCACATTTCATTTCCAATCATTTCCAAGTGTTGCAGTTTTCATTAGTTTTCTTATCTTTGTTGAATACTGGACATGAACTTAAATTTCTTAACAAAACATTCTTTTGAACTGAAAAAAGCAGAACTTCAGTTTCAAAACTGTCAAAGCAGAATTGTTGAGACAATTTCAAAAAACTCTCCCTCTCCCCCACCCCAAGTTTTGAAAACTAACCCTTTCCTGTATCAGAGGGGTAGCCGTGTTAGTCTGGATCTGTAAAAGCAGCAAAGAATCCTGTGGCACCTTATAGACTAACAGACGTTTTGGAGCATGAGCTTTCGTGGGTGAATACCCACTTCTTCAGATGCATGTGGTGGAAATATCCAGGGGCAGGTATATATATGCTAGCAAGCAAGCTAGAGATAACGAGGTCAGTTCAATCAGGGAGGATGAGGCCCTGTTCTAGCAGTTGAAGTGTGAAAACCAAGAGAGAGGAGAAACTGGTTCTGTAGTTGGCAAGCCATTCACAGTCTTTGTTCAATCCTGAGCTGATGGTGTCAAATTTGCAGATGAACTGAAGCTCAGCAGTTTCTCTTTGAAGTCTGGTCCTGAAGTTTTTTTGCTGCAGGATGGCCACCTTAAGGTCTGCTATAGTGTGGCCAGGGAGGTTGAAGTGCTCTCCTACAGGTTTTTGTATATTGCCATTCCTAATGTCTGATTTGTGTCCATTTATCCTTTTCCGTAGAGACTGTCCAGTTTGGCCGATGTACATAGCAGAGGGGCATTGCTGGCATATATTACATTGGTGGATGTGCAGGTGAATGAACCAGTGATGGTGTGGCTGATCTGGTTCCTAACCATTCCTAACCAGATCAGCCACACCATCACTGGTTCATTCACCTGCACATCCACCAATGTAATATACGCCATCATATGCCAGCAATGCCCCTCTGCTATGTACATCAGCCAAACTGGACAGTCTCTACGGAAAAGGATAAATGGACACAAATCAGACATTAGGAATGGCAATATACAAAAACCTGTAGGAGAGCACTTCAACCTCCCTGGCCACACTATAGCAGACCTTAAGGTGGCCATCCTGCAGCAAAAAAACTTCAGGACCAGACTTCAAAGAGAAACTGCTGAGCTTCAGTTCATCTGCAAATTTGACACCATCAGCTCAGGATTGAACAAAGACTGTGAATGGCTTGCCAACTACAGAACCAGTTTCTCCTCTCTCTTGGTTTTCACACCTCAACTGCTAGAACAGGGCCTCATCCTCCCTGATTGAACTGACCTCGTTATCTCTAGCTTGCTTGCTAGCATATATATACACCTGCCCCTGGATATTTCCACCACATGCATTGAAAGAAGTGGGTATTCACCCACGAAAGCTCATGCTCCAAAACGTCTGTTAGTCCATAAGGTGCCACAGGATTCTTTGCTGCTTTAACCCTTTCCTGTAAAGGATGTTGAATCAGCATTTTCCAACAACAAAACAAACAAAAAAACATTTTGGTGAAAAACTCCCTAGCAGCTCTACTGGTAACATTCAGTACAATATTTACATTTTAAAATGTGCTATTCAGAGATTTCCTGGTTATGCTTCATCTCTGCCCTCGTGCACATGGCTCTGCTATCCTCTCCACCACCCTCGGACATGGCTCCCCAGTGCCAGTTAAGTCATTTTTACAACTGCGATCCATGCAACTCGTCTGGTTCTAGAGCACCAAACGCAGTCACCAATGGATCCTGATGACAGGAAGCAGGACCCAAGCTATTGCTTTTCCTTCCCCTGGAACGCCGAGTGAATTTGCTGCCCCTTGACCACACCAGAGGAAGAACCTTGTTTGGAATTCTGCTGATGCCAGGGATACTTAATGGCAGCTAAGTGAACTCGGTTTGGTGATCAGGGTGGGACTATTTTGGGGGGTGATCTGAATGCATCCTCTCGCAGCCATCTGTATACGCTGAAAAGGGAGAGATTACCAGACACAGAAAATGAGATAGCAGGAAGAGGGGTATCAAAAAGGAATAGGGAATCAGACCAAACTGATCAGAAAACATTAACAGGAACAAACCTTCCTAAGAGGAAACGCTCCAATTGCTAGAAAGAGAAATAGGGGAGAAAGCAGCAACACCCTTCAGGCTGGGTCTAACTCAGGAGCAGGGAGGAGTGTGCTTAAGGGACAGCTCCTTCTGCTTGCCACTGACTCCACGGAAATCACAATCTCTTACCAATCAACCTCAGCCCTTGGTAGAGGCCAGAGCCCTAGGGAGCTAATCATCTACCGTCCCCCCTATCTCTTCTCCATTAATCAGCACTGATACAGAGGAAATTCTCTTCTGCACAAAGCTTGGAAGCAGGGGGAGAGTTACAAACCTGCTGTGGGCACTAGACACCTTTTCAAGAAGAAAAAAAAAGGCAGGAAGTAGCAGCCCCGGCAGAAGGAGCCAGCTTAAAGAGAGAGAGGAAGAGAAAAATGCCTTGGAATGTGAACTGCATTCTAAGTAGCCCCAGAGGATCAATGCAATAGGGGTGGATCATTGCATGCCAGACCACAGTCACCCAAGAGTGGTGGAAGTTTGATCCAACAGCGATTGCTGGCAGACTGGCATTTCCTCCTCCTCCAAATAAAACAAACAAGTGGCCTGACAACACTGCCATATCCCCGCATCAGCTTTGGTGCTTGAGATTAAAGATAGCTATTTTTATATCTGATTTCAAAGTTGACTTGTGGACCAGGCGACATCCATCACTGGGAGAGCTGGGCAAAGGGCACCCAACTTCCCCTCACTCCACTAAAGCGGTCAATGGCATGCACAGAAAAATGCAGAGAGCAACATGTAGAAAACACTGTCCTACAGCATGACATGCCCTGGAATCATAAGGAAAGGGACGAGATGACCTGTGAGCTTGAGTTCTGCTGGCTGGTGGACTCAGGCTACTTTGGTTGCACTATGGTATGTGTTTCTTGCACAAATCTGGCTCACACCAAGAGGCCAGCACAGCCCTTGGGGTCTCAAATGCAGGCAACCCTCTGCTTTAACCTCTCCAGGGAAGGGAGCAGACAGCCAGAAGCCTGCCGCTTGCCCTTGTTAAACATCTGGGGCCAAACCCTCTGCTAGCATAAATGTACAACGAAGTCAATGAAGCTACACTGACTTCCACCAGATACGGACTCAGCCCTTAGTATCCAAGAGCACCCCTCAAAACTACCTCCATGCACAGGGCCCCAGAGCTCGGGAATTCCCAGCGCATGGTACTCAGAATCCTCCCTGGTGCCTTGTATGCTGGGTAAGGCCAAACCAGTGCGGAGAGAATGGGAGGGGGATTTACTGTAACCCATAAGCCAGGGGTGTCATTTGCTATGGGGCAAAACTTGGCAGGATATAACATAATCACGCATTTTTGCCAAAAGCTGGGAGTGGGTGGCAGGGGAAGGATCAGTCAACTGCCTGGTCTGTTCACTCCCGCTGAAGCACGTGGCATTGGTCACTGCTGGAAGACAGGATTCTGAGCTAGATGGACCTTTGGTCTGACTCTATAAGGCCATTCCTATGGTCTTACACATCAGCTGACCCAGCAGTGCCTTTCCCCCCAGAATTTTTCTGAAGTTGACCCCTGCAAACAGCCCTGCCCTCAGGGGGCAGCAGCAGAGCCAGACTGAGGGACCCAGCAGCAGGGGGAAGCATTATGTAATAAAGTGGCACCTTTATGCCACCTGCAAAAGGCAGTTCCCTCTGAGCAACCAGGCCAGGAGGGCGCCTCCAACTGGCTGCAAGGAATCCAGGCAAACTGACACTGGCTCCCCAGAGCAGCGCAGGGTGGGGAAGCAGCTGGGTCCCTTTTTCCTCGCCGGCAGCCTCTTTAAAAGGCAATACCCGCTTTGCCCCAGGCTGGGAGGTTACATAAGAGCCCCCGGCTGACTCTGCTGCAGGCGCTAAGACCCCCAGGGGGGACGGCTGCATTAAGACTTCATCAACTCGATTGACCTCAGCAGAAGGGGCAGAGCGGATTACCAGCAAAGTAGTTAATCAAGTGCATGGAATGACCTTGCGAGCGGAAACACAGAGCGAGCCAGACACAGGGGGACAGAAGGGACCGTCTCTTGACTCCGCCCCGCCCAGTATCCCCAGCCTCACACCAGCCTTTCGCAGCCTGTTGGATGCCGCTTTCCTAGCGGAATAAAGTTGCTGGGCTCTGGAGGACACAGGGGTTCAGCGCGCTGGGGGCGGAGTGGATGGGTGCGTTACCTCGCTGTCCTCGACTCAATCTAACACAGCAAAGCGGGGGGGGGGGCAGATCGGAGGATGAAGGCTGCTGCAGGCGATGGTGCTTATTAATAATACAAGGCAATCAGTGTGCAGACATCGCAGAGATGCCAGAGCAGCGCGCTACAGCCCCGCAGCACCCCCCCCCCCCGGCTTCCTTTCTAGCCGTGCCCAGAAGGATGCAGCAGCGCCGGGGGCTGGGACGGGAGCTTCTCCCGGGACCCCGCAGCTCTGTACGGAAACACGCGGAGAACTTCGCAGCGCGGGGCGGACGCGCCGCGGAGCCGTTTAGCTTTCGCAGAGGTTCGCCCCCCCGCGCCCCCACTGAGCCAAGCAGCCCCCTAACCCCTCTACCCCCCCGGCCTAAAGCATCTGTCCACAGCTGCTGCAGACTGACTCATCCAGCCAGGGTGGCGGAAGCTGCCAGCCGAAATCTCAGCCCAGACCCCGCTCTCTGGGGTTCATACGAAGCGCCCACCCAGCTCCTGCTTGAGCGGTCGGCTGGCTTTTTTGCAATGGGGGAAGTTTAGAAATCCATCATCCAAGTTTCCTTTCTCCCCTGCAGTGGCAGGCAGCGCCTGAGCGCTAGACAGTGTCCCAACGTGCCTCCATACGGGGCAGGGGGGGGTCTCTATAGACAGGGGTGCGCCGAGCACCCTCCAGTGAGTGATGCACCAGGCATCCCCCTGCAGAAACGGGCACTCGCCTCTCAGCACCGGCTCGCCAGCAGCTTCAGCCCGGAGTCTCCGCTTTAAACCCACTCCCCTACCTGCCCAGAAGTGCAAGCCGCGCAGCGCACCCCAGCTCCGCGCCCGGCGCAAGCCCTACCTTGGAAGAGGAATAACGCAGCCAGCCCCGCGAAGATCACCCAAGAGATAGATCGGTGCATTTTTCTTTTCTTCTCGGGGGTTGTTGTGGTTGTTGGTTGTCCCGCCTCCCCCTCGCCTCGCTCCCCTTCCCCGGCAGCTCTCGGTGATTCTCAAGCTGGCGGGGAAAGGTTTAAATCCAGCGTTTCTCCCCCACTCGCGAAGGACGCTTCTCACTCCGTAATTATCTCCCCTAGTACTGGGGCAGCAGGCACGTTCTGCAAGCCGGCCATGGCCAACCCTCCTCCGCCGCGCAGCCATTGGTTCCGAGCCAGGGATTGGCAGAGGTACCCCCCCACCCCCCCGCACACACACACACACACACACACACAAGGATCATTCACCCAGCGAATCGGGCCAAGAGACACGTGCCTACGGAGATGGAAGAACACACGCCAGGACTAGGCTTGGGTTCCTTAAAGCCACGGGGGCTGATACCTTGAAAAGGTTTCCCTTATAGGCAGGGTTTACAGCTTGGTTTAATGCAGTGGTTCACAAACTTGTGTACTGGTGACCCCTTTCACACAGCAAGCCTCTGCGTGCGACCCCCCCAATACATGAAAGACACTCTTTGATCTATTTAACGCCACTATCAATGCTGGAGGCCAAGTGGGTTTGGGGTGGAGGCTGACAGCTCACGACCTTCCGCTTAATAACCTCACAACCCTCTCAGGGGTCCCGACCTCCAGTTTGAGAACTCTTGGTTTAATGGCTCTCAGCACCCTCAGGCCAGCTCTGCCAAGGTGGAAACTGGGGCACTGGAACAATGGGGGGAGTGGCCCACTCTAGACATTGGTCCAATATCCCTGCCTAAGTGCCTCCCTTTCCACATTGGGCAGTGGGAAAACAGGAGGGCTGGGAGCTGCTCTTCCAGCATCTTCAAGGGATATTTTCCTGCTCAGTGAAACTTTCAGACAGGAGGCCAAAATTTCATTCGTCTGCCCATTTTCCTTCCCTAAGGAAGCGAGACCAACCACACACACATACACATCAGGGCTGACACTAAGGGGGTACAGGGCTCTGGGCAAATCAGTCTGTCTGGCCCCCATGCTAAGCCCCCAGGCTGGCCTGGTCCCCCAAACTCCTAATCCCACCCCCTGGGCCAGCCTGGCCCCCCGCATGACACACGTACACTGAAGCACAGGGCCCCCCAAAGCGCAGGGCCCAGACCAGTCACCCCAATTCACCATACACCAGGGATGGCTCTGCACACACCCCCCCATACCCTTGTTGTTTCGAAAATAGCCACCAGCTGATTCTTCCTGCCTCATTCCTGTCTAAAACACCCCTGTGAATCTGGACCCTGCGTCAAGAAACACTGGTTTAAAATGCTGCGTGCAGACATGGCACCTGGGCTTTGACAATCCGGTCAGCAGCTCCAGTTCAAGCCTATAAAGAAGCTTGGGGTTAAAGGCAAGCTGCCAACCCCAGTTAAAAGCCAAGTGACTATTAGTATGTCTACACTGCAGTAAAAACCTGAGTCTCAGAGCCTCGGTCAACTGACTCGGGAGCTGGTCACTCCAGCCAAAGCCCAAATGTCTACACTGCATTTCTGAGCTCCGCAGCCCAAGCACCATGAGTCTGGGTCATTTGCAGCTGTACTGCAGTTCTCTCATTGCAGTATAGATGTACCCTATGTCTTCACTGTGGATTTAACCAGAGTTAGCTAACCAGAGTTAAGCACTTTTTTTTTTTCCTGAAGACAGACCCTGTGTTGTTTTTTTTACTGAAGACAGACTCTGAGTTTAGCAAAGCTCTTCAGGACAGGCCCATCTCTTAACAGCCATGTATGGGGCTCTGATCTAAGTCACCGCGTGTATGTACAGCGCCTGGCACAGTGGGGCTCTGATCTCAGTTGCCATGTATACGTACAGCGCCTGGTGCAATGAAGCCCTGAACTCAGTTGCCACATGTATGTACAGCACAATGAGGCTCTGATCTCAGTTGTCACGTGTATGTACAGCACCTGGCACAATGGGGCCCTGATCTCAGTTGCCATGTGAATATACAGTGCCTGGCACAACGGGGCCCTGATCTCAGTTGCTGTGTGTATGTACAGCACCTGGCACAATGGGGCCCTGATCTCAGTTGCTGTGTGTATGTACAGCACCTGGCACAATGCGTCTGTGGTAAGCATGCCAATTAATGCCAGCTGTGCTGCGAGTGTAGTCAGGAGGATGCCTGTCTCCCTGGAACTGACAAGGAGTCAGTTGAGTCGCTTCTGAGATGATCTCTCCCCCTTCCCTGAGCAGATAATGTCACTTCCCTCTTCTGTCGTTCCACTGGCCCCCCACCCTCAGTAATTACTCTAACCTTCTCATCCTTCTTCTTGAGATCCCGCACAGCCCCAGATCTGCTCCCCCTGTGCTCTGCCAATGACACCAGCCTCAATGCTGCATCATTTCCTCGATGCTTAACACGTTTACTCTCACCTTCCCCCTTGGCATGGAAGAGCTTCCCAAACCCAGTGTGCCAAGCTCCTCACCCTCTATTCTTTCCTGAAGACACACTCCTTTCACAATGCCCACCCCCACTTACCCATGCCAGAAGACAGCCTCCACCCCCTTATACAAGAGGCAATGAAGTGACAAGGAATAAATAGAGAGGGGGAGGATGGCTTTATGCTTACAATACTGGCCTGCAATTCAGGGGAGAAGGGCTCAATTATCAGCTCTACTATAGACTCTGTGGTACTTTGTGCAAGTTACTCCACCCCCTGTGCCTCAGTTTTCCCCCTCTGTAAAATGGGGCTCATTCCCTAACTCTCAGGATAAATTCGCTAATGTGTGAGATGTTCAGGTACTGTGGTGATGGGGGCTGTAGAAACACAAGGATGTGATAAACATTCCAAGGGAACTCCTTCACCTGGGCCTCCCAGTGGGCCGTAGCTGTGGTTTGATCACATGGGGAAATTGACTGCATAGCTTTATCGGAATAACTCCTCCGATAGGCACTATTCTGGAATTTATGCCTCAAGGTGGGCACTTATTCCAGGACTGGAGTAATTATTCCAGAATAGTGTCCACCTGGGGAGTTATTCCAGCATAGCTGGAGCAGAATAATGTGTCCTCCTGTAGCTAAGCATGACCCTTCCCCTGATAGACAAGCTGTCCAACTGGGTTGGAGCAGAGACAATCTTGTCACTCACGTTCTGCACATGCCTGAGTACGTTCTTGGTGCTTAAGAAATTGCTCATTTTCCTCTCTCTGCTAGGGTCCGCTGCAGCCCGCTCCCAGTAGGCAGGAGTGACACAGACCCTCACCACTCTCCTCTGCTCCACCCCAAAGATAATGGCAGCACCATGCCCTGGTCCAGCCAAAGCACAAGAGCATCATGGGAGGTGCTGACACATAGATTACAAGGGAGCTCGCAGGGTACATCATTGCCTGCGAGAAAAGAGCTCCGGGCACTGCCATGGCTGGCCCAGCTCTACTGACTCGGACTTAAAATTGGAGTGTAGACATTTGGCCTCAGATGAAGTATGGACCCAAATGTCTACACAGCAACTTTGAGTCCGCAGCCCAAGCCTTGCGAGCCCGAATCTATTGACTCTGGCTCTGAGATGCAGTGCCGGAAGTTTTTATTGCTGTGGGGGACAGGAGAAGGGCCTTTTGTGGTGCCGGAGGAGGGGCGGGGGGCAGAACTCCTAGAGGAGCCAGAATATAGACAACTGCACTGAACTAACACCAAGGACTTCACAGAAACTGTTGCATCTCCTGTGCTGCAGGTGATCGCACACCCTGTACCACATGCTTAGCAAATCCCAGGCCCCAGGGCTTCTGAAATCCAGTCTGCCTTCAGGATTTAGTCAGTTGTGGAGGGCCAGATGCTGATCTCTGTTACGCTGGGAGAAACCCTGAGGTACTCAGCTACAACAGCAAGGAGGGCCAGATAAACTCAACTGACGTGAATGGAGTGACTCTGGCTTTACTCTTTTTTTTTAGGACAAGAGTAACCCCTAAAACCCCCCAACTGTGATTAGGGCCCCTTTGTGCTAGATGCAATACACGCATACAGTAATGGACGGTCTCTCCCTGAAGAGCTTACAATTTAAGTAGACAAGTCCGAGAAAAACTGGGAAACAGAAGGGTAAATCCTTGGCTAAAGTCAGACAGCAGGTCAGTTGCCAAACTGGGATAAGGACCGGGGCTACCTGCTTCCCAATCCTGCGTCCCATTCCACTGGACCATACTTCATCAGGCTTTACATGGGGGGGGGTAATAGAGATTAGTGGTACTTAAACAATGATTTTTCAAGAAGGCACAGAGATTTCCTATTGAAAGGGTCCTTTAATGCTTTTCAAATTGCAGGGGCCATCCCATTGTTCTGTGTTTGTACAAGGGGGTCTTGACCCTTAACAGAAGCTCTTAAACAATACAAATGATAAATACATAAAAATAATATTTCTTAGTGAATGCTCACTATTTTCCTTAGTGGCAAGAACAGTTCATATCACTTGGGCTGACTCATAGCTCCTTAAACAGCATTATGCTCACAAAAGTGGTGATGGGTGTGTGTGTGTGTGAAGATGAGGTTTCATGTTTATTATCTTTCAGAGACTTCCAGATCTGAGCTGTTCGTTTTGCAATTCAAGAGATTTGGCTGCGAAATCTCAAGACAATCCAGCTGTGTTTCTCACTGTCTCTTCTGTGACCATCTCCTATAAAGATGCTTAGAATCAGATCTGGGCCAGCAGTTCTGTGGAGGAAGCGTGAAGCACAACAGAATCTAGCTCACTCTTCTAACGTCACATTGGCAATGCTGACCATACAAAACTCTTGTTTTGGTCAGTAAGCAAAGCGGAGATGACTTGATTGCATTCAAGCAAGAGAGAGGGCCCCAGAGCCTCTGTGGGTGTAACAGGATTGAAGGCATATGGATCTCTGCCAATTTATTCCAGATAAGGAACTGGATTCTAAGTCGTTAACATAAGACTCTTTTCACATAATGTTTCTGATTAGAGCTGAGTGAAACCAGCACATTTTCTTATTTTCCCCCACTAAATTTGCTGACAAAATACTTGCAGTTTTGTCCTTGTTCCAGGATATTTCATAACTCCTAAAGTTTTATGCTGGATGTAATTTTGTTTCTTTTTTTTTTAAATTTTGTATGTTTTTTTTTAAGGAATCAGAGGAAGAGGTGTGATGGGGAGCTGTGTGAAGTGGTGGGTTGTGCATTAAAAAGAAAAGGAATATTTCAAAATCTCATGCTCTTACTTTTGAATTTTTACTCAGACCAGTTGCACCTGCAAGCAAAGAAATGAAAAGAAAATTCACTTCCTCCCGCCACAGGGAATTGCATGAGTTTTTCAAAATTGAAAGAAAAAACACACTAATCTCACAGGTTCTGAAGCATTCATACTTTCTGGGCAATGTGTTGCAAATCTGAGCAGGACCATGCAAATACCACCACCTCTAATTTTATTTAAACACCAATTCATTCTTGGTCTGTTGGGCGCACCACCTGATCACATTCCGTCTGATTCTCCCCTGGCCTGCCTCTTGTGCAGTCATTTACTGGCCCAATGGATGCAAAATATTACCACTGTCATCTGATGGCATTTTACATGCACTTTGTGCTAATATACATGAGTCAGCAAAGTGCTTGGAAATGGGAAATCAGGTCCATTTTGACGGCTCAGCTAAACCAAAGGAGAGTATACCTACGCTCTGGGATTGGAAGTAGACGATTGAAATGCCAGAAGATTTTTGCAGCCAGGTTCCAGCACATGAATAAGCAAAATGGGGCTTCCTGTAGCTGAAGTATCTTTGCTTCCCAGCTTATCCCAGACTTGGAGCTACAAATATGGTATTAGGGTGTGTGGCTTTAAGGGCTGAGCTTCCAAGACACAGAGGGGAATTGTGAAGTTCTTGTTGTTATGAAGAGCCATTTGGGACAAGACATTGATTAGTGCAGAGTTCTTGCAAGGGGCAAAGAATCATAGAATATGAGGGTTGGAAGGGACCTCAGGAGGTCATCTAGTCCAACCCCCTGTGCAAAGCAGAGCCAACCCCAACTAAATCATCCAACCAAATTTTTCCCCAGATCCCTAAGTGGCCCCCTTAAGGATTGAACTCACAATCCTATCCCTCCTGAACACTTCAGCCACCCTATAAGACAAGCTCAGAGGCACACTAGAATGCAAATGCATGAGTCCTGCTGGCATCCAAAGGGAGCCATCAGTAGGGGACTAAAACACTGGTCATGGCAGAGACATGTCCTCCTTATCCCAGCACAATGGCTGCATCTGTAATTGGACAGAGACTAGGTAACTCTTTACTGCTTCTCGCAGTCAGTCCTGATGCAGATACTGGGCCCCATTCTGGTCTCGCTGCTGTCTTTTACTGGTGTAACTCCTTTGACATCAACGCCTGATTGAGACATTGGTAACAAAGCAGAATCATGTGTATTCTTTCCAGCTGAGCCCCCCTAGACATGTTCTCTGTTTGCAGAGTTATTAATCTGTGAATGGTTAATGTGTGTTTTGATATGATAAAAACTATAGTCTCTGCAGAGCAGCGCTCTGGTGCTAGCTACTGGAAAGAGCTTCTGCGATTCATCCTGCAGGGAGCCAGGCACTCCCGTGAGCTGATGAGCACCCTCAGTCCTCTCTGGCTTTGCTGAGAGTCAAGAACAGTTGGTACCTTGCCAGACTGAGCCCGCCTAGGAGGAGTGTTTGTAGCCATACCCCATCTGGAAAAGTCATGTGACCAGGAGACACCTAGCCAGGGAGTTATAGGGGGTCAAATGATGGATGTTACAGTGCAGGTGCATGGGGGGGTGGAAAGTGGGTAGAAGAGACCCTTACATCTCTCCCCCACCGCCAACACTCCTGTGGAGCAGACAGCCATAATTTGGGCTGCTTGTGCTCTGGAGGCTAGACTCTGCAAGATGTCCTCAGCAGGAGATCGGGGCACTCAGCACATCCTGGAAGGGTGGCCAGGAAGTAGAAGGTGGTGGATGACCCGGCATCGCTTATCAGCCCACAGTGCCTGTGTGGGGCCTTGCCTATGTTCCCCCTTAGCAGAAGCTGGTAGTTATGGGGGAGCATAGACAGTAGAACTGGCTGGAAAACCACATTTCCATCCCATGGAAAATGTTGAGGTTTTGTAAAGAAAATACTCGTGATTCAGGGTGAAAAATATGAATCACAAGTATTCATATTTTCATGGGACAAAAATTTTGATGGATTCCATTTAGGGCAAATTGAAACCAATTTTGTTTGGCTTGCCAGCTGCCCACTGGAAAGCTCTTATCAATTTCACCTTTGCCATGGCAGTCAGAAAATGAAATTGACAAGAGCCTACCAGGAGGCAATCAAGAGCAAAGCACCCCAACTCCTAGCCTCCCTGCTACTCCAGGCAGGGAGAAAGTGAAACTGAGAGGAGCCTTCTAACTGAGCAGCCAGGGAGCCGTCATTTCATTTTTCCTAATGGAAAAAATCAACATTTTTCAGCAAGATCAAAATTTTCCCATGTAAAATTTCCAGTGTGTGTCCAAGTTGAAAATCAATCCAATGGAAACGTCCTGACTTGCTCAAGTAGACTGAATCTGTCCCACAGGGCAGGCAGATGCTGCCACAAACACTGTGACCCTAGAGACATCATGCCCATCTTTGGTCTTCCCAGATAGGACGACTCCAGCCCTGCTCAGGTGGTGTGCCTGAAACTTGGCTTTCACTGGATTCAAAGAACAAAGTGAATGGTTAAACTTTCTCTCCTCACAGCACTTTGAACTATACAGCTCAAAATAAAAATGCTGGGAGCCGGACACAGCGTGAAAGCGGTTTGGATTGCAGGTCTTGGAAGGAACAAGAAGAATCAAGAGTGACAGTTAAAGGCTGAGTATAGCCCGCGTACACTCCTTGTTCCATGATGCACAGCAGGACTGAGAGGCAAGGTGCTGGAAGGGGAATTGTTGGAAGCAAAGGGCAACATTTCTAAGGAACAAGATATTTTGCACATCTGGGCAATAAGGCTCTGCTCTCCACCAGCCACAACCTGGATTCAAGCCCCTGACCTAGAGGAGAAAGTCTCTATAACCTCTGACAGCTCCCCACTGCTGGCCTTGAACAGAACCATCAGGCGCTTTTTGCAGGGGTTTCTTTGGGACTGCCCAAGGCCCATGGTGAAGCAGAGGGAGCAACAGTCAATGTCTTTGGACTGGATTCAGCACCATCATGGTCTTTCCATTGACTTAAATGGGGGTTGCATCAGGCCTTTTTCCAGCAAACTGACAGAACTGCCTGAGAAGACTGTGATCTAGCACACTGCCCAGCTAGGGCAAGGTACTTTCCTATTACAACCAATTCATCCACTCCTGTACTTCCGACACAACTGGGGGGAGAGTGTCAGCAGTCTGTAAACTACCACGGAAAGGAGTGTGAACACAACTGAAGGGAAGGAGTAAGACAGAAGGTGTTGCTTCAGCTGTGTACATCCAGGCAGTGTGGTCTAGTAGACAGAGCACTAATCAGGAAAGCTGGGTTCAATTCCTGGTCCTGCCACTGGCTTCTTGGGTGACTTTGGGCAAATCGTATCTCCCATGCCTCAGTTTCCCCAACTATTAGCTGGAAAGGATGTGACCTCCTTTACTAGGTAGATCCTTTGGATCTTTATGCGAGGTGTTATCTTCTTACATCCTCTCTCTTTTTTTTTTCCTGCTATGCCCTCAGCACATACATAAGTTATTAACTTGAAATTTATAGCACCCTTCACAGCACCTCTGGATTCAACTCTGCTTGTGAAGGCAACTAATCTATTGGAGTGGCTTGGAACAGGCGATTGGATTATTCCACTTAATTACCTACATTATATGCTTTAGAAAATTAAACATATTTGTGTATTTGCCTGCAAAAAGAGAACAGTTTATAATAGGGCCATATGCAATAGCTGCTCTTCCTAAGGATTTGGGCTATGCATTATTAATTCACACAGGGCTTGTTCTAAGCATGTATATTTACCCGACACACCAGAACAGCTCTCTTGGAGCTCTCATGGCTTTGTGGAACATCAACTTTTCATGCTGAACAGCAGGTGATGTTCAACAGAATGCTTTGCAATAAATGCCTAATATCTGTTACACTCCTACATAGCTATGTGTTGTGCCGATATGAGCCCACAGACAACAGGGCTGCATGCAGGAGATATGGAGTCATGGGTGAGAAGGACCCAAGTACAATACACACTACATATTAATAAAGAGAGAGAAAGACACAGGGAGCTGTACAGAAAGCAGAATTTCCATTTCGTAGGACATGATGAAATGTTCAATTTTGAAATTTTCAAGGGGAAAAATTAATTTCAGGTTAATAAAAAAAGCATTTTTAAAAAATAATTATTTTTTATCATATAAAATAAAATATATTTCTAAATGAAAAGCTGTTTCAAAAGAAAACATCCAGATGTTCTGGTCCAAAAAATCTTGAACATTATCAAACATTTTAACCGTACTGAAATGCTTTGTTTCATTTTTTTTAAAATGAAATTTCATCAAAAATTAACACAGGTCTGCAGAAAGCTTCAATTTTGACAAAAAGGCATTTTCCGATGACAAATCTTCCAGCCAGAAACTTGTTGACAACCTCTACATATACACATGTATATAATTATTTTTTGTATCATAGTCCTGTGGTAACCCTGCTAGGCTAACTGTGAGGAAAGGCAAAGGCAAACCACTACAAAAGGGATCATTTAAAATTTTTAGAAGTTTATAAGGGGAAACCCCCAAATCGTACCAGGACCATAAATAATATAGAACATTACCAAATACTTATTACTTATTATAATAAACTATAGGTAGTGCTCCGTGTTTGTCACAGAGGTTGCAAAGTAATGGATTCCACACTTCTGTACTGACCAGTGTGGCTGACCCCAGGGCCACCCAAGCAGCTGGCTCTGTGAATAGCCACATTGGCCACTGCTGGAGTAGCTCTGAAGCCAGCCACTCGGATGGCCCCACACCAGGCACACTGGCTGCAGCTGGAGCAGCTCTGGGGCCAGCCTCACCGGCTGCTGCTTAGGCGGTCCCCAGACAGTGGCACCTATGGGTCCAAGAAACAATCAAGGCCCCATCATGCCAGGTATTTTAGATACATAGGGGATAGTCCCTCCCAGAAGTGGTTACAATATATATAGACAAGACAGACAACGTGTGGGAGAACAAGGAGGTTATCTCCAATTTTACAGATGGTGAATGAGAGGCTGAGAGTTAGGGTATTTCTACAGTCCACACTGAGCCTGGGCTCTGACTCAGGTGAGACCCCAAACCCCAGTTCCATCCACACACATCAGTCTGACACAGGTCAGCAAGCACTCAGGTCCCATGTCCAAGGACCCTTTGTGACTTGGCTCCAAAGTCTGTCATTTTGCAGTGTGGATGCAGCTCAACCCGAAGACCTGGGTCAGAAGATCTGCATAGTGCTATATGGACACATTAGCACATTTGTGAGACCTGGGCCCAGCAATTGTAAACCCAGGCGTACAATGCAGTATGGCGACTCACGCATGGGCTTGGAAACCAGGAGTCTATAATGCCGGGTTCCACAGACCCAGGTTTACAATGTAGTATAACCATGAGTGAGGTGCTCAAAGTCACATGGGGAATCCGGAGCAGAGCCAGGAATTAAACCCAGATCTCTGGAGTGAGAAACAAGGCAGGCGTGGGGAGAAGGGTAGTTCATCCTGCTCTATATTGTGGTTCAGTAGGATGAGTGCAAACTCCCAGTCCCCTTTCCCTGCACTGTGAAGACCCCCACTGCTCTACATGGCTGAATGAGACAAAATTAGAGCTGGGTAAAAATTATTCCAGTGGAGCCTTTTTTTCTATTGGCAAATGCCATTTGTTGAAATTGAAGCTTCCTGCTGAAACACGTCAACTTTAATGGCATTTTGTTTAGAAAAATAAGTGAAACAAAGCATTCTGAGGATGTCAAAAACTTTCTTCTTTTCCAAACAACTTCTCATTTCATCATTTGTTTTATGTTGTAATGTACAATAAAAAGCCAAATTGCAATGAAACATTGAGATCTGAGCCAAACAGAACATCTCAAAGGACCCGAAAAATGCAATATTTTAAAAATTGAAATGAAAACACATTTCCCAGAATGTTGGAAATTTCCAAGTTCCGACCACCTCTATGCAAGATAGAAGGAAAACAGCAGGCAGCCAGTTCAGCAGCAAACACGGGGATGAAATCATGAATGAGACCAACAGGCTAAGCACACCCAGAGCAGGGGGTGGAGAGACCCATATGCACCAGAACAAGGTCCACTGTGCTGTATGGCCAGATTAACAAAAGGGTTGAGCTCTCACCAGTTCCTGCTGAGATTCCCCATCCTTGTCTCCATTGAAAACCAGGGGAGCAGTTGAGTGCTGAGTTCTTTTGTAGCTCTGGCCTTTGCCACCCTTCCACACACACCACTGTGATGTTGGCTGAGTCATTTAGTTTCCCAACTGGGAATTAGGGATAATCTCAAAGCCCTACCTTACAGGGGTTCTGTGAGGATAAAGATTGTGAGACGCTCAGATACTACAGTAGTGCCGGCTAGATAAGTACTTAAGTCAGACAGCCGAATGTCATGCGCACTGCCACACAAACGTGTGTGCATACACAAATACACCTATGTTGCTGCACCCAAAAATCTGCACACCTTTAAATGCACAAACATGCAATTACAAGTACAAATACACACCCAATTGTATGCACAAAAGCACATGCATATCAGGACACACTGACAAAAGCACACGGGTACACACAGCCAAACACAATGTACACGGATGCCGGGTTTTGTTCTTTTAATGACGCCTCCTACAAATCAGAAAGATAAGTCCAAATGGAGTGACTGCATGAAGGAAGGAAGCCTATAAGTTATTCATAAGTTCAGGCTCCTCTCTTGCCTTCACGCCATGACTCCTTCAAAACATATTATTCATCTATTTTTTTCCTCCTTTGGGAAGAGAGCTGGTAATTATAGTAAATACATCACTGCCAAGGCATCACAGCCACAGAGCCTGCACTGTCCTGTGGGTAGCAAATGAACGCGGCAGCTGCTCTCGAGGTGCTTCATGATGGAATGACGTGCTCAGACATGGTGATGAAGAGCTTGTGATAGCTCCCCATAGCACAGACACAGGAGGCATCGAACCCTGGGTATCATGCCAAGGCTAGGCAAACTCTACAGTACGGGCTGTTCAGAATCTCCGTGTGACATTCCGACCAATCCAGGCACCATGCCCCAAAAAGTTCATAGGTTTCACAGATTTGTAGATTCCAAGGCCAGAAGGGACCACTGCAATCATCTAGTCTGACCTCCTGTGTAATACAGGCCAGAGAACTCCCTGAAATAATCCCTAGAGCAGAGCTTTTACAAAAACATCCACTCTTGATTGAAAAATTGTCAGTGACGAAGAATCCACTACAACTCTTGATAAATTATTCCAATGGTTACTTACTCTCACCATTAAAAATGTATGCCCTTTTTCTAATCTGAGTTTGTCTAGCTTCAACTTGCGTTATACCTTTCTCTGCTAGATTGAAAAGCCCATTATGAAATATTTGTTCCCCATCAAGTTGCCCCTTTGCCTTCTCTTCGTTAAGCTAAATAGACTGAACTCCTTGAGTTTATCACGATAAGGCAGGTTTTCTAATCCTTTGATCATTTCTGGAGCTCTTCTTTGAACCCTCCCCAATTTAGCAACATCTTTCTTGAATTGCGGGCATCACATGTGGACACAGGATTCCAGTGGCTGTCACACCAGTGCCAGATAGAGGGAAAATAACCTCTCTACTCCTGCTTTTGTTTCCCGTTTACACAGCCCAAGATCACATTAGCTCTTTTGGCCAAAAACATCGCACTGGGATCTCAAGTTCAGCTGATCATAGTCACTGCTTCCCAGGATATAGTCCCCCATCCTGTAAGTATGGCCTACATTCTTTGCTCCTAGATGTATACATTTAGTCATATTAAAACACATACTGTTTGCTTGTACCTAGTTTACTAAGCGATTCAGATCGTTCTGTATCAGTGACATGTTCTCTTCATTATTTACCACTCCTCCTAATTTTTGCCTCATCTGCAAACTTTATCAGGGATGATTTTATGTTTTCTTCCAGGCCATTGATAAAAATGTTAAATAGCAACAGGCCAAGAACTGATCCCTGCAGGACTCCTCTAAAAACACATCCGCTTCATGAAGATTCTCCATTTACAATTGCATTTTGAGACCTATCAGTTAGCCAGCTTTTAAGCCATTGAATGTGTGCCATGTTAATTGTATATCATTCGCGGTTTTCTAGTCTAAATGTCACACGGTACTAAGTCAAACACCTTACAGAAGTCTAACTGTATTACATCCCCACTATTACTTTTATCAACCAAATTGTAATCTCATAAAGAAAAAGATATGAAGTTAGTTTGACAGGATCTGTTTTCCATAAAACCATGTTGATTGGCATTAATTACATCACCCTCTTTTAATTCTTCATAAATCAAGTCCCAGATCACCTGCTCCATTATCTTGCCAGGATTAATGTCAGACTAACAGGCCTATAATTACCCAGGTCACCCCATTTACCCTTTTTAAACAGTGGCACAACATGAGCTTTGTTCCAGTTCTCCAGAACTTCGCTGGTGTTCCAAGACTTGTTCAAAATCACTGTTCTTTGAATGTTACTGTTCCATCCCTCAGGGAGCCCAGTCCCTGGGCAATTTGCAGCCCAGAACCAAGGGTACATCTACTCTGCAATCATGATTGTGATTGCAGCTTGAGGAGACATATGCAGTCTAGCTTTAATCTAGCCAGCTCAGGTACCAAAACCGTGAAGCCTGGGCAGTAGACATTTCAGCATGGACTAGCTCTGTGAGTAATTACTCATGCAGTCGTGGCTTCACTGCTATAGGTATGTGAGATACCCAAGCTAAATGTCATCTGCCTATGTTTACACATGCTGCCATCACACCCCATAACTGCACTGTAGACATACTCCAACACGCAGCCTTGGGTGCCAACCTGCACTGGGAACTTTTGCTGCCTCATCTAAACACCTCTGAGCTTTTTGAAGGGGCAAGTTGGAATCTGAACCCAGATCTAGACCTTCATTTTGCAAGAGCCTTCATCTCTCCAGCCTCCTTACTCTTCCCCAAATCCACATACTTTTGGGCATTGTAAATTCCAATCTGAAAGGCAGTTTAGGCCAATCTTGGTGTTAGCACAGAGATACTCACATCAGCTGCTGTTTCCTGGTCCCATTGCAACCCACTGGCATTTGGGCCATGCTGGGCAGTTTATGGAGTGCTAGCCTTAGAGGGCGTGGATCAAAGAGCCAGTCCCCTCCTCTGTACCAGAAACAGCTTTGAAAGAAGGCTGGTTACTGGGTCTTCTAAAAATCTGACCATAATTATACTTAATTCTTCATCCTGAATCCTGCCTCAGCACAGGGAGATGGTCTAGATGGCCTCTTTAGGTCCCTTCCAGCCCTACACTTCTAGGATTATCACAACAGGTGCTCTCCTGCGAGCTTTTGAAAATCTGATCCTGATTGTGGGTGCTGAGTCCTTCCAAATTTGCTCTACAGAGCCTTGTTTTTAAGAGCTGCTGATCGCCCACCGCCCCAGCTGATGTCCACAGGAGCTGCGGCCTTTGAAAATCAGACTAGATTTTAGGTTATGACTGAGCATGATGTTGCTCTCCCATGTCTGCCCCACAGAGAGATAAAGGACCACGTACTACCATTTGCTATGACCAAGATCTGTGTTTTGGAGCAGAACAACCAAGGTTCGAGTCCCAGCTCTCCATGTGTGTTATTTATACAAAAGTTGGTTTGTCCCCCCACAGGGCATCTAATGTTCTATGCAAGTGCAATGGGTCGTATGAAAGGAGGCGCATGCACTGGTAGAGGAGAATGGAAGACTAATGAGGGGGAAGGGAGGAACATAGGGAAAGAGAGATGGAGCTGGGGCTTCCATTTTATTTGCCCTTAATCGCCAGGAAGATCATTTACAACAAAACCCATGGTACTTCCCCAGCCCTTTCCAACAGGACTTTTGAGTGTTTGCTGAATCCTGTCTCCCTTCTTGGTTATTGCTTCCCAGCTCAAAGTCAGCAAAATCACTTCTGTTTACAGAGTGATTAGAGCCAAGCGCATTAAACACAATCAGGCCATGTACTAAAGGACATTGGGTCAGCACCCTCTGGCTATAGATTTATATCTTCTTGGAATGGGTCTCTCTCTCTCTGTGTGTCCTTAACACACAACCCTGCAATGCATTATGCATGCAGGCCAGGATTGCAGGCACTCCTAAGAAGGATCCCCAGTGGAATGCACTGTAAGGAATGCTTCAAAGATTAGAAAAAAAGAAAAAAAAAGTAGGAACTAGCAGCTGTAGCACTGAGCACATATCATTGTATTTCATTAAAATTTAACTGATGATGAATCAAGTGTTCAGGGACATGATGATCTTTGAAGCACCAGAGGCTGAAAGAGAAGGCACACAGAGTATGGGCTGGCAAGGGCTCTTCTCCATTGCTTACTTATAAGAAGCAAGTGGCATGACTGGAGCACCAATTTGGAGCAGAGTTCTAGAAGTGACTCGGAGACTCACCTCCTTGTATTATGGTGGATTGGCAGCCTCACCTCCCTGGCAGAGCACCATGAGGTCTCTGTGCCACCTAGTCCCATTTAAGTTTTATTTTGATGACCTTAACAGATGTAGGAGCGTGTGCAGGCTGGGGTTGTTGTTGTTTTGGGGGTTTTTTTGGACAAGTTTTTTCTGTCAAAAAATGCTTCTTTCATCAAAACCAAAATGTTTCATGGAAATGTCTCAATTTGGACCAAACCTCCCCCGCCCCCCACCATACACACCAGGGGAGGTTTCTCAGGTCCAGGATGGAATTACTTGTCAAAAAAAGAGGTCCCCGCCCCCGGAGGGACAGGAAGGTGCGAAAGAGAAACCAAAAACACACACACATACCACAATAGCCAATAAGCTGGTGGTCAGGACACTGAAGTCAGAGACTGATGTCATCCTTCTTCCAAATTAGGTAGGGCAGGGACTTGGCTTCCGACATCTCAGATGAGTGCCCTGACCATTATTAGCTATTCTAGGGGTGGGATGACCAGGAGGAGATCTCAGTGTCCCTCTCCACATTTTTGGTAAGGTCTCAGTTTCATTCTACATCAGGCTGCAAAACCGGTTTTGAATCCTCAAAATTTCTTGCAAAACAGAATTGTTTTCTGGCCAGCCCTAGGGCTAACCCTTGGGGGTGAAGGAATTTCACTTGCCTCTTGCCACCATCCTTCCCGTAAGGAAATGGGAATGATAATACTTCCCAGTCTGCCTCCCAGGGTGGGATATGAGGTTGAATATGGGAGTATTTGTAGAGCCCTTGGGGAGCTGAACTCTCCCAAAGTTTGGGGCAGTTTTGATCCGGGGTGACGTCCTGGTCCTATTGATGTAAATGGGAGTTTTGCTATGGACATCGCCGGTGCCAGGTCTATAGGGCTTGTTCTGGCAAGATGCTGAGCAGCTCCTGAGAGCCCGCAGCCCTGTTGACTCCACAAGGCCCTTCGTTTTGTTGGTTGTCCTTAAAGAAGCTTGGCTCCAGCTCTAAAGTGCAGAAGTGCTGGGATCCAGAGTCCATCTTTCAGCATCATTATAGAGGTAAGGACAGGGATCACCACCGACCCTTCTGTCTGGCAGCCCACCTTGCCCTGCAGGACATGACGCTGAGAGGATGGCAAATTTTGATGGCTAATCCCAAGACAGTTCTCTATTGTTGTTGGCTGCTTCTGTTTCATGCTTTCCAGTTGATTAGATGTATATTTATTCAGGGATTACATAGAAGCAACAAGCCCACAGGGAGTGGACGTGTGAGGAAGGATCTGGCCCACAGCTAAGGAATTTGCAGAGAAAGGGGCTGAGGAGATGGAGTAATATTTACTGCCCCGTGCATACTCCATCGCTTGGTGGTGAGATGTGCCAGGCACGCTATCTCCCTGTATATTTATACTCCTTTCTAGGGAACACAGCACCTGTTGTCTCCTAGCCCTTGGAGAGAATGGTGGCCAAAGTAAGGAGAAGGAAAGAAAGGTCTCATCCTCTATGTTTATTACCAGCTTCCTAGTGTGGATCACCAAAGAGACCTCTTGCCTCAGTTTCCCTATCTGGAAGCCGGAATGATGATACTTGCCCTCCTTTGTAATGCTCTGTAAATTATGAGCCAGCGCTTCAGTTGGCGAGGACTGCCAACTTTTGAGTGATGCCAGCTGAGGAACTGCCCTGAGAAGTGCTATGAAAGTTGCCTCCAGAGCTATTTTAAATATAATTTTTTAATCCTTAGAAACCTGATTTCAGAAGGCACCAGCACTCTACTAACAACAGAACAGATTCCCCAGATGGTGTAAAGCAGCACTATTGAACTCAATGGAATCACATCCTCAGCTGGGGTTAATTAGTGTAGCTCCATTGATGTTGATGACTTCCCAGCTGGGAGTCTATATTAGTAGACTATTTGCATAGTGCCTTTTATCCCAAATGAAATGCATCCTGAACACAAGGATCATTTCACCACCACCAAAATGCAGCCACCTCTGGAGCGGGAGATGGCAACAGATTATCAGCAGCAATGGCCTAAGGTGTTTGGGTGTTGACTGGCCCTCAACATTAAGCTGAAGAATTCAATGAGCTGGTCCAATGGCTTGAAAGTCGAAGGATGGTGATACCCTGGGGTGGCAGTCAGAAGGCACATGACCAGGATTCATGCCTGAAGCATGATCCAAACCCAGTTTACCTTGGTGTGACATTGGCTAGGTCATTAACGTGCTGCACCCACTTGAGGAAGATAGGAGTCAAAGTCAGTGCTCAGAATAACGTGCCTGGAAAATTGGCTGGTTCAGTCAAGTGCCCGGATGCTTAGAACATCAGCCCTTGTTCTCTGCTGTTCAACAGCAGAGTACTGTGTTCCTGTCTGGAGTCGCTCATCTCACACAAGGCTGGTCAATGTAGTATTGAACAAAGCTATGTGTATTCTTACTGGGACTTTACGGGAAACTCTGTTGCCATGGCTACCGATACTTATTAACCTAGCATCACCCGTATTCACCATGAGAAGGCTTCTGTCATGCTGCTGGCCAGATCTGAGACCAGTGACCTGCCTTTGTACGCAGACCTCTTCAACCAACTGCCAGCTAGTCTGTCTTCTAAACGCCTTTTATAGTCATTTGTGCCACCACATGACATGACAATAGAATGTACTTGGTGCACTAACTGGTCAGCGATGACAGGAATTGATCACACTTTCGTCATTGACCCAACCATGTGTCCAGCAGGTTTTGATCTGCCAAGGCACCTGTGGCCATCCCTGAACCAATTTCAAACTGGACAGGGCAACTGTGCGGCCAATCTCTTTAAATGGGGTTTTTATATTGACCAGTGATGTATCTGCAATCAACTTCAGACACATCGCATCTCCTTGATGAGTTCCCACTGACTTATTTTGTTATCAGGCTACCAACTCTCCACCTGGCTGATGACAACACCATGAAATGGCTGGGTGCATTGCACTATATGTTGATCTATAATAGCAACAATGAGCAACAGTTTAGGGCAGGAAGCAAAGGAAGCCATCACAACCATTCCAGACCACAGCAGGAAATAGCTAACCAGAAAGTAATGGTCCAAGCTGAAATTATGGAAGATCCCAGTAGCTAACATTGCTCTTATGCAAGGTGCCGCAGCATAAGGCTGGTCAAAAGATTTCAAGCCAAACCTTTTCCCCATATCTGAAAATGAGGTTTCATCGAACTTGATGTTTTCCATCGGGGAAGGGTGGGGAGAGATAGATTTAGGAGGGATTTTCCCCATCAGGAAAATTGGAAGCAAAACATTTCATGTCAGGTCGACGGTCTGAGTCTGCCTGAGCTACTGTGTGTCTTATAGGAGTTATAGTCCCAGATGTCCCATTACCCCATTCTCCCCTACAGGCTCTTCTCCTCAGCCAGGCTGCATCTCTTATGATTAGAGTGACCAGATGTTCCATTTTTATAGAGACAGTCCCATTTTTGGGGACTTATTCTTATATAGGTGCCTATTACCCCCCACCTCTGTCCTATTTTTTTTTAAAGTTATCTGGTCACCCTACCCATGACGCATCACAGTCTCACTGTGTGGCTGAGCTGCTGCCATCTGGGCAACTCAAGCCGACAAAAATGATCATTCAACCATAATGAAGCATTTTGGTGCAGGAATGTTCCAACATCAATGTTTCCAAATCAAATTTTTGTGAAATTTTTTGTTCCTCAATAATAATTTTCTATTTCAAACTTCTGATCCCAAATGAGGATGAAAACAAATTTGGAAATATTAAAATCTCTGCAGGTCAGAAATTCCATTATTTGATCAGTTCTGCATGAGTGACGGCTTAATCTACGTCTCATCCAAACTGCAGCATAGTGGCCCTGAGCTTATGCTGAGAAAATAAGTTCAACACTCAGAGGGAAGAATGTCCCATGCTAATACTCCAATAACTTAGCCATAACAAGTTCTTGGAGGTCTCTCATCCAGCTATTTCTCCCTTCGACTGGGAGAGATGATAGAAACATAACAAAAGAGGATAAACTGAAACATAAAATCCTCTTTTTTTATGGCAGCTAGTATAAAATATGGAGAGAGGAAAAGATCTGGCACTATTTTTGTACCTAAATGGTGCAGTTCCCATAGCAAGACTAACTCTTGGGTCATCTTTGGCCCCATATATGATATTGTGGCATTTAAAAAGCCTGTGGAAAAAATGATATTAAGATATTTGTGGTTATCTGAATAATGCAATTTGAGGCTGTATTCAGGTTTCCATGGAACCTAAATGTACAGTGCTAATTGTTATATAAATATTAATTATAAAACTAACTGGCTATTGTATGTGCAACTATATTTTCACATTCTCCCTCTCACATATAGTATCACTGTCCTCTACTGAATGGAATCAGAAGATGCTGACCTGTGTGTCATAGGCTTTATACTGCTCAAGGAGAGTCTCTTTTAGCTCAAGGGGCAGGGTCTGTGCTTTTACAGTAGGACGATCCAAGTTCTAGCCTTACTGTTGCAACGGCGTTCCAAGCGGCCATGGTGTGCAGCAGAGGGACTGCTCTGAAGTCTTAGATGCTACATTTTTGTAGTCATCCTCATACCATCTCCAAAGGATGTAAAAATAACTGGCTAGGTGTTTTTTCCTGGTCCGTCAGAGCCTAGGATTCAGACACTGACCTCACTTGAGAGGCGAGATTGGGAGCTCAGAACCTGCCAGCTTCGCTGTGATCGGCTTGGCTATTATGGGGTCAAGAGAACCTTATTTAATAAAGATTATTCAGTACTGGGAGTGAAAGCCTTAGGAGGGCGTTGAGAACGTATTTACTCTGATGCTAGAAAAGTGGAGATAAAAAAAAACCGCCACCACCAAAACTCAGGACCCAGTTATGCTCTGGAAATCCACAAGGGTTGCACCAGCTTTTACACTGGGTCTGATTATGGCCCATCTTCTAATTATTGGAAAATCTTTAGTAGTTTCTAGCTACAGGATTCTTTGAGCTTTGCAGGAAGGCAAAGAAAAAAAATATTACAAAGCACTTTCTGTGCCGAAGATGCAGTTCAAGGGCTTGCAATGCATCTGTAGATTTTTTTAAATCCACATCTCCCAGCCTTTAGCTGCAGAAAGGGAATCAGGAGAACAACAGAGGCCCCAGGAGGCACAGGATTCATTCTGCAGGGAGGGGGAGGATTCCAATGCTTTGGGACTATGCATATGGCTCCTTGCTTCCCTCCATCATCCTACTGTCCCAAGCTAATTGCATTCTCTGCATGTTCCTTCTCCCTCTCTCCTGTTTCCCCACCCCCAAGTCTTTAATGGCTGGTGGTGTTATACAGAAGGCTCAAAGTGCATGAGAGATTAGTTCTGTAACCTGCCCACTGAAGTCAGGAGAAAACTGAATGCAGAAGACGGAGGGAAAACCACAGCTCTTGTCAAGAGCGCAGGAGTACAAGCAAGTAATTTTTCTCTCCCTGTTTCAGTTGGACGCTGTTGTTTACGTTAGCACAAGATGCTGTAGCCTGTCTTCCCCGCCGTGTGGCTGTATCATCAGCAAAATGGAGAGGGGAGACGCCAGGGGAAGACAAGAGCAATTTAAATGGGATCCTATTGAACTTTCGGTAGTATACCGAAAAATATATAAGTTAATGGGGGAGTTGCGACTAGTCTGTTTCAAATAATTCCAGAGGGGCAGGAACAACACTGGAATAATTAGCAGCTGCTTTCAGAACAGTCATTGAACTAAATGCCAACTTCTCCTGCCTATTGAGCAGCACTTTATTTTCAGTGTAGGGTGTCTGAGATGGAATTGGATGACAAGCACATTGCATCGAGTGATTCAAAATAAAAAAAACTCACAAACCCTAGGATTCATTTAAATGTTATCAGTTCCCCCTCACTTTTTATCTACCTCGATTTCTCCCCTCCCCCGTGCCTTTTTTCTTTCTGCCTTTCCTCTTCCATATCTCTTTCATTCTCCTCTTCCCTTTATCCTGTTCTCTTTCTTCCGTATTATTTGCATTGTGATAGCACCTCAAGAGCCCCAGTCACAGACCAGGACCCCACTATGCAAACACAGAACAAAAAGACAGTTTCCACCTCAGAGAGTTTACAGTCTAAGGGATGATATTATCTGCATTACCGTAGTGCTTGAGGGGCCTAACCTAGGGCCAGAGCCCACGGTGACAGGCACTGCACAAACACAAAGTTAGAAGCAGTCCCTGATTAAAGTCTCAACAGGCAAGGAATGGGAGGGGAACCAGGCCCAGAGAAGTGCATTGCCCAAGATTGCACAAATCAGGGGCAAAGGCAGGATTAAAACTCAGGTTTCCTGACACACAGTCCCCTGTCCTCTCCACTAGGATGAAATGGAGGCAGGCACAAGGCAAATAAGTGTCTCTCTGTTCAAACCTCACATACTCAGATCATGAAATTATCCTACTAACATGAAGAGCCCAAGGGCTGGTTTAAAACTCATTGAAGTTGGTGGAACGTCTCCCATTGACTGCAATGGGCTTTGGAACAAGCCATGAGAGCAAAAGTTAGCATGGTGGCAGATCACCACACTTGGTATCCAAAACATGCACGTCTGACGCAAATTATGAACCCAGTGTTCTATGGCACATGCTTCCAAACACAGAGAGAAAAGAAAGGAGAAGGTTTGGGGGCATTAGCTGAGAAGTGCAACCTTTGCAATATGTGCTCAAGCCACTGATATGTGCTTGCAAGCTTAGGGTCAGATTGGGATACCCTTTATGTTGAAAGTCCCAATAAAATCAGTGGGGATACTTATGGAGTAAGGTTATCACAGTATGGTTCTTAACAAGGTTCTCCTTGTATTTTAAGTACCAAGGCGAGGCAAAAATGAAACATTTGCAAAGAGAACATACAGGAGGTAGGGGAAATTTCTGCCCTGAGAGAGAAGGGCTCTGTATAGAAATGCTTATGAACCTAAAAGTGAAAAACAGTCTCATAGACTCATAGACTCATAGGTCAGAAGGGACCAATCTGATCATCTAGTCTGACCTCCTGCACAAGGCAGGCCACAACCCCACCCATCCAATTTTATAACAACCCCTATCCCAGGATCGAGTTATTGAAATCTTCAAAATTGGTTTGAAGACCTCAAGCTGCAGAGAAACCACCAGCAAGCGACCCGTGCCCCACGCTGCAGGGGAAGGCGAAAAACCTCCAGGGCCCCTGCCAATCCGCCCTGGAGGAAAATTCCTTCCCGACCCCAAATATGGCGATCAGCTAAACCCTGAGCATGTGGGCAAGACTCACCAGCCAGCACCCAAGAAGGAATTCTCTGCAGTAACTCAGTTCCCATGCCATCCAACATCTCCCCGCAGATCATTGAGCAGACCTATCTGGTGGTAATCCAAGATCAATTGCCCAAATTAACAATCCTATCATAACATCCCCTCCATATACTTATCAAGCTTTGTCTTAAAGCCAGGAAAGTCTTTTGCCCCCACTACTTCCCTCGGAAGGCTGTTCCAGAACTTCACTCCCCTAATGGTTAGAAACCTTCGTCTAATTTCAAGTCTAAACTTCCTAATATCCAGTTTATACCCATTCGTCCTCGTGCCTACATTAGTACTAAACTTAAATAATTCCTCTCCCTCCCTAACGTTAACCCCCCTGATATATTTATATAGAGCAAGCATATCCCCCCGCAGCCTTCTTTTGGCCAGGCTAAACAAGCCAAGTTCTTTGAGTCTCCTTTCATAAGGCAGTTTTTCCATTCCTCGGATCATCCTTGTAGCCCGTCTCTGAACCTGTTCCAGTTTGAATTCATCCTTCTTGAACATGGGACACCAGAACTGCACACAGTATTCCAGATGGGGTCTCACCAACGCCTCTGAGATCCCAGGACTTTTCAGTTGTGAGTAAATGCTATTTTCTTTGCCTGACAGTCAGAATTTCTCAAGGGTGACAGATGCTTCCAGCCCTCGTGCAAAAAAAAAAGTTGATGTTACCTTTAAAGCCTTTTCAGAGTGTGAGGTCTGCATCTGATCTAGTGCTGTAGAGTCAGATTCCACTCGACTCTGAGTCAGTGCTCAAACTGGAGACGGGGGAAAGGCAGTTGTTCCATGCTCCCCAATTATCCCTAATGGCTGGATGAAAATTGGGCAATAAAAGGCAGAAAGGGTTTTAATGAATGGTACAGCTATTCTAGGAATTACAAAGGATTTCACATATTACTTCCAGTAATTCAGACTGCAAAAGGTAAGCAAAAACCAGGATAGGTTCTAGATATACTAAGCTTGAAACATAAGCCCCTCTACCTGTTTGAAGGTCTCTCTAGAAGAGCTTTGAAATCTGGATGGAATATGACTACCTAAAAGGTGATTTTGTTAGGTCAGCTGAAATCACCCTCACTATACAGATATCCTCTGCACCACACGAACGTTTAAAGCATAACGCAGGAAGTCTTTTTAAACATACTGCATAAAGAACTGATTTCCAATCAACATATACAGTCATACATGCTATTGTACCTGAGAGATGGGATCTTGTGCAGAAGAGAGGGAACACTCAGGCAATCCAGGCAAAAGAACTGGCATATACACAGGTCCAGTAAGTCCAGCCTAAAAGATGTGAAGAGGACATTAGTTATGAATATGGTTTATTTGTATGACTACAGTCATGGGGTAGGACCCCACTCAGTTAGGTGTTGTACAAAACAGATGGTCCCTTCTTGAACTAAGGTTGAGAGAGTTTATTGACTGCTAGTTGTTCTGGTAACCATTTGTGAGTGAGGTCAGCACGGAGAAAAGATGCAGCCTTCCAGCCTCTGGAGGGCAAGTTCTCTACCCACTGAGCTGGTACAGCAGAGGTAGTTGCAATGAAAGCTTCTCCCATATCCTGCCCAGTGCTAATGACCCTCAGTCCTGAGCTGGAGGATGAGAGGAGTTTGGGGTCTAGGGCCCACTGAATCCTTGGCCCCTCTGCTGAGACAGCCAGCAAGCAGGCCAGTTTCAGCGACTGTTGTTACAACATAAACATTTTGATTTAGAGCCGAATTTTCAGAAGGTGCATGTGACTCCAGGTGCCTTGATTTTGAGCCTGGTTTTTAGAGCACCTTGAGCTCCCACTGAATTTGACCCGAGTAATAGCCACCCAACTCTTAGAAAACCAGACCAAAACTGGGCAGCCAAACATGGAAGCCCTCCAAATCCAACGGTAGTACTGAAAAACACAGCCTTGCTCTTTATACAAGAGATGGGTCGAAAGCAACTCCCACCCACCGAGGGCTGACCAGGGCTGAATTTTGAGGCAAGCTGATTTGATGCCAGGCAGAAGAGAAGCTTGAGAAAGTAGGATTGAGGGAACTTGGAGGATTGTGCCCTTGTGTGTGCCTAGACTTGGTAGTTTGGGGATGACTAAGAGACAGTGAAGTGAGTTTAATGTACAATAGACAGGCACTGCCCTATAATGAGCTATGGCCAGAGGAACCCAGAAAGAGCTATTACAATGTTTCATCCTAGGTTACTGGGAGCTCCTTAAATCAAGGCACTGACTGACACACCATAATATATGAGTTTTATTGTCCATTTCTGCGCTATGCGTGTATCCACATGTCATTGACTAGACTCTCAAAGCTCTGTCCCTGCATGCATGGGGCACAGAGTGAATCCAGCATGGATTCTCTGTCGATGGCTCCAGTGAAGGTTTGCAAGATTGGATGCATTTGTATTATTCTTGCCAAATGCTATTTCCTCCTCTCCAGCAAGTGGAGGAGGTCCTCTTTAGAATAGATACTGATGGGTGTCGCAATGCACTTTCCAAAATTGCACACACATCTTTGTATGCGCACACACACACACCGGCCTGCACACTTTAGGACACATCGGGCTGCATCTCTTTGCACTGCCCCAGACTGCAGTCACCATCTGCATGAAGAGCACCTTGGAAAAAATTCACAAACTACCCACGATATATATTCACTAATAAAAAATAAACTAAAAATACCAAGCAACCAAACAAAAACCAGTAGAAATAAAGGAAAGTTATAGCTGCTCCTGCGTTTTCCAAGGTACTATTTAAACACAGAGAAGGGGAGGTGCACCAGCACAGCCATTCAGCCCTGTGGTCTGCAGAACTGCCAGCACACAAACAAGGGGAACTGGGATAATTATGCCTTTTGTCTTCACCTGCCATGCAGCGTGCATTGACTCAGCCTGCTTGTTGGGTTATGCTCTATTGCAATCTGTCCAACTCAGTGTATGGGATTTTACTCCCTAACACGTGCAATGCTAGAGGAAGGTTTCTTTGGAATAACCAGCAGAATTTTCATCGCAGTTTCTTTTCAAAAAGCAAACTCTATATGTTTGTTTGGGCTTTTTTAATAAATGTTATCAAAGTTGGGTGGATTTAGGGGTCATAAAAGGAGGTGAGGATATTTGTGTTACAGCAGCACCAACCAAAACTGGCTTGGCTTTGTGCTAAGCATTGTACAAACACACCACAAGAGAGTTTGCAAAGGGTGGGAGGGGAAACAGGCACAAATCAGCATAGTGGTTTGCCAAAGGTGACACAGGAGCAGAGCCAGGAATTGAGCCCACAGCTCCTGGCTCTCAGACCAATGTTCTAGTCACTAGTTCAGAATAAAGGTACAGTACAAGTAATGCCACCTAGCTCTGCCAATGCATCACAGCAGCATCCCCTGCTATCTGACACCTGGGCACCCACACAGCTCTTCCAATAGCTTTAAGTCCCATGGCACCCCCCTGCTATTCCTGGCCTAGGAGTTACACAAAACACTTACAAATAACATATTTATTATAAATGCAGTTGGGTTTCTCTTCTACCCAAACAAGCAAGTGCCAGTATCTCAAGGGAGCCCAGTGTCTATGGCCCAGTGACTCCACTCACAACGGAAGAGTCATTCAACTCTACACCCTTACTTTGTAGGAGGTCATAGTGTCCCTTTGTTTGCCTGACTGCATGCAAGTCAGCCAGTATATCACACAAAGCTCCAAACAGCCCCATAATTTCAAACCCTGCCTATTTCTTAAAACAGCCCAACATAAATCGAACACATAGAGCGGGCCCTTTCTCTTAAGGCAAGGCCTCCTACAAACATCTGCCTATTTCCTGCCAGTGTTGCTCTCTAACCAAGTTGACGGCTGGCTCTTTTATCAGACTCAACCTTCAGGTCACCTGATCCTCATTTCTCTTTTCCTTGGCATCAGACCCATCACCTGGGAAGCAGCTGATTAGTCTCAGGGAAGGCTAAACCCAACTCCCTTAGAGGGCCATCCCACATGGTGACACTGATGTTCAATCAAATAGACTTCAACTTTACAGTCCTAATCAAGCCTGATACACTTGGGATCATTAATGATCCTTTAACACCTACCAAGTGAGCAAGGGGTATCCTCTGTAGGGGCTCAGTCAATATCCAGTTAATCTAATCCTCCCCGCAAACACACACACTCCACCACCACCTGCAGTTTCAATTAAAGACAAAGTCACAGTTCCAGGGTTTACTGCATCTTTGACAGTGCCCCCGCAGCTTCCTTGAGGGTCCCTGCTTAAGATTTTAGGCTTCCCAGCATTCAGCTACCTCTCTTGGGACAGAAACCTGCAATTCTCTCCTTTCAGTTCAGAGGTTGAGGATGGCAGACCCTCTGCATCACACAGTGATTTCCTTAGCAGTTCTGACCAGGGAACCTGTGGTTAACTTTTTCTCCAGGGGTTATAACAATGTACACTAGTTATCAGCTGCCCTTCACAAAGAAAACTGCATTTCTTCTCCAGGCAAAGGCAGTACAGGGAAGACATATACAAAATGAACAGTCAAGGAATCTATATGCATGCTACAAGCTTATCAGAGGTCAACTCGACTCCAACATGGAGCTCTCATAGGTATCAGTCTTTCAAACCCCACAGCTGGGCTTGTCCCCTTGGTTAAAAGTTCACATCAGTTTTTATACCAGGAACTAGACACCAACTGGACAGTTCAGCTGTTTCTTTATACAATTTGGGCCTTTAACCTCCAATCTCTAGGAACAGTCACAGGCTCTCGCCTTAGGGCATGGCATCAAAATTATGGTTTGTTTTTTTGTTTTTTTTTTGCAAAAAAGGGATTCCCCAGGAAATCCACTTAATGCTTATTGTCCTAAAAGTTCATGCACCTCTGGCACATTTCAATATAGTCGTCTGAACTCCTTGCTCTTCCCAGGTCTCATGCCTGTCACAGATTGTCGTCTTCACCTCCTGTCCTACACAGTTGTTGCTGCTTTGTTGTACACGGATAAATGGGTGCCACCCCAGAGTGATTCTGGATTGTGAAGTGATTCTTGCCTGCGTACAAGGCTTGAGGTGCTCTTAGTGTGGCAATGGGACCCTGGCAGTACATCTGCTTGAGTTAGGGGAAGGATCAATGTTCTTTTCCATATGGAGCCCCGCAGCTAGCTGGTGCCACTGAACTAACCCAGGAGGGATGAGGTCAGCCTGCCAGAAGATACACTGATTCAGGACAGACAGGGCCAATATTCGCTTGCAAATGAAAACCCACTCTGGCCCCAGCTTACAAAGTGTTTTGGGATCCTCCAGGAGGAAAACTACTTTGGACATTGACGATACTCTGTTATTATTATTAATCTATTGGGGCATGTGCCAATAGCAGCCCTGGCACCTGCCTGAAACTGGAGCATCTGGAGGATATGATAAACTAGAGTTGCTTTGATGCTGTCAATGAATGCAGCTTCCATCTTTAGCTGATTTCATCTAATGGGATAACACTCATAATAATAAATATTGTTAAAAATAAAAATCTCTCTAGTGATTTGAAATCTTGGGCACAGGTGTTCAGACTGCATAGTGTGTGATAATTGGGTGACTCATTCATTAAAGAAAACGCAATTTAAATTCTATTACATTTTTAAAAACACAATGCTTCATTTTTCATTTTAGTGCCAGCATTAGCTAGACTCCCTCTGTGTTTAGCAGTAGGATTTTTATAGTGGTGGCCCCATGATACAGGCCTCCTCTGATCTGAACTCCTCTGGGGGGTTGAAATCCAAGCTCAGGGCTGCAGTTTGCAAATCAGAGGCCTCTCCAATTTTTCCCCAATAGCCACATTTTTAAAAAAAGGATATTGGGAAAAACTGGAGAGGGTGTAGAAAACAGCCACAAAAATGGTTTAAGGGCTGGGAAAAAAATGCATTACAGTGAGATACTTAAGGAGCTCAACCTGTTTAGCTTATCAAAAAGAAGATTAAGAGGTGGCTTTATTACTGTATATAAGTACTTTCATGGGATGAAATCTCTAGGGCTTTCAAGCTAGTAGAGAAGGGCATAATAGTGGCTAGAAGTTAAAGGCAGACAAATTCCAAACGGAAACAATTACTGATTTTTAACAGCGAGGTGGATCAACACAGGTTACTGGGCTCAACACAAGGCTAACTGGGCGACATTCCAAGCCTATGATACATGCAAGTCCCCTCCTGGCCTTAAAAGCTATGAAAATAGCCCCTGGATTGATCACGGGAAGCACAATCCCAGAGCTAAACACGCTGGATCACTCAGGCATTTGAAATATTGATCTGAATTTTGCAACTTGAGCCTCTCATTAGGGATTTGCTGTACGAATACCAGGTAAGGCCCTGTCTGAAATTCAACTGAACCAAAGTCCCTGAAATCAGGAAAAACTCAGTTAACTCCCTTCCCCTAACGCCCCACTCCATTCTTTTATCATTTTCTTTTGCATTTGCAGATTCCAGGTGTGACTGAAAGAAGGAGCATCGGCAGCACAATGGGAAAGACTGCCTGTCATAAACAGATAGCTAAGGGTTAATGTCTCTTTCACCTGAAGCACCTGACCAGAGGACCAATCAGGAAACCGGATTTTTTCAACTCTGGGTGAAGGGAGTTTTGTGTCCGAGTCTTTGTTTTCTGTCTGCCTGCTTTCTCTGAGCTTTGGAGAAGTATTTCTGCTTTCTAATCTTCTGTTTCCAAGTTGTAAGTACCAAAGAGTTTGTTTCTTTTGTATTTACATGAATATAGTGCTGGAGTGCTTTGATTTGTATTCTTTTTGAATAAGGCTGTTTATTCAATATTCTTTTAAGCAATTGACCCTGTATTTGTCACCTTAATGCAGAGAGACTATTTGTATGTATTTTTCTTTCTTTCTTATATAAAGCTTTCTTTTAAGACCTGTTGAAGTTTTCTTTACTGGGAAACTTCAGGGAAGTTGAGTCTGTACTCACCAGGGAATTGGTGGGAGGAAGAAGTCAGAGGAAGATCTGTGTGTGTTGGATTTGTTCGCCTGACTTTGCATACCCTCTGGGTTGTGGGGGGGGAAGGGAGATTGACTCGGTGATTCTGGTTTCCAGGAGTGGGAACGGAGAGGGGGAGTCATTCTGTTTAGATTCGCAGAGCTTGTGTCTGTGTATCTCTCCAGGAGCACCTGGAGGGGGGAAGGGGAAAAGGATTATTTCCCTTTGTTGTGAGACTCAAGGGATTTGGGTCTTGGGGTCCCCAGGGAAGGTTTTTCAGGGGGACCAGAGTGCCCCAAAACACTCTAATTTTTTGGGTGGTGGCAGCAGTACCAACTCCAAGCTGGTAACTAAGCTTGGAGGTTTTCATGCTAATCCCCATATTTTGGACGCTAAGGTCCAAATCTGGGACTAAAGTTATGACACTGTCCTTGAAAGATTCTTGCTACTAGCCCCAGTCCTGAAAAAAACAAAAAGTTATCTCCAGTTTTGGGTGTGCAGTTGCTGTGCCTGCAAAATAACAAATCCACCAGAACTGGGTACTTAGGTGCTCTGAGCCCCGGCTTGCGCAAATGCTTGTTTGCTGATGTGGTTATTGACTGCAGTTAATGAAAATACACAAAGCTGCTTGTACACAGTTTTTATATGGCAATTTACTAGCTGGTTTGAAGCCATTTGAAAATTTGGCCCTCCACCCAGCTCACAATTTAAGTCCACCCCGTCCAGGACAACAGACAGTCCAAAAGAAAATGACTTTGGGCCCCAGCTTTGGGCCTCATGGTCCTGGAGCTCTCTTGTCTCAGGGCTTTGAAGATCCTTATCTCTTTCTCAGGAGCCTTCACCCCACAGTACCAGTGGCTGGTAGGGGAACCCAGGCCCTCTCACTACACCAGGTTCCAGCCCGGGGACCCTGTAACAGCAGCCAAGGTCTGCTCCATCCACATTCTTGCTGCTGTTTCCCTGGAATTCCTCCTACCCAGCCTGTCTCAGACCTTCTCCCTCACAACCTCTCTAAGTTAACCTGTCCCAGGGCTAAGACTCCAGGACCCTCCCTTGGAATCCCCTAACAGACTCAACCCATTGCAATACAAACATACTCCCACGTCTGCCCTCCTTGGGCTGGACCTCTCAGTTCTTCCTGCTCTGCTCCTCACTGAATTCCACTCACTCATGCCCGTCACCCCAATCGGGGTATGGGCCACCAACAACAGATCTCCAGAGTCCTCTATCCTGAGCCATTCTTGCCTTTTTGTCAGGACTTCCCACCAGATCCTGCTCCACCCCAGTGGCTGCTGTGTCGCCCCTGGCCTCCTGCCAGACTTCTCATAGATTCATAGACTTTTAAGGCCAGAAGAGACCATCATGATCATTAGTCTGAACTCCTGCACATTGCTGGCCACAGAACCTCGCCCACCCGCTCCTGTAACAGACCCCTGAGTTACTGTAATCCTCAAACCATGGTTTAAAGACCTCAAGTTACATAGAATTCACCATTTACACTAGTTTAAACTGTAAGTGACCCGTGCCCCATGCTGCAGAGGAAGGTGAAAAACCCTCAGGGTCTCTGCCTGTCTGACCTGGGGGAAAATTCCTTCCTGATGCCAAATATGGTGATCAGTTAGACCCCGAGCATGTGGGCAAGACCCACCAGTCAGACACCTGGGAAAAAATTCTCTATAATAACTCAGAGCCCTCCCCATCTAGTGTCCCTTCTCCAGCCATTGGGGATTTTTGCTTCAGATAGTTGCAGATCGGCTACATGCCCTTGTAGGCAGTCCCGTCATCCCATCCTCTCCATAAACTTATCAAGCTCCTAAATCCAGTTCAGTTTTTTGCCCCCACTGCTCCCCTTGGGAGGCTGCTCCAGAACTTCACTCCTCTGATGATTAGAAACCTTCATCTAACTTCAAGCCTAAACCTGTTGATGGCCAGCACTTCCTCTGCCCCATGTCTCACTATGCTAATCCCAGAAAGTGACTGCAGAGTTCCTCAGTGTCTGCCTACTGTCCCCTTCTGTTCTCAACTTCCTCTGTGCACCCAGCTGGACTTAACCCTCTGCTAAGCCTTGTCCACACTCTAGGGTGTGGCGTAGTGTGTTAATTGGTCTCTCAAGCCCACATTGTCCCACTGAGATCCCGTGTGGGGTACACACAGATGCTTTGCAGAGCCCAATGAATGGAATTTTTACATCGGTGTAAGTGATGTCAGTACCCAGGCCCTCAATCAGTTTTGGAAGGTTGTCAGTCAGGAGTTTGACTGTCCTGTGCTGTACCTGAACCTCTTGACAAATAGTTGCCTCGCTCCAAAGGTGGTGGCTGTATGTGTGTGGTCACAAAATCCAACTAACTGGTGTCCACTCTTGCTCTGGAGCCCTTCTGCCTCTCTTGATGTGATTATGTATTACAGCCCTGCAGAGTTGCTGGAAAGGAGGCCAATGGAAAAGAGGCAAGTTGGGTTTTTCTTTGATTGTTGATTCATCATGCGCCCGCTGATGTTTGCTGTCTCGCAGGCAGGCAGGTTTGATGGAGGAAATCGCTTCTCAACACAATCTGGAAGCTGCACCCGCTTTGGTCCGGTGCCTTTGCTCTCTGAATGGAATTCAGGCAGCTTTCTGGCACCAAAAGGCCTGGCAAGAACTTTGTTGTTTTGCCTCTGTGTCACAATGCCAGGATGGGAAGGGGAAAAACAACAACTCACATCAGCTCCCCACTCCCTATTAGGTCCAGGTGGGTAATAGACAAGATGTCCCTGGAAACAGACAAAGCAAGATCCATCAAAAACCTCTCAGCTTAAACTTGGCAGCCTCCTCACTGGAGAGACACAACCACTGAGCCAGGAGATGGAGCAGCTCATCGGCACGGGGCCTTCTGAATGGCTGCCGAATATTCCAAAGGGGTAAATTAAATACATTCATCTCAGTGAAAGTCACAATTGAAACATTTTCACTCTGCACAGAAGTTTCTGACAATCAACCTAATTTACTTCAGTAATAAATGAAAAGGAATTTTCTTTTGGAATAGCAATCAGGGATGAGCTGCTGTGTGTCTGTTATTCCCCCCCCATGTTTTTTTTTAAAGCAAACTCCATTCAACTCATTCTCTTAAATAAAGTGATTCCTTTATCTATTTTTCATTTGAAATACAGAAAGAGGACGGCAGAGCACGTAGAATTGTGTAGTTTATTTCTCACTGCTCTGGGGCGGATTCGAATAAAAAAGCAAAATACTTTCTCGTTAAAGATTCGGTATGCATGGCATTTCTATCTCAGAGTTTCACACTGTTGCCCATTACCGCAGTATCTGAGCAGAATCCTTTTCTGCTCTTAGCTTTTTAAAATTTGGTTGGCACGTCTTGAAGAATGCCAGCAGATTAAAGGCTAGCACATCTGCTAACTGCTTTGAGCAAAGTTTTTAGGAATTTTCGAGAGGTTTATTAACTGCTACACTGATAGCATGGGAAGCACTTTGGGGCAGATGTTAATTTAAATAATGCTTAATGTAACGAGGTGGTGGAAATACAATCATGGCAAGGGGCAGTTTAATGATAATTACACTTCTACCTCGATATAACACTTCCTTGGGACCCAGAAAATCTTACCGCATTATAGGTGAAACCGTGTATATCAAACTTGCTTTGATCTGCCGGAGTGCGCAGCCCCACCCCCCCGGAATGCTGCTTTACCGTGTTATATCCTAATTTGTGTTATATCGGGTCACGTTATATCAGAGTAGAAGTAATTATAAAAGTTGCTGCCTTGCTAAATTTCAGGAGATCTTCAATTAACAACCCAAGGGTACTGTTAGGATCCAGGATTATAAGGTTGTACTTCACTCTGGTGTCAGTGGACCGATCAGCCATTGATATGCTCTTTGAATGTAAGTATAGGTGTAGTATCACGTAAGCAGTCATTGCAGGCCTGTTTGCTTAACTGATCATTTTCCTTTTGATTAATGTTTGGTTGTAGCAATCGAAGTGTCACCTAGTGGTCCTCCACTAAATAATTTTTCTGTAAGTGGCCTAGCGTCTTCGAACCTGAAAACCAAGGTGAGTTTTATTGCATCCTTAGCTTTAGCAACTTAATATTAATTGGGAGCATTTCAATGTAAAGGTTACACTTTGCCCCACATAGAATGGGCTCTGTTATTGGCATGGATCCACTCATCCTATGCAGGCCTCTGGGGTGGGGCATCCCCATCTGGCTACTAAATCTGCAAGGGGGCAATGGCATTAGCTGCTTTCTTTGCCTGGAAATTCCAGGCTGCTGCCTTCTCAGCATCCAAGCAGGTTGCCAGCTCTTCCATCACGTTGCTTAATGCACTCTTGGAATGTCCTCAGATGCTACAGTGATGAGCCTGGTACAAAACGCTATAGAAAAATGAGAAGAGAAGAGAAAATCGGTGTCTTATCCATTTTGCATGTCATCTAGCAGGATGACTGCTGGTTCCTAATTAGGTTTGTGTCTTAGGTGGCCTCACTCTGCGCATGTTGGCATATTTCAAGCTGTCTCCTGTGGCCTTAGTGAAATGAATCCAGCTCTTTGCTAGTGTCTTTTTTTTTTTGTTAATTGCAGCTATTTCAGAGGCACAATGGACGGCTTTTTATTTTCCTTGTTTTGTCTGGTAGCAGGTGGATCCCATTATGTGCACGCTGGATACACCAGCAGAATAGTCTCTCCGCTATGCTTATGCGGCAACAGAATCCATGACAAATGAAAGGTGCTGAATGCAAGTGGAGAGAGAGGCAAGCCTAAAAAGTGAAGCGGTTTGGTTCGGAGGTAAAGCATCCAAATCTCAGTGGTCTGCCAGAGGCTTCTCCCACATTTTCCACAGTAAGAACCACATCTTAATAGAGAGATTGTCTCGTGGATACCTCTCCTTGCAATCCCCAGCCCAGGGATCCCACTTCCCCTCCCATCTGCAATTGGATATCACACCTGTGACAGTCAGAATGACAGTTTACAGGGATGGGAACTTTTTGAAGGTACACTTGTAACACAATGAGCCAGCGGTACTACCTGCCACAAGGAATGGTGGAAACCAAGCGGTTGGTAGGATTTGAAACCAGGATTGGCCATCGCTCAACCCACTAATTTGTGTGAAAATGGCAAATGGTTTTGTCTTCCATAGGATTTTACCACAAGTTAAGAGCACACTTTTTAAGTGCAGATGAGGCCTCAAAATTGCTGGGCTGACAGTGCTGGAGCACACAGTCCTTTTCCTCCAGACAGATACACCCAGCGCAAGCTCCCCTCTTCCAACCATCTCCCACCGCTGTGGGCCAGTGATGCCTGAAGGAACCACCTCTAGGTGAATAATGGTAGTTGTTTCTCTAGGCTCATCTGTCCTTGGCTTCCACCAGCAAGTGACCCAGCTAATGCTGGTTGTACCCTGGGTATGTACCATTAGACAGGAAAAGAGAGGAATCTGACAAAGCATTTCACATAGGCCAGCAATCAGCCTTCAGCTAGTAAAAGCTTTGGACCTGGGCCACATTGGAACAGCTGTGACTAGTTGAAACCCCCAATCCTGCAGCCATCCCATTCCTTTGATTGGGGGCTTGCTCGACTGTTTTGATCCAGGACTTGGGCAGCATTTGAAAGACTTCTGTCCTCCTCCCACCCCCAGTAGGAGGCCGACCAATGAAGGGAAACTCCTCAGCAGAACCGCTGTTTGGGAGGCTCTAGTGATATTGTCCTGTAGGGAATAAGTGAAACATTGGCACTGAGTGAAAAGTCACCCAGCTTGTGCTGAAGGATGCAAATGGGTGGAAAGGGAATGCAAGGCTCCTGCCAACGTCGCTGGCTCCATGTTCCCCTGCTCCCCCCCCCCCGTCCCGCTCATCGCCTGGAATTTTCTCTCCTTTCTTTCATTCTCTTCCACATTCCTCCATTTTTCCTAGCCCCTGCTTCCTTCTGTCCCCATTTCTGACTCCTCCTTTCGGGCTTCCTTTCTCCATACCTCGCTGTTTGCATCCTGCAGCACGTTGCATACTAATCTATGCATGGGAACTGTAATTCAGCTGTTGATCAGTGTTTGCGGGCTTTCTGTAAACTTTGGTTGTAAAGGTTTTATTAGCCTGCCTCACAGTCATTACATCAAGTAATGGAAAACATCCATCTTCTTCTTCTCCTCTGTGGCATCCAATGGCAATCGCTCTGAAAGCGTTAATCAAGCTATGAAAATCATTGGCATCTTGTTCCTTTATTATGAGAAACTGTTCAGGGGCTCGCTTGGGATCAGAGGCCCCAGAGCCTGAGAAGGCAATGACACCTGTGGAGCGAATCTATTCTCCAGCTAATGAGAACATGTCACTTCTGTTTCAGAGGTAGAGGAGTGGTTTACACTGAACTGAGGTGTAAAAAGAACCATCGGGTCTAGTTCTCGACTGTCTGGTACCATTATTTACACCTGTGCATAACAGGTGTAAAATACTACCAGGTCAGGGGCCTGATTCCTCACGGTGTAACTCCATTTTCAGTGGGTTTACACAAATGCAAACCTGGACCAATTCAACAGTGAATCAGACCCCCAAACTTTCCCCTGGAGGTCACATTTCAAGCACACTTTGCACAGGGGTAAGTGATGGCACACAAGGCAGAGGAATGGAGAAGTAATCTCAAGTCTGGGCCAAATTCTGAGATCGTTACTGAGATAAAAAACATGGTTCCTACCCTGAGGGGCTTGCAATCTAAGTATAAAACAAGGGACAACAGGTGGATACAGACCCATGGGGGAGTACAAGGAAACAGTGAGACAATAAAAATTTGCTTCCAAGGCTCTTAGGTGGCCTGTGTGAAATGCATCGGTGGTTAGAACTGCATCTCCCCAGGGAAAGTTTACTGACCCTACAAGCATTTGCAGCAATCCTGCCAACTGTACACCTTTTCAGCCATCCTTTCCATGTTATTTTAGCAGCTTCTCTCTCCCAGATTGTTAGAGTAAGAGATTAATGCTTTAATTACACTGTCTGAAAGCTACGAGGCTGAGCTTGCGGATGGCACCAGCTCTAGCACCAGTGATTCTTGAGGGAGCACACACTAAAAATCAAGCTGGATTTTCCTTGTGCGGAATGAAAAATAAGATGATAATCAGACTAATGTGATTTTAATGCCTGATATCTGACTGTCAGCTGGGGCAAGAAATTAAAGCTTTCGACTCTTTGTGAGCAGGGGATCCTGTCTTTCAAAGACTTTAAAAGCAGCCACTTCCATTCTGGGTGGTTCATGAGATATCAGACCATAAATCTACCAGAGGAGGCCTAAAATGGCCCTGGGCATATGCCCACTTATACATGTACACCCACATGCTGCCACATATCCACTTAGAGCCACATGTACACATCCCTGCACATTCATACTCATTCCCACCCCCTTTTCGCTTGTCCTACGGCCTTCCCAGCTCGGCGGCATCAGACTCAGTGAAGACGGGCAGAAGGGAAGTCTGCTTAGATCCCCGTGTCAGCTGAGCTCATGCAGCAGGAAAGTCAGGAGAGCGCACGTCTAACCCAACCCTGTCACATGCAGCGGCTCCGGCTCAGGTAACTGGCCAAGGCACCAGGAATGGAGATTTATTCTGCTCCTTTTCATTTATGCTAATTAGAGGCACCAGTGGAAAGGCACCAACACCTTTGGAGTTTCGTAATCAGGGCCACCATCTGCACCCGGGCTGCATAGTCTGCGTAGATTTGCCCTACAGTTTCCTCACCTTTCCTCTTTTTTCTTCCCCATTTCTTATTCTCCCTCCTCCTCCTCCCCATCTCTCTCTCTCTCCCCTTCCTCCTTCCCCTTTCATTCCCTCTTCCTCCGTTCCTCCTTCTTCCTTCCCTCCTGCTTACAGGGAGATCAATGCTCTGGGAATGCTGACCAGGGAATTAAATCATGCCAGCCTGTCTGGCCAAGAGTCTCTCATTAATCAACCCAGATGACTCCCTGTTTTCCCCTCTAGACAGATAGACACTCTGCAATGAAATTGACCACATCTTTTCCTGGGGTGCAGGCTTTTCTGGTGAATGGGCATTTGATCAGACTCTTCCTCCAACCCACTTTGACTGAGTCTTGCTCGCAAAGAGTAGAAACTGGTTTTCATCTCAAATCTGGGCAGGAAGAAAAAAAATCAAAATAATAGATTATTTATTTAATTTGTGTGGAGCAGAAAGTTCCAAACATTTAAGGAGTCAGGAAATGTCCAAATGTTTTGTTTTGACATATCTGAACAAAACAAGATCAGTTGGTTGAAATGAATCAAAAGGGTTCCATTTCCACTGAGTTTGACATAAATCTGTGTCCCCCAAAGCCACTGCTGTGCTTTATGAGAGCTGTAAGTTGAGAGTTTCATGCCCCCATTCTCCTCATGGAAGAATTTTTTGCTTTTAATATAATTTTGATGGCTAATATTAATGTTTATTTTAAAGCATATATATTTTTAATCAATTTAAGTTTTCACAATTATGGCAAATTATAGGGTTTAAACTTTTTTTTAATTGTATTGGTTTAAATGTTTACGGTCATGGGAAATTGTGAGAAGGGTGGATCAGCTAAAAATTAATTAATGCTAGTAGATATTGAGATCCAAAAGGTTAAAGCTTTAGAACCATTAAAACACAAATTGTTAACATCACATGTCAAAATATATAAAGTAAATGTCCTTAAATCAAACTCTAATGAATTCTCAAACAGCACTTTTCTTACTTAGTCTATCTGTGAGTTTTGATTATTATTGATGGAAACACTTTCTCATCAATTTGTGTGTGTATGGTGAATTTCACAGTTACTGACATTTACTGATAAAAATCTAATCCTTTGAAGCCTATCTATAAACCGCAGCAAAGAATCCTGTGGCACCTTATAGACTAACAGACGTTTTGGAGCATGAGCTTTCGTGGGTGAATACCCACTTCCTCAGATGCCACAGGATTCTTTGCTGCTTTTACAGATCCAGACTAACACGGCTACCCTCTGATACTATCTATAAACCATGTTCCACAACTGGATTACATATCCAGCATAGAAAGCAGGTTTTAAACAAATACAAGGAAGTTCTTCTTCATGCAGCGCACAGGCAACTTGTGGAACTCCTTACCTGAGGAGGTTGTGAAGGCTAGGGCTATAACAGCGTTTAAAAGAGAACTGGATAAAATCATGGAGGTTAAGTCCATAAATGGCTATTAGCAAGGATGGGTAAGGAATGGTGTCCATAGCCTCTGTTTGTCAGAGGATGGAGATGGATGGCAGGAGAGAGATCACTTGATCATGGCCTGTTAGATTCACTCCCTCTGGGACACCTGGCATTGGCCACGGTCGGTAAACAGATACTGGGCTAGATGGACATTTGGACGTTCTTACGTTCTTATATCCCATGATGCACAGCGTCAGGCCAACCAGCAGTGCATTATGGGAAATGTGGTACAGACAAAAATGGGACGTGAGACACCCACACTACAACTTCCACAATAGCTGCTCAGGCTGACACTGATTACGACTGAACGGAGCCAATATTAAATAAAATATTCTAATTTGATTTCACAAAATGAAAGGTTTTCAATCAGGTTGACCTGACTCTAAACAAAATATTTAATTTTGGCTTTCCTGATTTTCGATTTTGGGGAACCTGCATTTTCCATTTAAAAAAAAAAAGACAGGAAACTCCCATTAGCTCCACTTGCAGCATGTCTGAGGGGCAAATGAGACATTACCCCCAACAGGAAAGGGACAGAGACAATACAGAAGATAAGACAATGGTATTCGACAAACCAGAGTGGCAGCCTGTCCTCACCTTCGACCACTGTATTCACATTTAGTTACAATGGAAGCAGAAAAGCTCCTGTGAAGGGTGCTGACAATGATTCAAGGCTTCAGACTGGGGACGGGTAGACTGCACAGCACAGCTTAGTTTGGTCATGAATGGTAATAGCCAGCCAGCTGGTTGCCTTTACCATAATACAAGGCAGGGACACAATGCAGAAGCAACGTCCAGCTGGAGCTTACACAGAGGCAAGACAGGATATAAGATGAGCAAAACTGTGTTTGTGTGTGTGTGGGGGGGTGATTGTGCCCACACAAACACCCTTCCTTAGGCTTCTCTCATGCACTGGGCCCAAAGGAAGCAGACCAGCATTACCATAGGTCACTATAGGTCACCATAGGCAAAAATACAGGAGTCCTAGAGCTTTCTGGCATCAATTTTTAAACATAAACAAATGCATTAGAAAAATCGAGCTCCAATAACCTGGTGCTACAAAGGAAAAAAATAGAAAGAAAGAAAGAATGATCAAGGGAAAGACTTATTGGGCTAAATTCATCCCTGGTGTAAGTCAGCCAGGGGTAAGAGTTTTGAACACCACCGGCTAGTTTCAGTAACTCTAAATATTCTGGTGTGACCCAGGAAGCCTAGAAAGTATTTAAATTGGTGGAATTCACACTTCCTTCCAGCCACCTGAATATGCATGTTACACCAATTCAAATTCTTTAACTGCACATCTGCTCATCGTCATGTAGCTTACACTCCCCCCTCTATCTCTCCCTTTTAAATTAGGCTCACTGAGCCTGGCTGACTGGATGAAATTGGATGGGCAGGGGATGGAAGACAGGAGAGTAACAAGAAATGAAACTCGCGTAAGAACCTGTAAGCAATCCTCTCTTCTCTGGCACCTGAGTATGTACGTTATGCTGACTCTAACTCCTTTACACATGAGTAAACAGGCATAAAGGAAGGCAAGTGTTAGAGCAGCTGGCATAAATGACAGCAAGAGAAGAATGGGAAAACCTAATAAAGCCAGCCCTGAGCCACCCTTGCACACTCAACACGTGCAAAAGGGATAGGAGGAAAATTCTTGTTGTTTGATGCAGAATTAAGCCATGGAACTCACTGCTACAGGGTAACAGGACCAGCTCAGAATAAATCAATGGATGAGAATTACACCCATAAGATGAAACTATCAGAGCAAACCCAAGCTAAAGAGGAAAGAATCTCTTTCAGCCAGTGAGTCTCTGCCAGGGATTCACAGCTTCAGCTGAGTTTCTGGTACCCTTTGCTGTGAGAGCCAGGACAGCAGGGCACACTGCTCTGCTCTGACAGGAGAATTATTTGCTCCAGTTCTTTCAGTTGGCAGCGTCTGTTTCCTTCTGTCCCTGCATCACCTTGGCTCTGTGCCTAGATTCTGTGGCATTAGATCATCGCTGACAGGAGGTGCCCACCTCCTGGTTGCCCTGAGGAGAGTACCCTGTGCGTGCAGCACCCCCACGCCATGGCCAGGAACAGGAAGGGAAGCATTATCATTGTCACCTCACCTACCTTGCTCAGGAGGCATTTGGCTCAGGCACTGCACTTGACCCACATTCTCCGTCTAATTAGCAGCCTGGGTAATAAATGGCAGCCTTTTATTCATGGACAGGTGTGCGTCTTTGTCAGAGGTCCCTGCTTAAATCACCTGTGCTGACTCCAGTAACAATGGTAATGACGCTCGGAGCTGGTTCCAGGCTATAAAGCGTATTTTCCTGATGTTTGTTCAATATTTCCATGAGAATTAAAAACATCTATTACAGGCTGCAGGATACTAATGGCCCTCAGAGCAGAACCCAGGTTGTACCTCACTCCAGGGGCTCAGCCGATGGCATGTTATAGCAGTGCCGGAGGAGACAATGCCAGCCTGCTGTTCACTGCAGGGCTAGCTACTGTGCTTAGGAAGGAAGGTAGGATGATCTAGTGGCCAGAAAACTGGGCTGGGAGTCAGGACTCCAGGGTTTTAGCCTGTGCCCTAGCAGCAACTTCTTGCACAGCCTTAGCCAAGCCACTTTGTCTGTGCCTCAGTTTCCCTCTGCTGTGAAAGAAGGAGGTGATAATACTGACATCTCTTACTGAAAGCCTGGGCTGAATTAATTAATATTTGCACCACTCCTTCAGCCAAAAGTTGCTCTGGATGAGGCCGAGATGGGACACACACATAGATCCAAGATCAGGGGCTAGCTACCTGGAATACCTCCTCCAGGGCTGCCTGTGTGTCCTGTAGACTTGGTATCACCATCCCCACCTGGTGGCGCTGGGGAGGGGTAGAGACCATAGCAGGCTTAGGGGAGGGGGAGACTTTTTTGTCCTGATCAACTATTTTTAAGAATTCCTGAGTAGGAAGGGCTGAGCCAGATAATGGAATTCCTAAACTCCATCAGCAGAGTGCCGGGCTATCGGGCATGGTTGTGAGTGACACCTAAGGTGGGTTGTTCGGTAGAAACCAGTGAGGGTTTTATGATCCACTAGCATCTTACACCTTTCTCCTTAAAGCTCCCCTCAGCTGGAATGCCTCCATAACCCTGAGCACAAGCCAGGCAGCCAGGGTGCTAGGAGTGCTGCTTCCACACCTCGCACTTGTCATAAACCGACTCTCTGCTCCCTGGTCCTCCCCATCTTTGTTATAGTCTGATAGCATCTCTACCCCTCTCCAACCCCATCGGGGCATACAGACAGACTTGGAGGCCCAGGGAAATGCACTCAAGGTAGCTAGTACCTGATCTTGGATCCATTCGCCTTGTCCAGAGCTCCTTTCGGCTGGAGGATCTCAAAGCATGGTGCAGATATTAATTCTCTTTCATTTCACATTTATACCACAAGCTCTTGGGGACAAGGGCTGTTCTAGCACAATGGGGCCCCAATCCCTAACTGATGCCCTGTATTAGAATAGCATCTAGAGGTCCCCGACAAGGTCAACTCCCCACTGTGCTAGGTGCTGTACATACATATAGTAAGAGAGATCCCTTGCCCTGAAGATCTCATAATAAAAAATATAGACAAAGGGTGGGAGGGGAAACTGAGGCACCGAGAGGGGCCATGACTGGCCTACAGTCCCACAGCATGTCTATGGCAATGCTTGGAATAGAACAGGGGTCTCCCAAGGGCATTGAGCTAAGAACTCCTGCAATTGCGGCCTCCGTGCCGCACAGCAGCCTGGCCTCGCCCTGACTTTTGGCGGTTCGGAAATGTTGTTTTTGGAAAAATATTTATCCTGCTAATGAAGCAGAGGCAGTGTCAGAGTCCCTGGAAGGTCAAAGCCACAATTGCTGCAATCAACTCCCTTCACAGCACTCAATGAATGGGGCGCTGATTGCAGATGCCAATCAGAGCACTCAATTTTGCCTGCCTATTTGGGAATTAAAATATAAAGGCACTTCTCCAGGCAGTGTATTTAGGAATGGTTTATATAACATGCCTCTTGTGGGCACAAGGCCAGATGGGAGAGGGGGTGGGGACACAAAAGCGGAATGAATTTAACTAGCTGAGAAGTGCAATATATTGCACTGGAAATGCACATCTTGGAGGAGATGCTAGACGAGAGTCCAAGTTATGCTGTTTGGATCCAGGTTCAAACTCCGTGCTGGAAAGTTCAGGGCCTTTCGGATCTGGGATTTGGATTCGAGTCTGACCTCTGCTTCTAAGGACTGAATTACTTCCAGGGGCTGCGAGCCAAACTACGGGCTGCAGTTTGTATTCCATCGCCTGGTATTTTTAATTATTATTGGTATTCCAAAGTGTCTCTGCATCGTACACAAATACCGAGACAGTTGGATGATCAGCAGGTGAGAGGAGAAGTGAAAACAAACGAATCCAGCCCTGTGGAAGCCCAGATCCTAGAAGCCACAATGCACAACTTTCCGAGCAATCTAGGACTGTGCCTGGCAGAGGAAGCTGCTTAGCTAATGGACTAGCCATTTTAGTTTCCTCCATGTCCACTTAAATCACCAGAAGTAGAGAGCAGCTCAAGCTACTATGTCTGGATGTGGATTTCAAACACTCCAAGGTGCAGGAGCTGTTCAGATCTGGGAGTGAGGGGCCCTGTGCAAAATTTGGGTTTGAGGGAGCTCAGATCCAGGTTCTGATCCAGACCTTTTCTCGAATCCCAGCCAATAGGCTGCTGAAAAATCACCACACGCACCTGGCGGCTCAGAGAGTGCCATGTTCAACCCAGTAGCAACTGGGTTTGTACCAGGCTGCAGGAGAGCTAGACAACCAAGTCTAGAACCCACCAGAATTCAAAGAGGAGCTAAACTTGAATGCACCGGTGACGGCTGTCACACCAGGGATCAAATCGGGGATCTCCAAGAGCTGCTACAGGCTTGAGCTAAGGAGTCAAGGCCAGTAGCTAGGGCTATAACAGATTCATATCCTCTGGCTGGGCGCAGAAGGGGACCTGGAATACACACTAGCCAGTGAGTTACAAACCTGTTTCCCCTTCTGTCATGCCCTCCGCTCTTAGCAAGTAATTGGTTCAGCAGGGCTGGTCATGAGACCTGGAAACTTTGTCCTCCAGCTCAGACGGATAGAACCTACAGCTGGTCATCACGAAAGGAGTCCCTGCAACCTGCCCAATTTTTGCAGAGAGGCGTCCACATCACACAGAGGCCCACCACAATCACAGCTTGCTCCCCATGCCAGCAGTCTGAGCTCACCGAGTGACCGAATTTCCCCTGCACAATGAGTCGGGGGACCATCAAGGAAACAGGGTGTGCCATCTATCTAGGTAGATACCCCAGCACTTGTTTGGCCCACATCACCCTAGGATGTGGACATCTTACAGGCATCAATGAAATTTATTTTCACAACAGCCCTGTGGAGTAAGGGAATGGTGTCCCCTTTTAGAAATGGGAAGCTGAGTCACAGAGAAAGGAGGGTTCCTTGCCTAAGATCTCAGGGGGTCTCTGCAGCTGAGCTCGGAACTGGACGCCAAGGTCTCCTGCAGTCCTGTTCAGCTCTCTATCCACTAGGCCATCCAACCACTGCATAGCTAGCGCTCATCAACATAGTATCTGAGCATCGCAGGGGAAGGGGGGGGGGGAAGTGGCCTAAATAAAACAGAGTTCCTCATTCTCCAGTGTCGCAGCCCAGCATCCACTTACCCTGCATTAAAATGCATTTTAGTCCAGCACCGAAGCCACTTTAAAAAGGACCACAAACAATATACACTGATGCAGCTCATTCTAGTGGAGATCCCAGTTATGCAGGAGTGTGGTGTTTTGTAATTTACTCTCCCTGCTTCCCTCGCAAACCAGATGGAAACTTGGAAAGTGAGCTCATTTTAGAACCAGAACAGGACCCTCATTCATGCCGGCTCTGACATTTGTCAACCCCCTTTCTTCATGTCCCCGAAGATGCCGCATACAAGACGCACTACCCAAAAAGGGGGAGAGAACACTGTCTCGTTATTACCAAGGAGAACAGGCAGGGGTTGTGTATCCCTGGCTTTGCCACTGACTCACTGTGTGGCCTCGGACAAACCACTGCCCTCCTTCCATCCTCCCACCCTTGTGACTGGGGCAGTAATAATCACCCACCTCACAAGGCTGCTGTGAAGCAGACTGAATCTGTGCTTGTGCTTTTCTCCAGAGTCCTTCGGCAAAAGGTGCTATAGAAGCATTGTTGCTATTACTTGATGGTGCATCAGGGCCACCCTCCTTCTAGAGGACAAGGCAACTCCCCCTCAGAGCCAATAATGTTCCCCGTGGCTGAAGAAAGAGGTGGAAATAGGCTTGTCTGCTGCAGAGGCACTTCCAGCCGTTGAGGAAGGAAGGACCTGGGTCTCTTTCTGAGCAAGTAAAGACCACTGACCAAACAAGCCAGGGAGCAGCCATCACCTACGACTTCGGCTGAGGCATCAGCTCTGCTTCCAGATCTTGGGAGAGAATGGAGAGTCAGGGAATATCTGGGGGGAAGGAACATGTTGAGTATAAACAAAGTATGATTGACATCCCACGGGGCGGGAGGGCACTGCTTGTGGCTCAGCACCCACTTGGTGGATGAGCAGAAGGAGGTGCTAAGGGAGCACCCAGAAAATGGGTGACATGAATTATGGGCTGACAGAAAAAGGCCCCGCTCCAGCTGAGATCCCTAAGGGCCAGCACAGGGACAAAAGCCATCTTGTCACAACAAGCAACAATTGTGAATGACAGCAGGCACTTCCCTTCCCCTCCAGAACAATGGCCGCCTGTCATGGCAAGCTACAGATCCTATTGCTGAGCTTGGTCACAACACCGCGAGAACATCTGTCAGGCCCTGACGAGTCATGGCAGGGAGAGGAAGCTGCTTTTGCAGCTCGTAGAATGAGGCAGTTTGGGTTTCCACCACGAGTGGCTTTTGTCTCTTTTTCAGTGCAAGGAACAGCAACGCTACCCACTGACACCGCCCCTTAAATTCAAGGGAAGCAGAGCAGAGGTGGGTAGCTATTTCTGCCTCTTTAGCCTAGTTAGACAATATTCAAGGCCAGGCCCATTAGAGGGAGAAACAGATGAGCCAAGCCAGGTCTATTCTTTGGTGCAATTCTGCTTATTTACTATGACTGTACACAAAGTCCTGTTCCCCTGAACACATAAGAAATTGCAGGCAGTTTCTATGTTTGCTATTTCCAAGTCTGTACCTCAAGTCAGTTCTGTGCTCAAGGAGCTGTCTCTCCCTGCTCCCTCTCAGGATCATGCTCACAACTACTTGTCTCACAGTCTGCTGGCTTTCTGCCTCTCTCACACATATAGCTTGCCAGATAGGCTCCTATAGCCCCAGTGTTTGCCACTAATCCCAGAGAAACCCCTCAAACCGCATAGTTTAGCCAAGTTCAGTGCCTTGGGTAGTAGCCTCCTAGTGTTTCTAGCTATCACTGCCTAAAGGGGCTTTTAACTGCTCTTCAATTTAGCCTGAAAGAAGGATGTTTAGCATACCCATCAGCTTTACCTGCATCTGTGATTGTCTATAGATCAACGACCCACTTGATGGAAGCCATTAACGCCTTCCAGCAGAATACTATTGGGGAAACCGAGGCACAGGGGGGGAACAGACTTGCTTCCGGTAACTCCAAGTCATTAGTTCCTAAACAGTAGAGACAACCCTGCCTCCTAAATTCACCGCAGCACAAGCTCACCTCAGCTTAGATATTTGGTGCCAGGTTTTGAAAGAAGGCATGCATAGACTGCCCTCAGAAATGTACCTGCACCCACAAAAAAAATGAATTTAATTAGGGCAAATGAGTGTAAGCACGTCAGAGATACCCCTCTGCACAGCAGACTGGATTCTATGGGCGCACATGCCCTTTTGCCTGATTGCCCATCATGACGTTGCACTCCATAGGCTTTATAAAAATATGTTTATAAGTGTGAATATGATGTAACTGGAATATGCTTTACGCAAAAGGTCTCTTGTAAGGTATCATTGCAAAGCTTACAATCTACTGAGTGTGTTCATCCTATTTGTATGTATGTATCATTCTTGTATCTAAAACTAGAAATATGAAGTATTACTCTGAAGTCCTATTGTAATTATGCAAAGTGTGAACCATTAATGGTGGCTTGGAATCTTGATGGTGCCTATTAACGAGGATAATTGGCTGTGAATGGCTCCATTAACTTGCACAACTTCCTGGGTATGTGCCGGCCAGCCTTAAAAGAATGGAGACGGGGTGGGGTCTCACAGACATGTGACCATGTCACATGATATTGGAATCCATCTTAAACCTGGTGATTTTCCATTTAGAATAAGAGGTGGGAATCCCGAGAGAGACAAAGGATTCCCGTCTTGTGCTAAAGCTATAGAAGGGGGGTGGGAGGGTGGAACCAAACAAAGGGTCCCAGTCATGTGGAATCCCTTGCTTTTCACTTAAGATGCCGGCTGGAACTAACAAGGTCTGTACCGGGAGAACGGATTGGGCTCAGACTAGATAGGAAGGAGTCTAGTCTGTGAAAGAAGCTTATTGGAAGATCTCTGAGGGCGAGATATACCTGTATTCAGCTTCTTAATGTATTAGGCTTAGACTTGCGTGTTTTGTTTTATTTTGCTTGGTAACTTACTTTGTTCGGTCTGTTATTACTTGGAACCACTTAAATCCTTCTTTTTATACGTAATAAAATCACTTTTGTTTATTAATTAACCCAGAGTAAGTGATTAAACATCTGTGCATATCCCTCTATCAGTGTTATAGAGGGAGGACAATTTATGATTTTACCCTGTATAAACTTTATACAGAATAAAACAGATTAATTTGGTGTTTGGATCCCATTGGGAACTGGGTGTCTGGGTGCCGGAAATAGGTGACCTGAGGAGCAGTTTTGGTTAAAGTCTGCAGCTTTGGGGGCATGGACCAGATCTGGCTCTGTGTTTGCAGCTGACTAGCATGTCTGGCTCAACAAGGCAGGGTTCTGGAGTCCCAAGTTGGCAGAGAAAACAGGCTCAGAGATCATCTCAGCACATCAGCTGACAGTCCCAAGGGGGTCTCTGTGACTAAACCCATCACACAGGTCCCTTTTCCTGAGTGCCCTCAGGTGCATGCCCCATCCACTACTACGCTCGAGTGCGGACACACCAGAGGTGGCAAATATATTAACACAATCAGCATCTTGCTTTCTGTAACAGCCCCATTTCTCAATATAGCCTCCCTGCTCTGCGCAGCAGCTATTGTTAGAATACTGGTTATACAACACTCTCTAGAAAGCTCCTATTTAAAGCTCAGCTTTGGTGACAGAGACTTTTCATGTGAACAATCCTAATGCACTTCAGCTCATTCATGCCCTTTAACTATAATCCCCTAGAATATACATCTGCTCCCAGGCCCTCCCCATGAATGGGAATTCAGCCCTAGGGTTGTGGCCTCAAGCAAGGAGTTAATTATTGGCTAATGCCACCCATCAGATCTCTTATTGTTTCCTGCCTATTTGATAGTTAAAATATAAGGCATTCAAGGCAAGACACTAGAGGGCAACTGACATACCAGCTCGGATGGCACTGGGTGAGGCTAAGCAGAGAACTCACCCTTGTGCTCAATACATTCTGCCTTGAGGCACTTCATCTTGGTCCAAAAAGACTTGGATTATGCCCTTTTTTTCCCCTTATCTGAGAAAGAGATATGTCACCAGCCACTGAAATGCAGCCACCTCTGGGGAGCAGCATAGCATCTGTTTAAAAGTAGATGTGACAAGCTGCTAAGGATAAGACAGGAAAAAATAGTTGATGGATTTGAGATGGCTCAGATATTTCAAAGCAGGATGTGAAGATATAAAGATTTTACTAAAATAACTGAGATTCTTATAGATTGACTGGACAGGACCTAGAGGATCAGCACCACTACCCTTACAAAACACATCACCAGATCACAACGGATTGCTCATCAGCTTTCTCCTCCAGACAGTGACACTGCCAGCAGCCCCTAAAGCCACACTGGGTTGGTACAGACCCCGAGGAAGAGTGCCTCCTTCCTGTGTCACCAACATCATCTCCCTGCCATACAGCAGCTCTTATCCCACACTGCAGAGCTGGCTTAGCACTGACTAGGAGGGATTATCACATGCTGGCCCCTCAGCACCACTGTGCCAATGGCCCAGTGCTAGCTCAGATGGAAAAGCTAATTCACTACACAATGCTCTGCTGCAACCTTGGCTTTCCTGGGAGTTGTCCCATCCCAGCATGGCTTCACCAGGCTTAACTGGGGAGAGCTGGCGCTGCGATTGTATTGGGCTGATCTCTGATGTCACAGCTCCAGGAATGATGCTTTCCCAGTAGGATGTAAGTATGGTATTGCCAACCGGGGCGCCTGCACATCCGGAGCCTTGGACTTCCCTCTGCCCAGCAGGGTGAATGCCATTGAACACTGAGCTCCTGCAGAAACCAAAGATGTTTCCCTTGGATAGGACAGGTGGAATAGAACCCCAGGAGAGTAGCAACGGCTTTGCCATTGGCTTCCAACACAGAGGTGCAGCAAGAGATGCTGGGAAGCTGGCTGGGGACACTTGAACTGGAAGTCAGCTCCCATGGAGTTTTGCTATTGACTGCAAGGGGGCTAGGATATCTCCTCTGATTTACGTGTATGTGTTTCCTTCCTCCCTTGGTGAGAGTGCGGGCACTGTGGTGGGGACAACTCAAGGGTCCTTTTCCTGAAGCAGTCTGCATCCATGCAGATACCAGCCAGCCCTACACAGAGATCTTTCCTCCGGCATTCGCCGTTTTAATTAGCAGAGCTCTGCCCTGAATCTCAATGAGAGATTAAACCATAAAGAGCGCCACGTGGAAGAGCACAAGTGTCTCTTCTCGCTCGAGAAACGTGCAGAGCTGTCTGTGAAATTATTGCCACTGTTTATGTGTCCCATTTTCAGCTCCACATGCACATCCTTGGAGCTCACTCTACAACAAGAAATCAACCGGCGAGGAACATTTCAAATGCACAGCAACGAAATTCATGTTTGCAGACTCTAGTACTCTGCAGCTCTGTGGGATTTCAGAGGCTGGCTTTTCATCCCTTTCCCTCTCTCATGATTACATGACAGGGCTGGCTGTGAGAGCAGTCACCAAGAGGGTCACTTGCAGTTCCATGTCCTTATATTAAGATCTACCCCTAGGATCCAACTGCCAGGTATTCGCCTCCTGAACTTGCACTGGGGCAGAGAAGCGGGGAGACAAAGGTGGCTTTAAGATGTCTTTGCACTCCTGATTTTCAGTATTGCCAACCCTAAGCTGTTAAAAACAAATAAACAAACAAACAAAAAGTCAGGCCCCAAAAAATCACAAGATTGTCTTTAAAAACCATGAAAATATTTTAAAATAACAAAAATAACCCATTTGTTTGACTTTTGTTCACTGAGCCTTAAGAGTGCATGTTTTCAAGCTTTTCTCTGGATCTAGAAGTGTTAAAACAGACATTTTTAATGAAAAATGAGATTTTCCTATATTCACATGATTCCAGGAGCTGGGACTATAATAAAGACACCAAATGTCATGAGACTTGTCATAAAAATCACAAGACTTGGCAACACTGCATCTGGAATTTGCTCCGCTTCCTAGGTTCCCCAGGGGGCGCTGGGGAACAGAGAATAATTATCGTACAATGTGCTTCAGCTGTGTGCCCCTTGCACTGGGGAGTAGCAAGGCTAATACACATCAGCTCTGCACCACTGGAGAACTTCCTCTGTGCAGGGGAGAATTCTCAGGGCACCACTTCCCTTTTCCAGGGTTGGAGAGGTGTCAAGAGGCGTGAGGGTAAGTGAGAAGCAAGCCCTGGGTATCTAACTCTCTCAGGCTGTTGAGAGTGTGTTCCTGGTCATTGGATAGAAGTGCCTGGAGAACAGAATGTTTTAAGTTTCATGATGCTGTTGCTATGTTCTAAATTACAGGCTATGAACACTTGCACCAGCCCTAGCATTTAGATAAAAGGAAAGCCAACTGAAACCATCATCTCAGGCTGGCACCAAACCAAATCCTTTCTGAAGGTTAAAAATAAAAAAAGCCAACATTTTAAAAAGTCGACAGAAGCGAAAGCTTCTCTCTGTATTTCATGAGTCTCGGCACTTAGTGAGATTTGGCTGGGACCTGCAACGGCAGTGCCAAAATGCTGGGTGATGGGCTGTTCTTACGGAGGCGTCTATTCCTAACTCTGCCATTGGACTAGAGTGGGGGGGTGAGTAACTGTGAGCAAGTCAAAATGGGGTCAGTGATGCCAGCCTTTTGTAGATCTGTGGCTGGAATGTGCTATATAACACCTAAGTATTTTTACTATGGTGTTTATTGCAGAACCCAAACTGGGAGGTACAGAAATCCTGACGAGAAAGCCTGTCTGTGTGAGATTTCCAGCCTCATTTCTAGATAGCTGAGACTCAGTTCAAATAAGCATGAGACTTTGGATGTGTGAACCTTTTGAGTTTAGGCTGTCTTTGACCGGGAGATGGCATGCACTTTAATAAAGCTGTACACAATGACAATTCAATCGCTAGCTAACATTAGGAACAGAACCCAGGATGTTTGGTTCTCAAAACATATTCTTCTAGCACTCAGGGTAAAGGCAATTCTTAGCTAGCTGGCTGTATTAGTAGGGCTTTTATTCTCTCTGTGGGGCTGTAAGACAGACATACAGAGGTATATTCGGGACCCCTGGTTGAGAACCGCTGTATTACAGCGTTGCTCATGGGCGAGTCCCTCTGAAGATAAACTGAGACAAAGGTCGGAGGAAGGGTGAAAGAGAGTGAATGACACAAAAACCTGTTGAATTTTGTCTGCTTCCAGATCATGCTACTAAGGAGCCTGGAAGGTTCACAGACCTTCTTCCAGGTAGAGTTTTGGATGGACCAATACTTGGTGTAAGAGTTTGATCCCAAATTAGGAACATGCCAGATTTGGCTCAGTTTTGCTAGGTGTTTTTATTTGTTTGAATGGCTCGAAGGGAAATTCGGGGGATGTGTATCCAGCACAAACACCAACCAAAACCACAAGCTTCCCACAGGGCAAGAAGGCAGCTGCGTTAGAGAGCCTGGGATAGTCATTAATGGAGAGTAAGAAAAAAGTAGCAGAGCTGAACTTCAGTGGCTGTGCAAGGGAAACCCCTTGGCACTTGGAACATATTGGCTTTCTTGCTTTATCTCCCTCATTTGTGTGGTTAGTTTGCATGAGACAGAGATCTTTTATCTCCAGAATTTCCTTTCCAATGCACAGTGGAAGTGCCACAGCAATGCACTAGACCTAACCCCCCACATATGATTTAAAAATGGAAAGAGAAAAAAATTGCTCCAAAACACCCATGCGCTGCATATTAACTCCCATTGCGGGGAATCACAATTTCAACTGCTTCCTGCAGTCTACTCTGAAGCAGGCAAAGTACCTGAATCCTAACCCACATCACCCTCTGGATTCCTGGCTTGCCAGACAAATACATCTGATGCCCCACAATCCCAACCTGCAGTACTTCATGCTCTTCTGGCACTAGCGTGATCCTCCCATCCTGGGTAGACAGACTCACACTAGTGCACCACAAATAGCAGCGTGGCTTTGGTGGCTCGGGCCGAGATCCAGGCTAGCCACCCAAGCTCAGACCCCTGGGGTCGGGTGGGCTTGAGAATCCAAGCTGCAACGTCCAGACTGCTATTTTTAGTGCAGCCCTACAGAGTTTAGCGTTAGCATGAGTCTGTCTCATGCTCCCAGCTGCAGTGTAGATGTACCTGGAGATTCCTGAAACAAAACCTCTAGCTTCCAGACCATCACCAGCCCTGGGCAAGTAAATCCTATTACCCAGATATTCACAGGGCCAGAGCAAGGCAGTTTTGCGCCCTAGGCGAAACTTCCATCTTGTGCCCTCCCCCCACCCCTGCGGCAACTCCCTCCCTGCCCTGAGACTCCACCCCAGCTCACGTCTGCTCCGTGTCCTCCCCAAGCACGTAGCCCTGCTCTAATTCTCCTCCCAGGCTTGCAGCACCAAACAGCTGATTGGTGCTGCAAACCTGGGAGGCAGGAGAAGTGGAGCAGCGACCGTGCGCTCAGGGAGGAACCGTTGTAAAAAAAATTGGGGGCACCGTTTTTTGGCACCCCCAAATCTTGGCGCCCTAGGCAACCGTCTAGTTTGCCTTAATGGTAGCACCGTCCCTGGGTATTCGGCCACTGAAACTGAAATTAGCAAAGGTACATCATGGCTAGAACAACCGCTGGTTTGGCATAAATAATGGTTTGCCCATCTCCCTTCTACAGCACAGCCCCATTAAACCGCAGGGGGAACTGTTGCTTGTGCATTCACAGACAATGGCAGTGGTTGTTCTTGCATTGGCTCATAAATATTTAACAGAAAGCACTTTGTAACGAAGAATGTTATTAAGGCTGATGAAGTCTGGGACTGCAAATGTGGCCATAGATCAGATGTTGCCAGTCTAGTATGTATAACCCTCCTAGATCAGCCCTAGGGCAAATCAGCGTCTTTGGGTAAAATAAATAAATAAATAAAATAAAATACCGAGCCTCGGAGACCCAGAGGGACATATGCGAGGCGTCTGAGGGATATCCTACCAATAGATCAGATCCTTGCAATCTCCTTATGCAGCGATTCAGATATTTTAAAGGTGAGAGGAAAAGGCTAAAAACCAATAAAACAGAATGTACTAGATGAAAAGCAATTCTTGGCAGCAATTTTTAGCACAAACACTAGGGTTTTTTCCCCTCTCTTTTCTGTAATAGCAAATTAATCTTTTTATTGCTCCTGAAGCCACGCTAATTACATTTATTCCAGTGCTTTATGCATTATTGGCATAAGTTTGGGTGCTTTTTGTGGGCGGTTTTCGTGGGCCTATTTGATTTCATTTGCTGCATTTCAGTTCCGGCAGCCCCAAAGTTCGGAGTGAGACAAAGGCTGTTATGGCTGAGAGCAAGCTAATCATCCCCCCTCCTACAGAAGGATGAGAAATAGCCTCTCTTTGTCACAGAGGCTGCACTGAAGAGTCATGAGCAGAGTAGGGGAAAACTCAGAATTGCCGTGGCCTGGGAAATGTTGACATCAAAATTTGTTCAGAATCATATTATGCCAGGACTTGGCAGGATAAGACATGGCACAGTACTCACTCATACTGCTGACATGTCAAGAAATAATGCACATTTCATAAAATATGTAAATGAAAAAAATAAACAACACTTGAAACATGAAGTGACATTTTGATTGTTTTTTCTCTCAACCAAGAAAATACTTTTTGTTTTGGAAAAAAATATGCAATATATACCAAAAAAACAAACAAACCCCCAAACATATAGATATTTCTTTTGTTTTCTTTTTTTTTAGATTTCCCCTCATGGGAAACTGTTGAAATGGATACGATTTTGTAACTTCCCAAAAGTTTTCCTCCAAATGGCATTTTCCAATGATCAATTGTTTTGATGAACATTCTCCCCCCAGCTGTAACTGGGAATGGATGCTGCCTCTCGGTTTTAAGCAAGTTTTAGTGTTAGTGAATGTTGCTGGATGACAGCCCTGGAAGTGGGGATCTGTAAGTTACATACCAACAAGTGGGTCTAAGAGGACATTACCTGGTACAATTTATGCTGAGGCACTGGGGAAAAGGCAGAGGTAGCCCTGAGGCTGAAGCCACCTGTGGGAGGGCAAATTTCCATAATACAGGAAAGCCCTTGAAGTCAATAGGTGTCTTTCTACTGAGTCCAGTGGACTTTGGATCTGGCCTATACTGCCCTGTCAAAGTGCCTTGACCTTGAGCCAGAGGGACCAGCTGGAAAAGTGAGAAACTAAGCATCTCCACAGCCCATTCAGTCCTCTCTTGCTAAGGTGCCCAGTTCTTGCTAATTGCTATCACAGTTTCTGCATTATATCAACCCCCATCCAAGCATGAACTAGACTGAATGCCATCAGCTAATTCCACACAGATGGGGACTAGCATTGTGCTGTGCCAGGGGAGGGAGGTTTCACAGAGAGATGTTGATAATGCTCAGGACCTCTTAGGATTAGCCCCTTAACCTGGATTTGAACCAGTGTCCTAGAGGTTTAAAGAAAAAAAAAATCAATCTAGCCCATTACCACCCCCTTAGCTACAACCAATCTCTGCTAGTACTTGACTCTCTTTTCCACAGACTTCTACAAAGTTCTCCCTGGCTGGCTGGGACTGGTTATAGCTAATCTTGCTGATTGACCATCTGAGCAACCGCATATGAAGTGTATTTGAAAAACAAAATCAGGCCTATTAAGACACTTTACAGTATAGCAGAAATTAAAGCAGTCCGTGAGTTTACCATTTGGTTTAAATATATTTTGAGCACGATTTTACTTTCCTAATGGTCAGAATCGTAGGGCCAGGGAAACAACAGAAACTGGAGGAGGGAAGGGAAATCTGGTTTATAACCTATGCTGCATGGCAGATTTGTGGCATCTGTGCCAGTCAGTTTCCAGTGCCACAGGGCACTTTGTGAATTTAGTCTTGATCCAAACCCCTCTGAAATTAGTGCTAAGAGTCTCACTGACTTCCACAAGCACTGGATCAGGTCCTTGCTCCTAGAAAACCAATCCCAGCAGAGAAAGACCTTCATTTCTCTTCTGTGCTCTGGGGCTTGGGAAGGGGACAGACCGGCTGGCTTGAGGAACTAGGGCTGGGCCCTTCCATCTCGATGGTAACTTGCTCAGTAGGAACTAAAATGTTATTACAATGGGACAACAGCTTAGTGTATCCTGTATGAAATGAGCTGGTGGAGCTCAGCTCAGCTGCCAACTTTCACATGGTAAATAAGCACCCGACTTTCACATTAACCCAAAAATCAAGCTAATCCCATTTCAAAACAAGCCAATCCCTAAGAACCCCAACACTCCATATGACTAGATTCCCCCTAGCGTGCAGTCAGGGAGTGTAGTGGGTCCACTGTGCACCCCTGACTCTCTCCTCCCTTTGCCCCTGCTTGCCGGGGCCGATCAAAAATAAGATGCGATAAACCAAACAAGCTACAAGCCAAAAACTAGCCAACAAGCAAATCACAAGTCAATTAAACCAAAAACAGGCCCAATTTCTGCATTTTGTTGTTGTTGTGGGTTTGGTATGTCTGGAACCCAGTCCCTCACAGAGCAAAAATGACCAGTACAGTTGGAAGCCCTGGGCTGGCAGCGTCAGCAGAGATGCCAAGAACTGAGCAGGACCCTTTCCCCTCAGATCATGGCAGAAGCATATGGAGAAATCCAGCAGAGACATATCTGTCCCAGAGGTGTAACATCCCTAGCCACTATCTGGGGTCGCTTAAAGGCACAGTCCCCCACAATAGCTGGAAGAGCTGAGTCTCTAGTGAGGTCAATGCAGCTCCATTTCACCAATAATGCATTTATTTGGGGGGGGGTGTATATGCACGTGCGAGAGAGAGAGAGAGAGAGAGAAAAAAAGAAAGAAATTCACTGCTCTGGCATCTCTCTCTATTGCTTTTCACAGACTGTCAGTCCCACACTCCTTTACCGTGCTCCCACATGCCAGACTTACTTAGGAAGTACGCCAGCTCAAGCAGTCATTAGGCATTGTCTGTGTACTACATGCAGCTGTGCACCTTCATGCTAGTGAGACTTAATCAGTCAGGGTATCAAATACAGGCGAAGCGGGGAGGTGAGCGAGGATGTCACCCCTGCCGTGAAAGCTTTCAGGTTGCTTTTAAATTAAAAAAGAATAAGAAAGTTCCATTTGCTTTTTTTTGTTGTTCCCCCTGTGGAAGGAGCTTCAGATGTCCAAGGAAAGAATTCCCTTCCCTTTTTCTCCTAGTTAACGACATCACCCAAGGAAGCCTATTTCTTTCACCTTCCCCCCAAGCCTCTGGCCAGGGCCGGCTACAGGTTTTCTGACTCCCCAAGCGGTGGAAAAAAAAGAAAAGCTCAATCACACCGCTCTATTCTTCAGAGGCAGTTCGGTGACGGATGCTCCGCTCCTGGTCTTTCTCTTCGGCGGCACTTCGGTGGAAGCTCAAAGAGAAAGAGAGGGACTGAGGTACCAAAGACCAGGACGTGCCGCCCCAATAGCGGCCAGAGTGCTGCCCATTTGTATTGGCCACCCCAAGCACCTGCTTCCTTAGGTGGTGCCTGGAGAACGACCCTGCCTCTGACACTAGCTTCTGTCAAAGGCAGGATACTGGGCTAGGTGCACCATAGGTCAGGTGCAGCACGGCAACTCTCTCAGGCCAGATTTTCAAAGGAGTTTAAGCACCTACTGATGCAGATAGGAGCTGAGAGGGATTTGCAGAAGATCCTAGTGAGGTTAGGGGCCTAACTTCTATTGAAACTAAGGGGAGTTAGGCACTCACTTTGCTTAGGCTTTGTTGAAAATATCTAAGCGCCTATCTGCATTTTTAGGCAGCTAAATGCCTTTGGAAATCTGGTCCTGTGTTCTGGTGATCCCCCCCTCCAAGACCATTATGAGTTGAAGGGGGCGGGGGGGGGGGTTTCTACCTCCCACCCATATTTTAAACTCCACAGACCCACCCCTTCTTCCCTGACACTTGGCATCAGCTGTTCTGCACCATATTGACAGACAACATCAGTAGCTTTCCCAGGAACAGGCCACTAAGAAGCACTCAAGAACTAAGCAATCTGCAAGGTGTGCCCCCCTGTGTTTTAGAGATCCAAGGTGTTGATCCACCATGCTTACTGAACCCCATCCTTGAGGGGCAAGAATTGAAGAGGGACTTGATTCATGACCTCTTTGGGGCCATTTACCAGCTCTCACGGAGACCCTTAAGCCCCCATCCATGGAGAGCAGACGAGACACATGGACACAGTGAGGGTCTATAGTCCCCTCTAGTGGCTGATCCACGTAAGAGGTTAATAAATTAGCGACTGCTTCTAAACTCAGGACCCAGTCCCTTCGTTCAAACAGCAGCGTCTCATCCTTCCAGACCGAGAGATCTCAGGGTCGTCCCCTGCTGACAACCCATCCAGCAAAGGGTCTCCACATTCAGTTCATGTTTTATTTTACTAACACCCTGAGTGTTTTAATTAACAAAGGAGACAGCACTGGAAGGGACACCCTGGGTCAGAGTCCAGGCCCCTGCTATCGCAGGTAACCCCGTGATATCATCCTGTTCATAAACTTCTCAAGGTGCATCATAAAGACAGTTCGGTTTCTTGCCCTCACTGCTCCTATTGGGAGGTTGTGCCAAACATCCCTTCTAGATAATACTAGGTCTAGATAATACTTAGTCCTGCCTTGAGTGCAGGGGACTGGACTAGATGACCTCTCGAGGTCCCTTCCAGTTCTATGATTCTCTGATCATTAGAAACCTGCTTCTGATTTTCAGCCACAGTTTCTTCATGGCCAGTTTCTCCTTATTTGTCCTTGTGCCTTGAGCTTCAACAGCTCTTCTCTAACCCAGGTGGGTAGCCCCCTCGTGTATTTATAGAGCTCAATCAGATCCTCTCACAGCCTTTTGTTCCTTCCTCATGGGCTGATATTTGATTATAAGCTCTTCAGGGCTGGGACTGGATCTATATCTGTGTTTGGACAGTGCCTAGCACATTTTGTACACCACAGTGATGATAAATAATTATACCTAGCTCAGATGCTATACTTTTCATCAGTAGTTCTCATAGCACTTTACAAAGGAGGTTGGGATCTTTAGCTGAATTTTGTAGATGGGGAAATTGAGCCACAGATCAGTGAAGTGACTTGCCCAGTGTCACCCAGCTGGCCAGTAGTGGAGTCTGGAATGAACCCCAGGTCTCCCAAGTCCAATGCTCTACCCACTACCTGACAGTAGGGCGATGCCTTTAAGGACTGAGCTTCCTAGCCAGAAAGTTAGGGCATTGATGCTGTGAAGCTCTTGTTATGCACAGCCAGTTGGACCTGGACTCAGAATAAAGCAGAGCTCTTGCAAGCACTTTAAGCACCAAGGTCCAGATTTTGAAAGGAATTTAGGTGTTACTGAGCTCAAAGTGCCTAAATCCCTTTTGAAAATGAGATTTAGGCTCCTAGATTTCAGCACTACACCGCTGAGCCCAGCAATGACTAAAAGCCTTTTACAAGCTAGGCCTGAGAGATCAGTGACCAGCACACACTAGACCATGGGACTATGAGCCTAATCCAAACCCAAAAATGTTGATAGAAAAACTCCATCAGGTTCAATGGCCTTTGGGTCAGGCTCTATATTTCAATGAGGACTCCAATGCTATAAAAGGTAGGTGGCAATATCCTCTCCCCAAAACTCCTCCTTCCTTCATGATCTTCAAATAATGTATTGGCAAAAGCAATGGAGGTGGGCAGTGGGAGAGAGACCCCAATGGCGGTGAGCATTTGCCCTTGAAAAGGTTAAGAAAAAGCTCTCAATACCATACAATTTGGAAAGTTCTAAATGAAGAAATTACTTAATCTATCTTGGGACTGTAGCTGTTCTACAAACTGCTGTAAACAAGCCTTCAAATCCAGCTACTAAGGATTCTACTGACATAGAAGAGCCGAGGCTGAATTGACAAGTTGTCTCGGTTGCCCTTGAAACTCAATTTGCCATTGCTCACCTCATTTCTAATTAGCACAGGAGACTCACCGTCCGATGCTGCTCTTTAGGGGCTCCATTTGGCAAGTTCTCCACCACGGTTCTGCACACTCCCTTGGGGGCCGTGCTCTTCGGCACAGTTGCAGATAAATATCGTAAAGGGGACTAATTGGAGGCAGCCGGGTCCATCAAAAGGAGTCTCAGGATAAAATCCACTCCTATGCAAAAGAGCCAACACAAGGTTTATGCACCAGATAAGGCTTATTTTGAGAGCTTTGCATCACATTTAAGTGCATAAGCATGGTGTTATCTCCCTGCGTAGAGGTGAAGGAAGACTATGTTGCTGCTTGGGCCTATACAGAATATTCACAACAGATCAGAAGAACTCTTGAAGTTACTCTGAATTCCCTTGGCTTCTATCAAATGGTGTGAAAGTGTGTGCTGATTTCTCACCAAAAAAATCTGCAAAATGTTCATGGCCATTTTTATTTGAAAACAGGCCCTTGATGAAGATCACACAGGGAGTCTGTGGCAGAAACAGTAACTGAACCCAGAATGTCTGGGTCCTAATCTGGGAGCCCATCCTGGACTCTAAGGATTATACTGGTTTGGAATGTTCCAAATTCTCCAGAATTTGTTGGTAGCAACGTGCTTATAAAACAACTTAGGAGTTCACCTCATCTGCACCTTTTGCCTCATGGAGCTCCAGGAGCTTTCACACAACATCCTTTCTGGCTCTCCTGTCCCATAGCATGAGAGGAGACTAGAATATTTCTGCTTCCCAACATCTAGGTAGCCTGTTATGCTGGATGTCAGCAGACTGGAACAACAACAAACCTCAGCATAATAAAGCATCCACAGAACAATCAGCTTAGCACAGTGACTGGATCCTGGTGGTACAAGTTACGTCCAACCTCACTCCATTCCTTAGGACAGCCCGCAACACAGCTCCAGTTGCAGTGCTGTCAGCAATTCTGAATCCTGCCACCGAGGGCCAGATCTTCAGTTGGTGTAAATGGACGCAGCTTTCACTTCAATGGAGCAGCGCCTGTTTACACTAGTTGAGGATCTGGCCCAGAACAGCCAACCCTTAAAAACGCAGCTCCAGAGTCACAAAGGCGTTTAGGTATCTAAACCCTAGATTGAGGATCCAAAGCCCCAGTTTTAGGCACCACTGCAATCCACAAAAGCCCTGTGTGGCTGCCGCCTAATCCTGTAGGGGCCTAAACTCACTTGGCACCTAAATTTTCAGGGTAAAAGTTCCCTAGATGCCTATGTTTCCTCTTCTGGGCGTGCATGCTGCTGCCTCCCTCTAGGTATCCAGATGCATTCGTCCCACTGACGCACCCATGCAATCCACGAACAGGGGGAAGATAGGCAGAGGAGAGCCCATCTCACGTGTTGGGCCTGATCCAGTAGGTGTGCTTGCCTAAGTCCAAACAAAATGGCTGGAATGGGGGAAGGGAGAGGAAGAGGAGGAGGACTCTCTCATAACATTTATCCCAGTGGTTAGGGCACTCCCCTGAGAGATGGCAGATCCCTGTCTCTCAGGCAGAGGGGGGATTGAACCAGGGGTCACCCCCAGCCTGGGTGAGGATCTAACCACTGGGATAAAGGTTACGAGCCAGGTAGACTCCCCTCCATTGAGCGTGGAGCTGGGAAGGTACTTAATTCTGTCTCCTAAGCCCCCTGACTACAGCAGAGGGGATCCCGGCTCTGGATTGCTGGCAGAGATAGTACCTCCCTGCACCAGATTTAGGTATTGAACACTGAAAGGTGTGGGGCTTTAGACAGACCCCTGGCTAACTTAGGTGGCTCTCTGCCTACCATGCTGGCTTTTGTGAATTGCATTCTTAGGTGCTTCTCTCCCCTCACGTACAGCGTAGGAGCCTCGGAGCCTAACTCAGGCATTGTGGGTCCCAGTATTGTTTCAGTGGTTTTCTAAATGCCTAAAACGCCCATCCACCCCCTCTCATGATCCTCTAATTCTTGACGGACTCTTGACTATGACCACAGACTCAGATCCCACATGCATTCAGGGCAAAGTGCTGACTTTGATGCAGCTCTGGGCAGGGGTGCACCCATGTGCACAGGGCTGAGGCCTTCTATGGTGGGGCTGGGGCGTGTCCTTTCCAGCAGGACCAACTCCACAGCTACACCAGAGCAGTCCTTGACGTCAGTACTGATTTGCGCCTCCTGAGGTTCTCCCCACCCCAGCAGTAAGCTTTAAATCTTAACCCCTCATCCAACAATGCAGTGAGAACCCAAGACCACCCACCTCCGTCCATGAACATTTTCACAGGGGAGGGGGTGGGGGAGACACGTCATCCAGGAGCGGATGATTTGGAACTTAACTGTGAGTGACTGTAATAAAGTGCTTGGATTTTTAAACATTTTTCTAGCCTGTGAGGTGTGCATCTTAGTGGCAACAGGACCCTTTTGTCTTTGTAAGCTATTTTGAGGCAAAAAAAATATCTGTAAATGACTTCCCCAAACCTCCACACAAGCTGAGCATGCAGAGAAAATAGGCTTTGCAGGAACACAGTAAATTGTTTCTGTCACACAAGGAAATATAACCAATAGAAATCGTTATGGATGAGTCATTACGAGAGAGGACCAAAAAAATTAACCTTCATCCATTTCCTTCATCTTTACGTGTGTGCATTTATGTGTGTGTGAGAGAGAGAGACACACAGAGGGATGACGGGGAACAGAGAATGGGCACTAGGCGAGCGTGCTGGCGACAGGACAGTGGGTGTGTTGTGTATGGGAGGGGTGCGAGGGTTGTGTCAGTGAGTGGTTTTTATGGGAGAGAGGGTCAGGTAGGGCCAGTGCAACCCATTAGGCGACCTAAGCAGTCACCTAGGGTGCTAGCATTTGGGGAGCGGCATTTTGGGGCCTTCGGAGGTGACCGCAGCAGCCGGATCTTCGGCCGCCCCGGTCGTCGTCGGCATTTAGGCAGAGGGAGCTGGGGCAGGGTGGTGTGGGGAGGGCCGACTGCAGCAAGTAAAGGGGAGGGGTGGCACACAGGGGAACTCCACACCCCAGCTCACCTCTGCTCCGCCTCCTCCCCTGAGCACGCTGCCCCACTCTGCTTCTCTCCCTCTCAGGCTTACGGCGCCAAACAGCTGGGAGGCAGGAGAAGTGGAGCGGCTATGATGTGCTCGGGGAGGAGGCGGAACAGAAATGAGCTGGGGGGGGAGCTGCCACACGGCTCCCAGGGCTAGGGGGAGCTGCCGTGGGCAGGGATGTGGGGGGCGCCACAGGGTGGAGGGAGGGAGCTGCTGCATGGGGGGGGTGCCTCAGGGTGGGGGGGTGAGGAGCTGCTGCAAGGGGGGGCACTTTAGGGCAGGGAGGGGCGGAGAGCTGCCACAAGGCTCAGGGAGGGAGTGTGTGCAAGGTGGAAGTTTTACCTAGGGCGCAAAACATCCTTGCAGCCGCCCTGGGGTCAGGACAGATGGGGCATGGGTGAGCATCTAAGGATGTGGTCTGTAGGGGGAGGGATGCATGCATACTGATTCCCCATGGCTGCTGTGACAGCTTTTCTCCACCGCCCCCCCACCCCCCTTGCAGTCCCTGGTATAGGCCTATGCTGAAGGGAGAGACTGGGGGCATCATGCTCTGGCCATTCTGAGCTGTGAATCCCAGCGATCCAAAATTGGCCTAAATCCAGGTGATCTCATGTGCCCCACCTCACACTGTGTCTCTCTCCCACATGCCCTTCCTGTACACAACTTTTACACACACACACACACACACCAATTCCCTCTCTCACATCTCCAGCACACTCACCTACCACACCTTTTCCGGGCGCTATCCTCTCCCCTTCCCACATCCCCTTCCATCGTAGACATCGAAGATGAAGAAAACGGATGGTACCACTCAGAATCTGCGTTAGTGAACGTGTGTGGGGTAGGATGTGACCGGCACAAGAGAGAGAGATGTGCTGTAATATCTGAAAGGAAAACATGCAGGGCCCACAAGCTGGGGTCATTTTCCGGAACAGCAACACAACTCCATTCCCTGCCCAACCCATGTGTTGAGTTATTGCCAGTGTTAACTCCCCAGCCCCAGAGCTGCCTAGCTTTACCAGTGTGTGTGTGTGTTTTGCTTTGCACCTGCGTGCATTTGTTACAGCTGTAAAAATCTATTTCCAGAGCAGCAGATAATGATTCATCCAGCCACACCGTGCAAACAATGCTGCGGAAAAGGCTGCACTAAAGTGTTAAATGTTCCCTAATGTGCAGTAATTGATTTCCACGTGTGCAGTAATGGATTTGGTCACATCATGCAACAATGGATTTGACATGGGCACTGACTGATATTATAAACACGGTTAAATTATTAGTATTGTGTGCAAGAATTAGCAGTTAAATAGCGCTGGCTCCTGGGATCTGCCCTGGTCTATGTAGGGAAAAGCTGATATTTGTAGGGCAAGTTAAGAATCAAGGATATGATCAGCAATTTGCCAGTTGAAAACTACTTTGGCTGCAAGTGAAATTAGTCTGGGGTTTCATCCAAGCTGTTTTTCCCCCACATAATTGAGCTCTGTCCGGGAAAAGGCCAGCTGTAAAATAGTGGATGTTGCAGGGCAGGAACGAGAGCTACTGGTGGAGCAAGGGTAGGGAGTGGGGCAGGACTGCAGGAGGAAGACATGCTTGTGGGTCAGGGTTGAGGTATATCAGAGTTTCAGAAGACTCTGCAGACTGGAAAAGCAGGGCAGGATTGAGGTACAGTTGCAGAGGTGCATGGGTCAACCCAGAACTCAATTCCTCATCTATCCTGCGCCAAATTTCCCACACATTTTTCAAATTAAGGGGAGGGAAAAAGTTAATTTTAAAATGCAATGCTTTTAAATTAGTTAAATTTTTGGAAACATTTTTCACACATTCTGCTATGCAATGCGCTCTGCTTTGATAAGTCAAATTAGCAGAGATACACAGAAGTACAGAGTCTGGCTAGGAATGGCACATACTGCTGGCTAGACTGATACTGTGGGGAACTGGGCTGTAGGTACCTGGATATATGGATTTCACACCCTGACAGCCACTAACCTTGTGGGATACAGAGGTAGGATGAGTCACTTTCCAGTTCCTGCAGCAAATGGAGAAAATGCCCTGAAGATTTGGGACCTGAGCCAGAGCCAATGGAGAGACTCTGATTGACCTCAGGAGACTTTGGAGAAGGCCCTACATGATGTAGCAAAGAGGGGAGGTTCTGCCAGATTGTCACTGGTCATCTCACTCTACAACTCACAGTAGGGTTTCTAAACACTGGGCATCCATCCCCTTTGGTTGTGATTGCCCTGGGTCCCACGTACTATGAGGGGTTAGACCTTCTCAGGCCTGGATAGAAGGCCTCCAAAGAAGAGCTGACACGGCAATAGCTAATGCTCTCCTCTTTGAGCCAGTAAAGGCCCGTTTCTCCAGGCTAGTGCTAACTGAGGAATGTGTTTCTGGAAGTGCTGTCTTTCGTATGAGACATAAATCTGAGGTCCTGGCAGCCTCTGGTCATTAAAGAACTCATGGTGTTCTTGCAGTCATTGGAGACTTAACCGCAGTATCCTGACCAAATTCCTACAAGGAGGATGATTATTTTCTGCCTCTCAACATTTCCAGTGAGGTTAGGACAGGATACCTTTCCCACTTCTGTCCTGTATTCTGCAGTGGTTCTATTCCATTTAACAGCTGCCCTTTTCCACTCCAGAAGTGACTGTTTCGGTAGTACTACTGTAGCTGAGGGGGGATATTTACATTTGATAAGAGAGACCAATTTAGGACTTGATCCAAAGCCCAAGGAAGTTAACAGGGAAAGGCCAGTTGACTCCAGTGAGGTCTGGCTCAGGCCCATAGTTTGCGAAATCCTTCAGGACGAAAGGCACCACCTATAAACACATAACATTGGAATACTTTGTCTCCTGCACATACACAAAAATTCACTTTGCAGCAAAGATTATGATACAGTCACTAAGACACTCAAATTCTCTGATCACAACCCAGCCTCATACAAGGGGCCTTCTCGCCTGCAGCCATGCCAGCACAGGTGGAATTGCAGTGCTCTGAAAGTGAAATAAGAGGTCTCCATTCTTGGATGCCTTTTAATACCTGGTCTCTTCCTCAGCCAGCAAGCTAAACACCTGTGGCTGGCTTATCCTTACCAGCTGAGCCCAGCCAGCTCGGTGGTTGCAATGCCACTCTAGTACTAGCCACCAGGGGGCATGGAAAAGCAACATGGGCTCAGTCTGAAGCTCAATGGCAAACTGGTGTAGCATGTCACACGCACAGCCAAGCCATTTGCGTGTTGCTATCCATGTTATAAATACCAGCCAGGGAAGTCAATTACCAACATCAAGGGAAGTGAGAGCCAAAGCCCAGCAGCATTTCCATCAAAGGTGGACTTCCAGCTGGGGAAGAATGTTTGCTCCTTGGGTATTTACAAGGCTTGCCGTAATGTTAAAAATCTATTTTCACTCCATCTCGGCAGTGCCATTCGCTCTCTGTCGAGAAGCGATTGTGTTCCTGTCTGTCAGGGACACTGAGTGATTGTGGTGAGAAAATTGCCTTCAGCAACAGAGGATTTAAGAGGGTGCTTTTCTTGAAGGTAGTGCTCCAATTAATTAACTCTGAGGAAGGAACTGCTTTGTGTGTGCGTGTGTGTGTGTGTACGTGTGTTTAATTTATTTGGGGGTTGTTTGTTTTCTTTTTTAGAGAGTCTTTGCAAGACGATAAAGCATAAGGAATGCATTTACTCAGTGTGGGATTAATTGGAACTGAGGAAGGAGAAATGACTAGGCCAAGTCCTAAATCCTGACCTCAACACACCTGCCAGTAACGGGAAATTGAAAAGCCACCCAGGCAGACAGACCCATTCACCCAAGGGATTTCACTGTGCCATTCAGTAAAACTATTTGACACCAAAGAAGTAGCATGGTCTAGTGGATGGACATGGGAGAAGGACTCAGGACACCTGTGTTCATTTCCCAGCTCTGACAGGGACGTATTTTGAGAGATTGGTCACAACACATCACCTGTCTGCTTTCCCTCCCCCCCCCGTCTTGTCTACTTAGATTGTAAACTCTTGGAGGCTGGGATTATTACTTAGTATGTGTATACGCAGCATCTAACAGAATGGGGCCCTGATCCCTGTTGGAACCGCTAGGTGATACTGCAACAGAGACTACAGTCATCATTCTAAAAAGAGAATAAGCTACCACCTCTGTGAGTATGGCTGTCTTGCAAGTCTTTGCATGGTTCATCACCGTTCACACAAGGTTGTTGTGATTCAACACAAGCATAGAAGGAGGCTACTTGTATGTGGTTAAGCAGTGAGGCATAGACATAGTCCCCTGTGCTCAGCAGAGGCAAGTTCTATGCTGGATGACTTTAAGAGGAGTTCCATGTAAACTGCTGGGGGAAAAAAATTGGTTGGGAATGTAGGTTCTTTTGCAGGAAGTGAGAACGTCTCATCCCATTGTGCTAGGAGAGAGTGGGATGACTGGAATCTCCTAGGGACTTGGGATGTCATTTTCAGATTCACAATGGGAGCTGCATGCACCCAGGCCCCTGAAAGGCATGGCAGTGGAGTTTATGCTGGTGTACGGTGTGTGCATGTCTATGCCTCCATGTGTCTTTGATAAAGTTTCTATTCTGTTTGACTGGCTATGTGTGAAACGTACAGTTCTCTGGCAGGTTCTGTGCTCTGCAAGTTCTGATTTCCAGACAGGCCTTCCTAGGCTGAAGCAACAGCCATCACCATCATCATCTTCAGTTCACTGGGGGTCTTTAGAAACATTAAATTTCCATAGAAATTCTGATAGGTGAGGAAGTTTGGCCTTGTAGACGCCACTATCTCCCAGTCAGATTCTGATGCTGCTTTCAAGACCTGGGTCTTAAATCTTCACAACAGTGAATGGATCAAGACCCAGTCACATTAAGGACTGAATGTCAATCTATGAATCACAATGACAGCTGCTCTCCTCCTGGAGAAGGTAGCCCACAAAACCCAGGATGAAACATGGGATATATTAATGGGAATAGGGCCCCAAAATTAGAGCTGGTCAACAAACAAATTTTCCATTTCATTCAAAATCCCCAACATCTCAAAATTTCCTTCCATCCCCCAATGGAACAAAAAGTCAAAATTTCAAAGTTTCACATGATACTACATTTTCAAAACAAAAATTGTTTAGGAAATTTAAAAAACCTGCCACATTGAAGCACTTCCTTTTGACTTTATCATTTCTAATTTTATGTTGTATTAGACTGCATATATTATAGTATAATGTTAAAATCAAAAGGGAATGCTTCGACCTGACAAATATCAATACATTCCCGCTAAATGTTTCAATTTTGTTGAATCAGCATTTTCCGTTTGAAATTTTTTAACTCACTCCAATCAAACATCTTAAGGCAGCTTTGCAAATTTCAGTCTCTAGTTTCAAACCAGAGTAATCCGTGAGGTGAAGTAAAGAAAGAGTTAATGACAAAGAGCTGCAAGGAGAATGGAAAAGGCTTCGTGAACACTTACACTTTAGGAAAATAAATAAACCATAATATGGGAGCATAATTATTTTAAACATTTTTCCTCAAAAAAAAAGTATCAATACTACATTCAAACTCAACTACAAAGAGACTTGATCAATATAAGGTTGTCATCTTCCAACTCACAGCTTGCATTTTGCAAACACAATCTTCATTTCAAATTTCTTCTGGTCATGAGCAAAATAAATTAAATAAATAAAAGGGAGCTGGCGATTCTGTTTCAGTTCTGGTTGAAAACCCAAAGGATGGAGGAGGAGGGTGACCACTGCCAGAAAAGAATGAAGGCGACAGAAGAAGAAAGAGTAGAAACAAGAAATAGAGAAGGAGTGGAATAGAAAGAGAGAGTGAGAGAACTTCATTGAAAATGTTCATTTCAATAACACCTCCTTTCACACTAACTTTTCTTTCCCTTCGGGGAAAGTTCTTGTTTCATTATAGATTAACACAACAGCTTTTCTCTTGAATTTCACTTGTTGAAGATCACTACATCCATATAAATGGATTTTAAAGATCTATGCCAAGTTCTAATCTTGGGGACTAAGGGGGGCTGCCCCAGCCCAAACATCTACACTGTAATTTTATCACCCTGAGAATCCAAGGCAGCTGACACAAGCCAGCTGTGGGTGTTTTATTGGAGTGCAGACAGACCTTAACATGATGGCTAATGCACTCCAGCCCTTATGAAGAGAAAATTAGGTGTGTGCACTGCTTCCTTGAGATACTCATTTCAGTAGCTAAGGGGACCCGCAGATGACAGACCCAGAGATGAAAATATTATCTAGTATTTGGTGGTGTGAATAGCAGACTCATTGGGATGTGGTTCTATGTGACACCAGCAACGAGAGCTGATCCAGATGACTACGTGTATTTGGTCCCAGAGACGTGGCTCAGGTACCCTCTTCCGGGACAATAATTCAGTAGTGATCTGCCAATAACCATCCCAGCTACCATCATCACACTTGTAAAGCAACCCCTTCTACTGCTTCTGCTGTTTGTTCTTGTTTGTATTATGGCAGCATTTCAGGGCTCCAGCCAAGACCGAGGCCCCATTGTGCTAGGCATTGTATGTGCATGTGGTGAAGAACTGTAAACTCTTTGGAGCAGGAACTATCCAGGTAGATCAGACAAAGAGCTAGAGAAGGAAATTATTATTAGACTCATTTTAGAGATGCAGAATGGAGGCCTGTAGAGACTTGTCCAAGTTCACACAGTGAGACAATGGCAGAGCTAGGAATTGAATTCATGTGTCCTGAGTCCCTATCCAGTGCTCTAACCACCAGGTCTGAAGCCACGTGCAGGACAGCACAGGCCTGGGTGCCCTCACACGAGCTACCTTACAAACCCCAGCTACTCGCTAGATTTCCTGCTAGCTGTCCACCCAGTGAAGGTGCTGGGATCTGAGCCCTGACAGACCTGCAGCAAGCCTTTCCTTTGACAATGTCCCGTTAAGTATTCCCAGAGCCTTTAAATGCATCATGGTCTGACCCCTTTACCAGCACTGTAGAATCATGGGGTTAGAAGGGATTGCAAGGTCATCTAGTCTGTAGGCTCTTGTTTGTTTGTCAGGGCCAATCTTTAAACCCAGGCAGCCTGGAACCTGAAGACCTGGATTCAAGTCATGCCATTCATCTGCAACAGAGAGCTGCCCATCCTGTGGGTTACTGAGAGATGACTTGTTAGTTTGTCTAGAAAACCATCATGCTGCTCTGGGGGCCAGTAGAGCTCTGATCCAGTGTCCATGCTAACTGAAAAACACCTGCAGAGTACTAGGAAGTAACTCGTTATGCAGAAGCAGGCCATATGATTTGTGCTAATGCAAAACATCCTGCCGGTTCCATATGTAAGTACTAGGGGCAAGGTGGCTCGCTGAGTTAATATATAAATGTTTCACGTTGGTGTGTAAAGCCAGCTCAAATGACCAGTGAAATGAGCACGGGGGGCCTGAGGGTAGTTGCTAGTGGGGGTTAGTTCGATGTGAACAATCAGCCCAAGATTGAGGAAGAGCACAATGCATTACAGATGCAGCTGCAGGAGGAGGCCGGAGCCGGGTGAGCAGTGGATGGCTGCAGGTCAGAAGCAAAGCACATTGGCAGAGATCTACGTGGAGCTGAGGGCTGGAATAGCAACAGAAGCAATGGAGGACCAAGGGTTGGGAAGCCAGGGAGCTAGGATAGCAGGAGATGTAGCACATTGGACCACAACATCAGAAGGGATTGCAGGTCAGGCTAGAGGTACTCGTATGTGCAGTGAGGTCCCTGGATCAGTAGAGGAAGCTGCAGACTGTGACTCATTAGCAGAGCTGCTAAAGGGAGTGGAGACAGGGTTGAAAAAGCAGCCATGCTGTAGGTCAGAAGTGAGGAGCAAGGGCAGAGGGATCCAGGGTATCAGGGCTGGAAAGTGGGAGTTCATTGGCAGATGGTGGTGAGGGGGAGCCCAGGTCTGGTTCAACCTCCTGTGATAAAGACCTGTAATAGATTCCCTGCCGTGACTGCTTGTAGCAGGGATCCATTTGACACAGTGCAGAAAGCTTCCAAGCCTGCATCTGAACCAAGGTGGCTGGTTCTGCTCTCTGAAGCCGCTAAGAAATGAGAACTTGACTTCTTGTGCAATTTACGTCACTCTCCTGCTTCTGCAAGGATAACACAATAATAGCCAGACGTGTATATATACTCCGCACTTTGCTTTCTATAAAGCTACTTTATCTAAAACAAGCCTCGCACTGACATTACTTAATCAATACCGAGAGATGCACAGAGATGGAGTGTGGCGTGAAAAGATTACAGTGGCTGGCGAACCGCTAGCAGTTGCAAGATTGGCAAAGGCCTTTCTGTGCCATCAAATGCATTGACAAATTGATTCTGATCTTGTTAATTGTCATTCAAGCCAGAAGGGGGCTCAGATGCCCAACTGGGAGATGTGGCACATTCTTTCAGATCCCAAGCAAGGGGTGAAAAAAGCATTTTAACCAGAGGCAGCCCCCTCAGACAGATCTCCAGAGCTGAGTCCCAGTCTCAAGATCTGGAAGTGTTTGAAATCTGGACCTTGGGGTTATGCCATTTGGTCACATCTCTGCTTTTTGTTAAGCAACCACTAAACAATGACAGGTGGCACATTATTATTAGGACATAATGGGCCAAATCCCCAAACGGGATAAATCAGCACCGCTCCATTGATGTTGCAATAGGGGATACATTGACTTATACCAATTGAGGATCTGGCCCCAGTAACCCTTTTTTGGTGCAAAAGAGGTTTCTTATATATATAAAATTGTTTTGCAGAAGAAACTCAAGTGCCTCTTGCTTTGAGCTGATGGCCACAGGCTGTCTGGCATGGCAAGGTGGGCATGGAAAGAGAGGGGTTTCTCTTGAGTGGTGCAAGACAGCAGATCTAAAGAACAAGTGCTTAGGATGGACAATTGCAGAACTTCCTCCAGGGATGCGCCTTGGGGGATCCTCTAATGGAGAGAAGATAATTCATTTCACATCCTGTTTTGTTACCCAGGCTTCATTTAATCCAGTATAAACTGGACTCTGAGCCCTTTGTGGCAGGGACCAGTCTTATCTGTAGAGCAAGGGGATTGTGGACTCTCTTGGACATGGTGAAACAGAAACATGGGAATTGCCAGAGTGGACCAGACCCAGGGTCCATCTAGTCCAGTCTCCCGTCTCTGACAGTGACCAGTGCCAGTTGCTTCAGAAGAAGGTGTATAAGTCCAACAGTAGCAGACCTACCCTAGGTCATATCAATAATAAACAGCTCTGTTAATCACTGGCTGCAGTGATATGGATCAATGGTAGTTTTTCTCCTGTGGATACCAGTCTATTGACAACCAGACTGTTACAGCTGCTGCTATTTAAGCTGAGGGCACAGAACAGAAGTCAGAGTGGTGGATCTTCCACAAATTTAACCCCATTATTAGGCCATCTGAGTTTTGGAGATTTCCCTGACATCAGTGGAGCTGGGTTGATTTATCCCACAGTCTAGGGTTTTGGAGGAGAAACACGCTGAATGAACATGAAAATTGGCTTGACATTTGGAGCTAAAGTTCAGATTGGTTTTAACTTCAAACATAAGAAGATAAGAATGGCCCTACTGGGTCAGACCAAAGATCCGACTAGCCCAGTATCCTGTCTGCCTACAGTGGCCAATGCCAGGCGCCCCAGAGGGAATGAACAGAACAGGTAATCATCAAGTGATCTATCCCCAGTTGCTCATTCCCAGCTTCTGGCAAACAGAGGCGAGGGACATCATCTCTTCCCATCCTGGCTAATAGCCATCGATGGACCTATCCTTCATGAATTTATCTAGTTCTTTTTTTAACCCTGTTATGGTCTTGGCCTTCACAACATCCTCTGGCAAGATGGAGGATAAACATTGCATAGTCACTACCTATTTACCTGCCTTCTATCCAGGGAGCTACAGGTGAATGAAGCAGCTTAAGGGGCTATGGGGCAGTCTAAAGGGATACACTGATGAAGTTAAGGAAAGGAGCATTTAGACTGATGGGCAGGAAGAACATTTTGGGAACAAGATGCAGTAGGCTATGATGTGATCTCTCACGGGACATGGTGGAAATCACATCCCATGGGGCCATTTGGAATGAGACTGGATGAAACATGAGAAAAATGTATCACAGAAGTGACAAAGAAGATTGATTAGATAGTGTTTCTCAACAACCAGTCCCCAAGTTCTCCCTGGACACAGCTTAGAAAGGCAGCAAAGTGATCCATAGTATCAAAAAGGTTGAGAAACACTGGATTAGAGGACTTAGGATACATACATAGTCCTCATCACTATAGTATGGGAGCACCTCAAAAGCATCAATGCATTTTATCCTGAGGAAATGCCCCCACCACAGGATGGAGGCAGGTATTATGCTCATTTTACAGATGGGAAGTTGAGGCACTGGGTAGATTAAGTGACTTGTTCAAGGTCACACAGGGAATCTGTGGTTGAGCATGGAATCAGTTTTGGGCACCAGACTTGGAAAAAAGGATATGGACAAATTGGAGAGAGTCCAGAGGAGAGCACCAGAAGGAATAGGAATTTTCAAAAACCTGATCTCTGAGGAAAGGTGGAAAGAATTACTTGTTTAATCTAGAGAAAAGCAAAAAGAAAGAGAGGCAAAAAAAGAAGAGAAAATAAAAAGAGAAGAGCTGAGAGGGGACATGATCACACTTTCAAATATGTAAAAGGTTATTCTAATGAGGATAGTGATTGATTGTTCTCCATGTCCACCAAGGGTAGGACAAGTAGTAATGGGCTTATTTTACAGCAAGGGAGATTTACGTTAGATATTAGGAAAAACTTGTTAACTAGAAGAGTGGTTAAGAACTGAAAGAGGTTACCAAGGGAGGCTGTCAAATCCCCATCATGGGAGGTTTTTAAAATCAGGCTAGACAAGCACATGTTAGGGATGGTCTAGGTTTACTTGATCCAGTGTCTGTGCTGGACAATGGACAAATGACCTCTTGGTGCGCCCTTCCAGCCCTACATTTCTAGGGTTCCGTAAACCCAGGACTCCCAAGTCTCAGGCCAATGTGTTACCATCTAAAACATCCTTCCTCCCATCTTATCAGGGTCGCTTCCTTCTCTAGCATCTCAGGCCTCAGTTTTGTGGTGGGGTTCAGCACAGGAAGACACACTCACATGGGAACCCCAATTAAATTAACAAGATTCCATGTGAGTACTGCAGAGCCTGCACTGATCCCCAATGACTTCAGTCTCTCCACACTGATCTGAGATGAAGCCATTGCAGCCACAGGGTCCGCTCACATAGAGTTCTGTAAAACTCAATGGGACTGCACGCAGGCATAAGACAGGTCCTGTTGCAGGACCTATAATAGGGAAAGCGCCATACTCCCTCATTGATCCCCTTGTGCCAACCAGTCCCCAGTGTCAGTTACATTTCGAAGAACTTGTTAAATGAGTGCAACTCAGTGTGTAGACATAACATGGCATTTGAAATGGATTTAATTAAACCAACGCAAGAGGCTGTGTGGATTCTCTTATTACAGTTCAGATCAGGCCTAGCTTAAATAACTAGGAACAGTCTTAAGCTAAGATTTGCATCAATCTGGTTAAACCAGTGCAAATGCACATGTACAGATAACTCCATTACAGCCGTGCTGGTTATCCCCAAATCCTCTCCTGCAAATGTTGAAGATTTTTCCAGTGATTCCACCAAATCTTCAATGATTTTAAAAAACAGAAACACCAACACCACACGGCTTGATGCTAACCTAGATTCTTTTAAATCTGGTGTGAAATAGACTCTGTTTTTCCTTATACAGAAAAGTTGGGAGATAAATAGCAGATGATTCAGTAAATAACTCAGATCATGACCTTGATGCTTATTGATTCCTCAAGCTGTTTATCTTTCTTATGTTCTCCCCAGCAAAAACAATTATTACTTAATTATAAAACGGCTTGGCTTGAGGGAGCCTTCCAATTGGCTGGCAAGCATTCCAATGGGTGAGTTAATTTATGTATACCACACAGCCCAGACTGAAACAGCTGCTTAAAATGCTGAACCGCAAACTTCATTATTTTCTTCCTAGCACATGTTGTGTTTTTTTTTCTCCTCATTTTAAAAATCACTAAAGGATGTTTAGCCAATCACAGTGTTTGATTGGCTGAATATTGGGAACCTACAGTATTAAATTTGACTGGAGACAGCAGATGCCTATAAACTGGGAGATGCCAACATTTTAAAAGGAAAAGGGTGGGGGGGAAGGTAATGATAATTAGAGGCAGCATGTGCTAGTGAATTGGCCACTGGTCTGGGCCAATTCATAGAGGGACTTGGATTTTATTCCTAGTCCTGCTGCTGATCTGCTCTGTGATCCTGGGCAAGCTACTTCATTTCCCTGTGCTACCATTTCCCATCACACCCTTTGTCTATTTAGAGTGCAGGTTCCTCAGAGTTGCACCCATCACTTAGTATGTGTATGCACAAAGCCTAGCTCAATGCTGTCAGTCTCAGCTACGGTCTCTAAATGATGCAGTAATGCAAACAACACAATGAATACTTGGAACTTCTAGGAGAAACTTACAGCTGAAGGTCTCGAAGCACTTTGCAAACACTCATTAGTTCAGCCCTTGAGAGTAAGGGAATAAAATGGGGAAACTGAGGCACAGGGAAGGAAAATGACTCACCCAAGGTCAGCCACAGAGTCAGTGGCAGAACCACCAATAGGATCCAGGTCTCACAATGCCCACTCTGATGTTTGCTCACAAAAACCTCTCTGGTAATTACATCGCTGTTTAGTGATTGCAAAGAGGGTACAAGGTACAGGAGATCAACAGAGGTTCTCATTAAGTTCAAGAGGCAGGAGACTGGTTCTGATACCAAGGGAGTTCTATTTCTCCCAAGCACACGAGAAGTTCTAGCTGGGTGATCCTGGTGTCAATGGACTCACCCTATGTGGCCTGGCAGAGCAGGGCTGGTCATTTCACCATCCTCCAACACAGATAAATAACATGCTGCAGATGTACACAGTGTTGGTATTTAAGTTTGATGATCAATCTATCCCCTCTTAAATAAATAAATAAATAAATAAATTATATATATTGCTATAACTCTTTTCCAGCACTAGTCAAGACTGCTGCAGTATCACTCCTTTAAGCACCAGTATTTTTGAACTGTCATTACTGGATAATCACCGTACCAGGACAGTTACCAGGATTGGGCAAACAGGTCAATATTTAGAGCATGAGGATACCCGCCTGATATTGGGACCTCTGAGGTAGAATATCGAATATCAGCCACAGCTTCTTTCAACTCTTTGGACATCCCTACTTGGCCTGAGCGAGGAAGAAGTAACCTGATTCCCCTCAATTGCCAGAGATGGTGTCAAACCTATATAATAGATTCTTTGTCCTAGGTCCTGACAGACACTGGGAAGTTGATACATGACTTTATGGACACCCTTGGAAAGCAGCATGGGCCAGTGACTCAGGCTCCATTCCCAGCTCTGCTGTGTGACCTTGGGTGAATCTCTGTGTGTGTTAGTTTCCCCACCAGTAAAACGGAGATAATGGGTAGGGAATTCAGCACCCAGCTCCCACTGACTGTAATACCTAGAGGGCTTTTGATAATCCCACACAATGTTATCTTGCATTGTGTCGTACCTGGCAGTGAACAGGGCTATCTGGGCAAAACATACTCCCACGCAGGCTGAAAGGGGAGTTATATGGTGTGTAGGCTTTGTGCACAGGGAGAGCTCCCATTCCCAATCCCTGCCCCCCTGCAAGAGCTACAATATTACTATTCAGAGGTGATGGTCACTACAGTAGGTCAGAAAAATGCTGAAGAAACATTTTTCCAATCAATATTTGCCAGTTCAACAAAACTGAAATGTTTCGGAGACTGTTTGATGTTGACAAGGTTCTGAAGAAAAACTGCTGGTTTCCTGACCCTCGCATAGTTCCTTGGCTGCTGGACTGCCTCTGACCCAGGGGACCCCAGGGCTTCTGGGGATTGGTGGCTCTGGGGATGGCCTGATTCTAGGGTTTCATTCCCTTTGGTAGAGCATTTCACATTTTGTAGTTTATATGCTGAATGTGAACAAAATCAGATTTGAAAATACCTAAATCCTCTGCAAAACGGAAGAACCTTTCTCCGCCCAGCTCAAGGTGGCAGAGATACACAACCCAAGCAGAAGGACTTTATCCCACTGATACCAGAAGTCTTTGATTTGCTGGCTTCTTGAGCGCCACATCCTTATCAACAGCAAATGCAAACTACACCAACTTAACCAAGGGCTCCTGGTGGGGTGGGGGAGGAGAAAGAAGTGATGTTCCAATAGGAAGCTGAGGATGAGGGGGGATCCATTGCAAAGAAGAGCAGAAATGGCTGAGGATACAAAATGGGTGGAAACATTATTGAGTGTAAAGAAATAGAAGACCGAGAACAATCGTGATCACAGCACGGAATGGAGAGTCAGGACTTCTGGGTTTAGAGTGACCAAATGTCCTGATTGTATAGGGGTAGCCCCGATTTTTGGGTCTTTTTCTTATATAGGCTCCTATTACACACACACACACACAGTCCAGATTTTTCACACTTGCTGTCTGGTCACCCTACCTGGGTTCTATTTCTGCCCTTGCCACTACCATGCATGGTTTCATTGCAAACCTCTCATGCAGCTCTCCCTGACGTTAAGAGGCACATCACAAATGTCACCAGATGATGCTCTGATTTGCAATTCCAGCAGGCCAAAGCCCATTGGCTGCACTGAACTTTAGAACCGGCCTTAGGGGAAATGGCTGGTTTTCTTCCAAAAGCAGGTGTGCACACACTGGGGATATGCTTGGAACTCAAGGGCAGCCCTGCACAATGCTCCAAAATACTAACAGTGGACCAAAGGAGAAGCCATTCCAGGGCTATGCAGCTGGAAAGAGCTGTGAGAGGCAAGGGCGGCTCTAGGTATTTTGCTGCCCCAAGCACGGTAGGCAGGCTGCCTTCGGCAGTTTGCCTGCGGGAAAGCCCCAGTTCCGTGGATTCAGCAGCATGCCTGCAGGAGGTCCGCCAAAGCTGTGGGACCAGCGGACCCTCCACAGGCACGCCGCCGAAGGCAACCTGCCTGCCGGCCTCGCAGCGCCGGCAGAGCGCCCCCTGTAGCTTGCCGCCCCAGGCATGCGCTTGGCGTGCTGGTTCCTGGAGCCGCTCCTGGTGAGAGGAGTGACCTATTACCAAATCTCATCCCTGCCTGGCTGCCAGCATACTGGGAAACACTTCCACTGTCAGAATTTGGGGTTACTTCTCTGTGCTTCTATTGATCGCGGTCTGGCAGCCTCAGTGGAATGATACAGAACAGACTCCAAAGTGGCATCTTTTCACTCTACATAAATGAGGGGCAGAGGTGCTCTGAATCACATAAGCACATGGCAGGCAGAAGGGAAAATGCAATAGGAAACTTCTTGCCTTTTGCTTTATCTCCCATTCCTTTCTTTCCTGCTGTTGAGTGTCTAACTTCAAGCAAAGTCCAAGCACTTGATTCCCATTCACACTATGGCTCCTATGCTACTCTCTGGCAGAATAAAAGGGACCTTACATGTAATTTCTATCCACTTTGAGACCTCCTGGCACTGCGAGAGTGGTGACAATGAAAATCAGGCCCCAATAATCTCCTTTTAAAGACAACTTGGTAGGTCAGAGAGATTCCCAGGTTGCTGCTGTTGGTAAATTTCTGCTTTATTTTGGGAGTTACAGGGGTTTCATCATTTCCAAACCAGTTTCTATTTGAGAGCAGCTTTCCACTGCCCCAGACAATGGCAGAAAATGGCTCTCTGGTCTAGCACTTTATCAGTCTGATACCACAAGGGACTTTTTTGCAATAGCCACCTGTTTGAAAAAAGCAAATACCTTCTCTCAGCACCCCCACCCCCGCTCTAAATTATGCACGTGGATTGTATTTATTTATACTGTTATGTAAATATGAAAAACGATGAAAAAAATGTCACCTCCATCTATTCACTGATCATAAAGTAGTGTTTCAGGAGATGAGAGAGAAATAGAGATTTCCACATAAAGGGTAGCTGATCAAGCCTTGTAAGTTACAAGGTTTTACTGCCTCATATTTTACATCGAGCAGCCTGAACAATACAGTACATACGGTATCCTTCCAGGAGAATGATGTCACATTTAAGAACTCTAAATGCTTAAAAAGGTTTTCATTGAGACTCTCCCGTCGTGAAGTATCTTCCAGGGCTGCAGATGTATTATTTCATCAGAAGATCAGAGAAGGGAAGTTTGTAGGAGATCAAACAAATATGAATACATTAGGAGAGACAGTAGGCGAGGCTGGATACATTGTCGGATTACATACGAGTGTCAGAGTTTGCACTGGGTTGAGCGGTTGGTTTTGCTCAGTGCCCCTGGAGTTTGCATTCCTGGAGCCATCATCTCACCTGGCCCATAATCCCATCAGATACCCCTGTTATTTTCAAGAACTAAGAGGGTAAAGATCAAGTTGTCGGAGACCTTGGGGTGGGACCATTGTTCCAGTATTGCAAATGGGCCCATTTTGCAATGCACTGGTCAGAGACTTTCTTTTCTCCATCTCTCTGCTCTTATGCTGCTCCTCTTTCCCCTCCCTGCTTCATCCTCTGCTTCTGCAGCTTTTCCAATGATTCACGGCACTCACCAGCAAACTGTTCATTGATGACAAGGGAGAGGATTGCAATGCAGTGTGCAATCAAGACTAGGATTCGGGGAGCCCCTGTTATAGCAACAGTAACTAGCAGGGTCTGTGTCAGCCTGGAAACTAGAGACACCCGCAGTGTCTATCTGCATCAAACAACCTCAGTACAGAAGCCCTTTACAATATATTACAGCCACGTCCAACGTCTCTAGCATGAGACACACTCTGAGGGGAAGGGTGTGTTCTGTGTGACAGAGCTCGATATGTTGCCTGAGTGGAAAGCCTGCTCTACCGCTGCCTTCCTCCTTTTTCCTCTTGAGTGTGCTCCTTGGATCAGCTGGGCTGCTGAAGCCCCATCAGGAGGCAGCTATTTGAGTGGAAATGGAAGCAGAGGTGAGCTGTCACTCAGGTCCATTGTCTGGATGACTTAATTCACAGGTGGGATTCTAATTCTTATTCATTTCTAGAGCGCCTGTCACAAACCGCAGAGTACTTTACCGGCTTGCGAAGTGTATGTCTGTGGGGGCGTCACTGGACTTCAGCCCCAGCTCAAAAGGCAGCCACCTCTGGGCTGTGAGGCAGGAGAAACTCCTGGATTCGATAGCGACTGGCGGGTCACAAGTGCGGAAGATGGCTCATGGCAGCAATGCTACGCAAGGGAGGGGGAGCAAAGCGAAATCCCCCAGCCAATGAAACAACCACTGAGCAAAGGTGGTTTCTAAATCATATCCCTGATGGAGCCGAATGCAGTTTACATTGTGCTGCCAATGTCAGGTTTGGAACTGAAGATGGAGATTAGGTTGGGGAAAAAGAAAGGGCAATCATCTGGTTAGAGCACTGGAGGGGTACACTAGAGACTTGGGTCCCATTGCCTGTTCTGCCACAGACTCCTTGGGCAAGTCATTTCTCTTTGCTTCCCTTCCCTCCATCGATCATTAGAGTACTTAGCTCTTCGATAGCATTTGTCTCAAAGTATTTTACAAAGGAGGTGGTATCATTATCCCCCTTTCGCAGCTGGAGAAACTGAGGCATGGAGAGGCAAAATGACTTGCCCCAGGTCACCCAGCAGGCCAGTGATCAAACACAGGTCCCTGAATCCCAGCAAAGTGCTCTACACATTAGGAAACGCTTGCATTCTCACATACTTTTTCTATTTAGACTGTAAGCCCTTAAGGGAAAGGACCATCTCTTTGTACTAGTGCCCAGCATGATGGGCTCTGCATCTCATCTGGGGCCTCTAGGCAGTACCATAATACAGGGCTTATGTAGAGCTGAGCTCTGGTTTCATCCCATTATAAACTGGACCAGTTGTGGAATGCAGAAAGGGCCCCAGAGTCAGAGTCCTGTGTCAGGCCCACCTCCAGCCTCCACTTTCAGGAATGGAGATCTGGTGCCATTTCTTTTTCAACCTCCTTTAACATGCCAATGTTTCTATTACATGGCTACCAGCCCCCACACGTTATCAACAGCTGAGCAGCTTTCAGAGCCTTCTGTTCCCAGCACCTCACATCTACTCCACAACTGCTAACTAAAGCAACTTCTGCAGGGGAGAGCAGTGGGCGGACATGAATATACATGGTGTATGTACAGAAACAGACTCAGCAGGCCTCGGTTTCTCCTCACGTGCAGCTTGACTTAGGAGCGGGGAGGAACCAAGACATCAGCATTCTTCAGTCCCTCTTTAACATGGTAAGTGTCACACAGCCAAGGTCAAGTTACCACTGAGCATTTCATTTATGAATGGAACTTCAGTACCGGCTGCAAGGATAGCCTTGGAAACAAACGAGCTATGTTAGTCCGCAGGACAGAGCAACAGTGGAAGCTTCCCTCCCATACTACCCCGGCAATAGGCACTGAGCCGGTGGGATGCCCGCGCCAGAGAATCTTGCAACTCATGTTCTAGATAGCACCTGCATGAGCGAAGTTACACAGAAGAGCAGCTTGAAAGCTATTGATGGGAAGTCTGTAAAACTGGATGAAATTTTTCAACCAAAACATTTTTTGGTGAAAAATGCAGATTCGGTGACAGCAAAATATTTTGCAAACACATGTGGATTTAACCAAATTGTTCTGGTCAAAAAAAGAAATGAAAAAAAATGTCCATAACATTTGAAACATTTCATTTCAAAATATCTTCAATTCAAAAGACTCTTTAGTTTGTTTTTAAAAATTTAAAATTTTCAGAATTGAAGCAAAACATCTCATTTGACCCAGAACAAAAGTTGACTCTTCAATTCACAAAATGTTGGGCTTTACTTCTGCTTGAAACTATTTTCTTTACATTTTTTGGAATTGCCAGAGAACTGAAATATCTTATTTGTACAGCTGTGTGCTGGCTTCTAAACCACCGTTAGGTCTATGATTCTTTGGAAAAGCTTTACTTTGTTTAATAAGTTGAAAGAATTTTGTTATGAAAACTCAGGGTGGGGGGAGAGGGCTTTTGGATGGATTTGTCAATACAAAACATGCTGATTCTGTTCTGAAAGACAATGGAAATTATTCTGATCTCACCTAGCCCATTGACTTAATTGGAGCTACTCCTGCCTTGTACAAGTCAATGTATTGCATTGAAGTAAGCTACAGTAGAAACAGGGCCACGAGATTGGTCTTTCTGTATCATCTGTATTTCAATAGCACTGAGATGCCCCAACCAAAATCAGAGCCCCAGTGTTCTAGGTGCTGTACATAAACATGGTACAAACCAGTCCCTACCCTGAAGATCTCATGGTTTAAATAGACAAAGGGCCAGAGAAAGGAAATAATATTATCACTACTGTTACAGATGGGGAACTGAGGCCAGATAGACAAAAAGTATGTCTATGCTGCAGGAAAAGGTGTGTTCTGAACTCAGGTCAGCTAACAGGTTAAAACAGTAGTAAAGACCCAGCAACCCAGCTTTTAATTGAGGTGAGCAGCTCAGGTTAAACCTGAGGCTCCTCTACAGGCTTAACTTGAGCAACTTACCCAAGTAGCCATGTCTTCACCCTAAGTTAACCCGACTTAGCCAACATGAGTTAAGATTATACTTTTTTTTTTCTGCAATGCAGATGAACTCTAATGACATGTCCAAGGCATCGAGCTCTTTAGAAAATCTGGTCCTACACATGGGAGCTCTTGCATGCTAAGCACTGAAAAATTGAATCTCAGCTGGCTTGCTGAAGATCAGATAACGAGTCTGTGACCTAGCTAGGAACTGACCTGGACTCTCTTGAATCCTGGTTGAATGCCTTTACTCCAAGACTAATCTTCCTTTCACTCTCCCTACACTGTTTCTGAGCCTGGCAGGAGTCAGAGCTGCATATGTTTACGCTACAATTCATTGAACAATTGAGACATCCAAAACCTCTCACAGCTAAAATGGAAAATACGCGAAGACTCCGCAATCTCCCCTTTTCAATGGGAAATTAGCTATTCAACCAAACAGTCACAGATTCCTGGGAGGGAATGACAGCCTGGGACAAAACGTACCCGTTTTGCCCCTCTCAAGCCAGGACAATGACTGACATTGATCTTGAACTCTACACTCCTGGGATGAACTTTGCTAGCCCAGACACATGGCAAAGCACATGTCCTTCACCTTCATGCCGCAGCCTGTAACAGGGATCCTAGAGCACTGAAAGGAGTTGGCTTCAGCCCTTACCTGCTCACCCATGCTTTTGTGTGGAGGGGACCTACGACACCTACATCTGGAAGATCTGCTGGAATGGGCTTGACTTAGTAAGGTTGAGTTGGCCTGTACACAACTGACCTAGCCTAACTGGATTCTCCTCTCTGGCCATTCACCCCGCCTGTGGAGACCTTAGGTCTAGGAGACTGGACAGGGCCCTGCATTTGAAGGGATCCTGCAGCCCATCCACACACTTGCCTTCCAATCCACTATTCTCATAGACTTGAAGGCCAGAGGGACCATCATGATCATCTAGTCTGACCTCCTGCACATTGCAGGCCACAGAACCTTCCCCACCCACTCCTGTAATGGGACCCTAACCTCTGGCTGAGCTACTGAATAGTCCTCATGCCTTGATTTTAAGACTTCAAGTTACAGAGGATTCATCATTTACTCTACTTCAAACCAGCAAATGACCCATGCCCCACACTGCAAAGGAAGGTGAAAACCCTCCAGGGTATCTGCCAATCTAAGCTGGGGGGGAAATTCCTGCCCGACCCCAAATATAGTGATCAGTTAGGCCCTGAGCATGTGGGCAAGACTCACCAACCAGACACCCAGGAAAGACTCAGAGCCCTCCCCATCTAATGTCCCATCACTGGCCATTGGAGATATTCAGTACTCGCAGTCGCGGACGGGCCATTTGCCATTCTAGGCAACCTCATCACATCATCCTCTCCATCAACTGCTCAGTCTTGAAACAAGTTAGGTTTTTGGCCCCTACTGTCCCTCTTGGAAGGGCTGGGCCTACCAGATTCGGTCATCAGTGGGTGGCTCAGGAATCACATCCCTAGACACATGTGGTAGGGGATGCGTGTCATGGTTACATGCAGGTAAGCAGAACCAGTTGTAGGCATAGAGAGAGCTACATGTTACCACACACCTGTTCACATAGGGTTGGGGGGAGGGGGGCGAAGAAAATCAGCCCAGGACTGCATGCATGAAGCTAGAGCAAAATGGCAGTATTCTCCTTTCCTTCAACACTGCCCAGAAGAGGAAGAGAGCCAAACACTGATCCACTGTCTATAATCCCCTTAGTCACCTTCTCCGCGAGAAGTGTGTATGAGGCAGATGTCAATATCCCACAGTGCTCAGTGAAGTAGGCTTAGCTTGTGAACAATCTGGGGGGGGGGGCCTTCCCACAACAGATCACAGTAGCTTCTTCTCCCAGCCCTTTTAACAAGCTAGTTTTGACAATACTGAACTTGCAGTACCGAGCCGGGCTCTGTGGGTTTCTGGAGCAGGGACATGGGGAAGGAGTATTTTGCCAAACAATGTGTGAGTTGATAGAGAGCAACGGTAGCATGCAGACAGGTGAGGAGGGATGAACACATGCATGCATGCGCGCGCGCGCGCACACACACACAGAGACAATTCTTGCTGCTGCCCTTTCGAAAGATTCCTAAATTGTTGATCCTTTTAAAATCCCAGACGGCTTTACAACTCCATCAGTTCCACCCAGCTGGCTTTGGCCTCTGGGTTCACGGTTGCCATAGAACAACCGGAAAAAAAAAAAAGAAAAAAAAGAAAAAACCCACATTTTACTCCTGGCCGCTGGCTGGAAATGGCACCTCCTTCTGCCTGCTCCGAGCTCAGCAAACATAGTTTTCATCACCAGATCGTGTACATGGGGAGCCCACACCGACACACAAAAATCAATGAGCATCGATCCCTAAGCCAGGAATTCATAAACTCCTTTAAAGGTCAAGCATTGATTTTTCACTTTCTGTAAAAGAAGAGACTCCAGACATCACCCTCCCCTTCATCTGTCACGTCCTGCCCCCATACTCACACAAACACCCACAGCACCAGAGGCACATGAATGCACAAACAAACACAGCCAAAAATGCACAGACACGCAAAAAACATGCACTAGTTTCCATGCATAGAGCACCAAAGAGGCACACTCATGTGTACAAAAACCACATACAGCAATGTGCATGCATGCCTCCTTATCTTGTTCTCTGAGGGTTTGCAGGGCACAGGACAATACTAGTCACCAATCCAAGGGTGAATGTTATTTGGAGAGAGACAGTGGTCCTCCTTAGCTCTAATGCCCAGTCTTCAGTGTGTCTGGGGTCCTCAGTAGCTAGGTCTGGCCTAAGGAGCCATGGAATAAGTGGTTGCCTGCACTGCACAAGATTTCCCATGCAGCCAGATACCCAAGGAAAGAAAGAATTCAGTGTAGCTTTGCAGACTGGGTCAGTGACCACTCCCTGCCAAAGCCAGGCACTCTTGCTGTGGTTTCTTTCAACTTGTGTGACTATTTTATTGTCTGAAAAGCTGCTCAGGTTGGCAGGATCTGCTAAGCCCTTGGGAAAGCTCTTCTTGTTCTGCAGCTTGGTGGCCGGAGGAGAAGCCGCTGAAGAGGGATGAGAAGCAGGATGTCAGCCATTTTCTCATGGCCTCATTGTGATTATTCTGGTACAAATTCCTCCATGTGCCCGGCCATGACTTTGGAGCAAGCAACAGACAGATGAAAGGAACCTCCCAGCTTTCTCAGAGGGGCCACTTCTTTCTGGGACAGGACTGAAGATGGACCAGGACCCACACACCTCAAGGATGTTTTGCTTCTGGATCTGGATGCAAACTGTGCAGCTGTCAGGAGTCGGGACAGCTTTGGGGAGTTTGGTGCGCTTACCTGGCATAGCTGGGTGCATTCACTAAAGCTGATCCAGTGTATTTATTTCAGGTTCCCTCTGATTTTGGATGCACTCTCCCTGCCCCTTTGGGAAGATATGGCTACCATGGGGTGGATTCGATGGACCTGAGGTCTGATCCCAATGCTTGAGAGGCAGGCAACAACCAAACTACTCTAATGCACCTAGTGCAATGAAATGGCCCCTCCATCCCAGGGAGTTTGCTGGCCTGGATGGCATTCCGAGAAGATCTTCCATGAATCCCAGAGCCACCAGCTCCGATGTGTGATGAAGCAACCCCACCCAGACATAACCTGGGCACTTGTCCTCCCTTTGCCTCTGCTCTGCCTTGGATTGCCTCCAATAGCAGCAGCCGGCACCAACAGCTAATTGCTGCAAAATAGCTAGTCTCCATTTCAGGGTGCTGCTTTCTTTTGCTTTTGTAGCTGGCAAACGAATCCTTCAAGGGATTACAATAACCCTGTCCTGGCCCCGTTCCCTGGATTTCTGGCCTTGATCCCTGGCATCCCTCCCGGAAGGGCTGGAAATCTCTCTCTGTCTTTATCCCTTGAAGTCCCTCCCTGACTCCCACTCCACCCTGCCTGGCTCCAAGCCACTTTCCATATTCATGACACCATTTCCTCTAGAGCAGTGGTTTTCAAACTTTTTTTCTGCTAACCCAGTTGAAGAAAATTGTTGATGCTCATGACCCAACGGAGCTGGAGAGGAGTGGTTTGGGAGTGATTCAGGGCTGGGGCAGAGGATTGGGGTGCGAGGATGAGGGCCATGGGGTGGGGCCAGGAATGAGGGGTTTAGGGTGTGGGGGGGCTCTAGGAGGGGATCAGGGCTCTGGGCTGGGGGTGCTGCCTCTAGGGTGGGGCTGGGGATGAGAGGTTTGGGGTGCAGGAGGGGGTTCCTGGTTGGGGGGGGCTCAGGGCTGGGGCAGGAAATTGGGGCATAGGGTTTGGGCATGTGGTGGCTCCCAGTCAATGGCACAGCTGGGGTGCAGAGGCAGGCTTCCCGCCTGTCCTGGCACCACAGACCACGCTGCACCCTGGAAGTGGCCACCAGCAGGTCCAACACCTAGGGCTTCCGGGGCACAGAGCGCTGTCAGAACAGGTAGGAACTAGTCTGCCTTAGTCAGGCAGCACCGCCTTCCATTCTGCAACCCAGTACTGGGTCGTGACTCACAGCAAGAAAACCACTACTCTACAGGGCAGTGTGCACACTTCACTGAAACCTATCCTTGCTCCGTCTGATCCCATGTACCTACTGCTCACCCTCCCTCTGGGATACAGCTTTCGATTTCCTGCTTGCTGCTGTCCACTCCCAGCCCCAGGACAATAGCCTTCTTCCCAGAGAATTCCTTCGCTAGTGGGTGCAGAGCAGCCATGAAGCCTCATAGCAAGGCAGAAAGTGCATCGTTCTGCTAGGATTTTCCCGCCAGTGCTGGATGTTATTATTGGACATGGAGAGTGACAGACACAAGGAATACTGGCTCTGAACTCAGGTTATCGAGATCAGAGCTGGAGAGAGGCTGTCTGGCAGAGGGGATACAGATCCAGTACTATTAGGGACTGAACTACCATCTGGCCGCTGCCAGGTGACCTGTGTGCAATGAGTTTGGTGGGTCTCCAGTGCATTTCCATCTCGCTAAGGGCTTGATCCAAAGCAAGCCTTTCCATCAACTTCAGCGGGTTTTGAATCAGGCTCAAAAACCATTATAACAATTGGAGAATCTGAAGGGAGATCAGATTCCCCTTTTGCTCCAAGGGCTCAGATTAGCAACTTAACTTGGATGTGCTTGGCCTAAACCTCCTTTGGAGGGCCAGGCGTTATCTTTAAGAACGTACAACTGAGGCCAAGAGATCTTCCATGACAACAGACTGATCACAACCGACTGAACTCTAGGACTGGTGGGAAAGTCTGCTGTAACTGCCCCAAACCAAATAGTTGGGGGTTTTGAGCAAGTGAAACTTTTGGCAGAAATTTCTCAGCCATTTCCCGTTTTTTGTTAGGGAAAAAAACAAACACACACTTTTTTCAGTTCCCCACAAAAGGGAGTCTCTTTTTTAAATAAAAAGTTGACATTTTCAACACATAAAAAAAACCCCTTTTCTGACCAGCTCTACCAAACTGCTTCAGTAGCTGACCTGTCCCTCAAGCACAAATCTGTGCTAGGCACCCCTACCTGCCCACATTATCTCTGGCTCTGCTGTATGCCAGAGCATCACAGCTGTGTGTGGGTTCCTGCAGTCGCTTCCTTCGCTGCAGGAGATGCATCTTGCACGGCGGGGAAGCTGATTATTATGTAACTGAATGGAAGCAACTGTCAGATCTTCCACACCCTTGTTGTCAGTTTTGCAAGGGACGTTTAATGTGGATGGATGCTAGAAAATGCAGAGGAATGTAAACACTGATAATCATAATAATTAGAATTCAGAGCCAGCTTCTGATCAGAAAATGGAGTTTTTCAAACCTTAGGGCTGCCGGGGTTTGCTATTCAGCCCTGTGTCTGTTGTATAGCTGGAGTCAGATCTGAATTTCCAATAAATTCAAGGGGTTAGGGGAAGAAAAAGAGTTTCTGATCTGGGTGCCTGGTTTGAGACTATTAATAAAATAATAAAAATATTCCATTTATAAAGTGCCCTTCTGGGTGCTATACAATTATTCAAAATACAATCAGAATAAAAAGGAAACCCCCATCTGTCACTACAGCCATCCTACAACTGACAATACCAAAGCTAGGAAACTAACACACATTTAGTGGCATTAAAAAAGGCACAGGAGAAGATCCTGCAAAAGACAATAGCAGCAATTGTGGAGGAAGGAACACTCTGTGGTTAAGGGACAAGGTCAGTTCCCAGCTCTACCACAATTTTCTGTGTGACACTGGGCATGTCCTGTAGTCTCTCTCTGTCTCAATTCCCCACCATTTGTCTGTAAGTTCTTTGAGGTTAAGACTGATCCTAGCTGTGAGTTCAACTCCAAGTACAAACTTGCATCTAGATGAAGGACAGGCAAGTACTCTGAGTTCATCGGCAAACACTCCACCAGTGTCCATGCCGGGTTAAGGGCTGGGTGGGAAAAGGATTTCCCAGCCCCAAAAACTTTCAATACAAAAAAAAAATATTCCCCCATCCCAAATTGGGTTGAAAAGTCTAAATCCCATTTTTTGCCCTCCCAGTCCATTGGTTTGTGAAATATTTTTATTTGGGCCAATCAAAATGTTTTGATTTGATGCTTTTCGTCTAAATTTACTTAAGTTTTGAAACAAAAAGTTGTTTTGACTCGAACAACCCTGACACTTCCTGGTTCGAAAACATAAAAATAGGACATTGCCATTTTTTCCCAATAATTTCTTGCATCAGGAGATTTTGTCAAAATCCACTCTATTTTGCAAACAAACAGTTTCAGTTTTGATGAATCAGCATTTGTGGTGAAAAAAATGTGATGTTTCTTTGTTGAGAAATGCCAGATCAGCTCTCCACATGCTCACCTCCTTAATAAAAAAGGTTTGGAGGTCCTTAGAAGAGTCTCTCTCTTCTTGTTTAAATATTGTTTAATTATTTGTAACCTGGAACAAACTTTTGGTAGGTTTTAAAAATATTGTAGTATAAACAAACCCAGTTGTATACATAGGGCACTGAGCAGATGGGCCCGTCTCAGACTGACCTTCTGGGTTCTATTGTACAACTTAAATCCAACAAGGGAAGAGAAACACTTTGTAAAAACACCTGCAAACTTGTTAACAAAGATAAACGTGGACTTTAAGCCATAAATTGTGTTTATAGAGGAAAGCCATAAAATTCAGACCCCCTGAGTCCTTGCTCCAAATTTTCCCCAGGCCTAGGTGGATTTGGAACCAGAGCTTTGTGTTCAAGCCCTTCATTGGCATATTATGGATTATTAATTTGTGCAACTGCTGTATTTCTGAGTTTTTAAACCTGTTTTCTGCTTCATTTGTCCAAAATAGAACAGGTTGCAAATACAACTGGGTTAGAGGGAAATCAAGGGCAACACATTCCAAAAAGAGATTGGTTTCTGAATATAAACAGTTTTGTCTCACTGAAGGACTTGAGATAGGCAGCAGCAGAAGATTTAAAAAAAAATGATACAGTGAGAGAGATTTACCTGCTTTTCTTCTTCCAGGCAAAACAGCTGGTTAGAACGAGATAAAACTCAGCAGCCTGGGTTCTCAAGGACCTACGTGAACCTGTCTCCAAGTTCTAGTTTGCATGAGGGTCACTACTTTGAATTTGGGTTCAAAGGAACCCTACATTATAAGTGACACTCAGTTGAAACAAGAAAATTTTACCTGGCTCCAGTTCAAAGTTTCTTGGCTTTGACTGGCTCTCATCCAAAACCAGGAGCAGATCCAGGGCCACCTGAAATTCAGCTCCATAGTCACCTAGACAAGGGTTGGAAGGGGGAAAATCATAATACAGATACAATTTAAGTGCCTTGGTAGAACCCAGGACTATAATAGCAGGGGACACTGCAGGTCTGAACTGAGTTGCATTGGCAGAGCTGTTCTGGGGGTAGAAGAGGGGCTGTGAATAGACTAGCAAGGAGCACTCAAGAGCATATCAGAGCAGATTGGCAGCCCTGCATTAGGAAAACATACCTAGCACATGCTGTCACTATAGCCAGTCAGGGCAGTAAGAAATGGTCTCCCGATTGCAAATTATTAAGAATTTTTAAAAAGCCCAAGGTGACAGGTGTGGCGCCCAGACCATGTGGGGAACACGAAGTCCTGAATCCTTCTTGATCATTATCAACTTGTGAGTGACATCAGCAGTAAACCACCACTAAGATGGGTGTTAAGCAAAGATTCAGCCAGAGATAACTCCTCACACGGATCACTCCAGGCCTCAGGAGAGTCAAAACTTCAATCTCTCTCTCTCTAGAGGGGATGGGGTTAAATCTGAATTTTAAAATGTTCTGGACACACAGAGGTAACAGAGTCTGCCAAACTGTTACACACGTGGAAAGCCACCTTGCTGTTTACACTTGCTTATTAATATTGACATGGGGAATATTGCCGAGGGAAATCCCAGTCATGGGCCAAGACCTCATTGTACTACGCATAGTACACACACAGAAAAATAGATGCTGTAAGCCACGATTGGTCAACTCTCTTTTGGGGGAGGGTGGGGAAGGAGGGAAAACAAAATTGTAGTATTTTTTAAAAAATCTGTTTCATATTTGTCAAAGTTCTATAAAGTTACCAAAAACTGGGCTTTCAGTAAATGACACGGGTCTAGGTTCATCCAATACAACCACAGTAAATAAAGATAGGTCTCTGTGACAATGTCAATATTAGCCACAGCACCTTCCCCACCCCCGGACCCTGGGTGTTTGGCCACTGTGGTGAAAGACAATCCACACCTCCCTTCCAAATGCCAGTGGTAGCTTCAGTCCTTTAAAAGATTCTCTGTCCCTGGTCCTGTCAGACTGTGATCCCGGAAGCCTGTAGCAGAGAGTAACTGGTCAACTGCCCTGTCCCAAACCAGTTGCACTCCTGAGCCACATGGCTCAACGAGGGCCAGAGAGCTGCATGAACTCCTTTGGCTGTAGGCTGGCAAAGGCAGGCAGGCAGGCTGCACATGGCCCAGGCCAGGGATAGATATGTGGTGATGAGGAGTATACAATCCCACAGTAGGCGGGGAGGGAGCTTGAGGAGAGCTTACCATGGTGTGGATTTCTAAGAGGACTGGAGATTTCCATGACAATCACTGAGATGGGCTTGACTTCAAATGCTGCATCTAAACCTTTTTCTAACTTTATGTGGAAGCAGGGGGTGCAAAATCCAAACCTTGATCAGGATCTGAGTGTCGGCATTAGCCTCAATCTCTTATAATGCTCTAAACACAACACACCTTTGGAAATGAAGGCTTAGAATCCAGCTCTGAATTTGGCAACATGGTCCCACCTATAGCAACCTTGTAGCTGTGGAAGTTAAAGGTGGGGTAGCAAGGGAAGAGAGAAAAAAAATCAAAGCTCATGCTTCAGGCTAAGCTGATTGCCATGTGGGTTTAAGAAGGAACGTTTGCCTCCTATGTAGAGTTGCACAGTTTACTGAGTCCCTTGTAGGTATTTTCCCATCTTTCTCCTGAAGCATCAGGTATTTGTTACAATATATGGAACCACAGTCTATCAAACAGAAGATGCTTAGTAAAACTAGAGGCACACAAATCCACTTCCACACAGTTTGAGTTCCAGCTTGGTCTGCTTTGTTTACCAAGGACCACTGCCTGCTTGGAACTCTGTGCTGCACAGAGACACCTAATGGCTGAGTAATATTGCAAGTAAATGCATCCACACTGTTGGAACAGCTAGCAAGCAGATACGGTACAATGCAGCATGGCAAATCCTACATAATGTTCAGAAAGCCCACAGTCTGTCTCCTCCCAAGAGGACAAAGCATCGATGCTTTCATGTTCACAGAAAACTCAAGCTAAAATGTGCAGGAGAACATAGCGAGAAACCTAGGAGGTTTAAATATTCTCTAGCAGTTTGAGAGGAGAGAAACAACTTCTTTTTACCCCTGTGGTTTATAAATCATGCAGCAGAACTACAAGGCAGAAGATTCTGCGTTTGACTAATGCTTTCGAGGATTCCTCAGAGAGCAACAGTTTGACCTCAGGATGTCAGCGTTAAATAAGACAAAACCATCAATGCTGTTTATTCCTTTCATCATAACTGTTGTCACAGTATTCCAGTTATTATAAACAAAGTGCCTCCATCTGCATAGCCATCTTTCCCAGGGGAGCCTGTGTGCTGTAGGACACCCATAAACTTCCAGGAACAGATGCGGCTGCTGTTCAGAAGCTTCTTGCACATATTAAGTTGCAGCCTGGAGAGAGAGAACTCCCAGATGTGACACCCCACCAACAGTTCTTGAAAGCAGCTTTTTCTGCAGCCCACATACTGCTTCCTGCTCTCAAAAGCCAGGGCCCTGCATCTGAGAATAGCTCTTTGGAAAAGCATTCAGTGGAGCTGCGGCCTTGGATTTTGAAGCTTAGCACAGGAAAGCTGGAGGTCTCTTGGAGCAGAGGTAGATGTCATGGTAGTGAGATACTTCCTGAGCCCTAGCTAAGGCTTCCATCATTGCTACTTCTGCGGAAGCCATGCCTGGGGAGAATTACAGGTCCTGACTGTTCCCATCTACCGTCATGGGTGCTTAGGAATAGGAGACAGACAGGCAGTACTTTGTGGCAGATGCAGCTAGGTGATAATGACTGGTCGAGGGTAGCCCAAGCAGGAGTTTGTAGGGAGTTCTGGTATGCAGCTGAACAGTTGTTTTCAGAAGGAATATTGGGTACATTTAGCAGCATGTAGGAGAGATTTATAGCCCTCTATAAATAACCAGGCACTGTGCAATAAACATGACAATATAACTCTGCCAAGATATTTCAGTCCTGACCCACTAGAGTCCGGGTTCTTTTGCAGAGGCTGCCAATTCTCCATCTGCTGCTGTCTGCAATACAAACCGCTGAGAGGCTAGGAGGTGACCCAAACTGTATTTCAGTTTGCGGGAACGTTTTTTGCCTCACGAGCATTTCAAGATGGATCTCCATGGATTAGGCATGTGCACCTCTATCACTGCTGCAGCTTCCTAGATCAACCTCAGTATTCCTGACCAGAAGTTTGAAACAAGCGAGGTAGGGAAAGCCCTGGAACCAGCTTTGCACAAGACCAGGGAGACAGGACTGAGGGAATTCTGGGGAGAGGACCAGTTAGTTTCACAAAAGCAGATGGTTTTTCACCTCAAAGCAGAACTTCAATCTATTAAATTCCAGACTCCCGAGACACACAGCAGTAGCCCCCTCACTCAAGTCATCCCATTCCTGAATAAGATGGTCTCCTTGTTAGCAGCTATTAAAACCTTTGACGTGCTGTGGCTGGCCAGAGCTTGGTTCAAGACTAGAAGGGATCCCAGACATTTACTGGAAGGAGGAGTTGGTCTCTTGATTCATTTGCAAAGTGAGCACTGATTTCCCCACTAAATCTGGAGGTGATGGTTTCTTGCAACTGGCTTGGAGAGCAGAACAGATCTTCTTTGAGAGCTCACTGTAGGATGCTCTCACCCAGGCTAGTAATATATGTGGAAAGAGCTAGCGGAATTTTACCTGCTGTGAGCTGAGCAACATCCCCCGTGAGGTTCCAACCTGAAGTGAGCTACAGGCAGAGTTTAGGATTCAAACTCACCTCCCACCACTTCACCTCTGCAGATTGGCCTGAAATTACTGACCAGACTAAGAGAAACAAAACAGTTACCCAGAATAATGCAACACTCACACCCTAGACAAGCTGGGGGGGGGCTACTGTCAAGCACCTTGAAGCATATTAGTATTTGCAAAGGAAACAAAATCCTGCCAAGTGTTGTAGATGCTTAGCACTTGTTCTTGTGGGAAGCATAGACAGACACAGATGCTGAGGAACAGCTTGGGTATTAGTTAGTGGTGTTACTATCCTTGAGAAGAGCTTTAAGATCATTACATCATTACAATAAATAAGGACACTCCTGGTTTTTCCCCCACTCCGGGCCCCATCTCGGCACACTTCCGTCATCTGCTTCAGGTGGTCTAGTGGCAAGGCCAAGAAGCTGGAAATCAGGACTCTGGAGTTTGACTCCCTGCCTGGCCAGCCACTTGTCAGGTGACCTCAGGCAAACCACTTCTGTCCCTCAGTTTCCCCATCTGCAAAGGAGAAAGCACTAAGCACCTGTGAGACTTGAGCGGGACTTGGATCTCACTGGAAAGCTTCCTATGCAAAAGCTCATGTGTTTTGGTATCTACGGTAGCAGCCTGGGCAGGAGGAAGAGGCTGCTGCAGCCTCCCTTAAAGAGGCAGAACCAATTAGCAAAGTCTAACATGGGACATGACTGACCCTCCCCATGCCACAGGCATTTTGGCTGTAGTTCTCCATTGCTGAAAGTGAGGCTGTGGGGAGACAAGCAAGGTGGAGCTGCCTCTTGATGTGAATGGAAAGAACCATCTCAGTGTGAATTCAGATCGATACTGCAGCCCTTCATTTGTTCCTAGGATGGTCTCGGGCTTATCTTGGCTGCAAGAAACCCATAAAGCCACTGGCAAGAGATTTCTTATGCTGAATGATGATCCTGTGGACTCCAAATGCCCATCTCTTCCAGAAATGATGGCTCATCTGTTACTGCCTTTATCTCTGCACCAAGAGTCTCCTTGGTTCTCCTTGAACGATGCTGTCAGTTCACAGCAAGGAGACAGGAAGGGAGGCTGCCTTTAGACCGTCGGGCCCCGGCTGTGCTCATGGCCAGACAAGCAGGAATAGCCCTTAAGAGCAGGAATCCGCTGACTCCGGAGAAAAGAGCGGACTCACTGAACAGCCTGGATGAAGAACTCACTGCTGGTGGGATCGTGAACAATTCACTTTGAAAAATCTTGGCCAAAAATGACTAGTGGTTTTGGGGGGCTCAGCTTGGATCGCCTAGAAAAAGGACCCAATTTGCAGGAAGTGCTCAGCACCGCTCTCTGAAAATCAGGCCCCTTTAAGGCATCTCAGGTTGGACATTCAAACACTAAGGCACCTAGGGTGACCAGATGTCCCAATTTTATAGGGACAGTCCCGATATTTGGGGCTGTTTCTTATATAGGCTCCTATTACCCCTCACCCTCTGTCCCGATTTTTCAGACTTGCTGTCTGGTCAGCCTAGAGGCACCTAAGATCCTTAAAGCACTTTTGAAAATCTTGGGCAGAGAATGACTATCTGCTAGTCATCATTCTTGGAATTTGATTGGTTTCTTAAGTCACATGGTATTACGTCTGTCTTCTGATTAGACGATTGAGGAGAACAATGAATTGCAATCACAACATACAATGATTTGCCTGAAAATGCAAATTCATATGGAAACTAGCCAAGTATTGGTGCAAACAACCCCCTGTCCCAGTAATTCTGTTTCTCCACATGCACAGCATTCATTCTGACTGACTTCTGCATTTAGATTAAGGGGGGAATTAAAAACAAAACAAAACACAACAAAAGTCATCTCTTTAAGATCACAGTGTGTGTGTTTCTTTACTCTGTACCATGGAAACCACAGCCAGTAAATAAAAAAAAAAAATTCCAAATTGCATTCCACCTGTGTGAAAGGAGGACAGATATGACAGCGCCAAACAGACAACCGGAATTCAAATGAACATTTACGAACAACATTTCTGCAGCATTTGCCTATGTCGAGGAGATGCAGATGCTGTCTACAGTCCTGCATCCTTATAATTCCACCTGCCCTGCCGGAAGTGCACTTGCATATGTTCGAGCATGCTCTTCTCCATTTACAGGAACTCACTGTTAGTCAATGGAGTTCATTCTGCAGGGCAGGTGGAATTGTAAAGAGCTCAGAACCACGGTTAGCCATAGCTCACTGAGGTGTCTGAAATCTTCATGTTAAGGGGTGGGGCAGATGAAGTGGGGAGATGGTTCATGGGTGGGCTGTTCTGCCAGTTCCCAGCCTGGGCAAGCGGTGGAGAATACCAGCTGATTTGAAGGAGGGAAACTGCAGCTAGCCCTCAGAAATAAATGTTCTAGATTATGCTCCTTCTTCTGCCACTGGCCTCCTGCGTGACCTTGGCAAGTCACTTCCTTTCTCCATGCCTCTGTGAAGAAGTTAACATCTGCCATGCACGTGGAGACTCCCTCAGATGGAAGCAGTGATGGGAGCATGAAGTCCTGACATTGCATTATTGGGTAGGGCCACATTTGACATCACCAAGCTGCTGTCCTTTCCTTTCTGGTACATGATAGAGATGTCTACATAGGGTTGTTCCTGCTTAACTCCATGTGCAGACAGCCTTATTCCAGCATAACAGTGCGCTAAAATAAATCGGAACAAAAGTGTGGACACTCCTGAGTTATTTAGGAGCAGCCATTGCACTTAAAATTCACACCCTACCTTGATCTGCATTAACTTTTAAGTGTAGGAAATATCCAGTTGTCTTGGGTCCACAGGTTCAAATCCAGATGAGAGTGCCTCCATCCTTCATCTTTCCAGCATAAGAAAACAGAGTTCCGAAAGTGCCCTCACTGGATCTCTTAGACAAGCTTCCAAGTAAAAAAAAAAAAAATCAGGTCCTGTCCCTCCTGGATGAATGCAAAATCCCTGCAGTGCCTTGCCAAATGTCTTGTTTGCTCCCCAGAGATGGCTGCATTTCAGTAGCATTGCATAGAGTTGAGTGAATTTTTTTTCAGCAAAAAAATACAGATTTGGTGACACCAAAAATGTTTTTCAGATTCATGCCAGTTTTGCCAAAATGCTTGCATTAACTCTTCCCTGGACTCCCGCCCTAAAAAACTGTCAAAGTCAAAATATTTCATTTCAACTAGAAACAGCTTTTCCTTTCAAAATTTCCATCAATTTCATTAAACAATAAAAAAGATAAAATGATGAAAATGGAAAAGAAACTTTGTGTTCAAGCTGAAATGTTTTGTTGATTCTTTGGACGTACCAGCGAATCACAAAAAACAACCCAGCAATTCATTCAGCTCTAGTATTTCCTCCAGAGCTTGCGAAGGACATTGGAGTGAAACAGAGCCCTGGAAAGTATTAAATATTACGGCGGCAGAACTTTGAAGGGAAGCTAAGTGGGAACTCAACCATAGAACTTCCACCACTACTCTGCCCCCAAGGAGAAGAGGAGCCAGCCGAATGACTCTGACAATTAACTTGGTCTCTAACCCAGTCATTTTAAGGGAAATTTGCCAGCGTTAATAGAAAAAACGGTATTGTGGTTTTTCATCACCTGCCAAGTCACTTAAAAAATTGTTTTCCCCCTTCTCCCATTTGCACGCATGACTTAATTGCAGCAGCTCTTTGACAGCAGATAGGTTCCAGCGAGCTGCCATTCCAGATGTCAGGAGCATGTTAACCAGAAAGGGCCCGGTAGGATATTTATGGTTTTAATTCCTCGGTAGAGGGTTTTGTTCTGTCAAGTGGTGACTTATGAATTGCTACTCATTTGATCCTGTATTTCCACATCAGTGACACTTTATGAAGGGCTGCTGGCTTCCCTGTACCACTGCAGATTTTACGATTCCCCAGTCTGCCAATGCAGCTTTGGAAAGGGGCGGGAAGGCCTGCTAAGAGGGCAGCTGGGAAAATAGGGAGCCCAGAGTTCTAACCGCAGCCCTGACATCGATCTCCTGCGGGTAGCTCTGGTAGACGTACACGCGCTAGCTCTGCTGGAGCGCGGGGTTAAAAATAGCATTTGAGTCACGAGAGCCTGGGTGAGGGCACTCTCTGTTCCCCCACAGGGTTGGATGGGATTGGACTTGAGCTGCCACTGATACCACTTTTATTTTTGGGTGCTAGCTCGAGCAGAGGTAGCGCCTGTATATCTGTCCGAGCAAGACACCTCCCAGCTGCAATAAGAACCTACCCTAGGAGGTTACACAGGAAACCCAAGTGTCTTACAAGCCCTGGCGATGTTATGAATTCCTGTCATTACCCAGCCATCTCCGTTTGTGGAATAAAAATCCACAGGGCGTTTTATTCCCACCCCCAACCATAACAAATACATAAAATATAGAGACTTTTTATTGTATTTTGTCAATAAAATTGGCACTGGAAGCACCAATTTGAAGTGCAATTTTTTCTTCCTCCCCTCTCCACCCCAGTCTGAAGGGAAATTGGCTCTTGCTGAATGTAGGATTTTGTTTTGCTGTGGTTAAATATAAATTGCTCTCAGCCTGTCTCTCTCCCCCCACTCTTGATGAAAGACACTCTCAGGATCTTTGCAACTTTCCCTCCAGAAGGCCTCTGATGGAGCCACCCTCCTGAGAACTGCTCCAGGCATTCTTTGTCTTTGGGGGAGGGAGGAACTCCACTGGCATACTCCCATCTAGGGGTCAGATGCTTGGCTTTTCTACTGCCGAAAAGCAGCTTGCCAGCAAGCCCCAAGCTGTGCATGCACAGGAAGGCAGGGTGAGTAACCAGGGAATAGGGGACCAAGGAGGAAGACTTTTGGTGCGAGAAGACATCTTTTCAGGAGCCCTGCAGGCTGCTCCCAGATAGGATGACCAGACAGCAAGTGTGAAAAATCAAAGTGGGGATGGGGGGTAATAGGAGCCTATATAAGACCAAAAATCGGGACTGTCCCTATAATATCAGGACATCTGGTCACCCTGCTCCCAGGATAACCTACAAATGATCTAAGCCAAGCCTGGAAGGGGCCTGCCTAGGGGATATGGAGGGTTCTCAGCTCAGTTCTTGACACAGCTACCACTGCAATGGGCACTGCTCGGTCCTGAGCAGATGGTGCAGAGAGAGACCCCTCCGCTCCCTCCAGGAGGGCAGCAGGTAGTGACTATTTTTACTGCTGCTCTCCCCCATGTTCCTTGCTCTGCCTATATAGACAGGTCAATAGGCGTCGCATCTGTCAGCACAGAGTTCACCCACTGATTCCAAAGCCATGGGCACCCTGGCAGACTCAGACGGCCCCCTGTTTACCGGGAGCTGCAGCATGCAGGTAAGGCCTCTACAGGGCAATGCTCCAATTAGAGTCAGTTCTTCCCTCCTGTGTACTGCAGCCTCTTCAGCTGCACCCAGCCACCTCAGCACTGAGCCCAACCTCCAGACTCAGACCAAAGTATCGCAGCCCGCCGGAGACGAGATGATGATGCGCCACACGCAGAGAACAGGCGCAGGCAAGGTTCACCAGTGCCCAAAGCCCCTGCATTAGGGGAGATAGAGCCAGATAATCCTAGCAAGTGTCCCACAGCATGTGCTGCAGAGGAGGGCAAAAAATACCCCATGGTCGCTGACAACCAGTCATAGGGGAAAATTCATTCCTTCCTTCAGATACAGCGACCAGTTAGTCCCCGAGCAAGTGAACAAGAACCAGCCAGCCAAGCATCTGAGAGAGAGAATGCTTTGAGCCCTGAGAGCCCTGCATCCCGTCAGCAGGCTGGGAACACTCGCTAACCCCATGTTCACAGTACAATTAAACCCTACAGTTGGTCCATGTCAGCTGACTCGGGCTTGTGGGGCTGTAAAATTGCAGTGCAGACATTCAGGCTTGGGTTGCAGCCTGAGCTCTAGGGCCCCACATACACTACGATTTTATACCTCCCTCCCCTATCGGACTCGTGAGCCTGAGTGACCTGAAAAGGGCCAGCTGTGGAGAGGGGGCTGTAACTGCAGTGTAGACAAACCCTCAGTGGCTAACTTACTACCTTTATCTTGTCCTATCTGCATGTGCGATTGTGCTGCCACTCCTCTGGCTTAGAAGGTACAATATCCTTTCAGGCCGGGGCTATTAATTAAAAGCCAGTCATGTTAATTTTAATGCCAAGTTCGAAGATCCTTATTGCATTTTAGTCAGGTAACTACCACTTGAAAAGGGTTTAAATTGATGTCTTTATTAGATGACATAATACAGAAGAAGAGTTATAAAGGTTGACATGGATAACCGTACTCAGAGAGTAGTTATTAACGGCTCCCAATCCTGCTGGAAAGGTATAACAAGTGGGGTTCCGCAGGGGTCTGTTTTGGGACCGGCTCTGTTCAATATCTTCATCAACGATTTAGATGTTGGCATAGAAAGTATGCTTATTAAGTTTGCAGATGATACCAAACTGGGAGGGATTGCAACTGCTTTGGAGGACAGGGTCAAAATTCAAAATGATCTAGACAAATTGGAGAAATGGTCTGAGGTAAACAGGATGAAGTTCAATAAAGATAAATGCAAAGTGTTCCACTTAGGAAGGAACAATCAGTTTCACACATACAGAATGGGAAGAGACTGTCTAGGAAGGAGTATGGCAGAAAGAGATCTAGGGGTCATAGTGGACCACAAGCTTAATATGAGTCAACAGTGTGATACTGTTGCAAAAAAAGCAAACATGATTCTGGGATACATTAAAAGGTGTGTTGTAAACAAGACACGAGAAGTCATTCTTCTGCTTTACTCTGCACTGGTTAGGCCTCAGCTGGAGTATTGTGTCCAGTTCTGGGCACCGCATTTCAAGAAAGATGTGGAGAAATTGGAGAGGGTCCAGAGAAGAGCAACGAGAATGATTAAAGGTCTTGAGAACATGACCTATGAAGGAAAGCTGAAACAATTGGGTTTGTTTAGTCTGGAAAAGAGAAGACTGAGAGGGGACATGATAGCAGTTTTCAGGTATCTAAAAGGGTATCATCAGGAGGAGGGAGAAAACTTGTTCACCTTAGCCTCCAATGATAGTACAAGAAGCAATGGGCTTAAACTGCAGCAAGGGAGATTTAGGTTGGACATTAGGAAAAAGTTCCTAACTGTCAGGGTAGTTAAACACTGGAATAGATTGCCTAGGGAAGTTGTGGAATCTCCATCTGGAGATATTTAAGAGTAGGTTAGATAAATGTCTATTAGGGATGGTCTAGACAGTATTTGGTCCTGCCATGAGGGCAGGGGACTGGACTCGATGACCTCTCGAAGTCCCTTCCAGTCCTAGAGTCTATGAGTCTATGAGACATCATATCCTTTAAATGCTTAGAGCTCATTCCCACGGCTGCCAGGGTCTATGCCTCTGAGCTAAATCAAGAATTCCTTTTGCCTCTGGAGAAGCCAATTCCATGGCAAGAGAGATATTGAACAGGAGAATAAATCTAGATAGGCTCTTACATCACGCTCCTCACCACAGCGTTCAAGCACCTTCCAGCAGTGTGTTAAGTGACGTCACTAACACCTGGCACACGTAGGAAAGCGAGAATTCTGTGTTGCAAAAGATTAAGGTTTTGGAATTTGTTTGTATTCCTCATCGGAATAATGAACACTTTGAAATTTTTGGAGGAAAAAAAATGAGAGAAACTCGTTTCTCGCTCTCTGGTCCTTCCACCTCTTGCCCTGAGATTTCATCCTGGAGGCGCTCTCAAGCAACGAATCCCTCATGACTAAATTTTTGTAAAAAGCAATACACATCTGAGAAAAGTTTTAATTTTGACAAATCAGCCTTTTCAAACCAAAAAGGTTTCCTTGGTCTAGTTATGTGTTTGTCCTCTCCCCAGGGGAGCGGGGGGCACAGTGGCATATCGTGTTTTGGTAGGGTTCTTTAGGTTTGGTTTCATAAAGATCCACATTGCTATTCTGGCCTATGGAATATCTGGCTGATTTTCAATGAGGTTCCTCTGAAGGGCCCCTCTGTGGGAAGGAGTAGGACAGCTGGGATAACAGACAGACCTTTGGCAAGGGGAACCACTGCTGACACAAGATCCATTTATTAGCAGAAGAAGATGCGGCAAGCTGGGTTTGGGTTCTGAGTAGTTTCGCTGACTGGTTTGAACCAGAGCTTGTTTGGACACAACCCCAAAGAAGCTGGGTGTTGCAGTGACTCTGGATAAATAGTTCTGGTTTTAGCCATGTTTGTTGGATCAATACAGCTTCAATGCTGGGGTGACTGAGGACTGGGGAATCAAAGGCGCGACAGTGTCACATCCAAAGGCTCCAGCTGAGTTAAGGGCCCAGTTGTGCTGGGAATTATGCAGACACAAAGCAAGAGACAGCGCTCTGCCCCAAAGAGCTTACAGTCCAAAGAGACAACCCAGCGTCCCCTTTCTACAGATGGGGAACTGAGGCCTAGAGACAAGTGACTTACCAAAGGTCACCCAGCAAGTCTATGGCATGACAAGGAACAGAACCCAGCTCTCCTGAGCCCCAGTGCAGAGGCCTCCTCTTCTAGCCAAGTACCATGGCCTGCTTTGTATCTGTCTGTGGGGAAACAGCCTCATTGCAGCACCTGACACTACCTGCAGGCTTGAGCAAGACCAGCCTCATGAGGTCATAGTCTGGCACCCCCTACTGCGGCAGGATCACAATGGGAAGCTGCAGCTGCCTCCAACACAGGTTGCTGAGCTGGGATGTCACCACCCTCAGGGTGAGCTTGAGACTCTCTCACGTGCCTCGTGAGCAGCTGAAGTCGACATCTGTGGTGCTCAGGGCTGCTCTAGGGGCTTGACTGGCAGCCACTCTGTTAGCATAGTACAGTGAGTCAGTGGCTTGAAGTGCCAACTAGACAAAGAGGTCCCAGTGGGCTCCCAGCTCAGAGCACAATCCATTACCTGTGCTCAGCTAACCTGTGCTCTGCCTTCTTTCATTCTTCTGTTGCTCATCCCCTTCCTCCATTCCTTTGTTCTTTCACGCTCCGTCTCTGTTGCACTGTCTGCCTGTCTTGCATTCTCTCTCAGGCTAGTTTGCATTCCTACTTTCCCTCTTCCACATTCTCTCATTCATCGGTCTTTTTTCTTAAATGGCCTTCCCTTGTCCTCTTTCTCTTGCCCTCTCCCTTTCCCTGCAGAGATTAACGTCAATGATTTTTACACTCCGAGACCCTGGCAGGCTGGAATTACCAGCTGGTGCTGTTCCAGGGGAGAAGGCCCATAGCAAACGCAAATGAAATTACAAATCACCTTTACATTAATGCAGGGGAGGAAGGAGATACGGTATGTCTGCCAGAGGAGAAGAATAATCGTCCAGAGCTGTGACTACCATGCTCCAAACATGAGGCTTGAAAACTGGGTGACTCCCTCACCCCTCCCTTGCTGCAATGACTCAGCCACAGGGCTCCTCCTGGCCACAGCTCCTTGAGGCTAGAGCTGCACAGGCCAAGTCTGGTGCCTACTGCATATGGCAAGGGGTCCTCTTCTTATGGGGCATCACACAGGCTGCCTGCCTCCTTTCCCCACTTGGCGTCAGGGGATGATTCTAGGGCAGGGGTTCTCAAACTGGTGGTTGGGACCCCTCAAGAGGTCATGAAGTTATTACTGGGGGGGTCATGAGCTGTCAGCCTCGACCCCAAACAGCACTTTGCCTTCTGCATTTATACTGGTGTTAAATGTATTAAAAAGTGTTTTTAATTTATAAGGTGGGGGGCCAGACTTCGCAGCTTGCTGTGTGAAAGGGGTCACCATTAAAAAAGTTTGAGAGCCAGTGTTCTAGGGGACATCACTGTCCATGTCTCGGAGGCTCCCAGGGGATGGAAAGGCCCACATCCTTCACTTCCAGTGGCCTTGGATGAGGAGGAGAGGAGATAACAGGGCTCTTAAGCCTGCCCTCCTGATGGCCTCACTGGAAGTGGCCCATTCCCCCACATAGCCTCTGCTCTGATTCACCAGCAAGGTCTGGTTAACAAGTAGGAGTCTCCTCATCTCCCTCAGAGAGGCAGGGGAGGGGAACTTGACTGGGCTTTTCAAACCATTTGGGGGTTCGGTGCGAGTTCTGATTTGGGTCAGTTCTGATTTTCCTTGGCCCGGCAGCCCCCCTCCTAGCTCTCACGAATGCCAGGGCAGACACACTGCCCAGCACCTCCCAATCAGAGGAAGGGGAAGCTCAAGGCCATCTCCGCAACGGATATCTCCAGTAAGCTTGGCCAGCCTGTGTGGCTACCAAGAGAACAGGCAATCAGACCAGTAGCAGCTTGTTCAGATGGGATCCTTCTCCCTCCATCCCCCCACCTTCAGAAGACGAACAATGCACTCTATCAGCACGCCAGAAATACAGCGCCAACGTGGCAGTCAGAGAGCTGACAGACACCTGGTGGGAGTACCAAATGCTCCGTGCGGAGGACTTGGCATCCGTCGAAAGGCGGAGATGCCACAGAGGGAGCACTCCCCAGGAGCCAGAGGCATGGACCAGGGCTGTGTCAGGCGGAGAAATGAATGGAATTCTTCACAGCATGTTTCCGGGAGCAATTACTCCTGTGTGCCACCTCATCCCTACATAAATTGTTCCCTGAACTTTGTTCTATACCAAGGGCTCCAGCTGCTTGTTAGGCTGCTAGATTGGCAGCCAAATGCTAAGTGCTATACTTATTTTGCCGTCAACTCTGGCAGATGATTACAAAGGTTGCTTCACATTGAGGGGGCGACTGGGTCTAGTGGTTAGAGCAAGGGGTTGGGTGACCTGAGCTCTAGAGCCATTACTTACATTAAACACAGAACAGAGAGGCCTTAACAACAACCAACCACAACATCAGGGCCCCATTGTGCCAGGCACTTGACCAAATACATAGACAGGTCTAAGGGATGTAAGTGAGCAGGGCTTGCTGGTGAAGCTGAGCAGAGAGGTTAAATGGGGGAATGGACTAGGCTGGGCACTGATAAGGCCTTGACAAGAGACATTCCTGGCCCAAAGGAGCTTACAGTCTAAATAGACAGAGGCGGAGAAAGGAATGATCACCACCATTTAAACTGAGGCACAGAGCTTAAGCTCCAGAATTTTAAAATCTTGGCACCCACAGCTGGATCCAGATTTTCATAAGGGCTCAGCATTCAGCAGCCCCCATTGTGGCACTCCTGGCTAGATTTGCCAGACCCTAGTTCCCACTCTGCTGAGCTCCTTTGTAAAGAACTCTTCTAAACCAGGAACTGAATCCAGATTTCCCTGAGTCCCAGTCCAGTGGTTAAAAGGGCCAGCTCTGCCAGCGATTGTTGGGAAATTAGATCATCTGTCTGCCCTTTGTTTCCCCATCTCTAAAATGGGGATAGTGATCTTTGAGATCTATGGATGAAAAGCACAGAGTGTTATTGCTAATGAGACCCTTTCAGATATATATAATTTACATTTAAATGTATGCACTGCCTCCAAGCCAAAATCGTCAATCAGAATACCCTGAACTTTGTGGAAATTCAAATGAGGCTCTGAATCCAAACTTTGCAGCTCATCCTCCTCTTTGAACCTAGGTGTATAGGCAGAAGGCAAAACTCCTGGCGGCTCAGAGTTTGGCTTAGATTCAAACATGCATTCAAAATTCAGATACTTCTCCAAAGCACATATGAATTATTTAAACCTCTTGATTCTGTAACAATGGAGTGGAGAGTCCAAGGATCTTGGTAAGATCTCTTGGTCCAGCATCCAGATGTTCAGAAAACAAGAATTCCATTTGGCAAAAGATGTTGAGGTTTCAAAATGTGTTTTCAAACCACGTTTGAAAGAAAACAAGGCCTTTTTCACAGAAGAGGCACCCGTCCAGAGCATTCACCCTTGATGTGGGAGACACTGGTTCAAATCCTTGTTCAGAATCAGGCCCCCTGTCCTGATTGAATGCCAACTTCACTAAATTCTCTTACAGTTTCAGCTGATTACAGTATTCCTTTCCATGTCCTTTCCTACATTTCCTGTGTGCTGTGAAAAAGCTACCATGTTCTGCCCCAGAAGTGGCTGCATTTTAGCAGAGCAAGAAGCAATCCCTAAATCTCAGCTGGATTGCAGTTTAAATCTGTGAAGAACTCTGGGGCCCATGGAGGTGTTCTGATACCCCATATGACACATAGCAGAGGGAGAGAGAGGAGCAATTTCTAGTATTATTACTCGTTATGTCTATTAGCTTAATAAAAAAGCAAGGTGACATTAACAATGTATTAGAGGAGATTCAGACCTACATTCAAGTCCCTGCTTGGAATTAGGCAAACTGCTTCCTACGTATCCCAGATGAGTCCTCTAACCAACAGAATATAGAGCCAGAGTCTTGCTCTCTCAGTCACTCCAGTTAGAGCTGTTCCACTTTGTATAAATAATTAAATAGTCATTTGCCCAGAGATGCAGAGAGAGACAGAGACATGTTTCTGTGGAAAGTTTTGTTTCTTGAAAAATTGGCATTTTCCAACAAAAAATGTTCAGTCTAAAGATACCCAGCCTGGTCTACCCTACTGGAAATACCGTGGCACGTTTCCTTGTACTGTATTATTTAGCCACTAGGCATCAGTGAGTACAGAATTCCAGTGGAGGTGTGGTCTCCGGTAAAAGAGAGAGGCAAAGTTAGAACTCAAGCTGTGATGAAACTTTGTCTTACAGTTATAGCTATTTAACTTCCACCTCCTGTTCAAGGGAGTCTAATTCAATACATCATGAGGGGAATGGCCGCATTGGAGTATTTTAGCACTTTGGTTTTCTGACCAGAGCCTGGAAGGTGAAGGCAGGAAAAAGGAAAGAAAGGTTTTGAGCTAAATCTTTTCAGATTTCAGTACAGGTTTCATGTGGTTTGATTGAAGTTTTAGGCTGAAGGCTCCAGGAAAGAGAGGTTTTTATTTTAGCCATACTAATTTGTTTACCCTTATTCAGTGGTTCTATTTCCTTGATCTCAGAAATCTTAATGGGACAAAGGGATAGCAGACACTTCCCCACAGCAAACTGGCCTTTTCTTATATATAAATTACAGAATGGTGATTAGGAGAAACCTCTACCCATCCTGAGCTAAAGCAGCACCTCCTTTTGTTGGCACTAGTAATCGATTGCTTAGCTGTGTTCCATGGGCCAGCCACTGAGGGCATGGCATGATCATACCAGTGAGTACTTCCCACTGGTTAGATTGAGAGGAAAGTTGGAATGGAGACCTCTAGGGAAGCCCACTGGTTTCAGGGAGCAGTGCTGGAAATTCAGTAATATTCTCTGAGTCCATATTGAACCAGTGTAGTGATAGGAGGTGCCATCTCTTCAGTGGAACATTAAGCGGAGGTCTGAACAACTAATAGAACCTCCCTGTGTCATCTGCACACAGATAGGGTTGTTAAACCCAGTGGCCTAACCAAATTCCAGCCATCTGCCTATCTAAATAGTTACCCTTTTAGTGTCGGTATGAGCTACCCCTCATGTGACACTGCTCTGCTGTATTACTGGCATATAATGGTTGCTGCGCTCCATCCCAGAGGTAGCTGCAAGTCGGTGTGACTAAGTGATGTCTACATCTGTGGTCTATAAAGCACTTTGGGATCCATCAGGATGAAAGAAGCTATATAAATTGAAGTTGTTAATATTGTTATGTCTATGGTTATGAAAGCCAAGAGAACCAGTTTCGGGAAAGGGTCAGCATAAATCACCTTTTACAGTTGTCAGTTGAGGAGGCTTTGCCAGAAGCAAAAGGCAGTACCCGAATGGGAGACTGCCAAAGACCTCCTGCCATGGGAAGGGGGTGCTGGCAATTCAGTACATGGCCTTCCTCCCTCATGTCACTTATAAGCCAATGCACCAGCATATTATTGGATGCCGCCTCTTGCATGCAACTTAAAATTGCGGCATTGATCATTTGTGGGCGTTAAAGATCTCACAGCACTTTCTGCAAAAGCAAGGGGGTTAGCCTCAGGCCTTCGTTAAATGCAGTTTCAATTTGGTACACTATTCTTCACATCCTTTCCTAAACTTCCTGTGGGCTGTTAAATGGCTACCATGTTGTACCCCAGAAGCAGTTGCATTTTGTTGGCACAAGAGCACACATCACCTGGATTTCAATTTAACTTTCTAAAGAACTCTGGGACCCATGGTGGCACTCCAATGCCCCATGCACAGCGTGGCAGAGAGAGAGAAGAGATATCTAGGGTTAGTCCTCAGTGTTATGTCTATTGTGAGTTTTTAAAAACCCAAAGCAAAGTGAAATTAGCAACAATTTATTAGAGGAGATTCATGATCTGCAGAAACACATGATCTCCAAACCAATTAGGATCCATCCTAGGCCTATCAATCCACAGCACTTTGCTAGCACCCTTCAGCACAGTCATCCCTGACTGATACATTAAAAGGGAGAAAACTACACACGAGATATAAGAGGATTCTCCTTCTTAAGTGTTTAAAGCCTATTACCAAAATAGGTGTGTAATGTTGCCATTACAAATATCATTCTAACACTTTCTGATTCTTCCCTCCCCGCTTTACTCTGAAGTGGGTAAGCTATTATGGAACAAAAAGAGGCCATCTTTTAAATCTCATTCACTCCAGCTCCTGATGGATGTTTTCTCCTCTGAAGCTCAGTTTCACATAAAAGCATCTCGGTGTGATGCTGTAAATCTGGTTTACATCAGCTTTTATGGGAGCCTGGGCCAAATCTTGGTCTAAATTACTAGTTTACTGCTCAGAGTGGTTAGTTGGTAAATATATTTTTCTAAACAGCATTTGAAAAAAATGGTGTGAGGTTGTTGGTAGTGGCATAGAATTAACACAGCTTCTTCAAAGAAGCTTTTTGTCTTGTATTATCCATTGCCACAAGAGTGGAAACTAGAGCAGGGCAAACAACAGATATTTTGAGGTTTGGGCAATTTATTGCTGGATGAGTTAAAAACATTTTTCAAAATTTTCAGTGAATCTAAAAGTTAAACAAAACATTAATAATAATAATTTAAGTCAAATTAAACATGTTGTTTCAGCCAACAAATATTTTCGGTTTGGATTGTAAACTTTTTTTTTTTCATTTTTAAAATTAAAGGGACTTTTGAAACAACTTTTCATTTCAAATTGACAAAACCAAAATATTGTTTCAAAAATGTTGAAATGGATCATTTTGAATTGTTTTTATTTTTGCAATCTTCCCCCCAGCAGAACAATTCAATGGAATTGACACAAATTCACAATGTTGTTCTGTCACCAAATCTGCATTTTTTGGCCAAAAAAAGTTTGGGTCAAAAAATTTCACATGGCTCTAATCCAAACAGTATTTCTCATGCAACAGTCAGAACAGTATGTCCCTGTGTAGGGTCCCTCAGTAGAGAAGAAGGAGGATACTGATGTGATGAATATTGAGGAACTCAGCTTCTGGACACAGACCAAACCTTGGTTCTCTCTGGCCTTCCAACTGCCATACTGAGTAACACAGACTACTCTGCCGACTGTCAAACTGTCTCCACCAGAAGCTCTCAAAATGATTTATAGATTAATGCAATAAACCTCACAGCAAGCAGGGAAATTCCAACTCTCCCTTATCATGGGGAAACTGAGGCAGCACAACATGGGGAAGTGACTTGACTGAAGTCACACCGCAAGTCAGGTACAAAATTGGAAACAATCCAAGAATCCGGTCTCCCTGTTCTAACCACTAGACCACAATGAAACAAACATATGCACACGCCCAAGGTACAATGCCTAGCATAATGAGGCTATGACCCTAAACTTGGGTGTCCAGATGGTGCCATATTAGCAATGATACATAATTATATCTCCAGCAGATGTGACGGTGACTTGTGTCAAAATACAAAGTGCTGGCATGGGATTATATCCTTCCCACAGTGCTCAAGGATGGAAATAGATCTATGGATAACACCGCATTTCTTCCGCACAGCAGCACAGACCTCTACCAGTACAGCTAAAGGGGTAACTCCATTAGCTGGTAGCAGCAGTAGGTAGTTGCACTCTAATGGACCAATCATTAGAGGATGTTGGGAGACACATGCAAGGAAAAGCAGTAAGTACCACGACTACTTGGGGTGGATATTTACCCTGTCCTCTAACTACCCTGTACAAGTGCCAAAAATACCACACTCCACTTTGATAAAGCAGGGGGTAAATTCCCAGAACAGGGGATAAACACCCTGCCTCCCAAAAGGGGAAAGGAGTAAATACTGACTTGCAAGTATCCAGATCCAGAGGTATATAGCAGCTGTTAGAGGTTTCTTGCTCCTGCCTCTGAGTAGCTGGTACTGTCCACTGTCAGGACAGGATACTGAGCTAAATGGACCTCACTGGTCTGATCTGATCATGACTATGTTTTATCCAGTAAGACAGTAAGTATCCACCTGGCTTCCCAGAATAGACACCCCCCTCCTTGCCCCATACACACAAAATGGCAGGCAAGTTCCCAAGCCACCCACTCAGGGCTAGGAACAAGAACACCTTGTCTACCCACCCACCTACCCTCAACCCTCGATCTGGCAGGCCATCGGTATAGGGCATACCCTGATCCTATCCATCACATGCTGGATTGCCTTGCTGTCGGACGCATGGAAATGCTGCTTTGCTTTGCAGACAGAGATGAGCTTCTGCAGACAGCTCTACAACCTGCAGACTGGACCTGAATCAGCAACTAGGGCCCCTGTCTGCAGGCACCTGCATCTTCCCAGAAGTCAAAACCTCTCCAGCTTGCCCCCATCTTCTCTCTCCCTCCCCCTTGCCATTTAAATTCCTGCAAAGCCTTTTAAAGGCAATGCTCCCTCAGCTGCCTATAGCAAATCATTCTCCTTTTCTTCCCTCCTCCCTCTCATGTGCTGAGTCAGCTGTTCCAGAGGCAGTATTTCCTATCAGTAACTGACGGGCGATACTGCCTCCAGCAGTGATGGCTGAGCAGGCGTGGGAGGCTGGCAAGCAGAGAAAAGAAATTAACAAGCCTCCATTAAGCTGGAGCCTCTCTCAGGCCAGCATGGTGCTGCATTCGAGCTGCTAGCCATCTCGTAGCTTGCCAGCATAGGTTCTGATCCTACTGTACGTCTCACACCATTATAATAGTGCTTTGGCTTTCTCTTGTGCCTTCTGTAGTGTTCCCCGCTACAGAAAAGAGATAAGGCAGACTCTGCTGTCATGAATACAGAGGGAGGCTGCTGGGTACGGCTAGATCTTGCTGTTCTCTTGGATTTTCCAGGTCTCTAAATAGCACAGCTTATGCTGCTGACTGTCACCTCTTCAAACATTTTACAGACTATTCCATTATCCCCACAGCAGGTCGGGCGAGATCGATTATCCCTTACAAATGGGGAAACCAAGGCATAGCACTGGGCAGTGACTTGCCTGGCATCGCAGGAGTCACTGTCCAAATCAGGAGTCCCAGCTCCCTGCTCTAACCATTAGATCACAATGAACAAAAGAAAACGGAGTGCCATCACCAACAAGAATACTCTAGAACCCCAGTGCCATATTCCTGCAGCATACTCAGTATTTAAACAACAGCCATTTGGTATAATCTCACCTTTGGCTCTCACACTTTGACTGCCTTCTTGTACCGATAATCAATATTGATTTTACTGCCTGTATTATTACCCCACTTGGGAATCAATTTTCTTTTTTTCATGTAGATTGTGGTTTATAGCACGAGCCCTCATTTTAGCCCATCACAGAGTAATTATCTTACCCCAGTGGCAAATCACGGTGCTTATATTACACTGAGAAATCATTGGGCTTCCCTCCCTCCCACCTCTCCGCAGACAAGTGGTTTGGTTTATTATTACAGAGCACAGCAGAGCAACTGCAGGTTACTGAGCTGTAGGAGAAAGCCAAGGCTCCAGAGCAATGTGCCCCCTTGGAGATCCATTATCTTGGGGCCAGATCTGTTATGTAGCCAGCTCCTAATCCTCAGGTACATATGCCCCATGGCTCTCAGCCTTTGTCCTGGGATGGGTAATCCTGGGCAGAACTCTTCCTTCTTTTCTTGGCCTTTTGGACCTTTATCATGGTGAGAAAACAACTCCCAGGGGATAATGAGAGCGAGGAGGAGACGTTCTTGCCACATCCCTGTCTGCAGGGCCTGGGAGCGGCATTCCTACCAAGGCAGCTGGCGATTCCAGGCCCTGAGGAGGAGGAGAAGAGGCTGTTCCCCTTTTTATTCCCATCCCTGCTTCTCTGGAACCCACTCAGGTAGGAGTGTGATGGGCTGATGCCAGGACTCACCTCTCCTTCCTGATGATACAGCAAGACTCTCCTGCTTTAGCTTCCCTTGTTATTGCCCCATCTGAGGGCATAGGCTGGCTGGCCTGTAGCTGAAACGTCCTCATGCTTAGTAGGAACAAGGCCCATGCTTGGTGTGGCTTGTTTGGAGCTCTTAGGAAGTAGCGGCAGCTTCCTGTTTCCCAATGGGATTCACAGACAGTCTGAGGTGGTGAAGCAAATGGGCACATTCTGGGGAGAGGCTGAGCCCAGCTGGGACAGATTGGAAGGGCCACAGGTGGCGAAGCAGCAGCAGCAGCTACTAGGAAGCAGAGATCATTAAAACAAAACAAGGATGTTCTCTTCTCACAGGCAGATGCAGGGATCTGGCAAATCTGCCCTCCCTTCCAGAGCACACGGGGCCTCCACTCTGTCTTTCCCTCACCCAAAATTTCCTCAACATCTAAGCAAGAGGTTCCTTCCCTGAAGTCCAGGATGCTTAAGTTGTGCAACATGCTCACTCACTGTGTGCTGTATCCTCTTCTGATGGAAGATAACATTCCACTACTATTGCCAGCTAATGGAGTTATCCCTTTAACTTAAGTGGTAGAGGTCTGAGCTGTGGTGGTCCCTCATTCATGCTCTACTCATGACCCATGGACGGGGTGGTTGTATTTGGATCCATCTTTAATACAAACCTCTGGATTCCTTTTAACTCTGCCCCTTAACACTAGACCTTATCCTTTCCGCAGAAGGCAAAGAGGCATCATTGTTAGAAAGCAACCCCTCCAGTGCTCAGACCTCGCCAGGTCTATTACAGCTGCTGGGTAACCCGCTCCTAGTGACCTGCTTTGAGAGTGGGGCTTCCTGACCCCTGCACCCAATTAGCAGAACAGATGATGTAGAACGTGCGCTTGACACTGGTGTGATTTAATGATAATAACCGGGTTTCAAATATTTATTACAATGGCTGTTTTTAATAAATATTTCATGAATGCCAATTTTTTCTCTCCCCCTCAGTTGCCAGCTTTGTGGGCTTAATTTGCCTTAATGAGGATAAAAATTGCTCTGATAAATTGCTTCCTTGTAAATGCACAGGAGGTGAGAGAGGTGCCCTCCTGAAATGTTAGTTAGGAGCAGTTGAGTGCATGGTGAGGCTTTGGCGAGTGGGCTCTGAGCTCCACAGCACAGTAGACAGACAGGAGGCAGGAGACAATTCTGTCTATTCAAAAGAATTATCTGCTAGCAAACTGGGAGGCAGTGTATCCTAGTGATTAGGGCACCAGGCTGTGCCTCAAGAATGACTATGTGATCTGATCTGTTTCTGCCCTGATCTGCTGTGTGACCTTGGGCAAGTCACTTCCCTGTTCTGTGCCTCAGTTTCCCCTCTGACACTTTGTATGTCCCTCTATTTGCATTGAACGCTCTGTTGGGCAGGCACTGTCACTCACTATATGTTTGCACAGTGCCTAGCACATTGGGGTACAAATCACTCTAGGAACTCCCATAGTACTACTAATAATATGGCTAATTTAATTTCTTTGTTCTTCTTTGGCACTGCTCCAGGGCCTGTTATCCAGGGATCCCATGGTGTTTTACATTCATTCATTCAGACTAACAGATTTATTTGGGCAGAAGCTTTCGTGGGTAAAAAACCACTTCTGCATCTGAAGGTTTGGAATGGCCTCCCTTTTCTCATCATCATTGTCATGCAGCCAGTTCTGGGGTGAAACGCAGCAGCTGTTTAACATTGCATGGCACCACTGCACAAGAGTTCATTTTTCATTAGTATTTGTGATTGGTTTCTGGGGGTGTCTCAAGTTCAGATGCTTTTTTTAAGATAAGGCCCCAAAGATCTTACAATGGGAAGTGAAGAGGAATCCTGCACCCACTTTTAGGTAGGCAGAGTTTAATTACCCAGCTAGGAATTTGACCAAGGCAACAGGATTAACACTTCTATTTAATATAAAGCACCATGACATTTTTAAAGCTCATAAACAGTTGTTTTATACAGATAAGGGGTTCTCAAACTTTTATACTGGTGACCCCTTTCAAACAGCAAGCCTCTGAGTATGACCTCCTCCCCCCTTATAAATTCAAAACACTTCTATATATTTAACACCATTACAAATGCTGGATGCAAAGCGGAGTTTGGGGTGGAGGCTGACATCTTGTGACCGCCCCGTGTAATAAGCTCATGACCCCCTGAGGGGTTCCGACTCCCAGTTTGAGAACCTCTGATATAGATCATCTGAATGCCAGCACAACTCCCCTTAGGAGCATGCTGGGGAGTTGATTCAGAGTCAACTCAGTGGGAAAATGTGCCTACTAAGGACCAGATCCTGCAAAAACACATCTAATTTTTACATACTGTGAACATGTCTTTGCTGGATCAGCATCTAAGGCCCAGATCCTCCAAGGAATTTAGGTTCCTAACTCCCATTGATTTCAATGGCACTTAATTGACCAGATACCTTTGAGGAGCTAGGCCTAAATCACAAACGCCACTCCCTGCATCACTGATGTGTCATTGGAGGGGTCTCCTACCCAAATAGTGACCTGGCCGCCTAAGCCTGCTTTGTTAGCTTCAAGAACCTCTTCCATTTACTGCATTCTCCCGTCACCAGCATCCCCATTCAGCTCTCCCACATGGCACTGACGCTTGTCGGCTGCTAGCCAAGGCTGCATCAGGTCAGTCTTGCGCTGAATTTTTAAACAAACCCAACTGAGGCATCAAGATGCTCAGCCCTTGCATTAACTACACAAGCGGTCAGGCGAGAACAAGAAGAAAGACAGAGGTGTATTTCCCCACAGCCCACTCCAAGGGTGGGAAGCAGAGAGCATTTCCTTTGGAGCTGGGCTTGGGTGCTCAAGTGCGTTCATAGGCTTGAACCCTGGATTAATACACCCAGAGGCTTAGTATTAAAAGGTATTGAGCTAGCAGCTTTACTGAACACATACAGCAGGCCTGGAGCTTTACACAGGACAAAACTAAACACACCTCCACACAGGTGCTGGAACTAGGAGTGCTGCTGCAACACCTGCCTTGAAGCAGTAACAACAACCTAAATACATGGTTTCCGTCCCCAGCCGCCACACTATAAAAACTGTCCCTGCACCATTGCACCTCCAGTGTCCTACCTCAGCAGGCCCTGGGGCTGTTAGGATCCTGGGCAGTGTTCTAGGGGGGGAGGGAAACTGGCTCTGCTTTGGTTACTCCAAAGTCCTGATGAAGATGATGGAGCAGCTCTTTCTTGGATGGGATGAGCCTACCTGTCCTTCCTCCATGGCAGAGCCCAGCTGCCAATGGCGACCGAAGGAGGGACGCGGGGTCCTGTTGTGTGTTACTCCTTCTTTCTAAGCAGAACTGAAGCTCATTCCAAAACTTGTCTGGCTTGGCCTAACTCAGCAAACACAAACTAGGTTTTGCTCTTCCTTTGTATTTATGTTTTGTGCAGACATGGGAGACAATTAGAGGCTGTAGAATCAGCAGTGCCAGGGGCAGGGCTTTCATGTGCGCTCTGCTTGGGGACTCTCAGGAAGGGTTATTACCATATTAAGCATCCTTTGCTCAGCTAAAAAAGCATAGTTGTGTCCCTCCCACACCTGCAAATAGGAAAACCAAAGGGGAGGTGCAATAAGAGCCACAAAAGAGGCAGCATTTCGCTTTGTCTTTCGCTTCATTTTAATGCTATCCATGTTTACATTTCTTGTTCCTTAGTTTCATTTATTCATTTAAAACAAAAAGCAAAAACTTTGCACTTGCACACACTGAAAGGGGATGTGTCAGAGGGTGTGTAAAGAGACCCACATACACAGACTGCAGGGAGAAGTTGCACGAGAGAGCATATACGTACACATGCTGCTTGGAGATACGGAGATTCACACAGAGTATGTCAATACAGAAGTTAAACACCCTCAGCTGGCCCGGATCAGCTGATTCAGGCTCGAGGGGCTGTAAATTTGCTCTGCAGCACCAAAAGTCTACACAGCAGTTTTTAGCCCCGCGAGCCTGTATCAGCTGAGCGGGGCCAGCTGTGGCCATGCCACCAGTTTTTTATTCCAACGTAGACGTGCCCCCAGACACATTCTAAGAGAGACTGTGCAAAGCACCCATACTGCTGGAGAAATTGTCACACTTATTTGGGAGAAGTTTTGAAACACACTCACATCCATTCTGCTGGGAGATACAGGGGAAAACATATACACGGTTGGCAGAGGTTTTGAAACACATGTCTTCAGGCAAAGACTGTGTGAACCACACACAGAGAGCATGGGAAACAGTCTCACACACCCTCCCTGGGGCAGGTTTTGAAACACGTTCACACACACTGATGGGAGAGGCTATAGCAAAGATCTGCTTCCACATCTCCTCAGAATACTTGTTCCATCAATGTCTGATTCCCCCGCTCCCCAGTTTCTGTTGTCCCCTGGTTCTGGAAGGGTCAGTATTTTGTTCTTTGACCTCTCTGTCCCACATTAACTTCACCAGGCTGGCAAAACCCAAAAGGAACAACAAACAAAAGGAGTTCATCTCCCTCTCCTCTGCTCCAGCTGTTTCTGGCAAGAACAGCCGCTATGTTGTTATCCTGCTTAAGCGCCAAACAGCATTGTGTGGAATCCACATTATTTATCATATTCTCTTAAAGAAAACCCGGCTCCCACAGCCAGGAGGAGTCAATATTTTTATGCAGGCCAAAACACTGACATATCTCTAGATAGGAGAGAATTCCTCTTTTTGAGTCAGCCTCAATGAACATGAAATTTGGATGAAAAGCAGAGAGAAAATGTTCATACTCTGTTCAACCAGCTTTAATACTGAGTCTAGATTTTATGCACAGATAGATAGATGCATTCGGAGACACTCCCTTCTTTTCCAAGACCCACATACTATTTTTCAGCCCCACCTATTCTTTCAGACCCCTCATTCAACAACAGCTCAAAGCCTGTGTCACTTGCCTTAACTGGTGTGGCCGATGCCTGATCCAAATTACAATTTGCATGCTCCTCTTCAGACTTGCCTTGTGCTAAACCAGACCTCCATCATTACTGGCATAACGGGTCTGACGTGCAACATTCAGATCAAGGTCCTCAGGCCAGATTTTGAACATCCCCAAAATTTGAGGGTGTTTGAATTTTGGGTTTCAGTGGTGGAGCGAAAAGACTAAAACCCTAATTTGTATCATTGCGAGTTTCCAATGGGAGTTTTGCCAATGTCCTCAATGGAAATAAGTTCAGGCCCATAGATACTTGGGCACATCATTAATGGTTATTATAGGGAGGTCAAGCCGTTGGAGTGGGGAACTTAAAACAAGAACACTTAGGTTTTAATTAGAACTATTTGGACTATACAATTTCCATCCACCAGGAAATTCAGTTAGTTTGACTTTTTCCCTCCTATCAAAATAGGACCAAAAAAAAAAAATCAAACTACTGAAAATTTTGGCAGAACCAAAAGTTCTAAAACATTTCAATTTGGAAGTGTCAAAATGAAAAACCTCAACAATTTCAATCAAGTCAAAGCATTTCCTTTTGAAACATCCAAAATTCTTTAGTTTTGAACTGATATTTTGGACATTTCAAAATGTCAGTTCAAAACACTTTATTTAGAATTTTCCTGTCAAAATGGGAAAATTTGGTCAAAATCAACATTTTCCTGTGAAAGATTGTAATTAAATATTTTGTTAGGATTTCAACCAGATCTAGTTTTAATTCTAGCTCTGCCACTGACCTATTGCATAACCTTGGGCCAGTCACTTCCACTATATGGGCCTCTGTTTTCACATTTGACAAACAAGGATATTAATACCACCCTCCTCACAGGGATACTGAGAGTTGCAGTTAATATTAGCAATGTGCTTTGAGAGCATAAGAACGGCCATACTGGGTCAGACAAAAGGCCCATCTAGCCCAGTATCCCGTCTTCCAACAGTGGCCAGTGCCAGGTGCCTCAGAGGGAATGAACAGAACCGATAACAATCAAGTGATCCATCCCCTGTTGCCCAGTCCCAGCTTCTGGCAAACAGAGGCTAGGGACACCATCCCTGCCCATCCTGGCTAATAGCCATTGATGGACCTATCCTCCATGAACTTATCTAGTTCTTTTTTTAACCTTGTTATAGTTTTGGCCTTCACAACATCCTCTGGCAAGGAGTTCCACAGATTGACTGTGTGTTGTGTGAAGAAATACTTCCTTTTGTTTGTTTTAAACCTGCTGCCTATTTATTTCATTAGGTGATCCCTAGTTTGTGTATTATGAGAAGGAGTCAATAACACTTCCTTATTTACTTTCTCCACACCACTCATGATTTTATAGACCTCTATTATATCCCCCCTTAGTTGTCTCTTTTCCAAGCTGAAAAGTCCCAGTCTTATTAATCTCTCCTCATATGGAAGCCGTTCTATACCCCTAATCCTTTTTGTTACCCTTTTCTGAACATTTTCCAATTCCAATATATCTTTTTTGAGATGGGGCGACCACATCTGCATGCAGTATCCAAGATCTGAGCATACCATGGATTTATATAGAGGCAATAGGATACTTTCTGTCCTATTATTTATCCCTTTCTTAACAATTCCCAACATTCAGTTAGCTTTTTTTTGACTGCCGCTGCACACTGAGTGGATGTTTTCAGAGAACTATCCACAGTGACTCCAAGATCTCTTTCTTGAGTGGTAACAGCTAATTTAGACCCCATTCTTTTATATGTATAGTTGGGGTTATGTTTTCCAATGTGCATTACTTTGCATTTATCAGCATTGAATTTCATGTGCCATTTTGTTGCTCAGTCATCCAGTTTTGTGAGATCCTTTTGTAGCTCTTCGCAGTGTGCCTGGGACTTAATGATCTTGAGTAGTTTTGCACCATCTGCAAATTTTGCCACCTCACTGTTTACCCCTTTTCCCAGATATGTTGAACAGGACTGGGCCCAGTAGTCCAGACCTCTTGGGAACACCACTATTTACCTCTCTCCTTTCTGAAAACTTGACCATTTATTCCTACCCTTGGCTTCCTATCTTTTAACCAGTTACCAATCCATGAGAGAACCTTCTCTCTTATCCCATGACAGCTTAGAGCCTTGTAGGAAAAACACTACGAGAATGAAAAGTATAATTTACCTTGTGTACACCTTTCATGGTGTTTAGACTTAAGCTCTTTGGGGCAGTCTACTACTCTGTGTTTGTCATCTTGGTTGGTCCCTAGGAACTATCATCATAAACATCAGTAACACAGCTGGTAGAAAATTTTCTGATGGAACAGGTTTCCATCAGAAAATGCCAATTCGGCAAAATCAAAACATTGGAAAACACAGAAGACCTGAAGTCCAGACAACTTCAGTAGGAATAGAGAGCATTCACTTGGCGTGCTGTAGGAAGCACTCAGCACCACGCAGGATCAAATATCATAGAAACGGGAAAACAGGGAGGCCACACGTAGATGAGATTATAGGGAGGCAGTAGGAATCCAAGACCTGATTTCCTGAACTCTTTCTCAGCCGTAGGGAGCACCTCAGGGCTGTGGTATTTCTGTCTCACAGGGTTAACGATAGGTCACCTTGAAGCAAATGGGAAGAGGTTGGAACTGATATTTTTTTGTGGCTGGAAGACATGATTGAAATTTTCTGCCAGTGAAGCAAGATAATTACCTTAACAAGATACTTTTTTGTGCGTGTGCGCATGGTGGTGGGGGCCTTATTTTATAAACTGCATTTAGATCCTAATTTTATGGCAAACAAGCCACAGTATCTAAAAATAAGGTATTATGGGGAAATCAATATTGATTATTAGGCACAAAAATGCTGTGTATGAGACAGCGGAAGCCCTTTTAAGATCCAGGGGGAAAAATAGGATGCTTAAACACTAATAAAATACGATAACATTGATGATAAAACACAATACTGTAGTTTAATTACTGAGTCAATAGAATGTTTGGGTGACATTTATAGCATTGTCCTATAAACAAACACACACCATTGACAGAAAGTTTCCAGGACCTTAGCAAGGGACAGAGATTCAACTTTTGGAATCTGTGGCATCTAAGCCTTTGCAACAGCCTGGCACATCAATCATCAAGGGTTTGAATCCCAGATTTTGAGCTTCATAGTACAGATCTCCATCCTTTGAGCAAAAGGAGTAATTTCATCAGCTGAAAGCAGCAGCAGACTGCTATCCCTGATATGGACCAACCGCTGGTAGAAGACATCACATCACACACACACACATTGCAGCTGTGTTACATCTGTTGAGCCAGATGCAAAAGTGATGAGCCAAACCCAGCCCTGGTGTCATCTGACTGCAATAACTCAAGGGAGATGCAGCTTCCAATATCCCTGTCTTTCAGTATGTCACGTCCCTTATCGGACATTCTCTCTGCAATCTGACAGTCACATGTAGGTATGTAGTGGTTGGTGTAGTCATGCTGGTCTCAGGATATTAGAGAGACCAGGTCAGTGAGGTAATATCTTTTATTGGACCAACTTCTGTTGGTCTGAACCTTGTCTCGCTAAGTCTCATGTAGGTGCGTCGTAAACGAGCTACAGCAGAATTCTAACACCCGTTCTGCTCCCCCCGAGCAGTGGAAGAATGGAGAGCCCTCTGCCTGCCCCCGACATTCATTACATTTGTATCAATGGCCTTCCACCTCCCCGCTATGCTGCGAAGATTCAAAGGCACAGACCTTTGCAGCACAGCGAATGGGTTTTGTCACTATTCAGTGTGTTACAGGAGAAAGCATAATACATTCTGGCAGTCAATCGAATATGACATGATAATGAATGTTAACATCATGTGCGCCCCTTTGCCAACAGAGGGGAAAGTCATGTTAGATTACAGCTAAATGCGGCGGTGGTGTGAATTCCATTTGCCTGCCTCTCTCTCTCGCCTCCTCTGCTGCTCCCCACCTCAGCATTTACTCACTTCTCAGTTTGAGATACAGTCACTGCTGTCAGGGAAACATAAACCCAGCACCCTCCTGCAGGGAACCATTAGCGTTTGCTGAGCTGCTTTCTGTTGGGCCACTTGGTGCTCCAAGAAAACAAGAGATGGGCCAAAAACAGAACCTTGCAGTGGAGGAAGAGTGGGGGAAGAGGGAGAATTGAATCCCTGGTTTTGGGTCTGGGTTGGATCCAAATCTCTTTTCTGGTTCTGATAGGGCTGAAATCATGGAAGGAACCTTCCTTGATTCAGCCTGCTGCTCCCCTGATAAAACAATGCTACAGTACTCTGCAGGAATGGCCCTAAGGTACCAGAGCACACACGATACTGCCTCTCCAGCACAAGAGGCTATTACAGAAGAATGCTGTGAGGTAGCATTTAAAGTAAGGTTGGCAGTCTCCCCTCCTGGACCACTCCTGAACCTGCCTACTTTAGGAGCTGTGAAGAAAGCATGGGAAGGTCATCTTATTTAAGAGAAAGGTGCCTGTTTACTGAAATAAGCACTAACCCTGAAAAGATGGCAGGGGGAGAGAGACCCTAGTGAGCCATCAGCTGCTGCATAAGTTATGAACATGGATGCTTTATGGGGTGATCTGCATAATATGATCTGTTATTGAGGAGATAGGTTCAAAAGTCCTCTGGTAAAATACCCTGCACTCCGTATTTCAGACTTGTTTCTCATCAAGCAATAAAGGAGAAAGGGAAGCAAAAACGTCCTTCCATCTGGTTAGAGCCAGGCATGTAAAAGTGTTTTATGTGACACTCCAGTTTATGAGGTAGCTGCAGAGAGCCCCCAGATCCACTTCAGAGATCCACCAAACCCCCAGACTCGCTGCAGAGACACGCTACTCCCATAGCAAAGCCCCTGTTGCAAGGACAACAGACCCTTAACACCGCATCCGGGTAGGATGGTCCCCAAACCCAACTCTGAACATTCCTATTGAGGCAGGGAGACTGAAATCCAAACCCAGATCTGAATTTTGCCACCAAGTCTAACTGTATAACGAGTTAAACCAATCCCCCTCCCGTCCCTGTCCCTCTGACCCCACACTTTGGGATGTTTGAAATCCAGTTCCTCACTTGGCAGATGGAGCCCATCTCTCTAAAAGCAGAAGCATGGGCTCAAGAGGAATTTAATGTTGGGAGCTTTCTCCATCCCCATCCCAGCCACTGCTTGCAACTCAGAGCTGATTCACTGTGACAGCTGAGTGCTCCAAACACGTCCCTTTGCACCTGTGCAGTGTTGGGCTGGGGGGAGCCGCATGCTGGGCTGTGCAGTGCTGAGAGCTGGGAGTCTCTTTGCACAGCCTGTCAGCCACACCTGTGTTTGCTTTATTTATCACTGTCTTGTTCTGGCCTCCTGCAGTTATATTTAGGGCACGTTAAAGAAGCAGCTGAGACGATACAACAAACAGCAGCAATCAAGTGGCTGTAGTGCGAGCACTGTTCCAGGCTCTGAGCTGATGAGGCTCAGCACTTAAGCACTAATCGGGGATGGCTGCTTTAAAGGATGGGATCACAGTCCACAATCACAATGAGACACTTCAACACGGAAGCCGCGGGCCCAATTCTGATTGCGCTCACCCTAGTGGAAACCAGGAGGTGTTCTGCCGACAGCCACCAAGTCACAACAGCTTAAAAGCGAGGCTAGCAAGAGCAGCAGCTGGCCTGAACTCACTCCTAGTAGCTATAGAGATGCTCATGGTGTGGCTTAGTGCCTCACAGAGCTCATTATGGTGTAAAAGACCTGATCCAATGCCCACTGAGGTGAAGAGAAAGATGCCCCCCGAATTCAACGTGCTTTGGATCAGGCCCTAAGAGAGGGCAAAATCCAACTGTGCTGTGATTGCATTAGGGTCTGGAAGCTAAGCAGAGCTGTGCAGGATCAGTATGTGGTGAAAAGGGAAACGGTCACCCAGGGAAAGACGTGGTATCGATAGCAGGAACTCCCATTTTGGAAACCTTCCCTCATCTCCTCTTTGCTCTCTGTGCCCACTCCCTTCTCCTTCCTGGGCCGCAATTTCCCCACCCATAAAAAGAAGTACATTATTTGTACGGTGGCAGCACTGGGGTTCCCAGTCACAGACCCCATTGTGCAAGACACTAGTGCAGATGGAGAACTGAGTGACAGGCTCTGCCTCAAAGAACTCACGATCTTCAGTGCCAGACAACAGGTGGAGACAGTTTGGGGGGAGAACAAGGAAGCAATATGACACGAATTCAGCTCAACCCTACTTTGGAAGGGTCCATTGAGATGTAAGTGCTTGTCTGCCTGGGGAAATCTACCAGCATAATGATACCACTGGAGTTAGACCAGTATCTTAGACCACTCTTATTCCAGAATAAAAGCGTCCACACGAGGAATTATAGCAGTGTAATTAGACCAGTATCATTATGCTGATATGTTTCCCCATGCAGGCAAGCCCTGATGCTGGTGGGTGAGAAGGAAGGCTTCTCTGCTGGGGTCTCCTCCTGCTTCCCCATGGTTAACATTAGGTCTTCCTACCGATTCCTTGTCTCCAGTTAGGTTATTTGTTTGGTGCCCAGGGTGGGATCCAGGCAGCCCACAGAGAGTAGCGAGCCATCTGTATAGTACAGATTAGACCACCACCTGCTTCTTATAAAGAACTTTTCACCAGCAGATCTCAAAGCGTGTCATGTCCTTTTGAGTATTTATCAACTGTCCTCTAGCATTCCCCAGACCCCCAAGCCTCAAGGGTAACATGTAGGAGAGACTTCCCCTAGGAGCACGTCTGCTGGGCTGCCAGCCTTGGAGCAGCTGATGCCTCCCAGAGAATTCTGTCAGACGGCTGTGCTCGGGGACGGCCCACGCCAGATGTGTTGTGTACTGCCAGCTGCTCCTTCCTCTCATTTTTATGGATAGATAAATTTGCAAGATAACTAGAGATGGGCCTGAAGCAAAACCCCAACCACAAACAGCCCGAACTCCACTGGCGAGCACACAGATTGCATCGCTCCCCATTCCCCGCGCCTGGTGCAAAGACAAACGGGTCCCAGGGGGCGCACTGAAGGGGCCCATTAATAACCACTCGGAGGCAACCCACTCATCTCACTGCAGACGCATTGATTGTGTTGCAGACCCATTACAGAGATGTGCTGCTCACATTGCAGCGACGTTATCCGCACTGATCCCTTCGCAAAGACATACCAGTACAGTGCCGGATGTCAGGAGAGTCAGCTAGTCTCATGAGGGCACTGTGTACCCCATATCAAATTGGTGATCCCTCAGGCTTCCTCCAGCATTTTTTGGTGAGTGGGGTGGGTCTGGCCAGCTCCGATCCTTCCCTATCTCTGGATAGGGATCTTGCCTGCAAAGGGCTACATCAGCTAAGGGTACTCTGGGCTCTTCTCCTGCCTTCCATGTGACATGGCACGTCCCTCCCCCTTCAGAAACTGAGACATGGATGGTCAGGGCTATGGTCAGAGGTTACAGCAGTGGAAGTCATGTCTAGTGGTCAGTGAGGTGGCATTTAGACCAGGAACCAGAGGTCAAAACCATCATCAGGAGTCAAGAGTGGGATGAGAGCAAGGCAAGCACAGGGGTGGGAGGTAGGCTGGAGCTGCAGCAGGCTAAGGCTTGGGAAGTCTGTTGCTACCATCAGGCAGGAAAGAGTTCCCTGTCATGAAGTCACAGCGGGCAAACTGAGCCGTTGCATTGCCTGTGAGGCTTATATACCTGCCCTGAGAGTCACCAGACCAGCTCCTTGCTTGTGGATTGGCTGCAGCCCAGCACAGGAATGACTCATCACAGCATGGGGATTAACCAGGCTCTAGTTCCGGGGTGACTCAATATCTCACACCCTGCCGAATACGAGCAGCAGCAGCCACTGTGGTCCATGGGCCAGATTCTGCACTAGAGTGACTCCATTACGGCCAGCGCTCTCCCTGCATGCCATCTTGGGAGACTCCAGCCCAACGTCTTATAGCCTTATCACTGTCTAAAGACAAATTAGCTCCTCCCATAAGTCCGCCCACATCTGTGCTACAGGAGAGACAAACGAAGGGCTCTGCATCTCCAAGACTAGTTAATTAGACTGTAGGGACGAGGCTAGTATGAATCTTTAAGGAGCAAAACTGAAGGTGACTTGGACCTGTTCTAGATATGTGCTGGGAATTGGGCCAGGTAGAATCATATGATCTCCTGGATCACTTTCCAATGTGCCCTAAGTTCCCAGACACCTAAATTTTCACAGGAGCTTGAGCAGAAGGTCACAGCCTGTCTTGATTAGCTCAGACTGCTCCACAATTCGACCCCAATAGTGTTGGTCCTGCTGTCCCAGGCCTAAATCCATCACCCTCTGACATCTCTGCCAATGCGCCTCAGTCCCGACCTGCAACAAACTCCTTTATTCCACTCCTGGTCCTGCCAATACATCCACATCCCATCCTGTGGAACCCACAGCTATTCCAGTCCCGAACCTCCACCCCACGCCCTCACCAAGCTCTGCCAGTGTATTTAGTTCTGCCCTACCACACCACTTATGATTCCATCCCTGTCACCCCAAGGGCTCTGTCCACGCATCTCAATCCTGTCAGGTAGTTCTCTGACCTCCCCGTTTTTGTTTTTTTAGTGAGCAACAATCCTGCCTGCTGCTATTGTAATCCAAAAGCTGTCCCCCTCCCACAGCTGTCTTTCTCAATAGGCACACCTCAGCCCTGTCCTACAGCACCTCCTGCTATCCTTCCCAGGCAGTGCACGCAGCTCTGCTAATGCCTCTTAGTCCTGCCCAGTAGGATCCCCTGGGCTGTTTAGCTTTCTGCTCAAAGACCACCACATTTTTCAGGGAACCTTGACCCTGACCTGTTTTATTCTCGTCCTGAGACCACCCCCTTCCCCAACACACACATCTTCCTCCCATCCATGTGTGTGCATGCACATCCTGTTCTTCCCATGTGCACCCACACAATCTGCTCCCCCACACGTGTGCTCATGCACATCCTGTTCTTCCCATGTGCACCCAAACAATCTGCTCCCCCACACGTGTGTTCATGTACATCCGGTTCTTCCCGTGTGCACCCACACAATCTGCTCCCCCACACGTGTGCCCATGCACATCCTGTTCTTCCCGTGTGCACCCACACGATCTGCTCCCCCACACGTGTGTTCATGTACATCTGGTTCTTCCCGTGTGCACTCACACAATCTGCTCCCCCACACGTGTGCTCATGCACATGCTGTTCTTCCCATATGCACCCACACAATCTGCCCCCCCTCACGTGTGCTCATGCACATCCTGTTCTTCCCATGTGCACCCACACAATCTGCTCCCTCACGTGTGCACACGCACACACAAACATAACCTGGCCTCCCCATGTCCAAAGAGACACCCCCATGCTGCTCCCCTTCAGGCACATACACTTCTGCTTTGAGACTCTCGACACGCTGGGTTACACCAAGGGAGTGGAAGATTAAGTTTTACTCAAGCTGCCATCAGACCGCACATGACAACTCGTTTGCCCTGCCAGGCCAGCACTGGAGCCCACCTGTGCTTGCCAGCTCAGCAGGCATGAAGGGGCTGCACGGAATATAAATGGACTCGTTCACTTAGCAGGAGGCAGGTAATTTCTTTTGTCCCCACTGATGCATTATTGATTGTGATGAATGTCAGAGCAGGAGCCTGTTCCAAAAGCCATTAAACAATAATTTCATCTCCGGAGGGTAATTGATTGTCAGAGGGAGCAGGGTTGCCAGTTACAGGGTGGCGGTGATGGGGAATGTTTGCGTTTGGGTGGGGATAGGGGGAGTGCTGGGGAAACGTCATGATTTATTCATTACCCACCGAGAGCACTTTTCAGGAGGAAAGCACTGGTAATGAGAGGCAGACCTCTGCAGAGCTGCTGGGCAAGGCCAGGGCAGCCAGAATCAGCCTGGTCTAGGCTTGGGCTGGGCGATACACCTCATTCGTGCCCTGCAGGACATCCCGGAGACTCCAGTCTTGGGCATCACTCAGTTCTGCTGAGGCACATCAGTCCTACCCTGCAGCTGCCCTTGTTATTCCAGTCCGTGGTCCACACATTAAATTGCTTTTCAGATACATCTTATATCCTGGGCTTCTGCTCTGTTAATGCGCCTCGTGCCTGACCTGCGGTAACATTGCTCGGCTAGCCCATTCTTAGTCTCCCCACACAGCTCTGCCAGTGCACTTTATTCCTGACCTGCCACTGCTCTGCAACTCCTGTCCGATGTGCTCTTCGCTGCTCTGCTAATACATCGTCTGCCTGATCTATAACCATTCTAGTTCTTGGCCTTCCCTTAGCAGAGACTGCTAGTTAATGCCAAAGAGGGTGGTAGTTATTATCATCTCCATTTATAATTTGCATTGCAGTGGCTCCCAGCAGCTCCAGCCAGGGACCAGCACTCTCCTGTGCTAGGTGCTGTACAAACACTGGACAAAAAGTTGCTCCCTACCCCAAGGAGTTTACAGTCTAAGCAAAGGACTGTGATGAAGTTTAACGATTACGACCCACCTTTTCAAAACTGGCCTCTCCTTTTGGATCGCTCTGTTTTTAGGTGCCCAGCTTTCCTCACATTGATTTGCAAAGGTGCTGAGAGCCCCCTGATTTCAGTTAAAGCCATTGGTGCTCAGCACCTCTGCAAAGAAAGCCCCAGGTACCAAAAATTGAGGCACCCAAATGACAGACCACTTGGATGCCATACATTAGATTTGAGGCCAGGACTCAGGGTCTCCGGCTGGTGAACGAGTCCCTTAGAAGCCCCTTTTAAATGAGACGATCTAAAATAAATTGATCAGTACAGTGCTTGAAGGTTGATGTAGCCATTTTAACATATTCAAATATTTCCCCTGAACCACTGCCACTGCCTGCTTTGGAATGAACAGCTAGAGTCAGACCCACAGGGTTATCATGTATCCCACATTGGCACCGAGAAGCTGTCTAGATCTATACAAAGGCACAGTCCTCGCCTCAAAAGAGCTTAAGAGCTAATGTCCTGACGCAAGATTCGGGACAGCAACTGGTGCATGTACAGGATAAACTCAACTGAAAAGAGACTGGCTCTGGGGCACCACGTGTGGAGTATTGCATTCAGTTTTGGGCCCCCCACTACAGAAGAGTTGTGGACAAATTGGAGACAGTCCAGTGGAGGGCAACGAAAATGATCAGGGGGCTGGGGCACATGACTTACGAGGAGAGGCTGACGGAACTGGGCTTGTTTAGTCTGCAGAAGAGAAGAGTAAAGGGGGATTTGATAGCAGCCTTCAACTACCTGAAGGGGGGTTCCAAAGAGGATGGAGCTCAGCTGTTCTCAGTGGTGGCAGATGACAGAACAAGGAGCAATGGTCTCAAATTGCAGTGGGGGAGGTCTAGGTTGGATATTAGGACACACTATTTCACTAGGAGAGTGGTGAAGCACTGGAATGGGTTCCCTAGGGAGGTGGTGGAATCTCCTTCCTTAGAGGTTTTTAAGGCCCGGCTTGACAAAGCCATGGCTGGGATGATTTAGTTGGAGGTGAGCAGCGGGTTGGACTAGATGACCTCCTGAGGTCTCTTCGAACCCTAATCTTCTGTGATGCTATGACTGGGCCCATCTCTAATCACTCATAATAAAATATCATCTTGAAGTCCTTCCTCTTTTATCGCAGGCAGGATTCCACTGAGGTCAATGGGACCACCGCCTAGGTGAGAAATTCAGCAACAAAGAGCATCAACTACATGAACAATCTGGAGAGGATGCCCACTAGGAGTAACTCCACCCACCAAAGCAAAGTAGCCATTTAAGAGCATCACATCATCAAACCAAACCACCATTGGCTGATCGATCATGAGGGCTTGACATGGTTACTTAGCAACCTCAGAGAGATGATTAATCCTTTCCTGGGATTCAGTACTGCGGGGGACTGATCAGCTTTCACTTTTCCATTCATACTCTGTGACAGAGCATATAGGGGGCGATGTGTATGCTGTGCAGAGTGTGTGTGTGTATGCACATGTGCATGTGCGTACTGATGCCAGAAAAGGGCAGTAAAGAGAGAATTGGGGAATAAAGGAAGCTAAATGTCTTTTTCAATCAACTTGGAGGGAAAACTCCTCTGTCAGAGAGAGAGAGAGAGAGAGAGAGCAAGTTTATCTGTCCCTCTACACAGTGCGTGAAAGGTGGATTTATCATGGGTTTCTCTCTTTCTCCTTCTCTCTCCGTTTCTTTATTTGGCAGTTCATTATCTTGTCAGCTGGCTCCTCCAGAACTCTCCATCACTCCCCTCCTGTCATCTCCAGCACATACTGATGGATTCCAGAGCCGTCGGTAAACCACTGGGAGATCTGTGCCTGCCCATCTCCGGTATTTTACACACTGTCTCTGTCTGAAAGACACATCTAATAAGGATTCTGATGGGTCTCAGCTGCAGCCTCCTGCAATGGGGTCTATGTGTTCCAGTTCCAAGGAGCCCCTTGTATAAGGGGTTTAATAATGCAACAATTGGGCTTTTGTCTTCCGTGTGCTCTTAGAGACAGGTGGCCATTTTGTGTGTAGTTTCATGCAGATTCTTAGAGAAGGCATGAACTCACACACAGAAATGCAGTGTTCTTTAATGGAGACTTTATTTTGGTTCTTTCTTGAGTTGTCTGCCCTTTTAATCTAAAAATAAGGTTGTTCTGGGTGAAAAATTTTGCTCATCATTTGTGCATCGGAAACCCCCACAGTATTGCCAACACCAAGCATTCAAGAATCATGGATTTGGCTCTCAAAATCATGAGACTGGCTTCAAAATCATGAGAATTTAAAAAATGACATTGGGGCTATTTTTATTTGCCTTCTGGCATGATAGCTTTTAAAGTTCACACTTTCAAGGTTCCTTCTGCAACTATGAGGCCTGGAAACCTACTTCTTTTTTTAAATGAAAGCTGAGCGAGCGTCTCCTAACCACATGACTCTGGGCGCTGGAGCTTTAAGAGATGCACTAGATATCAGAAGTCTCACAATTACATCAAGAGAGTTGGAAGCTGTGACACTGGCAGACCAGGTGCCAGCTCATGCCAGGCATCACTGAACACTTACAATTGCATAGCTGGAAACCAGTCTTGCTTACCCATGTGTTAGCATCCTCAAAATAAATATTAGATATTAAGTTGATAAGAAGGTTCTTAGTGTTTTATAAAATGCCTGTAGGATGCTGCATGGTATTATTCTCACTCAATCTACCCCAGGTTATCACATAAAAGCAAACATTTGCATTGTATATACCCCATGTAACTAAGTAACCCATCAAATCAGAAAGAAGCCTTGTGTCGTGCACATGATGTTCTCGAACAAGAAGATGTTAAATCCTGTTAATTAAATGCAAATAAGCCATTGTGCAAGATCTGGGATCAAAGATTTTAAGTGCATTCCTTCCCATGAACCCCGTCCCCCAAGAAGCAGAGACCTGTGTAGGAACTGTTGCTGTCAGCTTGGTTTCTGTGAGAAGCTATAAACATGGACACAAGGAAAAAATCTTCACTCTGGACCGTTTGGATTCTAATAGGCAGAATAACCAAATGAGACAATGGAGATCCCCAGAGTTACTATGAGTAGCCCTAAAAGACTTCTGGGAAACTGGCAGATCACTTCATCTCTGTTACCTTGTTAAATTATAGACTGTGACCCACCTGTACATATATTTTACCTGCTTTAACTTCTCAGTAACTCTCATTTCTTTTTCTTAGCTAATAAACCTTTCATTAATTTACTATACAATTGGCTACCAACATTGTCTTTCGTATGAGATCTGGGCTGCACACCAATCTGGGTGAGTGATGGGTCTCTTGGGACTGGGCGTAACCTGAATGTTTTGTGATTTTTGATCTAAGTGACCATCTATCAAATAGTTCAGCTTGCCTGAGTGGCAAGATAAACGAGTCTCTCAGGGGACTGCCCATGACTCCATTATGAGACTATGGTAGTATTTTGAGTGTTCACATTTATTACTGGGTTGATGAAAGCTAAATTGAACACACCACCAAGACAGCATAACAGCAAAATTGAAAATATCTTTTTAAAAAATCACAATCCTTTGTTAAAATAGCTCAGTAGCCAGCTGTAGTGGATTGGAGCATTAACACATGGTACAGGAAATTTAGTTCAGATGTTTTAAAATAACTGTTATGTTATTTGCACTACAATCAAAATCAGGGCCCCATTGTGCCAGGGTCTGCATAGACACATGGTAAAAGACAGTCGCTGCCCGAAAGGGTTAACCATCTAACAAGGCGGAGGATAGAGAGCAATATTATCCCCATTTTACACATGGAGAACTGAGACACAGATGGTGAAATCTTGGCCCCACTGGAGTCAAGAGCAACATTCGTCTTGATGTCAATGCAGCCAAGATTTCACCCAGTGAAATTAAGTGACTGTTCACGGACTGTGGCCTAGCCAGGAATCACGAGCTCTAAGCTATTTCTTTAACCACAAGATGCTCTGGTCTCTCTCCTATTTATCTTGCTTAACACCAAGAAGGTGCAGATTAGACGTTATGAAATGTCTTGGCTGCAGATGGACAGTTACTGGATTTTAATTTAATTTTTCATTACATTTCCAAGGATCAATATGGCCATTTGAATAAATGATACAATATGTAAACAAAGGATGCCGTACAAAGAATACTAGTAGCAGAACATGCGTCGCCTTGAAGCTACACCATCCATGCAGGAATGAGTAACACTAGGGGAGCAAGAGGTCATCAAACCAGGATATAAACACTTTGCTAAGCCATACTCCGTAAGGGTAATGGAAAGCAACTTTCGAATAAAGAAAGAGGAAAAAAATCCCAACTTCAAAGCCCTTTCTGTTTTCAAAGCGTTGTATGAACAATAACCGATTCACCCCACAACACTCCCTTCCTGACAGGTTCCAGTATGATTTGTATTATAGTCACAACAGTATTATAGCAGCAACTAGAAGTCAACTAAGATTGGGCCCCATTGTGCTGGGCATTGTACCGACGCACAATGCATGTCTACACTGCAATCACGGGGTGTGATTACAGCTTCAGTAGACACACCTGGGCTTGCTTTAATCTCAGGGCTAGTTTGGATACCAAAGCAATGAAGATCTGGCAGCATGTGCTTCAGCGTAGGCTAGCCCAATGGGGAATCAGCTGAGTTCCAGGAGGGCTTGTGCAGTCACAACTTCCCTGCTCTGGGATGTTAGGTAAAAGCTAGCTCAGCTATCTCAACTCAAGCTGTCATCACACCCTGTAATTACAGGAGAGAAATGCCCAGAAAGAGAGGGAGATTTCTTTGACCCAAAGAGCTTACAATCTCAATAGACAAGAAAAAGAGTAGGAGAAAGGAAGGATTACTATCCACCTGACACAGATATGGAAACTGAGGCACAGAGTGATGCGGGACTCAGCACTCTAAACTGGGGCTTGATTTCCAAAAATCATGCATGGCCATAAGTGTTACAATTGGAGCTGCTGAGTACTTGAAACTCCAACTCTGAATGACTTGCCGAAGGTCTCATGGGCACTCTGTGGCAGAGTCACGCATCTAATCCAGATCTTCCAAGTCCAAGTCCAGAGCATTAACCATAAGGCCATGCTTCCATCCGCATTTTACAAAGCATGCAGATAATACCACAAAGCAATGCCCCAATTCCCCACTACCTTGCATCGTTTACCCCCATGCAAGTGAATACCTGGCAATGGAAGCAAGTGGAGACTTCTGATCAGGTAGCACTTGGCACCCACTTCGCACAGGGCTAACAGATACACAAGGGAGTGGAAAATAAAGACTCGAACCAAAGGCAAAGCTGGGACTACAACTCTTCAGTCACTATCTGCCAAGCTGGTGCTCAGTCTGTATACATTTCCTACGTGCTCACCTCTCCAAGAATGGACGCACTCTGCTGCCTGGTTTAAGAAATCAAAGCTTGAGGTGTCGCTAGAGTTTAGCCTTCACGGCTGCTTCTGACAAACTATCTGATGTTGTTCTTTCTCTCTCCTCCTTTCTGCACCACTGGAGAGGTGTTTCTGAAATGAGTAAAGATCAACCAAGCGCCTGCTCCTTTCTAAAAGATGAGGAGATACATTCCCACCGACATTCAGCGGTATCAACATTTTATGAGCTTTGGAATCCAGTTAGTTACTCAATATTTTACTTAGCTCCGTGTTAGATTTAAAAACCTTGACCTTCTCTGACCATGTATCTGCGTTACATTTTATTCAGATCTAGTTGGCAGAGCGTGCCAAGTGGCGGGTTATTTATCTCTCTGTTTTTATTGTGAAACTGTTCTTTCTCATCTGTACTATTCAAAATCAATGAGAAGATGGGGGTCCTTTAAATAGAAGCTCAAAGGCATTAGTTCAGCTCGCTGAGAAGCAGCCACACATACAGAAGACAATAGAATGCCTCCCTTACCCAGCAAAATGGCTGCAAATCAGGACAGGAAAATGAACCTACTCTTGCTCCTGTTTAAATGTAATAGCAAAACTCCCTTTAGAATACTAAGTTGCTTTTCATTTCTATTATTATTATAGCACTTACGAACCCCAATCTTGGACAAGGACCCTGTTATGCTAGGAGTTGTACTCAAAACACTGTAGGAAGTAAGAGCAGTATCATTGCATCCATTTTACAGATGGGAAAACTGAGGTACATGGGGTGAAGTGACTTGCCCAAGGTCAGTGCTGGGAACTGAGATCTCCTGACTGTCATTCCAAAACCCTAGCCAGGACCCCACAGTATCTGCCAATATGCTTAGGTACTGTGAACAGAACAAGGTTCTGAAGGGAGAGGGAGCTGTCAAATGCATCAGTTGAAATGGTTCAAGAGATATTTGGGGGAAAGAAGGGATGCTACCGGATGAGAGAGTCCCATGGTCCTAGGGTCTGGCTCACAACCTGCAGGCTAGCTGTAGGGGCTTGAATACATCGCAAAGATTTTAAGGCCAGAAGGGATCAGTGTGATCATCTAGTCTGACCTCCTGTATAACACAGGCCAGAGGACATCCTGAAATAATTCCTAGAGCAGATTTTTTTAAAGAAAAGCTTGATTTTAAAATTGCTAGTAATGGAGAATCCACCACAACTCTGACCCACTATTCCAATAGTTAATTACTCTCTCTGTTAAAAATGAACACTTTTTTCCCAGTCTGAATTTGTTTAGCGTCAACTTCCAGCTACTGGACCATGTTATACCTCCTCTGCTGGAGTGAAGAGCCCATTATTAAATATGTGTTCCCTATGAAGGTACTTATAGACTATGATCAATCACTCCTTAGCCCTCTCTTTGTTACGCTGAATAGATTGAACTTTTTGAGTCTATCATTGTAAGGCCTGTTTTACAATCCTTTAATCATTCTCATGGCTCTTCTCTGAACCTTCTCCAATTTATCAACAACCTTCTTTACTTGAAGGCACCAGAATTTGACACAGGATTCCAGCGGCAGATGCACCAATGCCAAATATAGAGGTAAAATAACCTCTCTACTCCTACTCAAAATTCCCCTGTTCATGCAGCCAAGGTTTGCATTAGCCCTCTCAGTCATGGCATCACACTGGCAGCTCATGTTCAGTTGATTATCCACCGTGATCCCCAAATCTTTTTCAGAGTCATGGCTTCCCAGGATAAAGTCCCCCATCCTGTGAGCATGGCCTGCATCCTTTGCTACCAAAGCATTCTCAGGCATCAGACCACTGCATCCATCAATGCACCGTGGCAACATAGTGAGATGGTGCATGAAGACACAGGAAGAAGATTCTGCCACCCACTCTGTGCAGATGCAAATGTTAGTAAACCCTAATTAATCCTCCGTGACACTATTTTGGTTTCCAAGAAAGAATGAGTTTCTGCTCTTCATTTTTTAGCGACACACACAGAACACATACAGCAACACACATCATCACACACTCACCGTACACACACACACACAACCCAGCACACTCACAGTAGACAGCACTCACACACAAACAGAAGAACGGGGTTCTATTTCAATTCCCTCTTTGTGCTTATGTGCAGTTTCACACACAAACATCACGCTATTCAGACACAAGGCCGCCTTTGCACCTACACATAACTGTAAAGAGGGTGAAATTCTCTCCGATGCACAGGGATGGCACACACCACCTCACAATGCTCACAAAAACACATACACAACTAGAGCTGGGCGAAAATTTTCAGCTAAAACTTTTTTCAGTGACACCAAAACTGAAACATTCACAAATTCATGTCAGTTTCACCAAATTGTTTCAGTAAAAAAAGAAAACAACTCTAAAATGAACTTCCAAACAAAATTTTAAAAACCATTTTGTTCTGACAGTTTTTAAACGCAAAGTTTCAAATTTTTGGTTTGAAATGCTTTTTTGTTCCAAATTCTCTTTAATTTTTTTTTAAATAAAAAAAACATTAAAAATGGTCAAAACTGAAACAAAATGTTTGGATTTTGTTGAAACAAAATGTTTCAGGAATTTCATTCACACATTTTGTTATATATATATGTAGATATATATAATTTCGATTGGCCAAAAATTTCAAAACAAATTGTTTTTGGTTTGCCCCAAAATGATGGTTTTTTAGCTTTCTCAGAATTGCTAGTGAACTGAAAAATCTGTTCTTTGCGCAACTCTCACACCTGCACCCACAAGAGTCGCTCAATTCTACCATGGAGCTGCTTTGGAACATGATCTGAGCTGTAACAAAGGCTTTCAGACCTGATTCCCCAGTTAAATCTTTCAGTATTCCTCGCACAAACCCTGGGAAATACAGAGAATGCTCATCTTAGCCCCAACCTGCTTCCTCTCCTCTGCTCCTACTTAAAGTAGCAATAGCTAGAGTAACTGTGTTCTAACACAGAAAATTGATTTACCTCTTTTTGTCCTTTAACAAACACACAGGCACACCTATCATGAATGATTTATACCCTCAATTTGCAAAATTATTTCTCTATTGATTGCCATGGATGGGTTTGTTTTCTTGGAGGTTTCTAATTGAAAGACTACCACTCAGGTGGGCAAATTAATCAGTCTTGTAAGATTGGCTCCTCTACAAAGGGATGTCGGCTAATGCACAAGAACACACAGGGATCCTGGACTGGATTCAACCTCCTCCCCCTCATCTATGAACACTGAGCAACTTTCCCCAAGCGTAGAATTCACCTCTGAGCAGAAGGGCCATCACATCTTCAGTGCCACTAAGCCCTAGAGGTTTGATTTTCAGAGTTTCTGAGTATGCACCAATCTGACTGATATCAATGCCATTTACAAGCAAACTCCAGCAAGATTTTGGTGCTGTAAATTCCAAACCTAGCTCATCTTCTCAAACCCATTCTTGAACTCCAGCCTGGAACAAATCTAGACTCAAACAGCACATCTGCCACTTTTCCCAAGTCAGGATCTTTGGTTGTGTGTCTCATTTGAAAGATGGAACATACAGCAAGGGTGATCGGCTGCACTTCTATGAAACAAAGGACAAGTTAGCAGCTAGCTAGATACTTTAAAACATTTTCCTATCCTGAACCAGGACAAAAAATCAAAATCTCAAAACATTTTGCAAAACAAAAAGCCATTTTTTTAATTTAGATCAATTTAAATGTTTCACTGGATAATTTTGACACATTTCATTTCAAGTTCAGCCATTTCTTTTTACTCTAATAAACTTAAATTAGAAAATGAGAAGTCTTTTGGAACAAGAAAAGTGGAATTTTTTTTGCTGAGAAAATGGCAAAATGTGACATTTTAACACAGTCAACATTATTTCCTAATCAGAAATTCAATTTAGTGGACCCTTTCCAGCAAAAATTCAGTTTTGATGAATAGACATTTTTCAGCTAAAAATGTTATGTCCAAATATTTCCCAATCAGCTCTACTTATAACACATAGGACAGAATCCTACCCTGTAATACTCGTGACACAAAATCATTCACAGGACAGCAAGGGCATGGGACTCATAACATAGTTGTGATCCTCTGAGTGGTTAGTGCTGCAATATGGGACAAAGTGAGCCCCGTATGGACTGGGCAAAGGACGTGGGACATTAGGTACCAAATAAGGGATCTTCCTCCAAACAAAGGACTTCTCAGCAATGTAAGCAGTAGGTTGTTACCCTACCCTAAGGAAGATTAAAGGAAATTGTCTTCGATCTCTGTACTTGCAGCATTACAATTAAGATTTCAGTCCCTCTAACCACAACAAAACCCCTCATTTAAACTCCAGATCTTCCCAGCCACCCTGCAGTCACATCCTTTCCAGCACCCATTGTGCTCTATATTGAATTTCACTCCAGTAGACAAAGAGGTCATTCTCCACGAGACACAGATTGATCATCTGTCATCAGATACAGGGACGTTTAAAGCACAGACCATCCAGAATCCAGATTTCATGGGCTCATGCTGTCCCTTAAACCCCTCCTTCCTGTCCACCCGCTTGGGTTGCCATCAGAGTCAGAACCGGAGTTACGGGAGGAAAGTACAAGGGTCCTGTTCTCTCTGGATGAAATTCTGCCTTGGGCAGAAGGGTTTGCACAAAGCCCAGCCTCACTTTGACCCAATTTTGAAGGCTGAGGTGGCACATCACAGGAATTGGTGGTACCAGAGGTAAAGTCCATCTCCTGTGCAGGATAGGAACTCAGTGATACCCTTCAAAGGTCCCCAGTGTTTTCCTTACTGAAGTCTTATGTGGCCAGTCTGAGGTGTCCTGTATGTTTGTCCCAGGTCTCTGGGAGCCTGGAATAAATCCTCTAAGCCAGTGGTTCTCAATCTTTTCCATATGGGAACACTCCTGTCCAGCCAAAACACACATACATACACACACCCACACACACCCTGGCCTATTTAACAATATGAGAAGTGTAGGGAGGCCATAACCGCCTGAGACCTGCTCCTGTAGGAGTCATTGCCCCTGGGTAAGAACCTGTGCCCTAAATTTTATCAGTATAAGCCACTAGTGGCTTCAGTGAGCATATGGCCTCCAGCTGGGCATGTAGAACTGATTGAAGCACCCAAGGTGTAATGGTCTCAAGTTAAAGTGGGAGGTTTAGGTTGGATATTAGCAAAAAAGTTTTCACTAGGAGGGTGGTGAAGCAATGGAGTGGGTTACCTAGAGAGGTGGTGGAATCTCCTTTCTTAGAGGTTCTTAAGGTCAGGCTTGACAAAGCCCTGGCTGGGATGATTTCACTGGGGATTGGTCCTGCTTTGAGCAGGGTGTTGGACTAGATGACCTCCTGACGTTCCTTCCAACCCTGATGATCTATGATTCTAAGGTCCTGTCCCAGGATGAGCATGGGGCAGTTTATTCATGAGTGGTCTGTACTCACTGTGGTTGTTCTGAAGTCCAGGTCAGGTCTGCAGTGGGAGCAGGATCTTTATCTATAGAAGACACAATTGTTTGGAGGCAATTTAATTGATGAAACTCTTGCAGGTGTTCAGTGGTCCTAGCCCTGCTCCCCGCCCCTCACATCCACAGATATTCACAGATTACACCTGTTAACACCCTGGACACCCTCCTCTCATCACAGGTGTCCTTGGCTGCCACCAGATTGGGGCCCTTTGCTGGTGAAGCCAGAACGTGTCTCCATGGCTTGTAGCATGGGCTGCTAACCTACACTGGAGATGACAACTTTGTGTCTGCCTCCCTGCAAACTGGGCTCATTCATACACCAGCCTGGTCCCCGCTGCTCCCTTGGAGAGCAGAAGGAGAAAGATTGCCTTGGCTAATCCCGCTGGGGATAGCAGCCACTGGCAATGACACACACGCAGTTCTGCTTCTCACTGTGGGCAGCATGCCCTGTGACAGGCAGGCAGCCCCTGCTGTGGTGAGGGCCAGCATGGACACACCTCTCCCTGCTAAGGGACTGGCCTGACGTCCATCCAAATCAGTGGAAAGACTGATACTGGACGACGCTTTAGACCTGTTCTTAGATTCACAAAGGAGCTCTGCAATGGATTTAGGGCACCCAGTCTCTATTCACATCCTAAGCAGTGTCTCCTACTCTTGATGCCTCACTCCTACCCCTCACATACCTAGGTATCTAGTGCTCTAGTAGGACGGGGACCCTAGGAGACGCAGGGTGTGACCTTCCCCTGCAGCCTGAACACATGCAACCAACTCCCTGCCCCTCTCCTGAGGCCTTTGCTTTCCTGAATGAGATATGCACACAGCGATGTGATATTCAATTACAAAACAAATAATGGGATGGCTTTTATTCCAGTGCCAAACGCTGGCTGCTATCAGAGAGGAGACACCAGGCTCCACAGCCTGTCGGGCTGTTCCGCTCCGGCAGTTCCTATCTAACCTGTAAAAATCCAGGAAATTGGATCGGTAATGGGATCAGGAGCCTTTCACCTCTAGAACAGCCATTCAAAGCCAGCCCGGGCTGGCGAGGGAAAGTCATTACCAATCCGATGGCTGTTTGGCAGCCTGTGTGAAATGAGTCGGTGGGTTCATGATGACAGGGTATGTGGGCAGCTGGTATGTAGGGACTTTGGGCAGCACAGCTGAGAGTGAGGGAGCCAGAGGGAACCCCAGGGTCTGCTGAGTCCGGCAGCATCACTACAGAATCTCCTTTAAATTCATGACAACCCAGTCCTGCCTCTTCTTCTGCTAGGACGGATGCTACAGCGTGGCACTGTCAGCCCAAGGGGTCTGATTCTGATCCCACCTGTCAGGGTACAGGGCTAGCTGAGTCTCTCTGAGTGCACCACCTTTAGCTCTCCTCGGATGGAATTCTAGAATTCTCTTGCTCTTGGACCAGGCCCTGGCCTACAGCACCCTGACTCAGCAGGTCCAACAGGGCTCAGCACCTGCCATTCTTCCCTATGGCAGTCAACTCTGAGGTCTCTGGAAAGAGACAGTCTGTTTTATCAAGAGCTGTCTTTTTGTTCTGTGGCCGTACAGCACCTAGCACAATGGAGTGCTGGCCCTGGACTGGGGCTCCTAAGTGCTACGATAATATTATTAATATTAATATCCAGCCAGAGTTTGTTTGTTTTCATTTGTTCCTGGGCCCTGCTTGTCAAACCATTTGGCAAGTTACCCAAGTGGTTAAACAAGACTCTGCAGAGTCAATGGTGTTGCCATTGTCCCGTAACACCCTGCAAGTGTTGGCAGAGAGCTGGCTTACCTTGAACTATTCTCCTTCCTTATTGCTTATTGGCCCTCTGTTAAACTAGACCAACGTATTCAGACAATAAACATCTGGATTACCAGATCAACATACCGTATATGTAAATGACCGCAGTGTAGCTCCACAGCCGTCAGGCCACCTACACAAGTTTTACAAGTACTCCATTGAGTTCAGTGGTGCTAGCTGTGGTTTCACCATTGGAACGGAGAGCCTAATCAGGCCCTATGCCACCACTGCCGGATGAGAAGCGGGAAATAAGATAGTTTGACTGGCAATGTCTCCTAGGGGGAGTAGAGAATATTTGAACACTGGCAGAAAGGTGACTGGATTCGTGGGAAATTCTGATGCACTTTACATTTTCCCTTATGGCTTGTGTGCACAAGAAAGTTAATCTGAATTAACTCAAAGTATGAATTTGTCCTCCCTCTGTGGATGCTATTATTCAGCATTAAAGTGGTCTTAATTCGGTTTGACTTAATTCACTTTGGAAGTGAATTCAAATCCACCAAATTAAGGATATGTCTACATGGCAATAAAAGACTCGCAGCATGATCACAACTGGCCCAGGTCAGCTGACTCGGGCTCGTGGGGCTCAGGTGAGAGGGCTATAAAATGGCAGAGTAGGTGTTTAGGCTTGGTCTGAAGCCCAGGCTCTTAAATGCCACAAGAGGGAGGGTCCCATAGCCCGGGCTCCAGCCTGAGCCTGAACGGCTACGCTGCAGTTTTATCACCCCACAAGCCCAAGGCAGCCGACCTGGGCTCTGCAACTCAGTGCCATGGGCTTTTGTATCACACTGCATACATACCCTAAGACAGCTTTAATTCAGAATGAGGGTGTTCATGCAGGGGGTTAATGAGGTGTAGCTAACTCATTTTAAATTCATACCTTTAGTTAATTCAGATTTACTCCATATTCCCATGTAAACAAGCCCTCAGTGTGCAAATTCCAAGCATTCCAGTGCAACAGATGTTTCCAGTGTGAACCTCTTTATAATCTGGAATTAAACATGCTGAATAGCCATATGGTCCCTGAATGGCTCCCAGATATTTATGGATTTGTCCATACCTATATGCAAGGTATGGGAGTTCTGTAACCATCTCCATTTTGCAGAGAGCACTGAGGCACGTAGAGATTAAGGGCAACTTTTCAAATGTAGCTAAGTGATATAGGAGCCTACATCTGATTGTCAAAGGTGACTTAGACCAGTGATTCTCCAATTTTTGTCCTGGTGACACCTTTCACACAGCAAGCCTCTGAGTGCAACCCCTCCCCCCATTATAAATTAAAAACACTTTTTAATTTATTTAACACCATTACAAATGCTGAAGGCAAAGCGAGGTTTGGGATGGAGGCTAACAGCTCATGATCTCCCCCCACATATAATAACCTCGCAACGCCTTGAGAGGTCCCCACCTCCAGTTTGAGAACCTCTGACTTAGACACTCAGAAGCCTGTCTCATTGTCAAAGGGAGTTTGGCCTAAGGGCTATCCTACACTACAATTGCTACAGGGGTGCAGCTGGACCAATGTAGCTGCACACTGTATGAAGCTAGGACACACCCTATGCCAAGGGGAGACAGCTCTCCCCATTAGCATAATTACTCCACCTCCCCGAGTAGCAGTAGCTATGTCGGCAGGAGAACTTCTCCCGCGACCCAGCGCTGTCCACACCGGCGCTTAGATCGGTGTAACTTCCATCACTCAGGGGGTGGCTTTTTCACATCTCTAAGTGATTTAAGTTATACTGAAGTAAGTGCTATTGTGTATAAGCCCTAAGTCACTTTTGAACAGGGAACCTGGGGTCACACAGGCACTTTTGAAAAACTGTCCCTAAATGAGTTGCCTAGTCACACAGGGAGTCCGTGGCAGAATGAGGAATTGAACCCAAAACTCCTGAGCCATAGCCCATGACTTTAATCACAAGCCCAGCCTCCTTCCTACACCCCTCTATGCACACAAAGGGCTGAGACTAATAATGGCTAAGGTAATGGAGAAGAATGACAGTGTTGCCCTGACCGTGTTTCAATGAAGATGTAAATTGCGAGTAGCCAGTTCCGTGCCATTGCTCCTGTGCACATTACGGTAATCCACACGGCTCCTGTTCTGGTGCCCGCAGCTGCATGCTCTACCTCCAGTCTGTGAGGCTTATTTGTTAACAGCTTTGTTCTCCCTTGGGAATGGGGTCGTCGGTCACAGAAGATTGATTAAGCTCTAGGTGAATCAACATTAATGAAAATCAACGCTGCCTAATGAGTGTTTTTTTTATGGCAGCCCCATAAAAAAGCATTAGGAAAGTAAAACAAACAAAAAATTAGCTGGGATCCCAGCGTCTTTCACCTCTCCTCACCCCACTCCTTGACGGGAAGATTGGTGGAGCAGCTGCTAGAGATGGGAGATCTTCCAAAGGTTCACTCCAAAAATCAGACGCTTCTTGAGTATGATCTGAATCTTTCCTTGAGTCTACAGAACTGGGCTGGGATTGCCATGGAAAGGGTCTGGAATTGTGATATCTCCAGCACTTCTGCTTCAAGACCCACAAGGTGATACCCTCCTGCCGTATTCTGACACAGAGACCACCGGAGTTCAGTTCTACACATAGATGAAGTTTCTGGGACAATGACTGCAATCCTGGCCCTTTAAAATGCCTTCTGCCCTGCAGGATGCATTCTGTAGGATGATTTTTTTTAAGAAAAGACACATCCTTCTTGCAAAACAGAAGACATTTCAAAGGGACAGGACTGCATTTTCTTCCTGAACCTGTTCACTCAGTACTGGAGCCATATAACTTGCTGTTTCTTGTGGCTTCAGAGCTGGAATTTCCCTGCCCCAGATAAACTCATTTGTTTCCTTCCATGGTACTTCAGCATTCTAATCCAGATTTTCTGATCAAGCCTCTAGAGGCTCCTGATCTAATGTGAATAGTTCTGGGAGGTTTCTGACTTCCTGCTATGAGATGTCATTAAAAATAATCTGTGTGCTTGAGCTGCAGTCAGCAGGTGCGTCCCCATCAGGGCTAGGAAAGCGGGTCTGCGCAGGGGGAATGATCTCGGATAGCAGGACCATCCTATTAAATATAATTCACCCTCTCTTACAGAGCCATCCCATTGCAGGAAATCTTGGCACCTGTTTCTGGGCTTCCTCTTCCTCCTTATCCCTTAATCTGTGTTTGAATATTTGAGCATGAAAATCAGCTCCCATGCCACTGTCCTATTCAAAAAAATGAACATATCACAGTGTTTCCAACTCTAATGATGTCATTATTAATCTTGTGACAGATTTTTTTCTTAAAGCACCAGCTCCAGGACTCATGTTATTACATAAGAACTTCAGCTTTTTTTTTTTTTTTTTAAGTTTCTAGCCCTCATGGTTGTGGAGAAAAACTTGAAAACGTGATTCCCTCAAGGATCAAAAAATAGAAGCAAATGAAAAGGGCCCAACATTTATTAAGTAAAGTCTCATGATTGATAAGCCAATTTCATGATTTTGCAAGGGGGCTGACTCATGATTATTGAATGCTTGGAGATGGCAATACTGTCTATAGATAGCGGTATTCCATAGGCACACCAGCTCCTTTTGGTCATTCAGTAAAGGCTGAGGAGATGCTTTTTCATCTGATTAGAGTGCTTGGATGGAGTCATCTGAAGGTTCATTGGTTACTGCTGAGATTGTTGTGTTAGTTTGAGTAGTTGACTCAATCTCCGAATGAAAACCAGTGGTTATTTTTTATTTCCCAGTTCTCCTCTCAGATATGTTTAAAGCAACAGGGCTGGGTCTCACTTGCTCCATTCTGCCTGTCTCTTCCCTACCACTAGGCCAACATCATCACTTCCTGTTGTCACTGAGAACTGCCTGGTGGTCGAGCATGCAGCTCTCCAAAAGTGGCTGTGTCCATTCTCTGCAATTTCAGGGCTAGTGGTCTGCCCCATTTATTGCTGGAAATGGTTCCCCTCCAAACCAGCAAGTCACAGAAAAGAGGGGACGGGGAATGCTGTTTATGCTTAAGAAATTAATCCCATGACAGTTCAAAGCAGGGTTAACATAGCTGACATTTCCTGGGCTAATGCTCTGAGAACCCGGCTGGAGGGGGACACGGGTCTTCTGAATCTTATTCTTCTCTGTGCCACTGAGTCACTGTGGGACCTTAAACAACTCACTTTGTCTCTCCGTGACTCAGTTTCCTTATCTGCAGAAGGAAGGCTAGTAATAATTGCAGCACAGGTGTGTTATGGCTAATTAGTTAACGAAGATACCAAGTGGTGTTATTTGAAGCTCTCTGTCCTACTGTTTTCTTGCATACCTGGTTTGGTGGAGGGTTATTCTCTTCCATCCTCGCTGAGAAGAGTAAGGGGAGATGCTTGTAGAGAACCAAGTGGCATCTGCATGGAAAGAGGAATGTTAGCAAAAAGAAAAAACATAAAGCAACACGTCGCAGACAATATAGAACAAAAAATATTATAATACCCCAGAATACAATAGAAGCGAAATCTCCTGGCACCAAACATTCATGCACTTGACTGCCAAGAAAAAAGGACCTTACAGAAGATGAGACATGAAAGGAATTTCTGCACAAAACTAAAGTCGAAACACAATAGTATATATTTCAGGCATATGAAAAGAAAGTGCGACAGTAATACTAAGGAGACAAGATATCTAACAGAATGGGGAGCGTGGGGTGCTTGGGGTGGGGGAGAAGAAACACAGGAAAGGAACCAGCAGCTACTCCGTCTACATAGAGAATGCAGCCCTTTGAACAGATCCAAGTCCTTTAAAAATCCTGTGTGTATATATATAGAGAGAAAGCGAGAGAGAGAGGAATTAATCTTTATCAAGTTTCCTTTGCTTGTACAGGAACAAGAAAGCACATGAATAATACATTTCCAAGACCAAAAGATACAAGGGTAGGTCCTTATTGGGATCTGACAGTATTGGTAGAATATTACACCACATAAATACCCTACAGTTGACTTCCAGTGGTAATAAAGTTTGCATGGGATCGAATTAGAGGCAGGCCAACTTCTTAGCAGAACCCTGTAAGTTGCCTAATGTCCGGTGGACTGTTATGGGGGGGAGAGCGTGCTCAGATAGAAATTAACCCCTGTGCAGAAAGCGGACCCGTGGCCTATAGATCACACCCATAGGGCCCTGCTCTCCTCTCTGCCTACAAGCTCTGTCACTGACTCTCCAGCTCCGATCTAGTGAGCTGGCATCTGACACTGAATAAGTTTCCTTTAGCAATGTCCTGCTGGAAGCATCTTCCATGGGAATGTTGCAGGATGGATCTTCCTACCTGAACATCCTTTGTTGCTTGTGCTGTGTTAATTTAAGGTGAGCTTTGTCATTCTGAAAGCAGGGGAGTGATTGCCCATTCTTGCTCCAGGCAGAAGGAACGCAGTCGGTTCTGTCAGAGCAGACTCTTAACTCACAGATTCATTTTCTAGAGCTGGGCAAATTACGGATATTCTGGTTCACTGGCTATTCAAAACAAATTACTTCAGGTGAAACCAAAAACAATTTTTTTTTCAATTTTCAGCAAATCAAAAGTTAAAAAAAAATTGGCTCAAACTGAATGTTCAGTTCAACTGGAAATGAAACATTTTGGTTTGATTTTGAACATTTACAATGTTTATGATTTTTTTTAAACATAAAATCGTTTCCAATGAAAAAATCAAAATGTTTTTTTTTTAAATGTCAATGCTTGGGGGAAGGAGGGGTGGAAGATTTTTATTTATTTATTTTAAGGGTGGGGTGTGTGTGGTAGTTTTGGTTTTCTTTTTTTACCAAAACAATTGAGTGAAACCGAAGTGAAATTTGCAAAAAGTTTTGGTGTAACTGAACCTGCATTTTTGGCTGAAAAAAGGGTCAGATGAAAAATTTCACCAGCTCTAGTCTAAACTACACTGTGGCCTAATGGAGCCTTGTGTTTTTCTCCTAGGCCCTCAAATTCTGGTCATGCACTTCAGCTGGACCCTATACTATCCCAGTCCCAACTCCTTCCCCTTCATGCCCCACAAACTCACAAATTTTATCCCCACACCTACATCCCTTCTATAACCAGTTCTGAGCCAACGCACAGCTCTGCCAATACACCTCAGTCCTGTCCTGCACCGCCCACTACCTGTCCAGCCCTGCACCCCAAATTCAATGATCAAATGCTCGACAATCTTCTGATGCACACATCCTCCAATGATGGAGGCTGAGGTCGCCAAACTTGCACCACTGGGAGGGTCACAAAAAGTTAAATGGGTTTGTTTTCTCTTCCCTCCACATCCTTGAGGCATCTGAAAACATGCCCAGGTCCCCTGCTAACATGCTTCCTATCAGACTTTCTGATCAGTATCAATATTCATTGAAAAATCTCTTTCTCCCTTTTCCCATTTGTTTTTTGGGCCCTTTTCTCTGCTCTTTGACTAATTAGAGTTTATTAGTTGTTATGGCAACTATGGATTGCTCTCGGCCTCCAACTCTCGTGATATGGCTGCAAATTGAGACATTTGAAGAATACAGACTGGTATTAAACCCCATGCCCCCGAGTAAAAGCCCAAACAGAAAAGCCATCCAGTTCAGTTCCTCAAGTTCTTATTGTTCAATGAACCACAGAGACAGAAGCAAAGAATCTTCTGCCTTAGCATTTTCAGGGTCCATCCTTGGAGGACGTATGCATCAAGATCACCAAATGTTTGGCTCTGGGCTGGGGGTGCTGGAGGACAAGACTGAGGTGCATTGGCTCAGAAATGGAAGAACAGGAGGCCCTCCTGCTATTTGTTTCCAGCCTGGGGTGTCTCGTCCCTTCATGGGCAGTTATTGTGTTTCAAAATAATAATGGGGGAAAGACCAAATAAGCCAAAATGGGACACTCTGGGCAATAATGTTCAATATTCTTCATCTTATTATTGCAGTTTCTGCACAGGGCACTTTGCTGCCATTCACCGATTAAGTCTCAAAGTCCCCTGCTTCCACCCAGAGGGAGGGAAATATCACTCTCAGAGCTCTGCCCCTGACCTTCTACTATAAGTCACTGCAGCTCCCTGATCTGCAGGGACCATCTCTAGGGAAGGGATTCAAATTTACTGTGTCTTTGGGTTCTCTCTTGACACTGCCACTCAGCATGGAAACCCTTGTCCCATTGGAAGGTGGACCAAGAACCCACTAGATGATATCACATAGTCCACCAAGCAACACACAGATATCAGCCTCCCTGAATTGGGCTGGATTTGAACTGCTGGCTTAGGAGAGAAGGATCACTGTGTCTTACCATACTGAAGTCTGGGCTGCTTTTGGCTAAGTCCTACATGTCTTCTTTGACTTTGGTGGAGCCTAGGCTTGAACATGCTATCTCCTGGGGAAATGGCAGCCAATGCAGAGCTTTTTTCTGACCATTTCACGGAAGAGATGATTAAAGGCTCACGTGGCCTAGAATCCTAAGTACTTTGCGTTGGTGTCTCTTATCAGTAATGCATTTCTTCTGAACTCTGTAATCTGTGTGTGTGAGTGTGTATCACTTTAGGTGAGCATAAGAATGGTCCATTTAGCCCAGATCTTATGACTGTTGCCAATGCCAGGGGCTTCAGAGGGAATGAACAGAACAGGTAATCATCAAGTGATCCATCCCCTGTCGCCCATTCCCAGCTTCTGGAAAACAGAGACTAGGGACACTTCAGAGCATGGTTGTGCATCCTTGCCCATCTCGGCTAATAGCCATTGAGGGACCTATCCTCCATGAACTTATCTAGTTCTTTTTTGAACCCTGTTATAGTCTTGACCTTCACAACATCCTTGGGCAAGGAGTTCCACAGGTTGATTGTGCACTGTGTGAAGAAATACTTCCTTCTGTTTGTTTTAAACCTGCTGCCTATTAATTTCATTTGGTGACCCCTAGTTCTTGTGTTATGAGAAGGAGTAAATAGCACGTCCTCGTTTACTTTCTCCACAACATTCCTGATTTTATAGATCTCAGTCATATCCCCCCTTCGTTGTCTCTTTTCCAAGCTAAAAATTGCCAGTCTTATTAATCTCTCCTCACATGGAAGCTGTTCCATACTCCTAATCATTTTAGTTGTCCTTTTTTGTACCTTTTCCAATTCCAATATATCTATTTTAGATGGGGTGACTAGGTCTGCAGCAGTATTCAAGATGTAGGCGTGCAATGGATTTATATAGAGTCAATATGGTATTTTCTGTCTTACTATCTATCCCTTTCCTAATGATCCCCAACATTCTGTTCACCTTTTTGACTGCTGCTGCACACTGAGTGGATGTTTTCAGAGAACTATCCACAATGACTCCAAGATCTCGTTCTTGAGCGGTAACAGCTAATTTAGACTCCATCATTGTATATGTATAGTTCGGATTATGCTTTCCAGTGTTCATTACTTTGCATTTAAAGAGTTGCTTTTAGGTGGTCTCTCTTTTGGACACAGTGTCACAAATCTGGAGTCAGAATTAGGGGAAAAGCAGCCCTGGGGGCACCGTCTGTTGAGTAGCAGTACAAGGTGTTCCCAGAAGGAAGGAGAGTTTGGCTGATCCCCTGATTTTCAAAGGTGCTGGCATCCACTGCTCTCTCTGAACTCAAAAGAAGTGGTGGTGGCTCTAAAAATGAGGCTCTTTCGGTTTCCATTTCATTTTGCCCTTCTATGCCAGTTTTTGCCTGAGGGTCTGGTGCCCAGATGCCACCCTGATGGGCACAATCAGCTAGACAGTAGGGCTGCTTGAAGAGCAGGAAAACTACACATTGCCAGTTACATTACTGGATTTATTTAATCAGTATATGCTGAATTGTAGAGTCCTCAAAATCAAGTTGTGAGTTCTTTGAGAAAGGGACTGTCATTTCCTTCTGTGTGCCAACAGCACTGATCACAATGGGGTCCCAGACTGGAGCCTCTAGATGCTACCCTCTGCTAATTACAGCTGTAAAAGGTATCCATTGAATAAATGATGCGATGAATGCAGGTGAGACTTACTGAATAAGCTATGCATGTCATAGCATTCAACCAGCTTTACATTTCTAACTGTTGCCCAGACACTCTCTCATCCATTTGGCATGGGAGATAGCTATGTATTTGTCACCCCATTACACAGGGTGTCCAAGGTGAAGTAACTTGCCTGTGAGAGCAGTCTTTAGAATCAGCGGGTGCTTTGCCCTGTAGTGTAAGATGGGTATTGCCCTTCTGCAGTCTTGGCCCATGCCCTGTGGATGAATCCAGGGGTGGGGAAAATCAGTGGCGTACCAGCATGCTGTGCCCTTATCACATTGCCTGAGGTAACACAGCAATCCAGGCATTGAACCCAGGAGTCCTGTCAAAGTCTATGCAAACCTGACACTTGGGAAAGGTCTTGAGAGGCTTACAGAGCTTTTTAGCCAGTTCCAGGACTCAGGTTCAGGGATTTGGTTTGGCCCTTTAGAGACAGAAACAGCTGGGATCTTCCAACCTGATTCCGAATGTCCCCACTGCTGGAATGCATCTGGATGTGAGGCATGGCAAACCCCAATAGATACCATGCTTGGCATTTCTAGCATAGATGACCAATGAGCCAGCTAGCTCTGCAAAGGGCCAGCCAGGAAGAATTGCTGCCTGCATCCCAGAGTACAGACCATCAAGGGGTTTAAATCCAGTGTATTGTTAAAATCATGAAAGCCGATACTGTCCCTCCCCATCTACCGATTACCAATCTCTGCTCTAGCTATGTGATGCAGTTCATGTAGGGTGCCTACTCGATCCTTTATTTTAAGGGATCATCCCTTATTTTCTGCAGAAATTGCCCTAGAGGTTACAGTGCATGAGAAGCTAGATATGAGTAAACAGTGTGCCCTTGTTGCCAAGAAGGCTAACAACATTTGGGACTATATAAGTAAAGGCATTGCCAGCAGATTGAGGGACGTGATCATTCCCCTCTATTCGACATTGGTGAGGCCTCATCTGGAGTACTGTGTCCAGGTTTGGGCCCCACACTATAAGGAGGATATGGAAAAATTGGAAAGAGTCCAGTGGAGGGCAATAAAAATTATTAGGGGGCTGGAGCACATGACTTATGAGGAGAGGCTGAGGGAATTAGGATTATTCAGTCTGCAGAAGAGAAGAATGAGGGGGGATTTAATAGCAGCCTTCAACTACCTGAAAGGGGGCCCCAAAGAGGATGGAGTTCGGCTGTTCTCAGTGGTAGCAGATGACAGAACAAGGACTAATGGTCTCAAGTTGCAGTGTGGGAGGTCTAGGTTGAGATATTAGGAAAAACTTTTTCACTAGGAGGGTGGTGAAGCACTGGAATAGGTTACCTAGGGAGGTGGTGGAATCTCCTTCCTTAGAGGTTTTTAAGGTCAGGCTTGACAAAGGCCTGGCTGGGATGATTTAATTGGGAATTGGTCCTGTTTTGAGCAGGAGGTTGGACTAGATGACCTCCTGAGGTCCCTTCCAACCCTGAGATTCTATGATTCTATGATTTAATTGATTTGGCCTTTAGGGTCGCCACCCATCCCTTATTTCACAGGACATCTCTTATTTCCTTGATTTGTCGAATGAGCAAGAGAAGGCTGAATCAAACCTCTGCAGAGCAGCTCTAAGCAATGCAGCTGTTGATTAAACCATGTCTGCAGTCTAGAATTCAGTGGGAAGAAACAAGTCTTTTCACAAAAACTAACCTCAAAGCTTTAAAAACAATTTCTCTGTTTGTGTGGTCCTAGGACAGCACCAAATTGTCACACCTGAAATGAAATTCATGGATGTGGCTTCTTGTTTTAGCGCCTGATATTAAATAGAAGTTTCTCCACCTCCAGGCCTGCTTTTACACTTGTTATGCAGGTAGGGAAATGCTGGGACAAATTTAGAAAACTACTGGAAAGGGAAAGGTTCATTAATGGCTAAGTAAGCAGCAAATGCTTGCACGTAGGGACACTGGGATGTCTGATTTCAAAGAAGGTTCAATGAGCACTGTGTGAAGGGGTCGGGCTTTGAAACACAGTAGTCAGCTCTTCTTCCTCCCAATTTCTTAAAACGTATGGGATTTCTTATGTCCACTCCTATCTCCAACGCAGCAAAAGGAACATTTTCCTTACATCCACAGACTTGGAAAGCAGCCGCCTGCTAAATATTGATTCTATTAAGGCTGAGCTCCAAATTAAAGGTAATTTCAGTTGTATGTGTAAACAGCCTTATGAATTGATTTCAGAGAAACAAAGATGTGTGGAAATGCATTAAAACTGGTAAGTACCATTTTAAGCAAGAACTTGATGCTCATGATAATTGCACTAAATACTTGAAAGCAGTAGAAACATACACTTGAAAGAAAAATACATGATATGCCAAGGGAAACAATGTTTCCCTAAAATGCCCAAAATGGCGTGTTGTCCCTTATTTTTCATGTGTTTTTCTCTTATTTCTACTCAACAAAGGCGGTCCCCCTAAGTGCATGCCTCACCTGCTCAGTCACATGATGCTTTGAAACACTGGATGCTTCAGGAAGGAGACAAACCCTGCAATTGCTCTGTTTCTCAGTTAACAGGGAATTCATTGGACTCAGTTGCCTTGCAGCCTTACAAGGTGTGTTGCCTTCTGCTGGACAAAATCAGAAGTCCATGCAGTGGCCGTTCATTTCAGACACTGCCTTAACATTCTGATTTGTGTTTATTTTTACCTTTGAGATGGCAGGAATGAGAGAGACTGGAATGAATGACTGATTTCATCAGGGTGCATTCACTTAGATCCCTTCTGCTGTCAGAGGAAGGGGAGGGGCTCCTTAATTTCTCCACCTGGACGGGCTTCGGAGCATTCTGCCCAGAGGTTGCAAATTCTTTTCCCTCTGCTGTCATTTTAAGTGCAGCTGATGTATCATGTGGCTGTGCATTATTACAGCCCTATGCCTGGCTGCAGGTTCAAACCCCTGGCACCCTGCACTGATTTTATGATTGAGTGCCTGATTTCCCCCCTACCCAGGGCACAGAGGGGTTTATGGGACGTACTAAGTGACTCATTAGAAATCACCTTTAAGTTCCTCCAGGAGAAGCCAGTTTGTGCACCTGATTCATAAGGGTTCTATTCTCCACTCCCAGTGTATACAATTGATACAGTAACTGGGCCTGTTTGTAGCACATGGGATCTTTACACTCTAGACAGTGCAAGGAGGGAATGCACTGCTTGGAGTGGTACAGGACTGCTATCTGCTGGACAGAAGAGGTTAGATCCACTCACGTGTTGATTAGCAGGGCTTGTTTATGGAGCCGTTGTAGTAGCTCTGGGCATACAGAGACATGGATCTCAGTGTGTATATATGGGGTGGAGGGTGATGTAATTGCATTTCCCCATCCTATAGCACACATGCACTCTAAAAGGAATAAATCTGTTAGTCTTTAAGATGCCACCAGACTCATTTTTGTGGATAACACGGACTAACATGGCTATCCCCTGATACTCTCTAAAAAGCGGTGCATTTCGATTAACCAGCACATCAATTGCAATCCGGCCCCTATAATATATAATGGCCCTTGATCCAATCCACTGATCTGAATCTAGATACTCAGAAGGACCAGAATCGTCTATAGCCACAGGTGGCTAGAAGCCATTCGAACCCTCTCTCAGATCATTTGCAGAGACAATGATGACCTGCAGAAAGGGGCATGCTAGGTGCAGGTCTGTCATCATTACATTTGCATCCTGCTTTTCCCTGCCTTTGCCCTTGCATGGGTGGGGGTTTCTGCAGCTCTGCTGGCTGGCTTTCCCAGGTGAGGCTGCTTTGACTATATTCTGCCATGTGGTACAATCAGACTGTGCCTGCATATATTTTGTCCCTGTTGGCTGTGTGGGTGGTTCTTTTCATGGCTGTGTTTTGAACTTCAGTACAAATTTAATGCAATGAAAATTGGAAACTTTCAAAGCAATTGGTGTGCATGTGTGAACAAATCTGACTTTCAGTTGTTAGGAAAGGGGGAAACATGGCCTTAGTAATCAATAAATCACCCACTCACTTACCTCTGCTCAGCATGGGCATGCCATTAGACAACTAATGATGGTGAAAACACCCTTCCTGCAGCTGGTAACCCCTCCCCTGGAAACATCTGCTCCACTGGCTCATTGATGATCATGCTATGGGATCTAATGATTTTCACAGGCAGCCCCTCAAACCACTTTGCGAAAGGGGGATACCATTCTTAGCTCCTTGTACAGCTGAGGAACTACAGGCAGACAGTCAACATGATTTTAGGAGTGTCCATGTTTCAGATGCGTCAGTTTGTAGGGGTTTCACTGGGGATGCCGAAGGCCAGATTGCCGGACATGCTCAATATTCCCCCTGGCTATATTATTTTCACCCCCCAACTCCAACTGAAGCCCAGGGGAGCTGCAGGTGCTCAGCAGAGATGAGGATCAGGCCCTAGGGTGAATGAGTGGCAGAGTTTAGAGCAGAACTTAGCGCCCTTGGCTCCCACTCTACTGCCTTAGGCACTTGTCTGTTTTCAATGAACGTGTTTAAGAACAGAGCTGCTCAGTCACAAGCAAACTCACCCCCAGAGGGCCGTGCGAGTGCCAGGTTGTAAGTACCTCACTGGAGCGTTTGGAAAGCAGAGCCTCGAGCACAGAGATTAGTCCAAACTGGAGCTGCTGAATTAGGGGAGGGGGGATGAAACTGAACCCAGATCTGAACGGCCTCTGTTTTCGGAAACACCAGTGATCTAGATGACTCTCAGACCCCCTGCTTTCCATGTGCATTTTGAAGAAATAGCACAAAATTGGAGCCACTTCAACCCCTATCCTGGGGATGTGTAAATGAGAGAGGAATGGTGCAGCTTGGATCCTACCCCCCAAGGTTTTGGAGAAATACATGCACTGGGGTTTTCCCATCTCCCTTGTAGGCATAAAGGGCAGCATTTCCCTCAAAGCGTCAATGATTTTAGGCTGCCGTCTTCAAACACCTTGGGCCTGATTTTCACTGCTGAGCAGCCGCAGCTCAAGAAGAAACAGTGGGAGCAGCACTTTCAGCACCTCTGAGAACTCACGCTGAGGACTAGAACTAGCTTCTCCCCATCACTCAACACCAGCAGCTGAAATCCTTATAGTACAGTACCTGGCAGAGGGATGAACAGCTGCCTAGATTTGTGTGGGGAAAGACTGCCATCTTGTGGCTAGTAATAAGAATCACAGGCTTGTCTAACATCCCCTGTGGATTCTCATGCTGCTTATTTATCCCATTTTATAACCTAGGGCGTTTATCCCAAATCAGCGCGATAGCCGCTCCACTGTGCAGTCACCACCCTTCAGGGCTCTAACCACTTGGTTATATATCTAAATGCATTATTTATAGGCCAGTATCAAATATTAAACAGCAGAGTTAGACACATTGTATGCGCAAGAATGTTTCCCTGGGAAATTGCTCCCCCCTTTAAAAAAAAATCAGTTTCCAAGGCAGCCACAGGGCTTGCCTGTGCATCTTGCTGTTCAATGGAGCATCTTCACACACCAGTAATCCCTCTGCTGATGAGCAGGGAGAGACTCCTTGGTTTGGTTTGGCCATTGCTCTCAAAACTTCGTGCAGGGCGAGTGTATTTAGGGTTTCTCCAGACTCAACTTCTCTTCCACCTGTTACCACCCTTTTGCCTACGGTCCCTTCCCAGCCTGCTTGGCCTAAGCCCAGACTTTGGGAGACTCTCAAGGGCCACTAGGCAGCACAGGCTGCCAGCAAGTCTGGGGGCCGACAAGCCAGAGAGATTTACAGACCATGACCAGCAGCCTCATTGAGGAATCCCCTTTATATTCCTCCTCTTCTCTATATGAGAGACACTGCACTGCCTGGCAGCAGCTAGGTCCTCAGCTCCCACTGTAGCCTCATATGGAGGATCTGACTGTGGGAAGTACCTGAGTACAGCCCAGCCTCCTCGAGTCTCTTCCAGGTGTAGCCCATTGGTTAGTGGATTTTATGCATCCTTCCTTCCCACCCCCTGTGCCCAGTCCACCAAGAAACTGAGGGTTTCAGCCCCTACTGGGGTGCCTGGCTCTTCAACTCAAGCCTTCGGGACTCACATTCCCAGCTCTGGAGGGCCCCACTTCAACCCCCGTGCCATTTAAGATGGAAGCCCTACTGCCGCCAACTCAGGCTGTTTAGGGCTTCCTGTGTTTCCACAAACTGCCCTTGCCTCCTGCTTCTCCAGCCACTGGCTGAAGCCCTCAGAGAAGAGGAAGAAGAAAGGGAATACATGAAAACGCCAGGCATCATTTCCATGGGAACCTGCAATGCAGATGGGCTTGGGGAAGCTGGTTCTGTAGAAATATCCTCTGCTCTAGGCTCCGAGGCTGCGGAGCCAGATGGCGGCATCTCTATTCCCACCAGGGCAGCCAGAGAGGAGCTGCTGAGGCTGGGAAGAAAGAGGATAGAAGGATGCCAGAGGCACAGGCTGGTGCACGGCTTTCCTCCTGCATTGGAACAAAGGGAGAATGGTTTCTCTGGGCCAAGGAAGAGGGAGGACTCAGGTCCTCCGAACTCACCCTTGGCCCACCTCTCTGCAGGGACTTCTCTGCCATGATCAGCATGATGTCTTCACCGGCGGGCAGCAGAAGAGAGGAGACTTGGCTGTAATGAACATAAAGGGCCCTATTCCCATTTCACCCAGGGCCCTTTACACTGCCAGAGCAATATAAAGGGGGCATGGGAGCAAAGGAATATAAGGCTCAGAGGGGTTCCTTGGCTGAGGTTGCTGGACTTGGGACAGACTCTATGGTTTGCTAGCATGCCAGCTCCTGCACTAGGGGTGTGTCTCCACTGCAAAGCCACACCTGAGTTATAGGGTGCTCGCTGATGCTGTGCTCACCCATGCATGTCACTAGGGCACCTGGAGCACGTCCCATCCTTCCTTACACTGCAATGAGTTTAGCCGCTCAAGGATTCGTCCCTAGCGAGTTCAGGGAGAACTCATCTGTCCTTCTGAGCACCTGGGACGGTGGGGCACTGTGGGAAGGTAATGGAGGATTGGCAGCTGTAGGGTGGCTGCGCCTGCATCCTCACAACCACGTGGGTGGGTTCCAAGCAGCGTGAAAGCAGCACCCCTGTTCTAAGCCACAACCCCAGCCGGGCCAGCTAGGATGAGTTTAAAGCACCAACCTCAGTGGAGAGGTGCGGGAATGGGAAGGCTGGCTGGGGTACCACCAAGATCAGAGCCCGAGTTAATTCTACAGTGAAGACATTCCCTGACCGATCACATTAGGGGAGATCTACAAGATCTGCACTATGCCCTCACAATGGGGTTACTGTTGGCACTGCTGACAGGACTACTCTTTGTGGTGCACGGGATTTGAAGAAATATACAAGAAGAGGTGTTGTTATCATGTCATCAAGCCGCAGGGGTGTAGTACAACTTGGCCTTAGCTCACAAGCTGGAGCCCATGAGCAATTTACAGATTTCTTGACTATTTATGTGCTGAATTTTTACAAATAATTGTTGGTCCATAGCTAGTGAATTCACAACCTATCCTGAAGGATGATCCCTCACTCTCACAGACCTTGGGAGACAGGCCAGTCCTCGCTTATAGACAGCCCTGGATCCTGAAGCAAATACTCACACCACACAACAAAAACACTAACCCAGGAACCAAACCCTGCAACAAACCCCAGTGCCAACTCTGTCCGCATATCTTTTCAAGGGACACCATCAGAGGACCTAACTGCATCAGTCACGCCATTAGGGGCTCATTCACCAGCACATCTACCAATGTGATATATACCAGCAATGCCTCTCTGCCAGGTACATAGGCCAAACGGGACATCTAAGCAAAAAAATAAATGGTCATAAATCTGACATCAATAATTATAACATTAAAAAAACAGTAAGAGAACACTTCAATCTCCCTGGACCCTCAATAACAGACTTAAAAGTGACAATTCTTCAACAACAGAAAAACTTCAAAAACAGACTCCAGTGAGAAACTGCAGAACTGGAATTAATTTGCAAACTGGACAACATCAAATTAGGCCTGAATAAAGACTGGGAGTGGATGGGTCACTACAAAAACTAATTTCCCCCTGCTGATACTCACACCTTCTTGTAAAGTGTTTGAAATGGGCCACCTTGTTTACATTGGCCTCATTGGCACTACAAAAGTGATTTCTACCGCTTCTTGTCAATGGTTGAGACTAGTCCACTTCCATCTTAATTGAATTGGCTCGTTAGCACTGACCTCCCACTTGGTAAGGCAAATCCCATCTTTTCATATGCTGCATATTTATACCTCTCTACTGTATTTTCCACTCCATGCATCTGATGAAGTGGGTTTTAGCCCGTGAAATCTTAAGCCCAAATACATTTGTTAACAATGAGCCACAAGGACGCCTCATTGTTTTTACTAACTGGGGTGTTTTGATCAGATGCATTGATTACATGGCATCATACTTGCTCTTTGATTGGATGGGAATAAAAGGCAAGTTTCCTCCATGACCATTCTGTTCAAAGTTCACCGTTCAGCAAATAGGGCACTGAATTGGGAGTCAGGACTCCTGGGTTCCATTTCCAGCTCTGCCACTGACTCAGCTGCATAAGATTGGGCAAGTCACTTCACCTCTATGCTTGTTTCCCCATTGGCAATGTGGGGATAACAACATCCACCCCTGCAAAGCACCTGGATTTTTTCTGGCTTGAGAGCACTATACAAAAGCATTAAGGCTGTAATGCTCAGTGGGATTGGCCGAGATTTTCAGTGCTCCCCTTGGGATATTTAATCACACAGCTCCCATTAATTTCAGTGGGAACAGGGGGTTTAAATCCCCCAATTGACTTTGAAAAAATGTCAATCATTATTTTGATGCAATTGAATTTGGCTGTTTCTATGAGCCTTCCTTAAAGTGACCTGGCTTGCTAGAATTACAGGAAAGGGCACCAGTTCAACTACAGCTAGTTAGCTTCAGCATTTCAGATAGCAGGAAATATTTGGCTGAATTCATCTGGCTCTAACATTAAACCTACCTACTGTTCATTGGGCCATTCAGGCCCAGAAAATGCTCCATTATGGTTATGAGGCTGGGGCGGGTGGAGATGCAGCATTAAGCCACTTATCAGAACATTAAAGTTCCCCCAAGCTCCCGAGTTAATCCCTCAAACGCCCTTTCAAAGCGCATGATAAACACAATCCAGGGCATCTCTGCTCCCCTGACTCCCACGTCTTTAGCCAGGCAAAGAGATAACATTTAATACAGATGGAGACAGTTTAAGAAAAGGTTACAGACTAACTTTTCAGCAAGGGCTGTTCTTCTGCAGCACAGCATCACGCTCCCACTTCATTCCCCGAGCCTGTTGGAAGGAAACAGGATGATAACCACGAGGAGACCTGATTGGCAAACACACTGCCAACCCAGGAAATGCACATAGGCTCCCTGCAGATTGTTACATGAAGATACACTACAAAACCTGTGTGCAGGGAGGTGAAAGACATCTGTTGTCATTTGCCCACCATTGTCAGCTGAAGCTGTTAGTCTGGGTCCAGAGCAAAAATATTGTTTGTGTATTTACAGTACTGAGGGCTCCTAGCTGGGAGGATGTTTATCAGCACCAAGAACGAGGCAGGGGAAAACTAGTCCTGACACTTGGAGATGTTCTTATTATCACTGTATGATCCCTACAAGGCTCATATAACAACAGGGCCTTACTGTGCTACCTCGACTTAGTCAGAGCACCACTGTTCTGAATGGACAAGACAAACAGAGAGTGGGAGGCTGGCAGTATTGCTACCCCTGTTTTACAGTGGGGAACCAACGCATAGAGAGATGAAGGGAGTTGCCCAAGGTCAGGAGGTCAGGACTTGCTGAAGGTCAGGATCCACTCTCAGCTCACTCAGCTCCAGGGCCAACACTTCCCCTCCCAACCTTAGTCAGGGTTGTCTGCTAAGAAGAGGGGCTGTGTCTTGCTCTCTGTATGTACAGCACCGAGCACTGATCTCCGTGGAGCCCTCTAGGCACTGCTGTAATATAAGTGACAGAGAAGCTGTGGCTGAGCCAAAGCTGAATCCAGATCTCTTGAATCACAGCCCACTGCCATAACCACAAGACCAATCCCCCATTGTGGTTTGCAGGCCAGTCCCACAGTTGGGCCCACCCATGGTGAATCTTTCTCAAGGAGACTTGACTTTTGTTTATTGCCTTAATCTAGGCTGAGTGCCCAGGTGCCTTTTGAAGCAAAGTGTTATAGCTGCCCTGTATCAGGGACCCACCCTGTCTGGCTTCAGGCCCATCTGCTGCCTCAGTGACCCCTCTCTCAGAAGGGTCCCCAATTCCAGTGCTGTCAGGTTACCGTGGGGACTCAGCCCTCCAGCCAAGTCAAAGAAATCCACCTCTTTGAGAATCCAAAGGAAAACACCAACCCCTCGTTGGTTCCAGTCCTTCCTCCTTGTGCCTATCCTGGTTCCCAGTAGCCTTTAGCCTGTCTCTTCGGTCCAACTTCTAGCTCTCCTAGGATCCAATCAGTTCCTTCCTCACTACCACCCTCAGGCTAGCCGGGAATCCACACCCAGCCTCCGCTATGGGTTCCAGCCCTGGGAGCCTATCAGTTGGCACCCACACCTTTTTAGCAGAGCACTGGCTCCAGATTCAGTCTCCCTGGAGACTCGCCCCGAACTGATCACAGCTGCCCTTTATCTCTCCTCACTCCAGCACTCATTGCCTCCACCTGGGGAGGTGAGCCAGACCTGGCTTCCACCCACCCCTTGGAACCAGCTTCGATGAACCAGCTCCACCCTTTACCCCAGAGCACAAGACTCCTGTTCCGCTGACAGGGACCCACTGCTGTCCTCACCTCATCAGGAGTCTGAGGCTCACGAGGACATTTTCCAAGCTGCTTCCCATGCCCTGAACTTCCCTGGGTGTTCTTGGTGCCCTGAACGTATCTGCCGTCAGTCTCGGCCCAACCTGCTGCTGGGAAGTTCGCAAACCTCTCCAGTCGAGCAGCCCAGCATGTGGTGTCTCATGTCACGGTGCATGCATGGCAGGATCACCACAGTGAGGCTGCCTGGTTCTCAGCCGCCCCGGAGCAGGAAGAGCTGCTCCGAACGCCAAAGTGGATAGAGACAGTGGAGCTTGCACCCGCCCCTAGAAGTCAGGGGGCAGAACAAGAAGTACAAAAGCCCAACCCCAGAGCTCACTAGAGCCCCAGCCACCGGAGAAGCCAGACGCCTGTGGCCTAGTTCCCGATGGAGAGACTTCTGCAGTCTGCAATCAACCTGAGGACTGGCCAGACCAGCCGAGACCTGAAGCCGACTAGACCCCGGAAGAGCCGTTAAGCCTGCTGGCGGCAAGCTACCCAGAGGAGCTGCCAAGCCTGCCGCTTGCTGGGTACCCCAAGGAGCCCATGGTGCTTGATTCCATGGAGGACACCGTCACAATGCAGGTACCTTTAGAGGGGGAGGTAGGAAGTAGCCCGGGGGCAGCCAACCCAAGTCTGGCAGCAGCACACCCAGAGTCCATGTCAGTGTGTTGCAGTCAGGGGAAATCCCCACTGACACAGCAGCAGGTCATGTACTGCTGCTAGGGCCCCGGGCTGAGACGCAGTGAAGTGGAAGGGCCTGCGTCCCTCCTGCCACCCACCCCAAGGGTGTCCATCTCCTCCTCTCCCAGGTCCTTCGGAGCCAGGACCTGGGCCTCCTAAACCTATTTGTTTGCTCAGCCGCTGCTTGAGGGCCTGAGCCCTTGACTGCTGCCCTGCCCTGAAGCAGGGCCTGGGCTTGTTACTGAACTGTTTGATCAGCCCCTGCTTGGGAGCCTGAGGTCCTGACTCTTTGCTGCCCTGCCAGGCTAATTCCCCAATTCACCAGACTTAAGCAGCGAGGCGGCCTGGTTCCCAGCCACCCCGGAGGGGGACGAGCCCCAGCCAAGACCTCTACAATCTCCCATACGGCAGAGCAGCACCTTTGAGAGGAAATATTGTCCATACATTAAAGTCCAGGCCTGAGGGCCAGGACACTGGGCTCCATCTCCAGCTCTGCTGCTGGTTCGCTGTCTGACTCTGAGCAAGTCACTTTGACTCAGCTGACAATAATACCCATCCACCCCCCAGGAGGGCATGTTGAGAGGTTTTCAGGATATGAAGGATGGAATTTTTTCAAAGGAGCATGAGAGAACCAGGCATTCAGCTCCTACTGGAAATCAATGGGAGTTGAGTGCTGAGCTCCCTTCAGCCTTGTCTTCACCAGGAGAAAAGGGCATCTGCTCAATCGCCTCCACACAGGTTAGCTAACTTGGGGTGAGAAGTGAGTGAAGACAAGACAGCTTGTAATTTTAACATGAGTGTGTGTAGTGGGAGCAGGGGATGCTCAGGCAACATTCTGTATAACAATCCACTCCCCTTCCTCCTGCATCTCAGCTTAACCCCTTGCTGAAGCCAGAGTTCATTCTTTTCAGAAAACATTATACAGAGTTAAACCTTAGGGCTGTTGTATATAAACCCCTGACAAACAGATGTTAAGAGCCTCCAGACAATTTCAAAGAGAGACGCCAAACACCTCCTCAGTAAAACAAACATGTTGTGCACCCAAAACACACTGTGAATAGGATAAAATATTGTAAACAGTGTTTGTAATACTATGAATAACTTTTCAACAAAAGCAGCAAAACCAGTAAATCTCTGGTGTTCCTCATGCAGATGTTCCCCTTTTTGTTTCTGTTACAAACATTCAATTAGAAGGTTTCAGCGCGCACATCCAAACATGTCCCCTCTGATCTTCTCTCAGAGGTGACTGCTCAGTCTTTATGGCTAGACCATAGTACCTAGGGAGTGTCACCTGGACCCCGCAGTGCTTGAAGCAGTGTCTCAGTCCTTTCACGCACCCCAGAACCCCGTCAGCAAACAAACAGGCTGGGGATCCCCACAGCTAGCAGCATTCCAGCTTGTGGTTTAACAGTGCACCGTCCGTTGATAGTGAAACAAAAATCTGCAGCCTGTATCCAAAGTGGTACAGAGATTGGGACCCAGCTCTCACAGCAGGCACCATGCGTATCAGCTGCCGAGTCCTCGGGGCTGCCTGTCTTTAGCTCTTGTGATTAGAACCTTTCCCCTGCTAGTGCTCAGTTCGGCTCAGTTCTCAGAGCGTGACAAGAGTATCTCCTGCCAGGTGGGTTGCCCAGAATGAAAACTTCCCATAGGGCCTCAGAGCAGATCAGATAATGGGCACCCCCTGTTCTGGAAGCTTCTGGGTCTTTCAAAGGTACCCTGCCCTGCTCTCTGCAGGTCTTTGCAAGCTAACCAAACCCAACAAGACCCAACTACAAGTGTTGGGTCCAGGTCAGGTGTAATTTGCCCCATGCTCCCTGCTCTCCCCTGTGCAGCTGGAGCTGGCTGTGGATGGGTCTACTGGTGCTGCAGAAGCATGCCGCTTCTCTGTATGCTGAGTGGCTGGTTCTAGCAGGGAGGGGGCCTGGGAGTAGAGCGGCCATGGCACAAGGCTGGGGCAGAATGGATAGATCGGCGAAAGTACTAGGGAATAGGGGCTCCCAGCGCCCAGGCCATGAGAACAGGCTGAGCCCTAGGCATGACCAGCTGCAGGTAGCTAATCGCATGGGCACAAGCTCTGTGCACCGGGGAGAGGCGGCTTGCAACCCAACCCAAATTTGACAGGACACACTACAAGCGACGGGTTTTGATTGTCTGTGGTGGAGTCAGGTTCACGTTAGGCTTTACAATTAGGCCTGAGCAGACCTCTAGCTTTCTGCACGTGGGCAGAGTATCCAGCTAAGCTCCAAGTCTCCTCCCTACTGCTTCTCTCTGGCTGGAGAAAAAGTCAATTGCTGCACGATAAAACATGGGGTTACATTAGCAGGGTGAGGTCCAGCCTAGGCTCCCCCATAGACTTTACCTCAACCTGCTAAGACTTAGGAAAACAACAAACTGATCCTCTTCACTAAGGATTTCCTCACTCTCCCCCATGTTAGTTGCTCTGTGTTAGCTAGTGTGAGGAAGGACACATTCGTTTGCCCATAGTGAAGACAAAGTCTAAGGCTCTTCTGAACTCCCCAGCTTGCTCTCCGGCCTTGTTGGAAGTGATCAATAAATAAGGCTGCTCATTCTTCACCTCAGGACCAGAAATGGGCCCCAGTTGCAAATTGTCAAACCTAGATCAATCAACCCCCAGTGGATCTGTATGCTGGGATTTGGTCTGGTCCAATATGGGAAAAAGGGCCCACTGGAGCGAGGCACCTAAATACTTTGAGGATCTGGGCTTAGCAGCCAACAGTGACGTTTGGATCCTTATCTGACCATGGAGGTTTGTCTGTGGAGGATTGTCTCTGGCCTCTCTATACTTCAGTGGTTCTCAACCTATTTACCCTTATGGGTCACATCCAATACTACCTATATGGCCCTGAGGATGTCACATGGGCCACAGCTGTCTGCTGACTGGGCCACAAGCAGCCCACGGGCGCAGGCTGAGAACCATTGCTCTACTTAATAGTGAGCTTCTACAATAGAATCCAACGCTGTCCAGCATAGGAGAAGGCTCATGTCGCATCAATATCAGAACTAGATCCAGTCCCGATCTGCACAGCTCAGATCAAGATTTCAAGCCTTTCAAAGCTCAGAGTAGTTTGGGACAATGGCTGACAGGTCCCCTCCGCTGGCTGGTGAAAGAGCAATCTGCAGTTCGTATCCAAAGTGGTGCAGGGATTGGGACCCTGCTCCCACAGTGGACACATCTCTTGGTCCTGTGTAGATCAGCTGCTGAGTCCACAGTCCCATTAGAGATGTCACTGAGCCCCCTCTCTAATGCTGACCTTTCTTTTTTGCCTGGGGATAGCACAAAGTGCAAAGCACCAATTTCCTACATTGCCGACCCCACAAACACCCTTCTTTCCTTGGCCCCTCAATCCTCTAAGGCAGCCTCAGCTCATCAATGAAATGAAGAATGGCTCAGAACCCATAGTTGCCAAAGGGATGTGCATTGGGGGGGATGAGGGGAATGCTGGCAAATGACAAGGCCCTTATCTTAATTATAGGCTTATTTGCATTTAAATGAAGGTTATTCTATAATTACCATCAAATGTTTTGTGTTGGAGTTGAAATACCTCTCCATGGGCTGTCAGTTCCTTTCCATTTTCATTTTCTCTCACCATTCTTCTGCTTTATAATCGGCAGGCACAACCAGAGAACGGCATTCACACTCAATTCCTCCACCACAGACAGAGCCAACTAATCGCTTTTCCTTATGAATGGAGGGCCCCATGGTGCCGGCATGGCTGTAGAGTCTCTCCCGGTGAAGAAGAGAAAGGACTTGGCTGTGACCAATATCAGTGAGATTCTTTCTCGAGGCTGCTGGGTATGGACGGAGGACCCACAAAGACCCTCTCTGGCTCTCCAGCTACTGGACTAACACAGTCTTGGCTGCCTTGCATTTCATTAAGTCCTGTTTGTACTCTGGATGTGAACGCAGCTGATCAGAAGAGGATTGGGCTAAAGCCAGGACAACCATGGTACTTGCATTGAATGAAACAGGGGTCGCATGGAGAAAAATAGTATGTGATCATAGAATCATAGAATATCATGGTTGGAAGGGACCTCAGGAGGTCATCTAGTCCAACCCTGTGCTCAAAGCAGGAAAATCAGTGATTGTGTAATTCATTAAAGACAGTCATAAAGCAAATGCACCAGGGGGGCGAACTGCTGTGATTCTTCATCCCTGCCCTGCCCCAGAATCTATAATAGCTATCAATTTGCAATGCACTTTGAGCCCCACGTCCAGACTGCCATGTAGCAAGGTGCTATTCATGCCTCCTGATTGACCAAGTAGCTTTGGAACATGCCCAGAACTTAGGGTCCCGTTTTCCCTTCATACAACAGAGTAAAAATAAAACATCTGCCAAATACTGGTGGCATGAGACTGGACCGGTGAGACTGTGCCAGAGAGTCATTTAAAGTCCTTCTGCTCTTACAACCCACATGGACAATCCAGCAATTTGTGCAAGGCTCAGCCAAGGTAGTTTAGAGATAGCAGAAGGGATCCAGCCAGCGACAATCCCCAAGACAGCTTAGTGGCAAATCCAGACCCAGGCAGGGAATAAGCAGCAGGCAGGCCAACCTCGAAAGACTCAGATTCAGATGCTTCTCCTAGCCAACCCGGAGTGCTTTGGCCTGCACAGATTCTTCAATAGTCTTAAGTCTATGCTATCTGCATCGCTGCACAAAGCCAGGTTATTTCGGGGGCCTCACAGCTGCACACCATACTCACCAGCCACGGGCAAACTTATAGGTGGAGAAGCCACACGGAGCCTGCATTGTCTCGGGCCCTGAACAGCTAGCAGGAACAGGCTTCCTAGCATGGATCCCATGCTCCCACTCCTGGTGGGGAATCCAGAAGACCAGCCTTCTTGTGTAGTATTTGGGCATCTCAGCTGGGACTCAGAGCCCACGGGCACTTGCTCCTTCAGCCTCTTAATCTCTCCTCCTTAGAGTTGCCATTTTCCCAGGATTGTGCCATTATTAAGGACATCTGTAAGTATTCCTGAGAGATTAAAAGTCCTGGGTTTTGTCAGTCACATCCATGCTGGCCCCCCAGCTCCTAATGTCTGCAGTGGGTGGAGCCGTGGGGCACTGGTGTCTGCACAAAGGGAACAGGTCACAAGGGCACCATTATGCAGATCCTAGCTGCGGAGGTCAGTGCCAGGTGGGAGCTGGGTGGATGTGGCCAGTGCCACGTCCTGGTTTGGTAAGGTTGGTAGCTGGAACAGCCCTGGGATCCCACCGGGCTGGTGCCTTCTCCCAGAGCCGGATGGGGAGACAGTGTCCTGGGAGCAGGTCATACCCAGCGGTGTATGTGGTAGGCTCTGGGGGGCAAGCAGATGTCCCACTATTTTGTATGTCAGAAGTAGCAACCCTAACTTTCCTCCTTCCTTCCTGCTCTCCCTCACTGTTCTCCAGTACTCTCCTCTGCCTATCTGTGTCTCTCTGTCTCGCTCTCGCTGCATCTCCGGCTCTATCATTCTCTCTCACTATAATCCTCCTTCAGGATGGCATGTTGACCAGGAATGAGTCAGTATCACCAGGCTGGGGGAAGCAGCCTAACCAGGGCCATGCAAAACTGCAGAGAGAAGTTTGTGTGAACTTGCTGCCATTCCATCCCCATGAGATGCTGCGGCGTTTGTTATTTATTTATTATTATTATTAATTTATTGCAAAATCTGCAAATGGAAACAAGCAAAAACAGAGAATCTGAGAGAGTCTGGAGAAGTAAACACTGAAAGAGATCCATCACCCCACCTCCAGCAGCAAGCTGCATGTTATTAACTTGCATTGATTTCCTTGTCCTTGCTGCACTGGGAGAAGGTAGCCCTATGGAATTCCTTATCTTCCTGGGAGAAGCAAGTCCACTCCCCTCACGCCCCCCCCCCCCCCGCACACCTTGCCAGCGAAGCTGGAGGGGGATTTCATACAGATGTCGGGGAAGTTTCATTTAATGACTGCCTTGGATGCAGCCACAGGGCCCAGGGATCAGAGACTTAATTAAGAAATAACATCCCTCTGGTGCAGCATGGCCTCGGGAAGCTGGGACACCAGTGACCTGGAATTAAACGGAGAGCATTAACGGAGCAATTTGAGGGAGACAGGGCCTTCAGACATTGGAAAGCATAATGTGATTGAAACAAGATTTGTCCGTGACCTCTCACTGTGCCACGTTTGAGTACAGTCCTTGGGCATGTGCCGAGGAGCAAGTCCGAGAGCGCAGCATTAGCTCCCTGTTTAATTATTGCTAATTGAAAAGCAAGTATCAAAAAGGAGCAGAACAACCAGAGAAAGCAGCAGATTTCTCATCTCCAGAGCCGGGATGGATTCCCATCTCTCTTCCTTCCCATTCCTCTAAGCCTCCATCTCTTCTTTTCCGAATCCTGCCCTCCCCGGACTCTTGTTTCAGGATCCCCTCTGAGCATTTTCCATACACATGTGCCTGAGATGCACATTTCAAACCAGGGCTGGTTGGGTGTGAAAAAGGGCAGCCAGCCAGCTGGGAAATCTGCATTCTGGCTTGGATTCCCAACTGGCCCCAAAGTTTGGAGGTGAAGTGAGACTGGTGAATTCCACATGGCTGGAGTAGCAATTGATTTAATACCGGAGAGGAGAGAACAGAAGACCCCCTTTCTGCCACACCCTTTCACTGGCCAATTCCTAGAGAACCCAAAACATAATTCTAGACACTAAGCTGGCTTTAGAGAAGTGTTTGTGCCAGGTTTATTACTCATTTGTAGCCTCTTCCATGGTGTTCCTTCACACACTCTCAGAGCGCCTCAAATACACAAAGAGTATAATTCTCATTTCACAGATAGGGAAACTGAGGCCAAGGGATGCAAAGTGACCTGCAGCCAGTCCACACTCTGGGGAACATCCACAGCATTAATTTCAATGGAACTATGACAATTCACACCAGCAGAGGATCTGCCCCTCCAGGTGTAAATCAGGAGCATTCCATAATGTAAATTGGAGGAGAACTGATTACCAAGAGTCTACGGCACAGCTTGACCTCTAGATTTGAACCTTAGTTGCAAGACCATGCTTCTTCCCTGAGTTGGGTCCGGGCTTGCATTCAGACCACCATAGAGATAAGGGCTATTTACAGATTTCAGTGCCGGGTTTTGCCTCTGAGCTCCCTTCCTTCCAATGGCCAGAGATGTTCTGACTCATCTTTACAATTTGCCATATCTCCATCCAGACCAACTTTGTATTCCAGTGGCTGTCTTTGAGCTCCGACACCTGGGTCTAGAGCACTCTAGGACTGGCTCAGAGTTTTGAGTTTGGAGATTTTCACTGTTGTGTTCTCTTGTTTTCTGGCAATGGATTTAAACACAAAATGAAACTCTCCACTGAGTTTCTAATATAGATAAAAATCTTTTCTGACTCTTCCCCGCGGCTCCCCTCCCATCCACTCCTTCAAGTGTTCCTTGGAGTGTCTCAGCAGAATAACGTTTCTCTGCAGAGAGTTCTGTCTTTAGTTAATAACGTCAAGATCATTGAGCATCCCTAATGAAAGAGACACAACATAAACTGTCATTTTAAACAAACATGCAATCAGGGTCCCAGCAGCTCTGAAAATATTATCTTCCCAATTTTACAGGACTCATGCAGAAAATAGGCAGCTTTCATAGAGATTCCAATGCAGAACTCAAATTCACAGGATTTGGAGCGGGGCGAGATGGGGGCTCAGTAGAGCCAAGGAACTGGCAGGTCTGGGAAGAAGGAATTGTTTTAACAGCTGGAGCCAAGGAGGACAAATAACAGGGTGCTTATATCTTCATTGCTTGTTGTAACCAATGCACTAGGCAGGTTGTAATTATACTGTGAAGTTTTGAAAGTGAAAACTTTCCACATGGGATTAGACACAGTACATTCACATTTGTTGCAAAGCTCTGGAGTGCTCTAGCCAATCCCGAGGCTTTCAAGTACAGAAAACAAAACTCAGGCCAATCCCATCCAAGCAGGGAGGCCAACGTTCTGGCCAATCTCCTCTAAACACAGAAACCTATGGATTTGCAAGGATGCCGTGGGAAACTCAGGTTCTTTCCATTCCAAACTCTTTTGAATTTCCAGGCCTGCAAACCCATGTGAACTGAAATGGGCATCACTCCTTTGAAGTTCTTCATGTTCAAGTTAAGCAAACCCTTTGGTTTCCCTCAGAAGAGGCAGACATCTGTTCTTATACTGAGCCCATCACCGCAATATCTGAGCTCACCGTAGGGGAGTGGGGTACAATCACTAGTATGCAGGGAACCTGCCTAGTGGTTGCTAGTGAAATTCCCTCTCCCTGACACAAGAGAAGTGTCCCTCTGTCTGTTCATACGCCAGGAACCTGCATAGGTTTTCTGTGCCTATCTGAAAGGAACTTCACACACAGATCCTTGGGAGAGGAAAAACCTGGACTGTATCTCTATGCTTCCTAGAATGGACTCTGTGTAGAGCCTTTGGGATCACTAGGTCTACCTGGAATGGACATTAGTTACCATCCCTGGAAGAAAAACAGAATGGATTTGGCTTGCAGCCCTGAGGGACTGTAGAGAAGGTACTGTATTTAGATACCTGTCTGGAACGCAGGGCAGAAAACATGTTCCTCCCTGACCCCCACCCAGTGGCCAAGCACAGCTGCCAATCAGAACAGATGGGAAGAAAAAAGCAGAATGGTGCAGCAACAGGACTGACCTGTTCACCTGCCTCTAGAACTGACTCTGCTGCAATGACCTTAATTCCCAAAGAGTAGGAAATCATTAAATCCCTTTAGCTTGGGAAGCATGAATTCCGGCAAAGAGAATGGGGCAATGGGTGGAGATGGAGCTCAGACTGCTTCTATCTGCTCTGACTCTGCCCTTTTTTAGTGCATCATTAGTGATCGCTCTAGGGAGTGCCACTTTGAAAACAAACCCGCCTTCTGTTCCACACCATGGAGTCAGCGATACGGGAAATGGAGCAGGGCGCAGACTGGAAATGAAGACAGTCCCTAGGGTTAAATTAGTTTCATGTTGTTGGCAAGGAGAGGGCTGGAGGGATTAGAAGGGGAGGAAGTTTCCCTTATGAAATAATTATTATTATAAGCCTTGAGTTGAAATGAGGCCGTCAAGAACAAACCCAGAGCTCCTTGCACCATCTTGAATGCTAACACCTTTCAGAACATACAGCAGGTCAGGTCACCTGTGCATCCCACACCCTCTCAGCACTAGCAGACCTTGTACTATTCCAAGATTTCTACCAGTATCTCCTCAGCACAGGGAACTAAGAGGCTTGGGGGATTGACACTGCCATGGAGCTGGTCATATTATTCCTTGTGAATAATAATAGTTGGGAACTCAGACCACGATTTTGTCTTGCACTGTTCTTGGTCCCTACAAACACAGCTGCCATATAGTTCTTGCACACAGATTTTGGCCTATGAGGTGTTCTCCCGGAGAGAAGTTCCTTCTGACTCCAGTTGGTGATTTATTCATACCCTCAACTGATTCAGTGCATGCAAGTTTCAAAGACAGAAGTTGTTCTGGACTGGCCATGCAAACAGAATCCTCCAATCGCCATCAAAGGGTTGGTCCCTGCAGGCTGAGTTTGAGGCACATTGACAGGTCATTAGGCGAGGCTTGTACCCCTGCCTCCCACACTGCCCTTATCCTCCAGTCTCTTCAGAACTATTCACTAGCATTAAGGAGGAAACCTTCTCCCCTGAGCCCAGCACAAGTAGCTCAGCCAGGTGCTGGGGAGCAGCAAAGAGAGAATTAGTACAGGACTCAGGACTCAGAGCAGCTCCAGAAGGGTGCTGTGGAAACCACTCCAGCCACCCCCAGAGTGGTGCTCCACGTCATTCCCTGCTTGAACTCCCCTAATAAACCCTGCCGATCCTCTGCAGCCAAATCCCAGCAGTCCCGTGCAAGGCAGCCCAATGCACCTGCAGAAGTGAAGTGAGGATTTGCCTTTAAATGGTTATATTATTTAACTAGAGAGAGATGCCTTGTTTGTATTACAGTAGCAGGTAGACACCCCAACCAACATCAGGGCCCGGCTGTGCTTGGCACTGTACATATGTTTAGTGGGAGGCAGCCCCTGCCCCAAAGAGCTTGCAATGTAAATAGATAAGACTAAGAAGGGAAACAGAGGCACATAGAGGATAAGTGACTTGCCCAAGGTCACACAGAAAGTCAGTGGCAGAGCTAGGAATACAGTACAGGTCTCCTAATTCCCAGCCCAGCTGTGTAGAACTGATAAATGAAATTGTTTTTGATTTATTAATGTAACTTCTGTTCACCATCCACACTACACTTGCCTACACTGTAACTTCTGTTCCATATTGTAATTCAAACCCCATTTTAAAACACTCACTCCATTTTGTAAAAGCTTCCTCCAACCTTCATTTTTGCAAACCCTGCTGTAATCTTATTAGTTTAGTTTAGATGTGTGAATGAGCTATGTGTGGATGACGGAATCAACCTCCAGCCCCAGCCTCTCCTGATGAGATAAAGTTCAAATACCAACGGCTGAAGACCTAGACAACAGCCCTAAACAAAGTAAGAAGCATCCACCCTAAAAAGAAAAGGACAACAGAACAACAGAAGGAAGATCAAAGCCAGGTTCAAGGCTGAAAGTCACACCTGCAATTGATGGGTGATCAATCCAAACTGAGAGGCAGCGTGACACAGCAAGACCTATAGACTTAGAATCCAGACTAAAAGCCTATAAAAAAGAAGGGTGAGATGAGAGACTCTGGGTAACATTCTGCTTCCAACATGGAAGGACATCGGTGCCTGCCCAACAGAGATCCAGCTTGTTCTTGTGCCCGGCTTTCCTGGCCAGTTAGTTGCCACAAGCTACGAACCCAAGCTACAAAATCAAGCTATGAACTTAAGCTATCTTCAGGACTGGTAACTATGCAGCAGCTGCAGAACATCTGATGGATGTGTGTGTGCATAGGTATTAGGTATAATGTGTGTGTATAAGAATTAAGATATTAGTTATTAGTCATAAATCAAATTATCATAATAAATGTGGTATTTTTGTCTTGCCCCCTGAAAAGATCCTGTGTAGTTTTGTCTGTACAACAGCTGTCTATCCACTGGATCATACCTATTCTCCCATGTGTGCATTCAGGCCCACAGACACACACCCTCAGCACTTTTTTTGACAATCAGACCCTTGTAAGGCACCTCAATTCAAGCATCTGAAAAAAAAAATCAGGATTCATCTCCTCACTGGTCCCTTCTGAAAACCATGGCCATCACCGCAGTAAGATGACAAGTGGTAAGGCAAGTCCCTTGCCAAACCTGAAATGAGTCATCCACAACAGGAGCGCTGCTCTTAGGGAAGGGAAATCACAAAGACAAAAACTCTCTTGTAAATAAAACATAAGAGAGGGATGATTCACTCCCCCTTTTTAATAGACTAGTGAGTGTCAACAGACAGATCTCATTGGAAAGGAGGGGAAGAGGTGACAGAGCTGTAAGGGGAGGCTCGGTAGGAGAATTCAAATGAAGTTTAAAAACTCTTTTGACATTTAAGAAAAATCAACAGCATCTAAAGTGATGAGGGCCCCAAAAAAATAACTGGCTGAATGTCACATTTAAAGCTAGACAGATAGCAGCTGCTTTATCTCCTGGAGCAGGTGGTTTTTGAGCAGTAAATATGGCACCATGGGCCAGATTCTGATCTGATTTAAACCTGTGTCACTTCACTGACTCTAATAGAGTTAGCCCTGTTTTACACCAGTGTGCCAGAGAAGCAGAATCAGGCCTGCAGAATCTATTAAACTTTAATACTTAGGAGAACAACAAAAAGAATGAGAGCTGCACCTCTCCCATGAACCTAAATATATCTCAGGCAGATCCTCAGCTGATGTAAATTGGTGTACCATCATTGATTTCAGTGGGGCTATCCCAGCTGGGGATCTGGACCATACACAGATATAAACTAACATCATTTTAAATGCTTACACTTTTGTTCTCTGTTCTTTGTGTTCTGACTTCATTACGTTATCTTTCCCCATTATCTTGGCTTTATGAAAATGACTCACAGTAACAAGTGGAAGACTCTAATGTAATTAATGACCTGGAAACTCTATAACAATCATTTCTACACACAGACGGTCTTCCCCATCCTATGAATACACTAGAAATAAGCAATTTATTTCAACTCATATAAGGGTGAGACCAGTTTGACCCTTTGAGATTTTCCTTTATATTTTTAACTGTTTTTTTGAGGGGAGGATTGGTTTTCTTTACAATCATAATTACAAAAGATTAGGTTGTTTTTTTTAAATAACAGAAGTTTAGGGAGGATCTTTTTAAATGTGATGTAGGAAATTAAAAAGCATAATGAAAAGCTCTGGAAGAAACTGTTAACCAATGTACAGCTTCAGCCAATTAGGGGATAGAATTGAGGATTCCCAAGAAGTCTCTTTGATCTCTTACGACCACGGCCCCAATCCTCCAAACCCGTGTAACTTTACTTATGTGAGTAGTCCCTTTGAAGTTCTGCCTGTGCTTAAATGTTGGCTGGACTGGGGTCAGAGGTTCTAAATTAGAATGATCACAAAGGATCAGGGTGAACCCTTTACACTGACTTCCCTGGACTACTTATGGGAGTAAATGCTCTCTGTTGCGAGTAAGGGGTTCATAATGTGGCCTAAAATAATACATTGCAATACTGCACCTTTCATCTAAGGATGTCAAAGTACCCTGCAAACAGCCTTTAATTAAGCCTCCTTGCACCAATTTCACAGGTGGTGGAATGGAGACTCTGAGAGTCTGTTTACACTGCAAAGAAAAACCCATGGCACTTAGTTCCAGAGCCCAGGTCATTTGATTCAGGCTCAAGCCACCAGTGCTAGAACTAGGGATGCTGGGGGTGCTGCCAAACCCCCGGCATGAAGTAGTTTCCATCATATGCAGGATTTACAGTTTGGTTCAATGGCTCTTTGTTCCAGCACCCCGACTCAAGCTCCAGGACTAAAAATAGCAGTGTAGACTTTTGAGCTGGAGCCCCATGCTCTGAGACCCTCTCTCCGCACCAGGTTTTAGACCCTGGGCTCCAGCCCAAGCCCAAGCATCTATATTGCATTTTCAGCCCACAGCCCAAGCCCTGCGAGCCCAAGTCAATTCACTGAGGCTTTGAGATCACTGCCACTGTTTTTTCTTTGCAGTGTCAACATATCCTGAGAGAGGTTAATCTCTTGGGCATTTGTTTGATGCCTGAGGGGCATTGTCTGGGGTACAGTTGAAAGCTGCTGAAAAATGCCAATAATTTTTCATTGGAAATGTCATTTAATTTTTTTTTAACTTTTAACTAAAAAATAAAATAAAATCAGAATTTTAGATGAAAAATTGTGGATAAATATGATTTTGTAAAAAACATATTTAGTAAAAATGTTCCTTTTTTTACTTTAAAAAAATAGTTTTCCCAATCTGAGAAACCAAAAATATTTACCCAGACTGAATATTTTCACTGAAACATTTTTGGATTTTTAGTCTCTCTTTTATATTTTGGTCTAAAAGCCATTCCTTGTCAAAAATGTTTCAGTGAAGTATTTTGACTGGCTGTAGTACAGATGGTAGAGGTCCAGATTCTGATACTCCTGCAGGCATTTAGCAGGCTTTTCAGTGGGCTATTTGTGATGTGAAGTACCTATCCACAATTATTATTTGAATTATGATGTGGAAGTTGCAATCAAGATCAGGACCTCTTTGTGCTAGGCACAGTACATACACATAGCAAGTGACAATTCCTATCCCAAATAGCTTACAGTCTAAATGGGCAAGAGAGAGACTAAGGTCACCCAGCAAATCAATGGCAGAGCTGGGAATAGAAGCCAGATCTCTTAAGCTCCAGTCCAGTGCTCCACCCACTAGACCACACTGCCTCTCCAATGAGTAGGTATCAGAATCTGGCCCTCCATTTTTGTAGACCCTACTGAAATCATTAGCCTCTATTGCCACGATTCAAGCTTTCAATGCACAGGGAAGTCATTAACACACTGTAACCCAGCTGCCTCTGATTTTGTCCTTGTTAGTTTGAACACGTCCCTTTATCTCTGCTCCTCAGCCAAGGTGAACCTGCCTAGACCCTTATATCAATGTGGCTCATATTCAGATTCAGGTAAAGAGTGATTGACTGCCAAGAGGCTATTGGTAAATTGTTAGTTTTATTTCACTGTGATAGTTTCATATTTGCTTTTATCATTTGCAGTAAAACCTTTATTCTTTCCATTTTCTGAGCTCATCTAGCCTGCCTCTGCATTCCCAGCTCGCCCCTCGTTTGCTATTTCTCATTTGAACTGGCCCATGCTTCCCCATCAATATCTGTCAGTTCCCTGACTCAGTGACCAGGGGAGTCAAACGGGAATCAGATTTAAGCTGCAGCTGGTTTCAAATTACTGGGGTTCTTTTCAAAGGCTTTAGAATGCTCAGGACAGGTCTGGAATGGCTTAGAAGTCACAAGGGTGCCTTCAGATTATGTAGCCCAGTGATAACCAGGCTTTGAAACGGCACAGCCTGTGTTGATACCTTTCCAAGAGCTTCCCTGATTCCCCTATGCAATGAAATGTGCCAAGTAAGTAAAGGGATCATCTGGCCCAGAAAGATAAAGCTGATCAGAAAAACTTTGATGGCACCATTTTCCACTGGAGAATACAGATCCATCCAAATCAGAATGCTTTGCAAAACTGCAATGATTTCATCAAAATTTTACGTAGGGGAAAAACTAGGAGGAAATAGTTCTGACAACACTGAAATGTTTTGACATTTCCAGAATGAAATATATTGATTTTTTCTTCATTTTGAGATGACTTTTCACTTTGAAATTATTCACATTTTGTACTATGAGTGGTAACATATAGCAGAACAGAATCATTTAAACAAAAAGTTGAAATGGAAACAAAATGAAGTCATCTGCAAGAAGCAATTAATAAAAAAGTTTGGGATCAAACAAAATGTTTTATTTAGACAAAATAAAAATAAAACATTGATAAAAACAATATATAGTTTTGGCTCTATTTTCATGCAGAAAAAAAAATCAAAATGGAAGGAGGAGTATTCTGATTATGAATATCAAATTTTGAAATATTTAATTAAATGGAATTTCCATCCTCCATGCAGTTCTGCTCAAATGAATTGACCAATGCTGCACACAATCTGTGGCAAAACTCAAGAGTGGAATCTGGTAGTTCCTAGTTCATCCTGGCTCCATTAGATCAATGGCACTCAACCTTTCCAGATGACTGTACCCCTTCCAGGAGCCTGATTTGTCTTGCATACCAAAGTTTCACCCCACTTAAAAAACTACTTGCTTACAAAATCAGATATAAAAATACAAAAAGAGTGTCCCAGAGCACCATTACTGAAAAAATTGCTTTCTTTCTCATTTTTACAATCCAACTATAAAATAAATCAATTGGAATATAAATATTGTACTTGCATTTCAGTGTATGATATATAGAGCAGTATAAATAAGTCATTGTCTGTATGAAATTTTAGTTTGTACTGACTTCGCTAGTGCTTTTTATGTAGCCTGCTGTAAAAATAGGTAAATATCTAGATGAGTTGACATATCCCCTGGAAGACCTCTGAGTATCGCCAGGGGTACACCTACCCCTGGTTGAGAACCACTGTTAGATCACGAGGCCTCTCAGTTTTACATCCAGATTCCATTTTTAATCAAAAATAAATGTCTGCAGCCATAATATTTCCTTGACCTTGAATCTTAATTGATAGCTGACAGAAGCATCTCTGAATTTAAAGTCCACTGGCAAAGAAAAATCCAGCCATAATTCTTGCATTTCATCAGCTCTTCCTTCTCTCTCCAATATCCCTGTGCGGGTCAGACGCCTTAGGCTGGGTTTGTAGAGGGGGGAAACTGAGAAACAGAAATCTCGTCTACGCGGAGTTCTGAAATTCTCTGACCAGTGCTCTACCATTGAGGCAGCCAGGCTGGCAATAGAAACAGTGGCAGTGTTAGCACAGAATGGGCTTGGCTTTTTATCACCTTATTGTCTAGTCTTGCTCACTGGCAATGAAACCAGAGAGGTCAAGTGACGTGTCCAAGGTCACCCAGCCACGGTTGGATCCCAGAAGAATCAGTCCTGTAATTTAACCCCAAGACTAGCCATTGTGGGAGGAGTCTTGCACTTTGTTAGCAGTAACATGTGGGGAGGAATTTGGAAACTCTCCATCTCTCTCTGGCTTGCTGGTGCCAGCGGGTCCCCCAAACTTTCCCCCCCAAACTCTCTGAAAGTATGACTGGCTTGGCACACATTACACTTGGTTTCTATTGCTCAGGTGCCACATCTAGCATCTGTTCTTCAAGCTGCCACAGTGAAAGCTGTGAGGCTAATGTTAAACTTTGAGAGTAACACAAAGTACAGTAGGATGGGCCAAGCTGGCTGATCTAAAGAAATGCCTTGGAGATACAGATGAGAGGAACTCAGGTCATGGGGAATCAAGGCAAACCTGTCTCCTTCTCCCAGGAATTCACTCCACCAGGGCTGTGCTTGGAGCTCCATGGGGAAACTGCAAGGGGAAATCAGGTGGACCAAGTTCTTCTTCCATTTCATAGGTTACTCTACATCCTTCCTCCAGTCCATCTGGCGCATCATCCTGTGTAATTGATAGATTTGCACAGAAAGACCTCAATCCTTGGGTCTGGCTAAACTATGCTTGGCACAGGACATGTAAGGAGACCTAATCCCACTTTTGCTGGGCCTTCCCCTTCTAGACATGTGTCAGACACAGCTCTACCAGACCGGGCAATGTGGGCCACTGCATATAATATTATTTTCCTAGAGGGCTGGCCTCCCAACTTCTTACTCTCTGGAGAATCTCTCAGCTTCCTGGAGCCACTTCAGCCATTCCTGGAATGTATTTGCACCTTCACATTTGGGCCAATTTTAAAACTGCTGGTGACTGAGATGAAAGTTGACTAAGAGCCTTCGGAGTAGCAGCCATTTTAGTCCGTATCTACAAAAAGAATAGGAGTACTTGTGGCACCTTAGAGACTAACAAATTTGAGCATAAGCTTTCGTGGGCTACAGCCCACTTCATCAAATGCGTAGAGTGGAACATACAGTGAGAAGATATATACACATACAGAGAACATGAAAAGATGGAAGTTGCCATACCAACTCTAAGAGGCTAATTAATTAAGATGTGCTATTATCAGCAGGAGAAAAAAAAGTTTTGTAGTGATAATCAAGATGGCCCATTTCAGACAGTTGACAAAAAGGTGTGAGGATACTTAACATGGGGAAATAGATTCAATTTGTATAATGACAGCAGCTCTTAGGTCCAGTTCTGATGCTGAACACTGCTGCAGCTATCCAAACACTAACTCGTCGGGTGCCTGGCAGGGAGATGGAGTGGGGAAGAGAGTAGCTGTGCCCTAGCCCCTCTTCCATCCATTGGCCTAAGTAGCTGTTCAGGTGTGAAGGAAGCTGCCCCCTTTCAGCTGCTGCAGTAAGTTATGCCCACCTCTCTTGTCCCCACAGAACCAGGGAGCAGCTGTGCTCTCCCTCCCTGAGTCATCACACATCTTAGCTGCTCCTGGGAGACTGCAATTTACACACAGCCCCTTGGCCCTTGCTGTGCTTAGAGACACCATCCACCTCTAAGGGTAGAGCCAAATCCATCCTTGAAGGCCTGGGTCTCTCATTCCATTTTGCTGCATGGCAGCATCCCTGCCCTCCCTCTTCCCATGGGAGCTGGAGCTGAACCCCCAGCTCATTGACATCCGCAGCATCTGAGTGTCCAATTCAAACACATGCCTTTCTGCAGCCGCAGGAGAGAATCGCCAAGTCAGGTTCTCCTGCAGCATGTAGCTGGCAGCATGTCTGGGAAAGAAGAGGGCTGTCTCGCCAGCCCTTAACATGGTGACCCAGAGCTGTGGCATAAACTAGGCACTGGTAATAGAGGTACTGGGCATCTTCAGTCACATGCATGGGCAGCACCATGTATTTCTTTATATCCTCCGCTGCTGAACATTGCCACAGGCACTGCCAGCTCTTTCTTATGAGCATCTGGGCTTTTGCTGCACCTGGCTAAACGACAGATGTGAAGACTGAAAGAACCACGGAAACGCAAGGCATCTTGTAGAGAGCAGGCCCTGCTAAACCAGAACACACCATTAAATCTGGCAGTAGCCAAGATCTTAATGTTCAGAGGAAGACAGAAGAATTTGACAGTGTCCATAGTGCTCCTGGCTATTAATGCAATGCTGTAGATGGGATACCGTATCATTACTGGCAGTATATTGTGTCTGGCCACACTATTCCATATCCTTACATAGCACCCATAGCCCTAGCATGTGTAACTCCTCAATGTCTTAATAAGACCAGTTTGTTAAGTGCAGAAGGGGCTACACATTGTTTGCACCAATATATTTTCATTGGGTTATTCTATGGTTCAGTACTTTCTTCTTCTTATCTATTTCTATTGCAGTAGAGCCTAGGAACCCCAGTCATTTGTGCTGTTCCAACACAGAATAAAAAACCTTGTAAGATATGTTTTGACATCAGCCTTATCTCATATAAAGTGCATATAAGCAAGCACAGCACTACCTAATGCTTTAATGCTCATGGGTATTCAGTGGAGCTAGCTAGAAAATGGAATATCCAACCTCTGGGAAATGCCAGCCATTCAAAATTAATTTTCTCCCTGAATCAGGACAAAATGTCAAAATTGTTCACGATATAGAAATTACAACAAAACCTTGATGTGGAAATATCAAAAAGATCTTAGTGAATCAATACATTTTTTTTCAATGATGCTAAATGCTATACTAAAATGTAAAATGTTAAATATAATGTTTATACATGCTAAATATCTATAAATGTATTACAATATGGACCGTCATTTTATTCCGTTCGTACAGCAGCTAGCACAATGGGGTCCCGGTCCGGGAGAGGGGATCCTACATGCTATCACAATACAAAAAACACAGCAGCAGCAAGGTACTGAAGCGGAGCCTAACATTGTGAAAACATATTAGTGCAAACAAGATGTGACAGATACTGCAACTGCATACAGTACCTTTGGGGGAACATTTGTGTATTAAGTTTATGGATCGCTGTGGGCCAGGGACTGTATGAGTGATTGTGTTCTGCACCATGGGGGAAGAGTTATTCCAACTCCTCCAGAAACTAGAAACAGTGAGGGGTGAGTAAGGTGAATCGCTCAGGTTTTAAACACCTCTGGAGATGTACCACCTCCTGGGAAGGGTCAGATATACTAGTTCAAACAGTTTCCAGAGACTACGAAAACAAAGAAAGGGCTTTTGGCTTAAAGTGGCTATGTTTAAACTGACTCAGGGCCTTCTTTCTGTTCCAGCAAATGGACAGGATCTTCTGTCCAAGAGCTACAGCCCTTGCAGAAAGATTGGACAGAGTTTGGCTTATCAGAGACTGAGTGGTGACCTCAGGTAAGCTTTTAACACATGCATAGGGACTTTTATTGGTTTTTGTTTTTTCGCTAATGTTTTTGCCTTAAGAATAAAGGAGCATGCCTAGAAAGAGGTAACTTGTAACTGCTGGCAATACACCGGTCTTAGCCCTGGGAGAGAAAGCAAAGCACAGGCACTGGCCTTCAGGTGGGGATATTGCAGCCTTAAAACCGTGGTCAGGGGAAAGTGAGACATCTAGGAGAAGGGATGGCTGGGAGCAGGGCTGGCTCCAGGGTTTTTGCCACCCCAAGCAGCAAAAAGAAAAAAAAAGCCGCAATCACGATCTGCAGCTCTACTGCCACTGCTTCAGTCTTCAGTGGCAATTCGGCGGCAGGTCCTTCGCTCCTAGAAGGAGTGACGGACCCGTCGCCAAACTGCTGCTGAAGACCCGGATGTGCCGCCCCTAGCACCTGCTTGCTGGGCTGGTGCCTGGAGCTGGCCCTGGCTGGGAGCCAGAAACCTTTAAGTGGGTGCCCTTGAGGGATCATGGAGGGGAACATAAAGGCGCAGTAACCTTGAAATCATGACTCAAGGTGCTACGATAACACACAATAATAAATCTATAAAGAAATGAACAAACAGCAGCAACACAGACTGTAATAGGGGAAGCTGAAACCAAAGAATCCACTTTCAATTTTGAATCATTTCCACTTTTGACAGTTGAAAACATTGTCCAAACGCTTCACTTTCAGCTTTGACAAAACAGCATTTGCCGACACAAGACTATCAACATTTTTCGACCAGTTCTAGTATCCAGTGACTCCCTGACCACCTCGGTAACTATTACCATTATAGCCTGCATTAAAAATTAAGCCTATCGAGCAATGGCGAAATATCCAGCCATTTGTTTTATAGCTTCTTGTCAGAGCTAGCTATATATGCCCATTATCGCAGCATTATCAATGGCACACAATGGATCTGAGCTTGCATCATAAACAACACTTTCATTCAGCATCGTCATTCTCAGAGGAATGGGCATAAATTAATGCTTGGCTACATAACTCTAAATAATACATTCTCTCTTTCCACAGAACAATTACGCAAAATATTATGCTTGCAAAAATGGGCTCATGATGCCACAAAGCGTTATCTAGTTTCAAGAAAAGTGAAGTGAATAATATCTCATTTTTGTACAGTGCCTTTTAGCCATAGCTCTTAAAGTGCTTTACAAAGGATCATTGTCACCATTTTACTGGTGGGTAAACTGAGGCACAGGAAAAGGCCATGACTTGTCCATGGTCACAGCCAGGAATAAAACCCTGACTCCCAGGCTAGTAGCCAGTATCCTAGCCACTAGGCCACACTGGCATAGTGAGAAAACTCAGAAGAACTGAGTTTACCCAGGAGGTGCTCAGCACCTGGCAGGATCAGACCCTCTAAGGCCATCCCACTACTGCCACCTGAAAGAAAGTACCCAGTCAAATGATTTTTATTCTTGTTTCTAGCCAAAAGGCCTTAGCCCAGATCAGGGCCTTTTTTTTTCTGGCAAGAGATAGTCACTTCCCTAAAGAATATACAATCTAAACAGACAAGACAGACTATTATCCCCATCTGGGAGCTGAGGCACAGGGAGATTAAGTGACCTGGCTAGATCTCTAGTCCAGTGTCTTAACCCACAGACCATCAACATGAAGTGTCTCCAGTACAATCCCAAGTATAACAAGGCCAATAGCAAAAAGCATGATACAGCACTGTGCGGGGAGTCAGGATACATGGGTTTTAGCCCCAGCTCTGCCACTGATCTGCTCTGTGACCTTGAGTTAATGACGCTGCGACACTATTCGAGGTACTGGAGGTGTGCGGGGTGAATCACTACCACCTGTTTATAGTATGAGTGAGCCTTGTCTGTGTCCACCAGGGGAAATCTTCCCTGGCTGCTGGCCCAGCCTGCAAACTATATGAGCATTGCCTGCTATTTAGAGAAGTTTCATCCTGTTAGCCCTAAAGTGTTAGCTGCCAGAAGAGCCTTTCGGGGTCCAAAATATGATGGGTGCCCTTGGCCCTCATGGGTGTGCATCTGCTCCACCCCATGATCACTCAGGACTTCACAAGAGCAACAGGGATTGAATTCAATGGCACATAAGCCTGCCATTTGGGCTAAAGGAGAATAAGCCGTAGTTATTAGCAGTACTGGGCCTATGACACACAGTTAAGCAATTCTAATTCTTTCTTAGGTACTTACATGGTCCCCATTACCATCATACCTGAGCATCTCACAATCTTTAAGGTATTTATCCTCACAACAAACAACCCTATGAAGTGCTGTTATCCCCATTTTGCAGATGGGGAGCTGAGGCACAACTAGATTAAGTGACAAGCCCAAGGTCACACAGGAAGCTTGTGGTAGAGCAAGTCTTTGAACTCAGGTCCCTGAAATCCTTGACTACTCCCTTAACCACTAGACCACTGTTCCTTTCAACTCCATTCACTGCAAGGGCAGCAAAGAAGATATACACCAGGCCATTAAAATGCCCAGAAATTCTGCCTCCAGCTGATGTCAGAACAGGATGCCCTGCCCCCCCCCCCCCCGCATTTGGCTTTGCGGGACTCACAAAAGAGAGTTGGCCTGAGAATTTCTAACTATATCCTCCATCCCTAACGTGCTGTAGCAACAAACGCTTACTGAGGCGCATCCAGCTTCCTGGCGGCAGCTGACGATTTAATACTGTGTAAGGCCAGAAGGGAATATTGTGATCATCTAGTCTGACCTCCTGTATAACACAGGCCACAGACTTCCCTGAACTAACTCCTGTTTGAACGCAGGGGAAGCTCAGCACCTTGCAGGATTGGGCCCAGAGTGAAGTGATTACCTTGCATTCCAATGCTAATCAGGATTGTCGGGCTGCCAACATTCTATAGGTTTTTTTTAAGATGATGCGGGCAAGACTCACAGGAATATGGAGCTGGCAGACTAATGGCTTTACAGGGTCAGGAGAGGAAAGTAAGCCCACAAAAACTTTTCCGAACTCTCAAACAACATTTATAAAACTTTGTCTTTTCGGTACAGTATGTGGCCTCTGCTGAGTACAGGATGTGATCGTATAAAGAGTCTATTGGCATTTCCTTGGATTGACCTGGGTAATTAATTTGTTGTCTTGCCACATGAGTAATATCACCATTCCGAGCACATCCTTTACACCAGATCACACCTTCATTTGTTCCATAGCCATCTATTAACACACACACAGAGTTTGGGATTTCCAAATCTACCTCAGGGATTTAGACACATTGTGGCAAAGAATTTTAAAAAATGACTAGTGATTTTGGATATCTCAATTTTTTAGGCCTAAACTAAGACACATTAAAAGTGCCTGATTTTCATAAAGGGATGAGCACCTGTCCATGCAGATTAGGAATTTAAAAAATAAAATCACTCAAAATCACTTGTGAACATCTTGGCCATACCTTCTATTAATTTTAAATGGGAGATGGATGCGCAAATCCCCTGGGCTTCTTTGAAAAGCTCAGCCTGATCCTCCGGTGACTAAGATTTCTATCATTCCTAGGATTCAGACCATAAGAATTCAATAGAGTCTCATGTCCTTTGTCTCTCGGGTAATATGTTCCAATCTCACCTAACATTTACTTTGAGAAAGACAATAAAATCCAAAAGGTTCCCCCTTGGACTCCAATCCCTGCATGACTTTGCTTTGCAAAAATGCATTTTCTGAGTTGGGGCAAGTCTATTTATTACTTCTGAACATGCAAGTGAAATATCCTCATATTGTTTTATCTTTATCATACTAACGAGAGGGGCTGGAGTAGATTTGCTGCCTGGGTTGGGGAATTTATTTGTCAACTTTGCAAGGCTCATTTGCAAGCACCTATGTCAAAACTATAGGGCTTAAAAGACAAACGCAGTTGGTCTGCAAGTACTTCCTCTAGCCAACCGATGTCATTTCCTTTTGTAGCTATCAGTTCCCCACGGTGCTTGTGCTTCGTTCGACTTGCAAGAGTTTGCTGCAAGTCTGAGAACAGATGTGAGTTCCAGCTGTGTATTTATGCCAACCACAGAGGGTACATTAATAACAATTATTCAGTGCTTTATGTTACAAATTAAGCTGTAGCAACAGCAAAAATATCTAGCTGGTTTGTTTATGGTCTCTTGTCAGAGCAATCCATAAATTCCCATTATCACAACACTATCACCGTTGCAAAACAGGTCTAAGCACTCATCATAATGTTTTAAAACAGTGAAATCATCTTCGGACACGGGAGCATAGATTAATGCTTGGTTGTAGTGCCATGTATGCCTTCACTCTTAAATAATAGTTTCAGCCCATCAGCCAGCTATAGATTGTGATTTTTGAAAGCTGCATTCAGAACCTCTTCCACTGCTTATCTCAGACACTTATATTACATTCATATCTAGAGGCCTCTCTCTAAAATTATGGCCCCATTATACACTGTACAGACACAGTATAAATGACAGCCTGCGCCCCAGAGCACTGACAAATTAAATAGTCAGGCCAGACAAACAGTGGGAGAGGTGACTTGCCCAAAATAGGTTAGTGGCCATGTAGAGAATAAAACTCAGGTCTTCTCATCCTCAAGGTGGTAGCCCATCTTCTTGCCCACGCTGCCAGTGCCGAAGATAAACTGGCTTAGAGGGCTGGCTGTCTATCAACATGCACTTCTTGAGCACGTGAGGAATGGAGAGTACCAGGGAAAGCGAGATTGTGGTCTAGTCTGCTTTGGAAGAACAATAAGAATGCAGCCTCCCTTGGTTTTTCAGATTCATGCCTATAAAACTTGCTGAGACACCTTGAGAGCATTCACACCCAAGTGTTACATGGATACCGCTTTGAGGCTCTGACAGAGCTTGAGAAGATCAAAGGTGTACACATGTCCCACCCCTGCCCTCACAAAGCAAACCAATGACTTGGGTTCTCCAGCACAGTACATGGCATGTTGGCACAAAGGAAGATGGTAAAACCCAACAGTACCCCACATACCTCAGACCTGGTTTTGAAGATATTTGTGTGGATATTTTTGCTGCTGAGTTTCCAGTTTGATAGCCATGGAGTGAAAAACTCTGGTCACAAAACAGGCAGAGCAAGGTCAGCGGCGTTGCAAGCTTTCCCTTCTGCTCTGCCCTGGAGGGAACGTCTCTTCCTTTTCCATGGAGCTCTTTGCCTCTCTGTCGAGAATGCTGACAAAGTTTCATCCGGTTGATGAAATAGACACCTGTGCACCAAAAACCAGGCTGACATCATGAACTAATTCCATATAGGCCACCAAAGAGTCCTTAGATGTCACCTTCCAGCTTCTACCATCTTGGACTGGATGCCAGCTGGTGATTGAAGAGGGAAATTCTTAACTCCATTACTTTGTTGTCTTCCCCATGATGAAGATTTTAACAAAGATGATGAATCAACTTTAAATTAGAGGGCTTTTAAACAGTTCATTTTCATCTATTTGTTTCACAGTAACACAGATCCTCAGGGGACAACAGCACCTTTTCAGACTCTCTGCAAACAAAGAGAACATTAATTGAAACCACCTTCAATTAGTGCTTTGGATTTTTTCATGACATGTTCATCACTGCAGCTATTCCGAATCTAGTACGTTCAGGCCTTCGCTATCTGCACATCATATTAGCTCTCAGCATTACCCTGAAAAGAACAAATTTATTTGCTAATGAGTTGCTAGCTGGGTTAGAGGAACCAACAGCTGCAGTAACAGACTATAGTATTGAAGTCCAGAGATTGCAAAGGGAGCAATTCTGGCCCCTTCCCTCATTTCTGTCTTCACTCTGAGGATGGGGAGATGTTAAGCAATTCTCTGCATATTTCTTCCTGACAGATCAGTCTCTCTGGAGAGTGAATCCCTCCTTCAAATCACAAAGCATATGCAGGCTTCCCTCATGGCAGTATGACCCCTGGCATAAGAGTTCAGTATCCGTGGCTCATTCAGCCCTCAACCTCCCTGTTAGGAGATGAGTAAGTGTCAGCCTGTGTGGTAAGTTTTGCGACAGGGACATCTGGCCCCTGAATTTGGACTGATAACATCTTCCCCATAAAGGACTGTGACACTGCACCCCATATTTTTCATAGTTGTATTATTAGAATATGATTATGGCATAATTATGATGCATTTTGTATTAGATGTGTCATGTAAGGTGTAATTGAAAAAGTTATGATTCGCTGAATATGATTATCCTAATTGTATGCATGGATCATTTTTGTATATGAAGTTATGAATATTGACTATGTATCTGTATTTCAAATGTGGTTACACCTGAGTGATACCTAGTAGGCAAAAGGGTTCCAGCCTAGGCAGCTGGTTGTGAAAGGCCTATTCATGGTATTGGGTCATTAGGGAAAACAATAGGCCTTAGGAAAAGCTTATCCCCCATCTGGTGAGCCTTCCTGAGAATGCTCCAGACAGCCTATGAATAGGACTGGGCTCTATTTCTGGCTCAGTCACTGGCCCGGTGGTGACCTTGGGCAAGGCACATCACTCCTCTGTGATTCAGTTTGCCCATGTGTAAAATGGTGATAATGACACTGACCTCCTTTGCAAAGTCATTTCACATCTACTGCTGAAAAGCTCTGTATAAGAGCTGGGTATTATTAGAGTTGCCTTTCCCACCATTGATTTCAGACAAGGTACTTTAAAAGATATGATTTTTTTAAGTGGGTACGCACCTAATTTTCATATGAAATTAACATAAGAACAATGGCCATATTGGATCAGACCAAAGGTCCATCTAGCCCAGTATCCTGTCACCCAACAGTGACCAATGCCAGGTGCCCCACAGGGAATGAACAGAACATGTAATAATCAAGTGACTCATCCCCCGTTGCCCATTCCCTGCTTCTGGCAAACAGAGGCTAGGGACACCATCCCTGCCCATCCTGGCTAATAGCCATTGATGGACCTGTCCTCCATGAATTTATCTAGTTATTTTTTGAACCCTTTTGTAGTATTGGCCTTCACAACATCTGCTGGCAAGGAATTCCACAGGTTGACTGTGTGTTGTGAGAAGAAACACTTCCTTTTGTTTGTTTTAAACCTGTTGCCTATTAATTTCATTTGGTGACCCCTAGTTCATGTGTTATGAGACGTAAACAACACTTCCTTATTTCCTTTCTTCACATCAGTCATGATTTTATGTCATATCCCCCCTTAGTCATCTGTTTTCCAAGCTGCAACAGCCCAGTCTCATCAATCTCACCTCATATGGAAGCTCTTGCACACTCCAATCATTTTTGTTGCCCTTTTCTGTACTTTTTCCAATTCCAATAGATCTTTTTTGATATGGGGCAACCATATCTGCACACAGTATTCAAGGTGTGGGTGTATTTATATAGTGGTAATATGATATTTTCTCTCTTATTATATATCCCTTTCCTAATGATTCGCAACATTGTTAGCTTTTTGACTGCCGCTGCACATTGAGTGTAATTACCACAATTATGCCGGCAAACTATATAACATGCCCAAATGAACATCATTAGGAGTTTGCCTGAACAGTTACCAAGCTATGCCCACAACTGCAATAATTGCTCACACAAATTAGGCTCACACTCAGTTATGTGACCATGGCATGAAATTCATCCCGAACCACAGAACCAACACAAAGATACTTAAGTCCTGATTATATCTTGAGGATTTCGTAATGCAAAAGCACTGTGCTGGCCCCCTGCAAAGGAATGAGTTCCACTCGTGCATAAAGAATTGTGGACAGGGCTTTCTAAAGTGCTCAGAGTTGGTCTAATGAATTCCCCTGAAGTCAATAGTAAAAATCTCACTGACTTCAATAGGAGAAGAGTTAAGGTAACTGCAAGAGTGCTTTTGAAAATCCCATTTTAAAATAATAAAAATATCAGTCCTTAACTTTGTAACTCCAGATCTGCAATGCACTCTAATATAGTCAGCTCCTCTGTAAATGGGATTAGTAGTATGATAGCCTGTGGATCCAATCAGAAAAGTCTATCAGCAAGACGGTCTAATGTTGATACAGCAATTAAAATCTGCGTAATTCTTCTTAGTTCACAGAGTTAATGGATAACAAGCAGTCATTGCTGGCGAACTTACATCCTTCAGTTCTCTATGAACCATTCACTGCAGTGCTTTTTATTATTCATCATTTTAGTTATTGATTTGGAGGAGGGAAAAGATACCTGCATTTAAGCACCATAAAAGCAGCGAAGGAAAACAAATTGCTTCATTCCAAGATTAATACAATAGTCATAATTAAAGAATGATTGTCATATTGCACAGGATTTAGCTGATGTAGTCCTAACAAACTCCATGCAAAATGGCTGGGTTTCTTAAAAAAAAGTTGAATCATTTAGAGGTAAATTTTGCCAAAGAAAGGAAAGTTCTCTCTCAATTCCACTGTGCTAGATTTAAGTGCTAGGAATGCGTTAATAAACCATTGTGCAAAAATTTATCTGGGATATTTTCTTCTGGCTAGACATGGTACTCCTTAAGGGAACAATTAACAGCATGCCTTAATAGACAAGTGTGGATCAGAGCTTGGAGTAAGAGAATATAAACTGGGATTCCTGGGTTCTGCTTTGTGATTTTGGATAAGCCCCTTGACTTTAGAGTGGGTCAGTTTACACATTTGTAACATGGGCATAACGCTTGCTGCAGTTCTGTGAGTCTTCATCGAGAAATACCTGTAAAGCACTAGGAATGCCCAAAGGAAACTTACTGCATCAATACAGAGGGTTATGACTGATAAGAATTTAGCTGAACAGGGGCCTAAAGAAATAAGTTAAGTATATACTTCACTGTGGTCATATGTAATTCCATTCCTCTTCAGCCATATATTTAGCCATCAGCACATGTTTAAGAGCCACTGTCTCCAGTGGGACTGGACACGTGCTCAAAGTTAAGCAGGTGCAAATGCTTGGCTGCATTGGTGCCTCCTTGTAAACCTGGTGAAGAACTATTTCAGCACCAAGGGGAGCTCCCGTGCTACCGTGGGTTATACCAGGATGATGCACCCAAATGTAGTGGCGTGGTAATTCAGAACTACTGTATCTGTCTGCCTGCACAGCAATAGGGGAGACAGAGAGCACTGGCTTCACCTTGGTTTTCACCTGGCTGACACCTTGAGGTGACTCAGTGAGGAGCTGCCCACATGGATTTTAATGAAGAGAGCTGGTCTCCAGTTTCACTCTTTAAATCCCAGTCTGGCCTGTCAGGGAGCCATGCTGTTCTTCCTACTGGAATGTCCACAGCAACCGCCCAGTTTGCATCACCAAAGACCCCCTAGGACTCCTGGACTGCTTGCCAGGGACATGGCAGAGCTCTTCAGTCAGCTTCAGCCCATGTCCTGATGGAATCAACAGGAGGCGCCAGTGTAGCAAGGCAAAGCATCCCCAGTGGATACAAGCATAACACTTGAAGCTCCTGACCCCTTCCACTGTGTAGTAAAGACCCAGTTCTGGGAGGGGCTGAGCAACAATGGCCATTGGAACCCTTGGGAATTGAAGGTCCTCAGCACCATACAGGTCCAAGCCCTCATAGGCTACGAGCCTTAGACTTGAACTCCCCTGGATGGCCACGCATTGTGCTAACGTTAGTCCAGACGAGCACAACCCTGATCTACAGAGCCTGGTGCCCCGCTCCAGGCAGGAAGAAGCCACAGCTCTGGGTGAGCGGATATTAAAGTGCCCAAGTGTCTATTTATTATAAAACATGATGCTGAGCAGAGTGGAACAAGAAATCCTCAAACCCATGCACAGGGACCCCTCATCGGCCATGCTACAACACTATTACTCACCACACGGTTCAGGTAGGGCCTGGGCTGATCACCACCACCCTGGCGACTAGCTCCCTTCTTATTAATAGTGTTATTGTGGCCCCTAGAGGCTCCAGCTGGAAGAGAGCCACACTGCACTTGATGCTGTACAGCCAGAGACAGCCCCTGCGCTGATCAGTTTACCATCTAAAAAAGCCCAGGAGAAAACTGGTACTGTAACACTTTGCCCCTTTAATAGAGGGGGAAATGAGGCCCAGAGAGACTAAGGGCCAGATCTTTAAGATATTTAGGTTCCTTAGTCTGTACAGCAGAGCCTAAAAGGATTTACCTGGGCACTTAACATCTCTTGAGATCTGTGGGAGTTAGGCGCTTGGGTGCCCAGTGGTATTCTCATATCAGCATCTTTAGCTGCTTAAATGCCTTTACAAATCTGTCCCGCAGTGAGTCGCCCAAGGGAACCTGTGACAATGCAGGGAGTTGAACCTAGCTCAGTGCCTTAGCCACACTATCATCCTGCCTCAGCAGGGCCAACATCCCTGCTCTGGAGCCACCGAGCCCAAGGGAAAGCCCTGGGGAATCCTGGAAGTCTGGCAGCCGAACATCTCCCATCGTTCCCTCTTGGAAAGGAGCTGACCTATGATACTAACGTGGCCCCATTACCATAGTATCTGAGCTCCTCAAAACCATCCATACATTTATTTCCGCCAGGCGCTCATGAGGTAGGCATTGGTCCCTTTTTACAGATGGGGAAGTGAGGCACAGCAAGACTAAGTGACTTGCCAAAGGTCACCCAGAGAGTCTATGGCAGAGCAGAGAATTGAAGCCAGGGCTCTGCTATCCCAGATTAGTGCCCTAACCACTAGACTATCTTTCCTCTCTGCCAGGAAAGACTGTGGCATATAAGCCATTGCCAAAATGAGGTGTGATAAGGCAAAGTTTTCCTGCTCAGGAGTGGGAGCTCCTGCAGATAGCACACGAGAGTCAGTTCAGTCACCTATATTCTACCACCATAAAGCTTCCAGTCCACTGTACATCCCAAAATATTTCCCAAAACCTTTGCAGAGATGACCACCCTTCGCAAAGAAAACCCCGCAGCCCTCCAAACCAAGCAGTGTTTAGCTAAGACAGGTGCAAGCACTTAAGAACCCTGGCAATTCCACCAACAGAGGCAGATTATCTGATCCAAGTCACCATCGAGCAAGCCGGGGGACTCATCGGGTTGCTTTTTATCTCATGCTGAATTGATGCATCTTAGCTTTGGATTCCCACTAGCTGCTTTCAGCAGTCCCCACAATGTTACATCAAGGAGCTTCTGTTTTCATTCATACTCAAACTTACTGCCTCATTTCAAAAAGAAAATAAAAAGCATAGTTCCTGCTGAGGAAAAATTCTTTATGTCGGTGATCCAAAGGTTTCAGGAAGGGGCCTGTCATCTCAATTTATAAGACAGCTTCAGAAATCAAATCAACCCTAATTTGGAAGTGCCCAGGATCTAAATAGCAGTAAGTAGCTAGTTCATACACACAGTCCCTCCTGCTCAGATCAACATGATGCTTTGCTCCTAACACGCTTACACTCTTCCAAACTGCCTGCATTTATACAGATGTCAGATTCATGTTTTGTACTGGTTATAAATTAATCCCTTTTAATTGGCCTGCTTTCCAGGACAACAATTGCAATGTAGGAACAATGGCTCCCAGTAGGTCTTACACCACCCTGCTATAGAATATTGAAGAGTTACAGTCTGATAAATCACGCCGCCCCTTTCCCCCTGCACACCCTCTGCCCATGTAGCGATAAAAATTCCATTCTCCGCATGGGCATGAAGTCATCTGTCAGGTCTGGTGTCATGATCAAAATGCATTTCCAGCTCTCCAGCCATTTACTTCAACAGCTCTTCATTCTTCAGCTGAAATAACTTAACATAAGAAATGGCTGCTCACTCAATGTAAAACGTGCAGGAACTCCAGCCTCTGCAAGATTTATTTTTTTAAACAAAATAATAATAATGGATCTGGAGGGGTTTATGGCTCAGACAGTCAATCCATCTCAAGTCTCTGGTGGGATGCTAATCCACTTGAGCAGTTTCTGACACTGTCAGAATCTCTCTGCAAGATGGATAACTCCAGCACCATAGCCCCCTTATTCCCCCTCAGGTCTATCCATTATCGTTACTCTAATCACTGTAGTTTCTCTGTAAACAACCTCAGATTCTTCTCTCACTCACATGATCCTTCTACCCCAGACAACTCCATTGGATTTTGAGGAGTTACTCCCAGTCGACATGGGTAAAAGCTAGATCATCATTGGGCTCCAAAGCTTCATCATCTTTCCTCCTTAAGTCTGAGGCTTTAGAGGCAGCAGTAGCCTTGCATTTCAATCCCTTTACAGGATGACACATCAGGAGAAATTAAGACTAATGACAGGATTTCTACCCCAAAAGGAAAAAATTCAGATTAGAGACAGCTGCAGCCTGCAATTCTTGTTCTTAGAGGACAGGTGTCAAGACTCACTCCCATTAATGGTTCAGTGCTCTGGAGTTATTTTGCTGGATGGGGGGGGGGTCAGAGGGAGAAGAGATGTTCTTAAGTATGTTCACAAAGTACCTGCCTATTCAGGGACTGTTATAGCCCCAGTCTCACGCCATGAAGAATTTGTTCTGACAACAACCCTGTGTGAGGTACTTAAGGATTATCTTCCCCATTTTATATATGGGGAAACTGAGACTTGGAGAGATTGAGGGACAGATTTGCAAAATTGCTTCAAATGCAATGACTCCCAGGCTTTCAGAAGAGCAGTGGGAATTGTTGGGGCCCAGCCACTTCTTTTAGACACCAAAATGGAAGCTGAACTGGCTCCCATGCTGGCTGCTGAGCACTTGAAAGAACCCAGCCCCAACTTGGCCAAGGTCACACATAAAGTCTCTGGCAAAGCCAGGAACTAAATATGCACCTCTCGAGTCCCTGTCACAAAGGCATCCTTCCTCTGACTGCTGGCCAGCCAGTCTGACCACTGCAGGGATCACACCTCTGTCTCTTATAAAAATCTGAGATTTAGCTTATGTATGATTACCTGTTCTGGAGGCTCATAACCCATGAGATCCTGAATTATCACTGTTAGAATGGTTACAAAGAGGAAGCTGTCACATGAGACCTCTTGCCTGGATCATGGTAAATCGGCAGAAGAGCTGGCCATAAAACCATTCAGTGAATAATTCAGCTGACGAATTTCATAGTCAGTTTTTATATGTTATTCAACAACTTTTTATGATGTTTGACCAGCACAGTAATCCCCACTAACATTATTTCAGGTTTATAGTGATGTAATCAAGCCCAGAATCAGGAACTAAGCACTGCTAGAATTAATGAAGTTAACTATGGTTTGCTTTATTGTAAGTGAATACAATCTGTTTGTCCCTATAGACAGGATTCAGGCATCTTCCTCTGAAAAGCAGCCAATTCTGGAGTAGAACTCAATCACCATTTTGTGCCAATAAAAACAGATTTCAGGCCTGATTGTCCTCACCCTTACAATGATGTAGCACTGTCTGCTGCAGTACAGTTACACCTCATTTATACCATGTAAATTGGGAGCAGAACCAGGACTGCAGCTAGGTAAAATATTTCATGAAAAAAAATGTTTCATTGAAAAAAAGAGACAGATTTGGGGTCACCCAAAACAATTTGAGAATTCGCATCAATTTTGGCCAGTTTTTTTCATTGAATAATAAATATTTCCAAAATGTTGAAGTGGTTCATTTTGGCATTCCCAAACCAAAGCTTTGATTTTTCATTTCAGAAAGGTGTTTTATTTCAGAATTTCCACTAGATTTTCTTTAAAAAAATATTATATATATTTTAAAACCTTCAAAACAAAACCACACAAAACTAAGTATTTTTGGCATCTTCATTTGGAAAAATGTAAAAAAAAAGTTTTGTTTTGGGTCAATCCAAACCAATTTTGGGTTCCCCTCCCAATTGTTCAGTCTGTTGCCCGAATGGAAAAAAACCAACAGTTATTAACCCTGTTCTAATCAGGACTTTCACCTCAGGTCCTAACAGACATACTGCACATCAAGCAGTATCAACCACAGGATGTACCCTAGATACAGCTGCAGACAGGTGTTTCCATACTTAACAAGCTATGGTCCCAACTCTGTTCTCACTTACACTAGTGTAAATCAGAAGTGACCTACTGAAGTCACTGGGGTTATATGGATGTAGAACTGGTGTGAAATTAGCATCAGGACCAATGGGCTTGACACTGCACTCCCGAGCTTACTTTTGTGGGGTTACTCTGGATTTACACAAGCATAAATGCAAAAAGTATCAGGTCCATGTCCTGAAAATCCCTTGGGATCTATCCAAATAAAAGGTGCTCTCTATGTGGTGGTGGTTGTAGAATTATAAATGGCAAATCTTGCCAGGATATTTTGCTAGTTTGTGGGGTTGCATCTCTGTCTGGTGCTATTAGGACTGGTCAAAAGTTCTCTCTTGAATGCGTTTGATAGAATGGTGGATTTTTTTCTAGACAAAAAATTTAATGAAGGGTCTATTTTCTATGGATTTTGTTTACTTTTTTGTCAAACTTCCCCCTTCCCCCACAAAATCCCCCAAACTGTTTTCAGTCTAATACCAAAAACTTTGAGTAAAAGTGGAAATTTGTTTTTTTTTTATGAAGAATCAGAATTTTGCACAGAAGAGGGAAGAAAACCCCCAAACATTTTCCAACCAGATTTAGTGATTACCCGGGGGACTTTGCATCTACGTTCAAAAAGAACAAATGCAAATTTTAATAAGGCTTCTCCCAGTTGCTAATTCCTCAGCCAAGACACAGATATACATATCTAGAAACAACAAATACAAATAGGCCTACACAATCACAATCTACACCTACGCAAACAGAAATATACGTGCATCTGTGATCCACTGTCCAGGGGGCAGATTCCCCTATGCCCCATGTGCACACAACATGAATCTTTTACAGTCCCAGCTATGGAAAATTGGCACTTGAGTTCCAGCTGCAGCTACTCATGCTTTTAGATCTAAAGATCCCCAGTCCAAACCTGGGTTTGCCAGCCTGGGTGGTAGCCATCACACCTACACACAAACTTACACCCACATGTGTTTCTTACCTTTTATTTTCCCCTCAGCTGCACAGGTCTCCTGCAGGTTGCAGTGACTGGTCAGAATGAGAGCAAGGGGGCTTGTTTCTCAGTAAGGGCCAATGCTACCAGGCAAGGAGCTACTTCATTTCACACCCCTAACATGAGTAGCATTAACACTTTCTGACAAGAGGAGAGAATCTTCGGCCCAGATAGAGCTAACAGAGGCAGCAGGTCTGTGAAGGTTTTTTATTCCTAAAGCTGTAAGAGAGATTGAAGCTTGAGACAGTAGATCCCCTTCTCCCACCCTGTCCTGTACCACATCCCCTCAGTGGCTTTTTCCAACTCATTTCACAAGAGAAGCAGTGACCTTAAGTACAGCAGATGTTGAGAATGAAAAAAGCCTCACCTTCTTATCTAAGTGTGATATTTGGATTGCTACAGGTCCGCTGCAGTTCAGATCCTCAGCTAATACAAATCACCCTGGCTCTATTCACGGAGACAGGTGGATTTACACCAGCTAGGGATCTGGCTCTCTGACTTCAGGGAGTTTAAATCCACAGCTCAAATTTTGCACCAATACAGGTTTTTTCATATTTAAAGTTAATGGTAAAGGGCAGGGGGTCCCCAACCACACCTTGTAACCTGAAGTTCTGCTGCTCAGTGGGTTTACTTTTCCTCCCCATGTCATCCCCTGCTTCACAGTCACTCCTCTGGCAGTTTCTATTCAGTTCTCATAGGCTCTTCAGGCCTGGCAACCATATTAAGAGATCGTTTTGCAGCCATGCAAAATGATCATGTTATAGAGCAACCAGCCAGATCTGTCTCTCACACAACCATTTAACTCTGGAGTAATTCCATTTGTGTGAATGGAGTTACACCAGCTTTACGCCTCTGCAACTCAGATCAGACTCTGGCTCTAGGGCTCTGTCTAGCATATAAACATTAGTGGGTCAGATCCCCTGGCCTACTCTATGGCCCAAGGAGAAGGGAACCCTCATGGCTTCCACATGCCACCAGCTGCAGGGTATGGTTTAGGGGTCACATCAGGATGAGCTGAGGAGGAAATATGGACAAAATACACTGTGCTCCAGCAATTCTCAAGAGGTGAATGCTCCCAAGAGGTGGGGGGGAGATAATCAGCTAGCATAAATTAGAGTCACCCCCAGGCTGAGGCAGTGTCTACTCTCACACTAGTTTCTCCGAGGCTGCTGAGCATAAGAAAGGTTAGTAATACAAAGATCTCTTTTGTGCAGTGCTCTTAGGGGAGAGAGCATTTAATGCTTGCACGTCATACTGCAATTCATGTAAAACAAAGGACCACAGAGAATACTGCAATGGCCTTGCCTGTCACTCTGCCATGTGATCAGCAGCCCTTGTGTAGCTCAGCTGTCATTTAGAAGAAGACTTGACACAGAGCAAATAACATGGGGTTAGTGAATTTAATCTTTTTGTTGGGCCTGCAGCCTGACCCCCAAGCCTCCCTCACTATTCTGGTTTCTAAGTCTCAGAGCAACAGGCTGCATGACTGGAAATCTCTAGGTGAAGACTTTGTTGTGTGGACAAATCCGACCCCCAGTCACAGACCAAAGCTGGGCGTGAGCCCAGCACTGACCTCCGCTAACTCCATTAGTCAGGAGCAACAGTTCTGTGGATCACAGTAGGTTACACTACCTTGCACAGACTGATCCTCCCGTGTGACCTAACAGAATCTAGACAGGGCTGTGTGGGACCCATGGCACTGAGCACCACGCAGGAATGTGCACCTCTGTCAGTGTCCCTTTAAAAGCCCACATTACCTTGCCACTGAGGGAATGACCTCTCCTTGTTTCCTTCTGCTCCCCATGAATCCCGTTGGACACATTTGCCCTTGCTGGAAGTTCTTGCTTTGAGTGAGAGTCTCAGCAGCTCATTTAAGAGCTTGCTCTTCTGAGGTGGGGATCTCGGAACCTCAAGAGACATTTATTCTGAAGAAACCAATTAAAAAAAATCCCATGGAAAGTCCTTTCATTTCCCTGAGCAGCAAAAGTCCCTTATGGTTTCCCCCACTCTGTGGGAGGTGGCTGTCTCTGGAGATGTCTTATCAGAGTCTATAGATCCTGAAGGGGGATTTGGCCATCCTCTGGAGGATGCATTTGCCTTTTTGATCTGTCATGTTTTCTGACCTTTGCTTTCAGTCTGATGCCCCCCTCAGAAAGCACAAATGGGGGCTAAGACAAACGGGGTTCCACATTATATCACATAGCACATTCTGCTTGGGGTTGCTCAGGAAACCCACTGGGGCAGGCTGCCGCAAGCTTGGCACAGCATAAGCATTTCACACTGCTCCATGTGCCAGTTGGGCTACCTATCTGTGCCTAGTTGCCATCACAGTGGTGGGTTTTAGTCTTCTGGTGTAGTCAAGCCATCCCGAGTGCTGAATAAATGAGGCTATGACATGGTCAGGATCTCTCTCTCACCCCCATTCACCCTCACAATAACTAAGCTCACTCAAAACACCTTTGCTAATCACTCACACTCTGCATTGCTGTCCTGAGACCCTGCATTCTGCTCTCAGCTGTGGAGCTTCACCATTCTCCTCATGCACAGAAACCTCCAGCAGACCAGGGATCCAATCAGGCTTCCCACTGGCCAGCTGTGAGTGCTGGTGCCTGTCTGCAGCATGCTAGAGCCATTCCTGAGCTAACTGGCCTCTAATGAACTCCTCAGGCCTGCTGTGCAGCCTGGCTCATTGCTTACAGCAGTGCAAGGCAAGGGGGAATCAAGTTTTTTGCCCTGCTATGGCAACTTGTATCTAGGACTCCCTTATTCCTCTCCAACCTGGGGAGAGGATGCAAAACTGTGGGGCTCTGTGTACTGCAGGGAACATGCTGTACAGCAGTGGTTCTCAGCCAGGAGCCTGGGGGCCATGAGCAGGTTTTAAGGGGTCCACCAAGCAGGGCCAGCTTTAGGCTTGCTGAGACCCAGGACAGAAAGCCAAAGCCCAAGCCCCAGCCCCACTGCCTGGGGTTGAAGCTGAAGGTGAGCAACTTAGCTTCACAGAGCTCCCCTGGCAACTGCCCTGCTTGCTACCCCCTAATGCTGGCCCTGGCTTCTATATGCAGAAAAATAGCTTTTGTGGCATACTTGGGCTGTGGAATTTTTATAGCCTGTTGTGGGGGCTCAGAAAGAAAAAAGTTGAGAACCCCTGCTGTCTAGCACTCCTTATTCTTGCTGGGGAAAGCTACAACCCTGCTCTAGGACCTGCTTTATTAAAGGACTAACCCCTCAGACTTGAGAGCAGGAACAGCCACACTGCCATTAGCTATCTGGAGCCCTGCTAGCAGAAGTGTGCCCATCCCACACTGGGAGGCTTGCTCCCAGCTGCAGTGTAGACACACACAGAGGGAACCTGTGGGAGAGGGAGGCACTGACCCCAGAGGAAGTAGGGGGGTAGTGGTTGGAGTGCTAATCTAGACTCAGGAGATCTTGGTTTCATTCCCTGCTCTGCTACAGATTTTCAGTGTGACCTTGGGAAAGTCACCTAAGCCCAGAGCCTCAAACATACTTAAGCTCCTAAATACCAGGTACAATAGAAATGGGAATTAAGCACCTAAATACTTTCAAGGATCTGACCCTGAGTTTCTCTGTGGCACAGGAATAGAGGTGATATAAGTACCTAAGGCTATGTAAGAACCTAACTTCACATCAAGTTGTTCTGATTAACTCCATGTGTGGATCTTTTATGCCAGAATAAATGGAGAGGATTAAGCTAAATAGGAACACTGCACTCTTATTCTGAAGTAAGAGTGTCCACACATGGAGTAAATCAGGAATAACTTCATATGAAGTCAGGCCCTAAGAAAGGTAGATCTCCTGAGTCATAGCCTAGTATTTTTCACCACAAGATCAAGTGAGAGTCAAGGGCTACAAGGTAGAGATGGTCTATTTGTGTATTTTCTTAGTCTTTGAGCACTTAACAAGTGATACCTAAAATTGATAATGGCTAATGAAGCTTGGTTGTTTAATACTAGAGTTTGGCCCTCACCTGGATCCAAATCTGAATTTCCCAAAGCTTAGCAGTGTTTGGATCTGATGATTTGGTTCAAGCAGATCACAGACCAGATCTGCTTCCATTTATGAGTTTTCCTAAACCTGGGGAATGCCGGGACTGGGAAATCCCATTCACTCATCTCCATGTCAGTCAGGTTTCACTGTAATTACCTGGGTCAGCCATGATAGTTAAGTGGTTAGGTAATTGTAGCTGGATGCTTTTGTAACACTGCATTTCTAATATCTTGTTTCTGCCTTGTTGATCTGGGATGCAAGTTCTCATGAGCACCAGCCTTCTCCAAGATGGTATAAAATCAGAAAGAGAGCAATCTCATGTTTAGAATAAGGGATTGTGCACTAGGGAACACCTGGGTTCTATTACCAATGCTCTATGGGAAGTCACTTTACTGTGCCTCAATTTCTCCATCTGCCAGCAGTGAGGTGAGGTGTAATTCACTAATGCACTTTAGGCTGTAAATTGAAAACACTGGAATGGGTTTCTGGGTTGCAGGTGGGCTTGGTTTGAGAGAGATCGGGTAGGGGTATGGGAATTGTAACAAGGGGTGCTTATGAGGTGAGTGGCCAGCTCTGGCTGGGAGGGCAGATCCTGCTCTAGCTACTTTAGTGTTAGTGGGATTTTTACACCACGTGGGCTTGTGTCTTTCCTTTGGCTGCCCCAGATGTTACACTGTTGATTATTATTTGCTAGTAAAATCCTCCTCAGGTCCCTAGGATGTGCTGCAGGAGCAGAGACCGTGTTTTGAATTGCAGCAGTATTTTCTGTGCTGCTGCTTCCCTTTCACTAGGTGGCACTGAGAAAGGCCTCTCTGTGCTGCTCTGGGCCTTTCCCTTTCCCCTTTTGCTCGTATCTCCTTTGCAGAGGCAGATCCGGCAGCTCTCAGACAACAGCCCTGAGCCACGAGCCCCAGGTCCATTTCTTGGCAGGAGAGGGGCCCGCAGCTGGCAGGGGAGCAGCTGCTGAGCCAGCCACAGATGCTAAGCGGAGCTGGGAGAGAGCAGAGGAGCCAAGCACCAGCAATGCCTGGCAATGCAGCACTCAGACAAACCCGTGACGTATTCTAGCGAGCACCCAGTTAAGACCCTGTGGGTGGCACAGGATTTGAGAGCCCACTGGCTTGGCAGGGGGGTTAGAGGGAAAGTTGGGGTGCAGATGTGGGGGAGGAGGGGCTAGGGTCACGCTCCCCCTGTGATCTGAAAAGCAGGAAGCTTTTCATGCAGCTGTAGTTTTTAAAACAACTCATGTTGTTCCAGGAGCTAGTGGTTTTAAAGGGGGCTGGTTGGCCTGGCTGGTATAGTCTTACCCGGGGCTGTGACAAAGAGAGAGGCAAAGGTGCCTTTGCAAAGCGCCTCCTCACTTGCAGGGCTGTCTGGGTGTTGGGGTTTGGCAGTCAGCAGAGAGTAGTTTGCATTTGTCTTTCCTGTGTCCCAGCTGGTTGGATGTGATGTTTACAAGGTGCTGATCTGCCTGGGCTGGGGAAATACCCTTTCAGACTTGCAAGCCCAGCACCAAGCTCCCTGGCTCTTTCGATGGAAAACCAGAGGATGCTAAAGACGCAGGAGTCCTGTGGTAGTCTCAGCAGCGGGCTGGGCGAGCTGGTAGGGAACAGGAAGCTGATGGTTTTGGGGGCCCTGTTAGCCTGGTTATTAGTTGTGCACTTGCTGGTTAATGTCTGGCTGCTTTGCCTCCTCTCGGGCTTGCTGGTGGTGTTGGGGGGATGGCTGGGGTCCCAGGCCATCATCGGCACCCGCAGCCGGCTCCACTTGGAACGGTTCATCCTGCTGGAGAACTGCCCACAGAGCCCTGAGGCGGAGAAGCAGCTGGACGAGGAGATTGACCACATGATCCAGAAAATCATCCGAGACTTTGTGTCCTCGTGGTACCGGACAGTCTGCAGCGAGCCGGGCTTTGAGGAAGAGGTGAGGAAGGCCATGCTAGGCCTGGCCCTAGAGCTCAAAAGGAGGATGGCTCTGGTGGACAAGCAAGCCTTGACCCATAAGATTCTCTTGCTTTGTGGTTGCCACCTGCAAAGCTACATGAAAGCAAGGGAGAGTATGGAGGCTGCAAGGAGCCCGGCAGGACCAGCTCAGCTGGCAGACCAGCTCTGGCGAGCATACGGCGAACTCTCTGCCCCACACCCAGCTGTCCAGAGCCCAGCCATGGAAGTGAACTATGCTCGGAGCATTGTTGACCTGTTGCTCCGGGTGCTGGTGCCCAAGCCTCACCTGGAAACTAGGACCGGGCGCTTCGTGGTGGTGGAGCTGGTCACCTGCAATGTTCTTCTGCCTATGTTCAAGAAAATGTCTGATCCTGACTGGATCAACCTGTTGCTAATTGAGATTTTCTCCAAGATGGGCAGCAAAGGGGTGAGAAGGGGAAAGGGGGAGGCGCCTCCATTGGCTGCCTCCCCCTGCCAGCCCACAGTGCCAAATTCTTTGCCACTGAAAGTTGTGGCACCATCTCCAAGGCCTTCGGAGCTCCCCAGTTACGATGTGGTGGAGAGCCTGGAGTGCAATCCCCAGGAAGCGGAAGAGGGGAAGGACCTGATGAGCGGAGAGGCTGGTGCTGACGTTGATGGTAAGAAAGCCGGGAGCACGCCCGTGCGCTACCCCCAGCCAGATACTCTGGGCTCCCTCTTGCTGTGTGAGGACTCAGAGCTGGAGTCCCCTATGTCTGACCTCGGCAAGGACTCTGATTCCGTGGTGCTCTTGTCCACGGAGGATTTCCTCACTGACACATTCCAGGATTCCTTTGCGGTGCTGGAGGGGTCGGACGGCCTGGACCAAGAGGACCATGTAGTTACCAAGGATGGGTATCTGGAGGAGAGCACCGCTTCTAACTCTGAAAGAAGTGTCCTCCCCTCTGCACTGAGCCAGTGCCCTGACATACAAATTGACCCCGCAGTGGAGAAGGAAGATAGCTTGGCCTCTGTCACTGCCCTGCTGGCCGATCCAGAGAAACCTTTCCCGAGGCGACCGTCCTTTCTGGAGAACCCAGCGAAGAGTCCCCTGGACCCCAGCCAGCCACCTCTCCCACTTTACTCCTCCCATACCTTCAGCTTTGAGCCGATCAGTAGCCCTGACAGCCCAGTCATCATCCAGAACCTGCGGATAACCGGAACCATCACTGCCCGGGAGCACAGCGGGACAGGGTTCCATCCCTACACACTCTACACAGTCAAGGTGATACAGTCACTCTTTTCTTGTTGGAGGGTGGGCATGCAGGAAAGCCAATGCTTTGGAAGAGAGGATCAGCAAGCTGTTTTAGGCCAAGCTAATTGCCCCCTCCTCTGGGGACTTTGCCCATAGCAGGGCAGGTTGATATAAATCTGTGATTTCAATGACCAAGTGGAAAGCCTTGATTTGAAATTCTCAATTTCAATCAACTTTTCCATTTGTACTTCAGTTCTTTTCTAAAGAAAGATGTATTCTCCTTGGCTGAGATAATCATAAAAACACGTTGATTTACAACTAAATAGAGCCTTCACATGAGAGTTAGCAACTGTATAGCTTAATATTTTCAGACGTTTATTAATTGTACATTATTTTTTTTTAGTATGGAAGAAAATGGTGAATGATCTATTGCTTATGTACTACTATTGTGCCATATTTATTAAGCTTCACCTCACAAGATAGATGTTTTCCCACTGATTCTTTCTTTTTATAGAAAAGCAGCCTTTAACGCAAAGGTTTTGATAGAGGCTCATGGATTCAGCGTATTTATTGTTTGCTCAAATGTTTTAAGAGAGTATAATAAGTTTAGGCCTTAACATATTTTGTATTAAATTCAGATTTCATTTTAAATAGGTTTATTTTTAAAAACAAAAATGTATTCTAATTTTAAATAACAAAATTAAATCCCACTTAAATTTATTTAAAAAAAAATTCCTCCACTGTTATCCACCCCAGGAGGTAATGTGGGTCCGGTGGTTAGAGCGAGAGATTGAGAGTGGGGATTCCTGGGTCCCATCCCCTGACCCAAGGAGGGATCTTTGTCTCTGAGTTGTATCTGGTCTCCACAAGTTAACGACTGACTAATGGTCTGCCCTCTTCTTCCCCAGTATGAGACAGCGCTGGAGAGTGAGAATGCCAACAACCTCCAGCAAGTGGCCTACCACACGGTGAACCGGCGCTATCGCGAGTTCCTGAACCTGCAGACCAGGCTGGAGGAGAAACCCGAGCTGCGGAAATTCGTTAAAAGTCAGCACTCAAACAGAGTCCCTGTAAAAGCCCTAGCTGCCTTCCCCACCTCCCTGCCTCTCCTTGCCATCCCTGCATGGCACTGCTTGGCTAAATCTTGTGGGTGCCCCATTCAGAAGGCCTGGTGAGCATCCATAGGCCAGCACATGGTGGGTTAACAGGAGTCTAGGATGACCTCAGTGTTCTCCCTGCCTCTCTCTGAACTTCATCTGAGTTCCTAAGTGCCCCCTTCTAACTGCAATGAGATATATCCTGCCCCTCACCTTCCCCCAATGCATATCAACCATTCTCTCTGCTGTAGGAGCCGCTGCAGCATTGCCCAATCCATCCTCTTCCTGATATTCCTGCCTGCTGTGCACTGTGTTCCTCAGCAGCAGAGAGGGGTGTGGGTCAGCCAGCCGCCCTGGACTAGCTCCCTCAGGATGGAAATGGGGCTCTCAGAATAGTGGGTGGGAGCTGGTCTCCCCATCCTGATTGTTGATGGGCGGGTGTTTCAAGGAGCATCACTGTAGGTTCCAGGAGCAAGCCCTGTAGTAGAGGTGACCAACATGCAGCACAAGCACCAAAGATGCCTCAATTGACTGTAGCTCCTGGCTTCCCTAATCCAAATCACTGTAGGGATTAACTGCTGGGCGACTCAAACCACAAGCAATTCCTGTTCCTCTGCCAAGCTAGTTAGAAGAGAGGACACCAGGGAGGAGTGTCCATTTCTGGTAACAGGTGCACATCAAAGTGCAGAGTAGGGTTGGCTGCTAGATTCCTCCTAAAATCTTAACATAGCCCTTGCTGCAGCCCAGGTTGGGGTGTCCCTTTCCTAACGTAATGGGGGGGCCCTTGGCTAAGCAGTGGAGAGCTGGTCAGACAACAGAATTTCTATACCATAGGAGCCTTTGGTGTTGAGAATCATTTTCATTCTGATTTTAGAATGAAAAGTCGGGGTTTTGAAATCTCCTGTACACTGGAAAGTCCATTGTTTGGATAATGTTGAAACATTGTAATGTAATAACTTACTACAGATAATAAATTCTCTCAGGTTGTCTATTATCTCTTAACCAACACCTCCAGTCCTTTGGCATGGCAGAGTCCTGTGTCTTAAAACACTTGGGATGAAAGCTCTGTATATATTTGAGGCCAGATCCTTTCACCCTAGTTCATGCAGAGCATTAACTTACTCTGCCATTGGCCTATGGGTGTAGTAAGTTACTCCTCAGTCAAGATTTAGCCCTTTATTTACATTGCTGATGCGTCTTATTTTTACTTATGCATGTGTTTTATTCTGAAGATGTCAAAGGTCCAAAGAAACTTTTTCCTGATCTTCCGTTTGGAAACATGGACAGTGACAAGGTGGAAGCCAGAAAAAGTCTCCTGGAATCGTTCTTGAAGGTGAGATGTTCTCTCAGGTCCCTATCATTAAACAGACTCAGCAGCCTCTTCCTTATGACTATGATCTGTTTGTGCAGGATCCATGTGTGTGGATGAACAGAGCAGAGTAGTGATGGGCTGGTTAAAGCAGAGGACTAGGAAGCAGACTTCCTGAGCTTTTATCCTGACTTTGCCACATGTATATGTGACTTTGGGCAAGTCAAACTTTCAGGAATGGCCTCTAATTTTTTTTTTTTTGGATGGGGTGGGAGGGAGAGGCAACAAGAGAAGCCTTGGCCTGCCTACTGACTCCAAATAATCCATACAAGGCATGACTTTGCCCTCTTTCATTTTATGGAGGAGGGAAGAAATTCAGGGTGGATAGCTCAACAAATACCCTGTCGGAGTGTGGGAGAATTTTACCTGGGGAGTGGTGGTCGTCCTGTCTCTTGGAACATCTGGAGACTGTAGCATAAAAGACAACGTGGTACTGATCACCAGGAGAGATGGACAACAGGCTTTACCAGCACTCATCTGTCTCTGAGGACCCAACCCTGTGTTTTCCTTTGCAGCAACTGTGCAGCATTCCCGAGATTGCCAATAGTGAGCAGGTGCAGGAGTTCCTCGCCCTGAACACGGACGCCAGGATTGCGTTTGTCAAGAAACCCTTTGTGGTCTCCAGAATAGACAAGGTACCTTTATGCGCCTGCGTAGCTACCATGTGTTGAGCTCCATTTGTGTGAACGCTCTCATCCTAATGCATTAAAATACTTTCTCCTTCTAGGCTTTTGTCTGCCTGTTGTTATTTATTAGCATCTAGAGGCCCCAGCTGAGCTCTGGGACACCACTATGCTAGATGCTGTACATACTTCTAGTTAGAGACAGTCCCTGCCCCATAGAGCTTACAATCTTCATGGCCACAGAAGTGGAGAAGTGAAGTATTATAATCCCCTTGTCACAGCTGGGAAAACCAAGGCATAGAAATATCGAACGACTTGCCTTGGGAGTCTGGGTCACTGGAATCACAGTCCTTGGCTTTAACCATAAGACCACCCTTGCTTGCTTTGTGCAAATGGCGTCTGTGACCCAAATTGCTACCCTTCCCATCATAAGCATAGGACGTTGTACATAACAGAAGGAGGGAGAAGAGGAGACAGAGGGATGGTTCATTCATTTCAATGACCACCTTTCCCACTCCATCTTGCAAGTGCCCAGCCCAGTTGATGAGCTCAAGTGTTGGTGATTTGGAAAGGTGCTAACTCTTATGGGATCCGTGTGGACCCAAATGTGCCTGGTGCACCTTTGGGTACTCTTCCCCAGATCTCCTCCTGGATTGTGAGCTCTCTCAACAAATCTCTTGAGTGGTAACGTGTTACCTGATCTCAGGTTATAGGAGGGGTGTAAGATACCTACACGTTGGTTTTTTTCCCTCCCCCAGGAAACTTTGCTGCATAGATATTTTAATAATTAGATAAAGATTCATAGTCTAGTAAGAATGGGGGATTGGTACTCATGGGTTCTCCATATTTACATCAGCTGGCCAATCCCTGATTGTTAATGGGCAGGGTTTTTTTTACTGTATTTAATGAGAGCAATAGAAAGCTTTCCAATCTGTCTTTTACAGATTGGTGTCTGCTTGGGCACCTGGGTGCATGACTGCTTGTTAAAACCACTTGGGTTGAGGCTTAGCTGAATGCCTGGATGCGCAGTGTATTTGGCTCTGAATGAATGAGAGTGATGCTTTTTATAGCTTCCCCTTCTTCCAGTTTCCAGAGTGCTGAAATATACATAGCCCAGCGCAACAGCCATCCCCTCAAACAGGGTCCTGCCCCTCCTCCCTCTGCAATGGTCACACTGAAAGTTCACTTGATTTATCCAAAGTCTCAATTTTCCTCTGTCTCCTGTGATGTTCACACAATCCAGGCTGTCCTGCCCTTGGGAAAATGGTTCAGACAGGGTCCCTTCATTGAAGATATCACGGTCTAATTTAAACACACTTGACATGCTGGCCAACACTTCCTCTCATGATGCACCTGGTGCCCATAAACAAAATCAAAGTGAAATCAGTCTCTCTTCCTTTTGCTCTTGCATTAAAATCCTAGCACATGCCTCTCCAAATGGAATCTTTCCAGAGCAGTGGCAGCTCCCATGCCCTGAACACCTCAGGCGAGGGCGCTATCCGCAGATGGATCACTTTCAGCACCTGTCACTCCATTGAACCCCCGGCAGTTCCAGTAGGGGCACTTTAAGAAGTGTCCTGTATGAGCATATGTGCAGTTCAGAAGGTTTAACAGGCCTCTGTCTAAAACGTTACCTGGAGAGGCCCTGTGACTCTCAGGATAAGTCTACCCTGCAGGCAGAGGCGTGACTACAGTGCATGTAGACGTCACTGAGCTAGCTTTGATTTAGCTAGCTCTAATAATGATTGCTAGCAGCATCATGGACTGTACAAGCCCACTCAGCACCCTGGGTACATACTTGCCACGGCTTCACTGCTATTGTTACTCCAGCTAGCAAGATCAACCATAGCATTGAGTCTGTCTACACAAGCTGTGATCACCCACTTGCGATTGCAGTGTAGGCCTGGCCTAAAGGGGAGCACCTGTGAGCCATGGGAGCAGAGACGGGAAAGAGAGACCGAAGCCGGTTTGAGCTGCCCATCAGTTCTAGTCTGTTTCTCTGAGCACCTTGGCTACACTTTTGCTGGGGATAGCTCAGTGGTTTGAGCATTGACATACTAAACCTCAGCTTGTGAGTTCAGTCTTTAAGGGGGCCATTTAGGGAGCTGAGGTAACAAAAAAAAAATCTCTTAGGGATGGTACTTGATCCTACTGTGAAGGCAGGGGATTGGACTTAGATGACCTTTCACGGTCCCTTCCAGTTCTGTGAGAGAGGGGTATGTGTGTGTGTGTGTGTGTGTGTGTATATATATATTTAAAAAAAAAAAAAAGCTGTTAAGGGACATTATGAGTCCATGCCTTGTCCCAGTTAACTTCTGCTAACAGTAGGACCTGACCCTAAAGGAGCATGGATGAGATCTTTTAATCCCAAAGTGAAGGTTGTTCTGGCCATGCCACGTTCTTCTTTCTCCTTAGTAGCGGTTGATAGGCAGTTACCGGCTGAGTTGGGAGCCAGAGGACGCCTCTTTCTGGAGCATGGTATCTTCCTCCTTCACAAGGAGTTAACCACCTTGCTTTTCCCACCCCTGGCAGATTGTGCTCAATGCCATTGTGGACACTCTGAAGACAGCCTTTCCCAGGTCAGAACCTCAGAGCCCAACGGAAGAGCTCAGCGAGACAGAGGTGGATGGGAAATCCCAGACGGATGGGAAGAAGGCTAATAAGTAAGGACTCTTTTTCGGGTTATGCACAGCATGTTGACAGTATCAGTGGCCTGAACATAGGATAATTAGTGCTTCAAGGTAGCACCAAATGCCAGGCTTGATGATGGGTGCTTTGAAATGGTGAGTAACATGCAGCCATCCTACCCTGTGCTGTGACTCCATTACATTTTACAAATTAAGCAGCGTCAACTTGGTCAGTATGTGAGGAGGAGACCCCAAGGGGAACACTCAGATATTCCAGGAGTTGGTGCTGGCTGATGATAGGTGGCTCTCTTCCCATGGGGTCCTCAGTGAAACATTGTATTTTGTGCTGTTGGAGGTGCAGTGCATTGGAAGACATGCTTATATTATTGAAGGATTGCATTATGATCTTTAAACCAATGCACAAGCAGAACCAGTGAAATGCAGCTTCCTCTGGGGTGGAGCTGATGTTTAAACAGCAATTATGGCAACCATCCACAATACTTTAGGACACAATCCCAAATCCAACTGAAACGAAGGGAGTTTGGGGAAGGAAGAATGTAATTTCAATACCTGAGTTCTGATTTGGTCCAGACTTGGGGGTTAATCCCCACTCCCCTTACCAAAAGTTCCGCAGACTCCTTGCGCTGGCCAATGGCGTGGCCAGTGAATGCTGGAGTGTTTATCCTGTGGCATAAGCTGAGGATACTGCATGTACTTTGCTACATAAGTGTTTACTATCTGCTGTTGCTAAAGTCAACAGAAGCTGCTGGTCAAGGTGGCTGGAATGCATGTGTGTGTATACACATGTATTTTCCTGAAAGGGGATGTTTTGCTTCAAAAAATTGCTGTGAATAGTTTTTTTTTTTTAATCAGATTTGGAGCAATCTTGGCTGGAAAGAACATTCCTTAGCAATAAACAGACTTTTTAATTGATCCAAAAAGCAAATGGCCCTTCCAGATCCTTCAGACCTCTCTGTGTCTGCACATTTAATAACTTGGTTACACAATCCTACTTAGGGCGTTTGATAGCAAAAGGTTTTATGAACATGTTATGTTACTGTATATGCTTGTGTATAAGTGACTACCACTCACTGAATAGAAATCTCTATTTAGAAAAGAAAAATTGACCGGTATAGGAGGGCCTGTGTGTGTGCGTCAGCCAGTGGATAGGAAAAGAGCTATGCACATGAATCTATAAGGCTGGAATTCCATTCTATTTACTATATTGTTAATCGTAGAAATCTGGGGCTAGAAGGGATCTCGAGAAGTCATCAAGTCCAGCCCCCTGCTGTGGCAGGACCAAGTAACCCAAGACCAACAACCTCCCTTGGAAGCCTGTTCCAGAGCTTAACTACCCTTATCGTTAGACAGTTTTTCCTAATATCTAACCTAAATCTCCCTTGCTGCAGATTAAGTCCATTCTTCTTTTCTTGTCTTCAGAGAACAATTGATCACCACCCTTTTTATAACAGCCCTTAACACATTTGAATTCTGTTATCAGGTCCCCCCTCAGTCTTCTTTTCTCAAGACTTAACCATGCTCAGTTCTTTTAACTTTCCTCAGACGTCAGATTTTCTAAATCTTTTATCCTTTGTATTGTTCTTCTCTGAACTCTTTCCCATTTGTCCACATCTTTCCTAAATTGTGGTGCCCACAATTTGACACAGTACTCCTGCTGAAGCCTCAAGAGTGCTAAGTAGAAAGGGACAATTGTCTCCAGTGTCTTACATACAACACACCCCAAAATTATATTGGTCTTGTTTTTGCAACTGCATCACTTTGTTGGCTTATATTCAGTTCATGACCCACCATAATCCCTAACTTCTTTTCAGCAATACTACTGCCTAGCCTGATAGCCTCATTTTGTAGTTGTACATTTGATTTTTCATCCTTCCTAAGCGTAAGACTTTGCACTTGTCTTTATTGAATTTTATCTTGTTGGATTCAGAGAAATTCTCCAATTTGTCAAGGTCACTTTGAATTCTAATCCTGCCCGCCAAAATGCTTGTAATCCCTCCCATCTTGGTGTCATCCGCACATTTTATAAGCATCATCTCCACTCCATTATCCAAGTCATGGTGGTTGGTTAGGGTACCCAGGGCTCTGAATAGGCATGCTGGGTTCTTTTTATTATTATTTTATTATTTTAAATCTGCATTTAGAAAAATGGTAAGAAATGGGCATATACATGTATGTGTATAGAAGCACAGTAATATACGGCTGGAATGGACCTTAACAGGTCATCTAGTCCATGCTCTCCATGCAAAGGCGAGATTAAGTCAACCCTAGACCGTGTGTGTGTTAGTTAGCCAGAGCTGCACTGTCACTGTTTCAACATCCTGTTAGTGCTTCCCTGGGCCCAAAGCACCAGCCAGAACTGCAGTCTCCTTAGGAGGTGGGCGAGGCAGCATGGTGCTTGCAGGTCCCGTGGCTGTCACCGACACCTGCATGCTGTGCTCACCCTGAAATCTCCCTGTTCTGGGTCAGAAGTTCCAGCCTCAGAAGCTGAGCTCCTATATCAATCTCTATGGCAACCCATCCCAAACACTTGGCATGGGGAAACAGAGGCACAGAGAAGCGAAGTGAGTTGTCCATTGTTGCACATAGGTCAATGGAATTGCTGGGAATAGAACCCAGGAGCCCTGGCTGCTGCTGTTAACCACTAGCCCATGACTGCATTGCAATCACCTGGAGTGTGTATTCTGGGTACCCACGTGGTCTGTAAGCCCTTATGGAGACTTCCTTTGCAGGAGACCCCTCCCCTCTTTATAGCATGATACAAGCTCTTCTTTGGCAGGGTTTTTCACGGCATCTACAGGGCCATTCATGGTATGTATCCCATGCTGCTATGCATTCAAAAATTGCATAGGACTTTTGAAAATTATACCTACTGGGTGGTCTGCCTAGGGCCACTGGGGGTTACAGGCAGGGCCCGCCCTAGACCAAATGGCGCCCCAGGCGAGGAGCATCTTTGGCGCCCCTCTCTCTCCCATTTGTTAAGCTTTTGAATACCTTATTTTTTATTGCTTTTTAATTTATTCATTTTTCACTAACCTCCTAAAATGTTCTGGACCTTGGTAGAATCTCATGGAACCTTCCAGACTTTTGGAGAACGGCATTTTCCAGAATGTTGTCAGCCATGTGAACAAGGTTCGCAATATCGCAGCTGGGCTCTCACTTCACTCCGTTCTTAAACCTCCCTGACGGACTTGCGACATCCTACCCAGCGAGGGCCTGGCTGACAACATTCTAGAAGGTTCGAGGGAAATATAGTTCTCAGAAAGTCTGGAAGTTTCCACGAGATTCTACAAAGGCCAGAATGTTCGCGGAGGCTAGTGAAAAATGCATCTGCATACGGAATGCCTGAAACATGTCACTTCAGACGTTCTACTTTCCCTTTTGTCGCTAACAACAGAACCAGCAACCCAATCCCGGTGCCTTCCAAGCTTGGCACCCTTGGCAGTCGTCTGCCCCTTAATCTGGCCCTGGTTACAGGACAGATGAGAGCTGGTTTCCTTTCACAGCAGAGTGGCTTTCTGTGTTCTTAGCTGAAGCTTTAGCAACTCCTCACATCAGATTAAGGACAAGGCATTAAACTCTACTCTCTCTCTCTTCCCCAGGCCGAGGCTGAGGTTCTCGTCCAGTAAAATTGCTCCAGTGCTGAGCGTGGCCGAAGCACATGAGAGGATCCTGTACGGCCTGAGGGAGGGCAGCACTGTGAGTGCGGATCCTGCCCGAGGATGCTGGTCAGGTGGCCAGGACCATGGGTCTTTGGGAGACTGTTTGAGGGCTGAACTGGAAAAAAATCTAGGTGCACGAGGGATGTGGTGCAGTGGGGACCCCATGTAGCGTATTCACTGCTTGCTGTTGCTGGAGATGGTCACCAGTGCAATGAGTTCGGTAATCTGAGCCAAACATGAAGCTGTTTGCATGGTTGGTTCAAGAGGGGCCCAGTGCCTAGCAGGATTCTTGCCAACCAAGCAGGAAGAGCATTCACAGAGCTACTGGGGAGACCAGGGCTGCAGTAGTAAGGGGGAGCTGCAGGTGAGGAAAGGCCTTGGTGGCAGGAACCATCTCTTTGTTGTAACTTTGTGCAGCACCTTGTACACAGGGCCTTGGCCTCTGGGCACTACCACAGTCCAAATAATAAACGGGCAGAGCTGGTTGGGGTAGGAGGACTGTTAGAGATGAAGGCAGATGTGTTGGGCATCTAGGGCTGGTGTAACAAAGGGTGTTACAAGACAAGAATGAGATGCATTGGCACAGCTGGGGCATGGTTCTGGAGCCCAGAAGCAGGAACTGGTGTTGCGGGTTGAAACAGAAAATGAATAGCAGCAACAGTGACTCCCTGCAGCCTAATTTTTATGCTTGTGGTGCTAATGGACAAGCCATAGTGTGCCCTGGCGCGAGCCACTACATTCAGCAGGACTACACAGGGCAGGACTCAGGAGAGGCTATGTTTCAGGGCAGTGGCTAGCTGTTCGTATGATGCAAAGTAGTTGGATGGGGTGGGTTGCCAGTTTTATAGCCATCTGCTTCCCAGTGCTGTGGCCCTGACACATGGCTGTTTCCTCAGGTCTCTGACGCCTTGTCCCTGGCTGGGATGGAGTCTTTCATTCAGAAGCAGGAGAAGTTGCTGGAGGTGATGTCCAGCGAGGCCTCGGAAACCGAGGGGGTGGGCTCCACGCAGGTTCCGCAGCAGCCAGTGTACCAGAAGGATGACCCTGGTAAGCTCCTGCCTGCCAATGCCCCTCCGCTGCACCCCATCACTTGGCTTTTATGTTACATGCCTCTCCCATCTTAGTCAGTCTGCTTATCTCATAAGGCCTTTGGGGTCTCCTTGCCTGTCATGCTTTTGGCACTCTGATTAATGGTTGAAACAACCAGACCTCTCTGGTGCCATGCTGGGAAGCAGCTGTGTGCTGGATTGTCGCTGGAAGCAAAGGGAAGAATCAGAGCCATGTGGGTAGGGAGAGCATGGTTCAGGCATCCCTTTGATGCTGTCCTGTGGCATGAGAGCAAGGGCTTTCTCAAAACTCCTTGCTCGTTCCAAGCTACTTAGATGTAACCTCTTTGGGTTTCTGAGCATGTCCAGCACCCATCGCAATGTGGCCCCACTCCCAGGCTGAGGTCTCAAGGCACCACTGTGATACCAGTAATAATTAATAGCTAGTGGCCAACAGTCTGCAAACCAATGAAAGCAAAGACTGCTCCAGCCAGCATAGAAGAGACTTGAGGAATTTGCTACCCAGGAGCTGGAGAGAGAAAGCCATTGCATGGTGTGAAAAGGGCCTGAACAGTCTTGCACACAGTAATATTTTTAGTTGCACATGCTGAAAGGGAGTGATCCAGTCTCACACTTAGTGCCCCCACTATGTCCAACATTGTCCCATTTGCCTTTCTCTAAAATAACCTGTTGGAGGTATGGTGCAGGAGCCAATGGCTAACCTGTTCGTGTATCTGCATCTCTTTTACACCCCGTCTGTAATAAAAAATCTGAACGACTCTCAACATCAGCACCACAATGGTCTTTATGAGGCCGCACCCTTGAAAATTCTCACTTGGGCAGATAGATGTTGCTTCTCTGCATAACAGAATGGATCCAAGAGAAAGTAACAAAGGCAGTTTGCAGAGAGCAGAGTTGTCTAATACTTTGGGAGTGTGAGTCTGGACTCCCATTTGCTTGGTTTCTGCCTGATGGACCCGGGCAAATTATTCCACCTGTGTGGCCCTTGTTCCCAGTTTTCCAAGCAAGCAGGGAGGGAATAACACTTCTGTACCCTACAGGCTGAGCTGTGAAAAATGTTTATGGAGAGCTTGGAGTTCCTCTGCTGAACGTTACTATAGAGATGCGTTTCCTAGAAGCAGGAGGAGGAGACGTTTAATGCATTTTAGTTTCAATATTGCATTTAAAAAAACCCCTCCATTAAAAGAGCATTAAAGTTGCAAAGTCAAGAACTCAAAAGTTAGGAAATGCCAGAATTAAGATTGCCGTGCAGCTGACATTCAGTCCCCTTGCGTTTTGTGTGATCTAATACACAGTCTTTCAGAGGTTTATAACTTGGCCAAATTTGGATGGCTTTAATGGGAACAGCAAAGGGCACATCTGTGACACTAGGATGACCTCTGCCAAATTTCAAGTCCCTGCTCCAAGCGTGGCGACACTAGAGCTTCTCAACAAAACAGTTGCAAGGATATTTTTGACATGGGCAAAACAATGTGTTTTTCCCTAGTCTGTTCTTGGATGCGGCTGAACTGTTTAAGCTGAAACTTTCCAAAAAAATTCATCTTGAGGCAGACACCCAGCCTGGAAGATTACAGACCAAATGGTTCAAGTCTGCTTAAGTTATAACCAACTGCAAACATGGTCTCATAATAGGAACTGTGGGGAATCCTTATGTATAGGTAGAGGTGCCTGCCCTGCCTCTAATGAATGTAAATATGTAGCGCCGCAGGGCTGTCATGTCTGAGGTCACAGGTCTGTACAGAACAAATGAGACACGAAGGGGTCGTATCTAGCTGAACTCTCGTGTAAATGATGCTGACTTATCTGAGCTATCACCAGACCTGGAAGCAGCAAAGGGATGGAATGGTCTGGGAGGAGAGGGGGAATGTCTGCGAAATGGCTTGCCAAGGACAACCAGAGTCCTTATCTGTTGAGTAAGTGACCTGCCAGAAGAGGGGGGCGCAATGAGGTTGGCCAGCCAGTGACTTGGGGTTGGGGGAATGGACATGAAGGAAGTAAACAAGGTTAATTCACGATCATCTGTCTTGTAGCGCTGCCTGAGTTTTTGCACGTGGTGACAGCCTACTTTGGCCCTTCTAGTGTAAATCCAAGCCCCAGAGGAATGTAATGCACAAGAGGAAATGATTCCCAGGAGGACCAGGTGGCCAAATGTGAGCTGCTGATCTTCCTAGACGGTCATGTGAAAACAATTAGCATCCAGTCTGATGGGACAAAGAGGTCTGCTCACTAACAGCAAGGAATGGAAGGAAAAACCCTGTCCACTCTCCTTTTGTGCCGTAATTAGAGCAGGAGCAGGAGGATTCTGAAAGATGCTCCACCTTCAGGAGAGGATGAAGAGTCTGCGTGACTGGGACAGTGAGGGGAACAGGAGGTCAGCACGTGGAACCTATGTTTGATTTTGGCCACCCATAATATGGGGAAAGTAAAGCCTCCCACCTGTGGCACGTACCCTGAGATCTAGGGGTGCGAAAGTTCTCTGGATGGGCTAACTGCAATTAAGATCTGAAGCTTGCACAGTTTGGTTAGAGAGTCCAAGGACTCTGAGGAACAAAACCGACCCCTGTCGAGGTCTGACAGCAACACATCCCTGCTGACGTTTTTTTTTTAACCGTTCCATTCTGTGCTGGGATACTGTTCGCACATTTCGGTGCTGGGACCAGAGCCTGCCACAAGATGGCAGCCCAGCAATGCGAACCAGCAAGCCAAACCACTGGGAAACCTCAGGTTGGGAGCAGTGAGGAGCATGCCTCGGAAAAGCCCAGCTACTCCCTCCCCCTGCTCCCTCAACCACCTTTTATCCACACTCAATGAGTCCAAACTCTGGCTGCTGACATTGACTTCCTCATCACCTGTTCCAACCATACTGCCATCCCTGAACTCCCTGCATTGATTCCTACCTCTTACCTGTAACCCCCACCTGTACCCACCCGGTATCCCCCACCTATGTCTGTCTTCTTGATTCCTCTCCTGATCCCCATACCTCTCCTTGTGCCTCCTTTTCCCATTCTTGTCTTCATGCTTTTTTTGTCCGATTGGCTGTCTCTGAGTTTGAGATGCTTCCAATCCCTCCTTCAGCACCCACCCCTCCAAGTAATCTCTTCTCCTCGTCCCAGGTTCCCTCCCCCGTGAACCTCTGCCCCATGTCTTGTCTCCCCTTTGATCTTGCCTTATTCTGCTTGCAAGCTGTTTGCAGGGTCCATGTCTCCTCTGCATTTGTAAAGCGCCATGTCCGCTTAGGGGCTGTACAGAAACAGGCAGTGAGGGCAGGGACTGGGAGCCTTAATCCTAGCATATGTTCATGTCTGCCACTCCTCACTGGAGAGGAACTGGGGATGCCCAGCCACTTTGCCCATGCCTCCTAACACTCGGAATGGGAATGTGTGACTAAGGAATTGGCCATGTGCACAATACAATGTGGCTTTATTTGTCACTAGGCCTTTCCTACAAACCACACGGATTGTGCCTGGTGCTATATTGTAAACGACACCCCCAGCCCCACACCTGCAGCTGGGGGTGAAGTCGGTGGGGCTGCAGCAAGTGACAGCAGCTGGGGATCTGGTCTACTCTGTGTTATGGGGAATGCGGGAAGAGAAGGGGGCTGGCTGGATTGGAGGTGAGAAAGGCCAAGGAGTGTTTTGGAAGGCAGGTGTTGCAGTGGAGAGAGCTCTTGTGTCCGGGCTGGAGCTAGGACTAAATGCAGCTGTCAGGGGAACTAGCTGTGGGTTGGGGTGTTGTGGCATGGCCCTAGGCAAGGAGCAGCATTCTGCTAGAGAGCTGGTAATTGGAGTCCTGTAAGGAAGGGAGTCTGTGCCTCAGCAGTGCAGTTTTCCTGCTGTGACTGCAGAGCTGTGGTCTCACTCTGATGCAGCAAGCAGCGTGGATGCGAACCAGCTTTCTCACATGCCCCTCTACCTCCTGGCAGATTCTGAGACGCCCCTGGCAGACACGGCTCTGGACCTGCTGCATCTGCTACTGATGGATCGCTGGAGCTGGCTCTGTACTGAGAACATGCAGAAGGTGCTGCACCTCCTCTTTGGGTCCCTGATCCAAAGGTAAGATCTCTGCAGCACTCCACATCCCCAGAGAGGAGAGAGCTGAGTGGGCCTCCCTTGGCACATGCAGCCCTGGGTCGTTTCCCTTTAGAGACAGGAGGGACTGATCCATAGCACCAGGTGCCCGGCTCTTGGCATGGGAGGTTTTGTCCCTGGTGAGAAGAGCAGCATGTCCAGTGAATGCTGCTTCTTGGCTCTCCAGCGGGTGCTCTCAAAAGGACATGGATCTATTTGGGTTGGTAAGAGCAGCAGCCACCACAGTAGGAATATGAGGGAAGTTACGTTAGTGAAGGATAATCGCTACTAATCTCCCCAAGCATTAATGGATTTAGTCTCCCAGCACCCCAGGGAAGTAGGACTCCCAGCTTCCACTGACACCCAGCTCCCTCTCAGTAAGGGGCAGGTCACAGCTCTGCCTTGTCTGATGTTCCAAAAAGAAATGCACACACTGTCCCTGAGCAGAGTGTGTTTGTAAACCTCCCTTCTGCAATGCCGCATGTGCGTGGCAGGTTCAGGATGTGCCAAACCTTCCCTAGTCTGGCTGGCTTAGAGCCCCGTCCTCGGCTGGCGTACACATTGAGTGAGTGCTCACTTTTCTTGTGAGCTTAAAAACATGGCTTCTTCTCTGTGAGCTGGGAAAAGGAGGGTCATTTGCTTGGCTATTAGCTTGGTTATGTGAAGTGTCTCTTCTCGTACCATCCCCTCCTAAGAGGGGATGCCTAGGGCCAAATCCTCAGCTGATGTCAATCAATTAATGCAGCTGCACTGATTTACACCAGCTGAGGATCTGATCTTTGGAGGTAAACGGCAAAGCTTTTCTAAAGAGCCAAAGCTCAAAGCCTGGAAGCATTTCCTCTCATGCAACAGATGTTCCCCAAGGACCATGTCAGGTGAGTTTGTCAAAGCCCTTTCAGGCTGGAGATTCTAACAGCCACTGGAAAGTTGGCTCCTTTTCGGGGAAAGGGGAGAAATTCTACAGCTTCTCCACAGTGGGCTTTTCTAGCTAAGCAATGAGCTGGAAACTGATCCCTGTGTGTGTGAGCACAGAGGCACCAGGTCCTGACACTGCACATTATCACCTCCTACTACACTGCGTCCCAGTTACCCACGGAGCCTGCAGTGCCTACTCCTTTTTCTACTAGAGAAGTGTTCACGCGCTAAGCACCTGACTGGCTCTGTGACTCGTGCCTAAACTGGGGATCTCTGGAAATACCCTGAGCAGAGCTGTGTTAGGAGGGCTGCATATGCAGCCCCTCCAGGCAGTCTGTGTTAGAGATTCGGGGTCAGACAAACCTAATGTCTCCATGAGCCTTTGCCTAGTGCCAACGGCCTGTTTTAGTGCCCAGATTAGAGTGTTCTGCGATGGTTTCCCCTGGAAACAGAACTGAAACAGAGCTTCCAGTCCAAAGCTCGGCACCCTTTAATTGTAGGATGAAGAAGGAGAGTTTGAGTTAGAACCCACAGATCCGAACCCCTACCCTCTGCAGTTTGTGTCTGGATCAGATCCAAAACTAGAAGGGGCCTATACTTCCCATCCACGTCTGATGCGACCCAGAAGGCTGGGGCGAGCTGGAGTTTTGCAGGGTCAGCTGATCTGTTACCAGGATACTGATGCTATTGATTAATTGCTCGGGCTTCTCTCCTTTGCTGTTCTGGTTGACATAATGGGCACCACGAGCAATTGGATGGGGCCTCTTGGCACTGTTCAGCTCTGGTGTGGGATGAGAGCTGAGGTAGAGTCAGAGGAGGAGTGTGGATGCTCTGCTCTGGGAGGTCAGCTCTGGTGTTTCTGCGGGAGCAGTGCTAGTTGCTTGGTGGCTCTGGCTGTGACGGAGTGCTATGGTGGGGATCTCCATTCCTCTGTGTTCTTGGCATTGCTACCTGCCGCAGAGCTGACAGCAGCCTGCGTTCGCCTCGGGGTACGTCTCTCCTGCGGATGGTAGCGTGATATGCCCAGGTATACCTGCATTAGCTCTCAGCTAGCTAGCACAGTTCAAAATAGCGGTGAAGACGTGATGGCGCAGACCCTGGCATGGGCTGGACAAGCCCACCCAGAAGCCTGGGTATGTATTGGTGGTGCTGACCCGCATCGGTGTCCATGTGGTTGCATCTTCACTGCTAATTTTATCCATGTTGGCTAGAGCGAAGCTAGTGTGGGTATGCAGACACGAGCTGCATCGCTCAATTGCAGTGTAGATGTGCTAGCCACACCCACTCAGTATGGCACTGTGTCCCCCTCTGGTAGCTGGGTCACACAGAGCTTCGGCTAACCAACGTGGGTCTTGTCTCTCGGGCTGTAGAAGCTCAGGGTTTAAGACCCAGGTTGGGTCCCTGAGGACAATGATTCAGGAGTTTTGTGTTACATGGACTCGGGTTGGAGGCATTTCACCAGTCTTGTACCCCTAACTTGATTGAACAGGTCAAACCTAAATACAACTGCAGCCCTGACATCCTGACTCTGGTGCAGACTGCTGCTGGGTAGCCCTAAGAGGGAGGAGAAGATGCTAGATGCTGTTTCTGTGGCATGAACTATTCGATCCTTGGCAGCCCCTTTCTCTGCTAGTGTAGACCAAGCAAAGGGATACTCTTAGCAGATTAATGCTCCATCTAGTCTGGCATCCTGTTTCCAACAGTGACCAGTATGAGCTACTGGAGAGGAAGGTGCATGTAACTTTTTCTAGGCAGTTATGGAATAACCTCTCCATGGGGGGTGAGGGGGGATAACTTCCTTCCTGACCCTTATTAGTTGGTTTATGCCCTGAAGCATGAAGATTTATATAGAGTCAGATGTACAGCCTGTTCTACTGCTTCTGATGCCCCCAGAGGGTTCCTTTCCTGCTTCACAAGATTCCCCATTGGGGTGTTAGTGCTTGAGAGGGTGTTGGTGGGCGCTTCTGCTTCAGAATTGCCTCCCACTGCTGTACACTCCTTTTGCAGCTCTTGTATGGTGAGGAACGTGCTGTTCCTGGTGTCTTGATGCAAATACCCACATGGGCATTCCAGCTTCTCTCCAGAAAGTACCAGAATTCCTCCTTTGCAGAAGCCATGCAGCTGAATGATCCAGATGCAACAGGCTGGATCCCCCTGCCTGGTGCAATAGTATTGAAATCAGTGGAATTGCACTAGGGATGCCTTTACCCCCCTCTTTACACCCACATTCTTCTATCCTTTGGTGACTTGCAGCAGTTTCTCATTTCTCCCCGGTTCCCTCTCTCTCTCGGTCTGTTCCCTGGCACCAATCCTCCTGTTTACACCTGAAATTACAAGAAGTGTCCTCTGCCAGATGCTCTTGCTAACTAGTGATGATTCCTCTCCTTCCCCCCAGCGAAATATCCCACCCCACCCTTCTTTCCCTCCTCTCCCTGGCTGGAATATTTGCAGCTGGAGCCAGGGGCTATAAATCTCCCTTGATTGTCAGTTTCATGGCAACAGGAGGCTGGAGGAGAAAAGCTGGATGACCGAAAAAGGTATTGTTAAGTAAAAGGGAGCACAGGCGTGCATGTCTGCAGCGGTGCTGAGTGCATCCAATTGTGTAACATGGAGTGGTCCTTTTTTGGAGCCGCAGGGAGAAGCGGGGTGGGGGTCGGGGGCAGCTGGGAGTTGAGACAACCCTTAGCCAAGAAAAGATTCCAGTTTGTACAGCCCTCTCAGCTTGCGTCTGTAAACAAACCCTCAGCCCCGCTCCAAATCCGTGCCCCTCATTTATTAAACTGTCTCTTTCCTCCCTTGGATCAGCAAAAAATGTTCCTAGCCCTAGGGGAGGAAACAGGGCTGTGGTCCTCCCTGTCGGGGTGAATTCAGAGTCTGCATAGGGGCCTGTCTGCAAACAGAGATGGGGCTATTCTTGGCTTCTGAGGTATCGCTACAGGAATTAGAAGTGTTTAGACAGTCCAAGTCCCTTTTTGAGTGGGTGAGTCAGTGCAGCAATATAAATACAGGCCGAACACACAATGGCTGCCTCTCCTCATCCTGCCCTCAAGCTGTCCCCTTTGGCAGCGGTTGCCACTGTGTCAAAGAGACAGGCGCCATGGTGATGGGCACAGTGAGACAGCCTAGATCCAGGGCACTCTCAGGGCTCCATCTTAGGTTCTTAGCCAGTGGGAGAAGAGATGGGAGAGCCTGGCTTCAGGTCTCTCAGAACCAAGTGCCCATACATGTGCCCTGGGCTCGAGAGCCAGCTCCACGGGCGTCCAGAAACAGAGCCACCTTTGGGTGCCAGAAGATTAAAACAAATGAATCAAACAGGAAAAGTGGGGGGGAGGGAGGAGAGGAGGTGTTTGTGGAACCTTTTGAAGACCAGGGCGAGGTGGGAGCTTGGCTTGGCCTGGCCTGATCTGGCCACCATCAAGGCCTAACCTGGTACGAGCCCCTTGCTGAGGCAATGGTGGGTCCTGCAAATGAGCCACTTAAATAGATTTCCTGGTTCATTTATGCTTAGACCTCAATGAGGGGCACTTTGTGCTAGTAGTGATCGGTTCTGGGCTGTGGGCATGTGCCCCAGGGCGCTGGCTAGTGGCCATGAATGTTGGAGACCCACCATCTCACGTCCTACAGAACAGCCACTGGGAGTGAGCTCCAGTCATCTCCAACCTGACTCCGCTCACCTCCCTCTGATAAAGTCTCTGCTTCGCCTCTAAAAATGCCCCTGCTCTCTGCCTGTGGAGTTTGCTGGCATCGCCTCTTGTGTTTCCCAGGTTCCGCAGTGCTGTGATGATCAGGGGAGGCTGAAAGATTCTCTGTGGCGGTGAAGGTGGCCCAGGTATAAAATGTGTGGTGATTAGCCACAAGAAGAGCCTGGTGCTCGCGTGAAAGAGGTGTGACGTGGCTGTGCAAGAGATCATGCAGTGTGGGTGCAGCAGGGGCTGCCGGCATGGGTGCAACAAGCATGTGCGTCAGAGCAGTGGGTTTGGGATGCAGGCTCCTAGCATGGGTGCCACAGGACCAATAAAGGGTGCTGTAGGCCTATGGTCCAGGACAAATAGGGCTGCAGTGTGGTTATTGGGGTGGATGTGATTGGTGCAGCAGGCTTGTGCCATGTGCTCCCAGTGTGCAGAGTTCATGTGTGCTGATTGTACCGCTGTATCTGTAGTGTGCAGACTGTCTCTGTGTGTTACTGCAATGGCAAAAGGGATATGGGTGGAGGGAGCAGAAACCCTAGAGCAGTGCCTTGAAACCCTGCTGATGAAGCTAGAGAATTCCGAAAGCTGGTGGCCACCTACCGTAGGCTCTAATGGAGCCAAGACTGCCTGAATTCTGACGGCCCATGAGCTATGTCCCATTGCCAGTAGCGCAGGTATGAGGAAGCCCCGATGACTAGGTCAATAAGTCAGTACTCACTGGCTGTTCTGTGTCGTGTCCCATGGCCAGTTCCTTGGTCAGCTTGCTCAGCTCCTCACCAGCCACCACTGCAGCCCTTTGTAATGGGTCAGTGAGATTCCTGCGATCTCTCTTGATAGTACCACAGGGTGTCAGGTGGCCACAAGCGCTCCTGCTGCTATGATAATTTTAACCATCTGGGGGTTTTTAGCTCAGATTTTTCCCTCTTTGGTGGCTTTGCTCCTTTCAGCCCAAGCGAGAGAAGTGGTCGCTTTCTCTTGCAGAGCATGTCTACTTCCAAGTAGATGACTCTGGGTGAGGATGGGGATCTAGAGACGAAGTGAAATCTGGACAGATTCAACTCCATTCTCAAGGTTAGCCTAAACCTCTGACTGCCAGAAGCTGGGAGGGGGAAGACGGGTCAATCTCTCTGTAATTGCCCTCTTCTGCACACTCCACCTGAAGCTCTGGTACTCGCCATTGTTGGAGACAGGATGCTGGGTTAGATGGACCATTGGTCTGACCCAGTCTGGCCATTCTTATGTTCCAAGACTCTGGATCTAAACACCCCCAGTTTTGGGAGAACTCTGGATCCAGATCTGAACATTCCCCACTGCCCTCTATCTCTAGCAGGTTTTTTATGTTTTTTGTTTTTGCAGTAAGCTGTTCTAGTAAGTCATTCCCCACCCCTTCCTGAACATCAAGAGAGGTGTGCATTTTATACGACCCACTAAACCAAAGATAAAAGAGTTTGTGTCTCATCACATCCTGGCTGTCTGCACTTAGTAACCGGAGCAGAGCTGCCATGCTGAGGCTCGGAAGTGCATGTGTATATAAGGGAAGCGTGGGCATATGCAGTCAGCTTTGTTGGTGTCAGGTTCCACGTGGCTTTATAGGGGGCACAGAGCAGGAGTTAAAATAAATGAAAAGCATCCCTGGCTTGGATCAGCATCTCCTGTCCTGATGCTCCCTCGGTCATATGCTCGCATAGCTCTTCCAGATCTCTCCCCTGGCCTTTGTTCCCCTCCTTCAGCACCTTTATAGTGTGCGCTGGATGCAAAGGGATCCATCCCTTGCCATCCCTGGGGATCAACATCCCCTGTTTGTCCATAGCAGAGGAGCAGAGCGAGTGAAAAAGGAGCTGTGCTAGGAGCTAGCCTAGCTAGATCGTTGATGAGTGAGACCAGCCAGGTGGTCTTCAGGTCTGCATGAGGTTTAGACTGGGAATCAAGGTTCAAGCAAGAGGCTGACTCAGGGAAAGGGTCTGGGTTCACCAGCACTGAAATCTTCCAAGCTGCCCCAGTGATGTTTAGGCTCTGAGTGGCAGGAATCTCATGAGATCACTGCCCTTGCCAACTTTCCACCATTTTGGATGTTGACAGCCTCATGGGCCCGGTTATTCTGGTGTGGATTCTATCCATTGCTGGTTCTTCCAAAATTCCAGCTGGCTTCTGAGCCAGGATTGGGAAACAGGGTCCTTGTGGGGTTGGATCCATCCTAGAACCAGACCTTAAGGGAGACTGCAAACCATCTGTTTGAGTCCAGGCCAGGCGGATGGTGACAAAAAGTTGTTGCCATCTGATGGCTTTTTGGATAAACTTTTATGAAACGAGTTTGACAGGTATCAGTTTACATCACAGCCATCTCTATAGAGGGGTGAGAGAGTTGAATGGCCCCTCTTATCCCGGGAAGTGGTCGGAGCCAAGGGGCGTTGGTGATGGATGGAGGAAGACTGTTTTGCTACTGCCTGGGTGGTCCCTGTTGTATGGATAGATGGAGGGCATTGGCACAAAACTTTTTTTTTTGCGGTTGAAAAGTGCAAGAGAGAAACCCCCAGGACATGCACACACATGTGCGAGCTGTAATCCTGTCACAATATTTATCCCTATTCTTTTCCTGGGTGGGGTGACATAATTTCTAGCTAGTAGTGAGTTTGCCCTGTTATAGGTTTGTTTCTTGGCTTCAGGTTTGTTCTTTAGATGCCACCTTTCTTGCTTTGGCAGGGTGAAGAGGGGTCACTGGCTGTGCATTTCTCACGGTGGGCATAAGGGGGAGCTGCCAGCCAACCTGTGATTCTCTCCAGCTGATTAAAATTTGGAAGGACCTGGCAGCTGTGCAGCTGAGGGTCTCTTGTCACTAGAAGGGGCTGTAGCTGGGATGGTACTGAAGGAGCATGCCCCATGCTGATCAAGGCTGGGTGGGTACATAGAGGTGACAGCTGAGAATGGATGGAATAAGAAGAGAACCAGGCTGCGTGGACACTGAGCAAAGGGATGGTTAGATTCACACTAATGGTGTCCCAGATCCCAACACCCTAGACCTTCTGCAGGAGTTTGGGTCCAAACTTTGTAATTTGGGCCAGTTCCCTGTTGATATAATGGATTCCTGGAAGTACACTGCTTCAGGGTCAAAAGAGCCACACGACACTCGCCCAGAAAAACATTCTCTTGATCCAGGTGTACCATGCCAACTGGCACCAATGGGTATTAAACAAGACCTACCTAGAGAGTTAGTAGCCCAGGGGTGGAGGGGAAGCGTTGCCCACTTCTTACAACTGAGGCCTGTGCCCTCCCACTTCTCTGTGTAAAGCAGCTCAGTTGTATCAGAGCCTTGCCCTTGTCTCACTGGCCTGCTGCTTTCTGTCTCTGATGTGGCCTGGGATATGATGAGTGACCAGTGATTTAAAGTCACCATCCTCGCCTATAATTGTCCAGGTGGAGGGGTGGGGGCTGAATCAGTGTGTGGGGTCAGACGTTGGTTTGTGGAAGGTAGGAGCAGAATTAAATAAAGAGCTGGAGTGAGAGACACACACACACCTGGATCGCTGATCTTTGGAATGACAGATCTGTTAGAGATACGTGGGCTGTTGGATGTAGCACCAAGATGAGGCCTGTGGTGGTTTGAGGGTGGATGAATAGTCTGAGGGCATGTGGCTGGTAACAGCTGAAGCGCTGCTCTGATGATGCTGTCGTGTCTCTATCTCTACCCTCCTGTAAGCTGGAGGAAGCTTAACTTAACACCATTCTACCCTTAAATCTCCTTATTTCACCCATGGAAGTTAGAGAGGGAATCCAGCCTATTGCTGTTGGCCATCTTAGCCATTCTCTTTAGCCAGGTCCATATTATACCTTATACTCTATTCTCTAGTATTTTGTCCAGTGCTAAATCTCCCAAATAATGGGATGGATCCTGCTTCCTGTCAGGGAAACTAATCAGAGTCTTCCTCCATCCCCATGTCCAGAAACCTCACCTGCTGTTCACTGGTTGAGTCTCCCCTTATTACTCCTAATTTTACCCTATTGGGCCACCCTAGACCAGTCCCTTCTCTCCTTAGTGCTAGTGACCCCCACAAGCGTGCATGGTGTGTCCTCCCCAATCCAGAGATGCGATAGGGGTACCCAGACACAAAGCCTGGCCCTTTAGCTCAAGCTGTAGAGACTCATGCTTTGAGTCCAAGATCTTTCTTGTGTTATGCGTCCTGGGCCAAATTCTGCCCTTCCTCCTGCTGATCTCAGTGGGGTGTAAGTGCAGGGAACCAAGCCCCACCTGTGTGTCACCACTGCCCTCTGCTGGCTAGAAGGCCTGCATGTGCACATGGCCACATTCCCTTCCAATGGTGTGAGGTCTGGAGAGGTTAAAAACTTGGCCTTCTGTGCTGCTCATGAAAATGCTGCCTTAGGTTGGACAGTGAAGGCATGTGGCTCTGGAGCGGGTGGTCCTGAGCTCTGTCCCTGCAGATGGCCATGAAGCTACAACAGTTGATGTAACCAAGGATGAAGCTTTTCTCCTTCAGTTGTTTTTCTTCCTAGCAGTGCCCTTAAAATAATTTGCTTTGGGGAAATCTCCCTCCCTGTCACAAAGCTTCCTATGTTCTAGCATTCCATTGCTGCCCTCTCCAACTTAAATATTAACCCTTCCCCTCCCCCCAAACACACACGCACCCAAGTTTCCTGCCTCACATGGCTCTTCCTCCTCCCTGAGGTGGGTTTCTCTGGGCCGCCCGTGGTAGCTGTAGCGTCTTGGGACCCTGCCCAGTTCCAGGTTATTCCAGCTTTTATTATTATTCTTTCAAACGGTGGCCCAAGGGCTCATTATACCTGCAGCCTGGGATGAATATGTGGCCGGAGGGAGTAGGAATTCCCCGCCTCGCCCCTGCAACCGGCATAGAGGCCTTGCCCTGGGGCTGTCCATTCCCACCCAGGCTCTGTTCCATTCCCTTCCTGGCCCTCCGATCAGCCTTGGAACTGACCACGATGGAGTTTGCTCCCCACTGAGGTAAAGTCACCACGAAGAATGAGGCCCCTGGTTGCCAAGACAACCATTAAATTGCCATCATCTTCCTGGCCCGTCTACCCCATCAGGTTTCACCTCTGTGCCTCATCTCAGATTGGGTTTTTAGCTCAGCTGGGTGGCCAGTTTAATTAGCCCTCCCCCCAGGGGCTCTGCATTTGGAAAGCTGGCACCCTGGTACTGCTCGAATGAGAACGGGGCCAGGCAGCTGTTCATACGAGAGTGGGTAAAACTGGTGGGAGAGGAGGAGAGGATGCACCACTAAAATTAGGCTAGGCAAAGCACCAGGGAGTTGTATCCACACAGCAGCTTTGTTCCTATCATAACTAGGTGCCTGTCAAGCTTGCATATCCACACCTCCCTCTGTACTGGTGCATTCTGGGGAAATCTGGACGGCTGTCCCACAGTGCCTCAGCAGGGGATGGAGCCTGGAGGGCCACAGGGAGTGCCCCAGGGAGGCAGTGCGTCCTGGGATGTCCCACTACTCACGGAGCTGGGAGGAAGACAAGCTGGTTCACAGTTAGGGGAGCCCATTAACACTGCAAACCAGCCCATGTGTGTTACTGGGCGACAACCTTGTGCCAGGGTGGGCCACTGATGAGGGTGAGCGTCCACGCTGCGAAATAGAGCTGTGCAGAACACCAGCCACAGCAGCTGCTGAGTTGTGCTAACTCGAACTGTGCCCTGTCTCCTTCCCCAGGCCAGCCAACATGAGCCTCTTCCTCATCCCATTTCCTCATGGTGTTCTTCTCATCTTGGTAACCAACCAGGGGGCAGTGGTTAGTGCACTGACCGGGGACTTCAATTCCCTGCTCCCTCCACCACCACCCCCGACAAGACTTCCTGCATGACCTTGGGCAAGGTACTTAGCCTCTCTGTGCCACAGCTCCGCAGCTGTACGATGGGGATAATAGCACTGGGCTGTCTCCCTGGGGGGTTGTGAGGATAGGTACATTAAAGATGGAGAGGCACTCAGATACTGTGGTGATGGAGGGGTGGGGGGGATTATGTAAGTAATCCATCTAGATAGAGGAGAGCAGTGCTGGATGGTCTCTACTGGTCTCTGGATGGGAGAGGAAGTGCTGCAGTATCTGGGCTCAGTGGAAAGCTTTCTTTTCTCCTATGTGGAGTGGTGATGAGCCTTCTGACACCGGGAGCCATGTGAGGGCTTTTTGTGAGCAACTCAGGCTGTTCTGGGCTGGCTCAGTGACTGTCCACTCCCATCCCTCTGCATCTGGGATAGGACCCAGCCTCAGTCCGTCTAAGTCAAAGCGCTATCCAGCTTCCCTGTGCCATGTCTGAGCTTCTCAGTCAGACTCCAGCCTGGTTTTGAGCCAACTTGGGATCAGCCTGTGGTCTTGTGCCAAAATCTTGGGACTTTCCCAGTTTCCTGCTGTAACCACTAGAAACACTGCCTCCTTTTGCATGACCCACTGAGAGCTCGGAAATCACTATGGCTACATACCGTCTTGAGCACGATATTATAATAGCTCTTCTGGCTTAGGGACATAGGTGGGTATAAAGTATGAGATCTCCTAAACCATTAGGGCCAGAAAGGATTGCTGCATGCTGCTGGAAATGAAAATCCCAGCCCCAACTTGTCTCAGGGGAGAATGCTGCAGGTGAGGAGTGAGTTACATCAGCAGAGCTGTGAGTGGGTTCGGGGCTTGACCAGCAAAGAGTGCCACTGGTAAGAATTGAGGTTATGGCCAGAGCTGTGAGGTGGCCTGCAGAATTAGGGCCATTAAACTTCAAGTCGCTGCAATCAAAAGGACCTCATGGCTTATTCTGATATCAAAGCCTCTTTGCTGATGGTCCTCCCCTCGTTCAGTGGGGAACACGGCATGCAGCTGTGGTGATCTCCTGAGGTGATTAGGGACTGGCTGTCCCTTGGACTCTCTCAACTTGGTGTGCTGACAGGGGCTGCTGTATCTTCTCCCTGCCCCCTTGGCTTTGGGAACTGGGGCTGGAGTGGGTTGATGTCAGTCCAGCCATCCTGGGCACCTCTGAAAATACGAGTGTGATTCAAGGAGCTCATAACTTCGGGGGTTTGTTTTGTTTTTCAGTCTCTCTCACTAGCTCTTTCTGCCAGCACAGCTGATGAAAACAAATCACTTGTCAGCCTCCTTGCTCCTCTTGACTTTATACAGGACCACAGATGCACAGCATTGCCTGACCCTCTCAAACACCTCTCGCAAACCTGCTTGCTCACACTGCCAGGCTTTTTGGATGGGCCTAAATTCTTGGAGCACCTGCATTTTGTAGCTCCTTGAAGGCTGGGAACAGATGGCCTGAGGCAGGTGATTCAGCAGCTTGTCTGCCAGAGCCATCTGGAACACAGGGAAAGAGCAGAAGCGAATATCCAGTTGCGGAGACTGCAGCGTAGGCCTCCGCAAGGATCTCTGCCTGCCCTCCTCAGATGAGACACAAAACCAAGGTGCTTCCCTTTTATGACCATTTAAGACCCTGTGGCATTTTTAGAGGGCTTTGTCCTGGCTTCTGTCCTGTCCAGATTGCTAGATGGGTAAGTAACATTCCTCCCCCTGTTGGACTAAGGCACTGAGCAGTGCGACTAGCAGGCTGCTGGCTATGGCATCTCTTCCCAACACCAGAGACTGGAATGAACCTGAGTCTTGCTGCCTTTAGGATGTAACACAAGCGATCCAAGTGACTGCACAATTCTTTTCACAGTAAGGACACTTGCAGCCACTCTTTCCCCATGAAAGAAGCAAGAACTTTCCTGCTTCGAAAGCTGCACAACTACTTGCGCTCATGTTGCTTTTCCTAACTCATGTGCTTGGCCCCAGGATGCACAGTGCTGGGTGCCCTGAATAGATTCAATTGGCTCGTCCCTGTTCTGAGAGGAACCATCTGCCTAAGACAGCACTGGCTCTGTAATTGCTTTGGGAGGACTTAACAGGACACTAGCTCCCAGTCAGCTGCAGCTCCTTGGACCATGGCTGGTTATCACAGCCAGGCTCTCATCACTGCTAAACTAGAGGTAACACTTTTGATTTAGTTGGGGATTGGCCCTGCTTTGAGCAGGGTGTTGGACTAGATGACCTCCTGAGGTCCCTTCCAACCCTGATATTCTATGATTCTACTTAGCATGAAAATAGCTCCCTTGCTATCCTTCCCCAGCCAGGAGGAATGCAAATAGAGCCCAGTTGACTGGTGTTACAGTCTGACTTGGTTACTCCCACTGGCTGTTCAGCAGCAGGTAGGAGCTAGAGGCATTTATCCATGCCCACATAAGCAATTGATGCTACTGCAACCTGTTTGGGGAAGGATGGTGTCGCGTGGAGAGGAGAGTGCTGAGGAGGACTCCAGACAACCGCTCCGCAGAGGCCTGTCTCTTAGTTTTGTGTCTCGCTCCATACAGTGTGTTGAAATCCCATCAAATTGAATTCGAGGAGGCAGGGAGAGGTTTTGTGCTGGTCTTGACTAGCTCTGAATGGGAAATGTGACTGGTTCACTTCCTTTCTGTCCCACAAAACATGGAGAAAAAGCAACTAAGCCATGCAATGGTCCCAACATGTGAATCTTAAACCCTAGCTGGTGCCAAGCTTCATTTCCATTTGACTTTAACTTCTGGGAAAGGCTCTGCGGTAACAGCCCAGAGGCCATCTGCCCATCAGGATGCTGGAGTTTTTATTGTGATGTGGCCACCTCTCCACAAAGACCTAAACTGAGAACCCTCCAACCTTTCCCTCTTGCCCAAATTCCAAGGAATTTGGATGCGTAACTCCATCACTAAACCCTCTCTCATGTAAAATCACTTGCTGTCCATGAATGGTGCAGAAAGGCCTGTGTTTGGATGGAGGCCAGGTTCTGGGCCTGAAGTCTCTTGTTCCTGCACATTAACCCAATGAGTCCAGGATTCTGAATTCAAAGGGGAGTCTGAGAAAGTCTGGAAGGAGTCTAGATTGCTTATACCAGTGCAGATGTGCTGTGCCAATGTAATATGGGCTTACATTGGTTTGAAACTGGGATCAGCCACACTGGTACAGTGCATCTGCACAGGGGCGGAAACACAGGCACAGCTACATGGTATGGCTTGTAAATTAAACGATCTTAGACTCTTGTGCAGACTGGGGGATTGTGGTGGAATCTGTGTGTAAGGGAGTCTACCTTACACCATCTTCCATCTCAATTTGGCCCAGGTACCTATTTCTGTTTCCCAGGATGAGCTCTGTATGACAAGAGGAGAGAGAGAGAGAGAGAGAGAGAATGTGTGTGTGTGTGAGTGTGAGAGAGAGACACACAAAAATCACATTGGTTATTGACATAATCCAGTCCTCCCCAAAACCTGGAATTTTGGATCCACTCTTTTTGTCTCCGTCTCAAACAACTTTTTCTTCAGAAACTGTTCTTCCAAATTCAGCCGCTGGAAACAAGCAAACTCTGTGCTTTGATAGTAGTTACTGCATTGTTTTAACCATATCCTTTGTCCTTGGTTTGACTCTTCAAGAGTCATCACCTTAATAAGGGCTGATTTATCTCTTCTGCATGGGGTGGGAGATCAGCTATCATTTGGGAAGAGAGAAGAGAAAAGGGTTTGGGGGAAACAATGCTTCTCTCTTGTGGAAAAGAGCATTTAATTTCTTCTTTTTCTTTACCGGCTTGCAAAGGGTTAACAGTGCTTTTCCGTAGTTTATTTCTGAACTAGGCTAATGAAGCAATTTATGGCTCACAGAGACCGGCCTCTCCCTGGGGCGCTGTTAAGAGCTTCATTGGCTCAATAAACACTTGATGAAGACCTTATCAAAAGCAGGGGAACTTTCTGACTTCATGAAAAATGAAGGGCCTGGGCTTTTTTTTTTTTTTTTAATCCTCTGTTTCTTTCCCGTTCTCCCGCCTTCCATGGCTAGGGGAGTGATTCAGTTGCAGCTTTGGTGCTTTTATTCCTGGGGAAAGATTGAGAGCCCTAGAGGAATGAATCCTTCTGGCTGCATATCAAGTGCACCCCAGAGAGCAGCGGGGCAGTATTGCCCCCTCATACACACACTGCACCCAGTATCTCAAACCTGCGATCGAAGGCTGCTCCTGGTGGAGTCAGAGGGGAGAAGGAAAAGGCCTGATGCCCCATTGCCCTGCAACGTGTAGAGTCATTTACAACAGTATGTGTAAAGCCTCACCATTCTGACTCACTTGGTGTAAAGGAGACTGTTGTACTCGGATAAACTCACAAGGCTCGATTCACACTGGGCATAGCTCTACTCTGCCGTCTTCAGCGGAGCTGCTTCAGGTTTGCACCATGGCACGTGTGCGCTGTGGGTTTAGCAGGTGTGAAATTGGCAAGACAGTCTGTTCAACAGGAAAGCACTGAGCCCTGAAGGAAGGAGGCTGCTGCACTGCTGAACAAACACTTCATCATATTGTTCTCGGGCTGGGGGTACAGAACACATTGTTCGCAATTTAAACCACTGTAAACTTTTTACGGGGTAGCAAGAGACAAACGTTTCCAGTAATTCCAGGAGATGGTTTACTTCTTTTACTCTATTCTTGGCCAGCTCTTTAAAAGGGCTTAGGGTGCTTCATGTTCTTTGATTTATGGAGGGCTCTTTTTTTCTGTCTGTCCTCTGCAAACAATTCAGCAAACTGGACGAAGGCTGGTTTGCTCTGCAGGCATCGGATCCAAGTTTTCCAGCTCTGAGCTCCGTGTGTTTCTTTTGACAGCATGAGGGAGAAGCAAACACATAAATTCTGGTGATTGCAGCATCAGCAGGTGCTGAAAGTAGAGGCTGGCGGGAGGGGGAGGTGGGATATCTTCCTTCTTGATTTTCCATTCCTCTAACTGTTCCTGAAGCAATTGTTTCCTTGGCCATGTATCCTCATTTCTTTCCCCAGCTCCCGCCTCCAGTGGCTTTGGGAGTGATTCAGTTGCAACTTTGGTGACTTCAGTCATTTTTAAAAAAATCATTTTTATTGTGAGTGAACTTATTCCTGGGGAAGGATTGAGAGCGCTGAAGGAATGAATCCTCTTGGCTGCATATCAGGTGCACCTCAGAGAGCAGCAAAGCAGGATTACCCCTCCCCTCCCCACCCCGCCCAAACCAAAAAATCACATAAAAAAAATTCTACAAAGTCATGAATGCTACAGCGTTCTGCAGCTTTGTGCCTATGTTTTGGGCCATTGTTCCATTTGGATACCTTGAGTTAAGGATGGGCTTGTGGTTTAAGGCACTGGACTGGCATTTAGGAGATAGGCATTGAGAGAGGAAGGATTGTCCTGTGCTTATGGCACTAGACTAGTACTTGGGAGACCTGGCATCAGTTTCCTGTCCTCCACAGGCTTCCTGCATGACCTTGGGCAAGTCACTTAATCTCTCTCTCTGTCTCAGTTCCCCACCTGTGAAATGGGAGTAACAGCCCTGCCCAGCCTCACAAGGCTGATGTTAGGATTAACGTGTTAAAGACTGTGAGATGCTCAGATCCTAGGGGCTATGGTAATACAAATAACAATAATGCTATCATAAGATGCTTATCTAAATGGACAAGTTCAATCGAGCCATATTCTGTGGCCTTGGGTGAAGTGTCAGGGTAAAAGTCTTAATGGTTGGGAGACGCTCACATATACCATGGTGAAGTATATAGACACAGGTGTTCCCTCCTGACTAGGAAATTGTGTCAATAAAGGAAGTCTCTTCTCCAAAGAGGCTTTCTGAGGCTTTCCTTTGAGCTGGGGCAAGGTCAGGCAGGATTTTGGGGGCGTTAGTGAGGGTTGTTAAGGTATTCGTAAGGCACAGGTGTGATGAATCATGCTCATGTGTCCCTCGCTGTCATGGCTGGCTCAGGGATTTAAATAATCTGCAGCATATAGATGAAGAATACTGTTGTAGGTACTGAGACCCAGCGGTAGTGCATCTGGTTTAAGAAATAAAATTGTTCAGGTGCCTCTCTCTTACTGAGGAGGAGTGTGTATGTTTTTAAAAAGGGAATCTATGTACTTAGTGTTACAAAGGAAAAGAGAATGCTAGATAAAACATGAGACAGAGAGGTCTAATACCATAAGAATGCCCATACTGGGTCAGACCAAAGGTCCATCTAGCCTAGTAACTTGTCTTCTGATGGTGGCCAATGCCAGATGCTCCAGAGGGATTGAACAGAACAGGTAATCATCAAGTGATCCATACCCTGTCGCCCGTTCCCAGCTTTTGGCAAACGGACACTAGGGACACCATCCCTGCCCATCCTGGCTAATAGCCATTGATGGACCTCTCTTCCATTAACTTATCTAGTTCTTTTTTTATCCCTGCTATAGTCTTGGCCTTCACAACATCACAACCTGCTGCCTATTAATTTCATTTGGTAGCCCCTAGTTCTTGTGTTATGAGAAGGAGTAAATAGAACTTCCTTATTTACTTTCTCCACACCAGTCATGATTTTATAGATCTGTCATATCCCCCCTTAATCGTCTCTTTTCCAAGCTGAAAAGTCTGTCTTATTAATCTCTCCTCATATGGCAGCCGTTCCATACCCCTAATCATTTTTGTTGCCCTTTTCTGAATCTTTTCCAATTCCAATATATCTTTTTGAGATGGGGTGACCACATCTGCACGCAGTATCCAAGTTGTGAGCGTACCATGGATTTATATAGAGGCAATATGATATTTTCTGTTTTATTATTTATCCCTTTCTTAATTATTCCCAACATTCTGTTCTCTTTTTTGACTTCCGCTGCACATTGAGTGATTATTTTCAGAAAACTCTGCACAGTGACTCCAAGATCTCTTTCTTGAGTGGTAACAGCTAATTTAGATCCCATAATTTTATATGTATAGTTAAGATTATGTTTTCCAGTGTGCATTACTTTGCATTTATCAACACTGAATTTCATCTGCCATTTTGTTGCCCAGTCACCCAGTTTTGAGAGATCTTTTTGTATCTCTTTGCAGTCTGCTTGGGACTTAACTATCTTGAGTAGTTTCATATCATTGCAAATTTTGCCACTTCACTGTTTACCCCTTTTTCCAGATCATTTATGAATATGTTGAAAAGGACTGGGCCCAGTATAGACCCCTGGGGGACACCACTATTTACCTCTCTCCATTCTGAAAACTGACCATTTATTCCTACCCTTGGCTTCCTATCTTTTAACCAGTTACCAACCCATGAGAGAACCTTCTCTCTTATCCCATAACTGCTTACTTTGCTTAAGAGCCTTTGGTGAGGGACTTTGCTAAAAGCTTTCTGAAATCTAAATACACTATATCCACTGGATCCCCCTTGTCCACATGCTTGTTGACGTCCCCAAAGAATTCTCCTAGATTGGTGAGACATGATTGTCCTTTACAAAAACCATGTTGACTATTCCCCAACAAATGATGTTCATCTATGTGTCCTGACAATTTCATTCTTTACTATAGTTTCAACCAGTTTGCATGGTATTGAAGTCAGGCTTACTGGTCTGTAATTCCCGGGGTCACCTCTGGAGCCCTTTGTAAAAATTGGCATCACATTACCTATCTTCCAGTCATTTGGTATAGAAGCTGATTTAAATGATAGGTTACAGAGTAGTCCTGCAATTTCACATTTGAGTTCCTTCAGAACTCAGGTGAATACCATCTGGTCCTGGTGACCTATTACTGTTTAGTTTATCAGTTTGTTCCAAAACCTCCTCTAATGACACTTCAATCTGGGACAGTTCCTCAGATTTGTCACCTAAAAAAAGGGCTCAGATTTGGGAATCTCCCTCACATCCTCAACTGTGAAGACTGATGCAAAGAATTCATTTTTTGCCTAGTCAAAATAACCCTGGGAATACATTTGTCATGCTGAGTTTGGAATAACAATGCACTCTCGTTTCCCTCTGGAGTTTCAGATGGAGGTACTATTCCCTCACTTCTTGTCTCGAGCTGTTGTAGAGTGTTAATGTTGAACACCTAAGGGCTCTTGCGGTGATGCTGTACATGGGACAGAGGGATTCCCTCCTGGCCCTGCAGATGAGCTGTTTCTGTTCCTACAGAATTCTCAGAAACTTTTGCCAGGCGGTATGGATATATTTGCATCTCTCCTCGTGTGTCTCCATGTGTCACCATTCTCTTTGGCATATTGTACTACCTTGGTCTTGCTTTTTACTTTCCTGTTGTCTGGGAGGTGCATTAATTGGTCTCAAGGAATTCAAGTTTCTGTTCCTGAGCAGCTGTTCAGTCACTGATCGCGGGAGGAGGTGGCAAGGTGCTGCTCTGGGATTAATACGCTCTCCTTTCACCTCTTGCAAACGTGGGTTTGAAACCTGCTGGAGATTGTGATCTCAGAGCTTGTCGAGGTGTGGGGCTTCACTGGTTTAACTTAAGGGATATTGAATTGATTTAGCTAACTTAGTGCAAAAAAAACGGTGCGGGCACTTGTATTTCAGTTTAAAGCAGGCTTACTTCAGTTTAATTTACCTCCATTAGGAACAGATTTAAGCCAAACTGTAATAAGTCACTTGTCAATTAAAATAAGTGTCCACACAAGGGTTTGCAGTGTGTTAGCTAAATTGTTTTAAAAACAGGTTTAAGTTAAACTGGTACAACTCCTGTGTGTAGACAAAGCCTGTGTGACTCCCCTTTGAGCCTGCAGGGAAGCTTGACTGATTCACCGTACTCAGCCTTTTCCATCTGCAAGGAATCCAGCAGGTGGTCAGCCATGCTCCCTCTGAGGCACAGCAGCCCATCTTGCATTCAAGAGTCAAACGAGGTTTTAGTCCACACACAGCTACTTACCCCTCTCTGCTGACTCCCAGGGCAGTGCCTTCACCACATGGCCTTCCCATCTCAGCAGCACCCATTGCCTTTTGCTGGGGAATAGGATCACTCTATATGCTCATCCTCAAGCCCATGTTCCCCACCTATGGGGCTTTCATGTTTTATTCTGTCATGATGGGGCCCCTTCAGTTGACCTTGGAGTTCCATCCTAAGCCCTGGTATTAAACCAGCTCTTTTTTAGCAGCCACTTCATTCCTCCATCAGAAGCTATTTCAAACAGAGGATCCTTACAGCATGGGCAAGTTATGTGCCTCCAGACAAGAGGCCATGACCCATTGCCTCTGCATTCTGTCTCTTGACACTGGACATTTTCAGAGCTTTTTGGTATCTGATGCTCAGGGGTCACTTGCTGTCTATTTCAGGTCCCCTCTGCAACACAAGGAGATGGTTCAGTGATCGGTTTGTTTTAATTTCTTTTGGGGCCCTATTTCTGTATAAAATACCAGAGTGGAAATAGTAACTTATCAGCCATCCAAAATAAAGCCAGCTCTATTTGTGTTTGTCAGCAGGTTTATTTCTACCTGATTTTCTCTGTGTGTGTCTCGTCTGGGTATCTACCTCAAAATATTAGTGCTTTAATAGTGCAAAAAAATCACTCGTGAATTTAGCACTGGTGAAAGGTGCCAGATTCGCAGCTTTACACATTTAAGTTCATGCATGAGAAATATTAACCCTTAATTAGTGTGTGGCCTTGGTGTCTCTCTGAGGGCTGGATTTTAGCGCAATAGATCTGCTTGATGGCAATGTCAGCTTGCCACAGCAGTTTGGGATTGAGTCATCTGGGGTTTTCTATTAATTGATCTAACCTGCCTTACGCAGCAAATAAAATTGCTAAAGCAGAGCCATTTTTGCTCATCTACGTTTAATGATCTAAGATATTGCTCCTGTTTGCCAATAAGAACAGCCATACTGGGTCAGACCAAAGGTCTATCTAGCCCAGTATCCTGTCTTCCGACAGTGGCCCATGCCAGGTGCCTCAGAGGGAATGAACAGAACAAGTAATCATCAAGTGATCCATCTCCTGTTGCCCATTCCCAGCTTCTGGCAAACTGAGGCTAGGGATAGAGACACCTTTAGGCCGATTCCCCTTGAATCTGGCCCCACGCCTAAGAGGCCCCCGCGCCCAGCCAGAACATGGCAAGCCTGCGGCCCCACAACCCCCGTCGGACTGCAGCAAGTCCTGCAGTCCCGCTACCCCAGCCAGAGTGCCGGCCTGAGCACGGCAAGTCCCGCGGCCCCACTCCCCCGGCCAGAGCCCAGCAACCCCGCTACTCTGGCCGGAGCCCAGCAACCCCATGAACCACTTCCCCAGCGAAGCGCTGCAAGTCCCACAGCCCCGCTTCCCCATGCAGAGCTCAGCAAGCCCCGTCGCCCCCTTCCCCCAGCTGGAGAGCAGGCAGACAGCTCTAAGCACGCGGCCACACTCCCCCCGCTGGAGCGTGGCAATCCGAAGTGCCACCGAAGACTCAGAGCACTGCCCAGTGAGTACATGCCGCACGAATTGGGCCCCGCACTTGCTAAAGCCAGCCCTGGCTAGGGATACCATCCCTGCCCATCTTGTCTAATAGCCATTAATAGACCTATCATCCATGAACTTATCTAGTTCTTTTTAAAACCCTGTTATACTCTTGGCCTTTACAACATCCTCTGGCAAGGAGTTCCACAGGTTGACTGTGCATTGTGTGAAGAAATACTTCCTTTTGTTTAATATAATTTTGTGACTCCTAGTTCTTGTATTATGAGAAGGAGTAAATAACACTTCCTTATTTACTTTCTCCACACTAGTCATGATTTTATAGACCTCTGTCATATACCCTCTTAGTCATCTCTTTTCCAAGGTGAAAAGTCTGTATTAGTAATCTCTTCATACGGAATCTGTTCCATGCCCCTAATCATTTTTATTGCCCCTTTCTGTACCTTTTCCTATTCCAATATATATTTTTGAGATGAGGCAACTAGATCTGCACGCAGTGTTCAAGTGTGGGCATACCATGGATTGATATAGAGGCAATATGATATTTTCTGACTTATTATCTATCCCTTTTTTAATGATTCCCAACATTCTGTTCTCTTTTTTGACTGCTGCTGCACATTGAGTGGTTGTTTTCAGAAAACTCTGCACAATGACTCCAAGATCTTTCTTGAGTGGTAACAGTGAATTTAGATTCCATCATTTTATATGTATAGTTGAGATTATGCTTTCCAATGTGCATTACTTTGCATTTATCAACACTGAATTTCATGTGCCATTTTGTTGCTCAGTTGCCTAGTTTTGTGAGATCCCTTTGTAGCTCTTCGCAGTCTGCCTGGGACTTAACTATATCTTGAGTAGTTTTGTATCATCTGCAAATTTTGCCACCTCACTGTTTACCCCTTTTTCCAGATCATTTATGAATATGTTGAATAGGACTGGGCCCAGTACAGACCCCTGGGGGACACCACTCTTTACCTCTCTCTATTCTGAAAACTGACCTTTTATACCTACCCTTTGTTTCCTATCTTTAATCAGTTACTGATCCGTGAGAGCACCTTGCCTCTTATCCCATGACAGCCACTCTCAGGGAAGGAATGTGCTGAGTTAGATGGAACCCATGTCCAATTTTTGTCTAGCATTTCCTACCTTCCCAGCCTTTTTTTTTTTTTTGGTAGATCCACCCTTTAATGGGATGGTAGAAGGGAGCCCCCATTGGCTGTGCCACAGTTGTCCCTTCATTTTCTTTTTCTCCTCAACTTGTGTCTCCCCTTTCTTTCTTTCTTTTTCTCATCTTGCTTTCTCATGTTGATTCTTTTTAGTCCTCTCTTTGTGAGGCTTGCCCATCTTTCTAGTCCCCAGCCCATGGGAGCCGACAGATTGTTTGGAACAGTGGAGCCCATTGGAGATCAAAAGGATCCAGGACGTGTGCTCTTGCAGCTCAGCACAACTGGGACAGCAGGCTGCATCCTTAGCCATATGAGCTGCTCCTGAAACTGGCTGCATTAAGGGCTGCCTTAGGAGCAGGGTGGAAACTTGGGCACCTTTTGAAGAGCTATCTGCTGCTTTGCCCACCGCAGCAGGAGCACAGGGAGGTGTGAATCTGGATCAGCCCTCTCCTCTCTTCCTGCACCCTGTCCCCAATTTGGGAAGCACAGAGCTAGACTGAAAATAGAAAATCAAAGAGTGTAATAAATAACCCCCTCCCCATCCTAGGCTTTATAATCACAATATCTATGGCCTGTAACCATTTGCACATCCTGTCCCCCAACTGGATGAGAGTAAGTCTTCAGAGTCAGGCTTACGCTGCTGATACTGACGATCTCACATTCAAAATTAACTTTCTGCAACATTTGCTTTAAAATTTCCCTGTCGGTGATGTTCCAGCCAGGAAACATGTTTGCTCTTCATAGGAAGCAAGCACATAAAAGTTATTGAACTTAATGGAGATTAATCCAATGAAGAATTTGATCTAACATCCCTGGAAAGATCCTTGGCCTGAATCCTGAGCTTTAACCCGACATCCCCGACGTTCTGCGACCCTCTCAGACAATGGAAATCTATTAATTAGTCTGATTTTAAGTATGGCATTGCCCCTAAAGTAGGTGCAGTTCCACACCTGGAGAACCATGTCTGTTGGTTGTGGTTGACCCTACCATTACCAACTAAGCATGACTAGCAAGATTTTAAAGATTTTAAAGTGTGCTGATGCTGGGGGCAAAGTTGGGTACAAGCCAACACACTTTCAAACGTCACTGTTGCCCTAGTTGGTGCTCTTGTTACCTTGCGCTCTAAGTCTGGTGCAAACTAGCCTATTGATCCCAAGGGCGTGCTCAGATAGCATAAGAAGGCTCTGATTCTGGTTGGAATCACAGGGCACTGTGGCAATACACAGAGAAGCACTGCTGATGGGGCAGCTGGGGAAAACGTACCAAGTCTCTGGGATAACCATCCAGCTGCCCCGGAGGAGTGCCAGGAACAGGCCTGTTTTGAGCGGGATTACAAAGACCTTACAGCTCTGGAACCAAGATTGGTTTTATTTTCTTCTCTTCTTTATGTTAATTCGTAGTTATTAACCGGCGTGCACGTGCGCATATGTATACGTGTGCACGTGGGTGCCTGAAAGCCTGTTGATAGGGAGATGTATTCCTTAGGGCATAAGGCAGGGGCACATAAGGAATGATATCACTGTAGCCCTGCCCCTTGACAACCATTGGTACTATCCAGAGTTTTCTCCCTCAGTTACCTTTGAGTGTTTCTATTCTTAGTGCCGCTCTTGTTCTGTCCACTTGTATTTGGAAGCCAGGAAAGAAGCCCTTGGCCAGCATGCCCAAGCTGAGAAGAATGCAGACAGTCTGGCAGAGCGCAGGTTAAATAAAGTTTGTCTTGGCAGGACCCAGCTCTTGGATGTGCTACAAGCCACTGGAGCATAGTGATGATGGAATTACAAACACCAGCACAGGCTGCCAAATGGGACAGGTCTCCCGACACTGCTCGTGGACTGCTATCTGCTGGGACTCTGTGGGTATGTCTACACAGCAACTAGACAGCCACGGCTTCCGATGCCAGTCAGCTTGGGCTTGCAAGGCTTGGGCTGCTCGGCTGTTTCATTGCTGTGTAGACTTTCAGGCTCGGGCTGAATCCCAGACTCTAGGACCACAGGAGGTGGGAAATGAAAGGCCTGGAGAAATTGCAAGCTTTCCCCATAGTCAACACTCCACTGATTCCTGTGGAGCCCTCTGCTGGCACAGACTGAGGAGAGAGGGGCTGCAAGTTTCCCACCACTGGCGGTATGGTACTGGTCTTTTCAGTGCCTTGGAGCTGAATCCTGGTTCTGCTCAAGTCAGTGGGAGTCTTGGCATTGACATGAGCCGCATCAGGATTAAGATCATGCTACTCCAGGAGGCTGAAAGGGTTCCACCCTGCATGGCTGATTTTTGCGGGCAGGGAGAGCTCCGAAGCTGATGGCTGGCTGACTGCAGAAGCATGTTTCTGGTACTTGGGAGAGTGCTGTAATGTCTTGGAGTCTGGGGATGTGTGGGTGGTGTCAATGAACCTTTCCTGCACTGGCTGTACATGCCTCCCGGCTCCTAGCCGGAATGACATTCCCGTGGCTGTAGCCTTAGGATTTGCAGGTTGTTACCATATAAAGGGCACAGTCCTGTGCCAGCAGGAGGTCCAGTGTGAAGTTTTTTTGGAGGGTACATAACTTTCCTTTTAATAGATATACGGCATAGATTTTTGGATGCAAGTTGCAATGATTTCACTGCCTTCCATTGGTGGAGAGGAGCAGAACTGAGGAGGAGGGGAGGGAAAGCCAGCAAAGGAGATGAATACAAAACACAAGGACAGCTTCACCTCCTGGCCCTAGGAAGTTATAGCTTTGGTCTTAAGAACTAGCATTACTAAAGACCTTCAGTTGTCTCCTTAATGTCCTCTGGCCCCTTCTATTCCCAAGCATTTCCCCTTAGCCTTTACTCACTCTCCCCAACCCAAATGAGGGCTGGCTTTTGGCACAAGCAATGGCAAAGCACCACGAGGTCCTGCGTTGACTTTCTCTACTAGCAGTGGGGCAGGACGGGGAAGGCACACAACACCAAACCAGATTCCCTCACCAGGCTGTGCTGGCAATGGGATCAGGATGGGGAAGAAAACTGGTAATACAACATACTCCCCTCTGCCATCACATCTTAGGGGATGTTGCTGCTTGGGTGAAGCATCAAGAATGCCTGTTTTTGGCTTCGGCTGAGGGGGATCAGGCTGGTCTCTGAGCTGGGTTGATTCTGAAATCAAAAGCGTTAAAGATGCTCTTGGCGATAAGGCACCAGACGTAGAGCAAGGAGCCCTGGGCTCTACTCCCATATGTGCCATAATCTGCCCTCAAACCATTCGTTAAGGGCTAGAGCAATCCACAGGCTTCAAGGGCTAGTCTGACCTGTACAGCACAGGTCTGGGTCCCATCGGGGGCCAGCTTCATGAGTAGTTGTATTGATGTCATGTGAGTAACTCCTCCCCAGTGCAAGCAAGGGCGTCCCTAATCTGGCCCTTGTGCTCTGTGCCTGCGTTTTCCCATCTGTAGAATGGGGGTATCCATCTCTGCCTGCCTCACAGGTGGGTGAGGAGGAGCAGCTAATTATTGGCTGTGAAGTGGCTGTGATACCCTGTGGGCTGTTGATATGAAAGGGGTAGCATTTTATAAAGCCCATCATCCCTTCTTCAGGAGACCCAGATCAGCGGGTGGCTCAAGAGCTAATTCCCACTGTAGCCGTCTTTCACCTTTCTCTCTCTCTCTCTCTCTCTCTCTCTCTCTCTCCCCTTGCCTGCCTGCAGATGGCTGGAAGTGCAGGTGACTAACCTGACCTGCACTCAGCGCTGGGTCCAGTACCTCCAATTGCTGCAGGAATCCATATGGCCCGGGGGAGTCTTACCAGCGATGCCTAAACCTTTCAGGACACAGGAGCAGAAGGAGGCAACGGCACAGCAGGCCTTGCAGAGCCTGATGGGACTCCTTCCTGGTGAGTTTGCCATGCAATAAACACCCAAGGGCCTCTAGCTATGGTATCTGGATAACGGGCCTTGGCTCTTTAGGGATCAGGCTCTGAAAACCATTCCACCACTTCGCTATGTCAGAGAGAAGGTGTGATAGTGACTCCTGGAGCCAATGCTTAATGTGTCGCAGGTGCTGAGCACCATGGGCTGTGAGCACTGCAAATGAATGGGAGTTTGTCATAGGCTCATTGGCCACCCCTGAGAACAGGGCAGAGCAGAGGGCTGGGGAGCCCTACAAGGGAATGCATTGCATTGTTACCTCTAGAGATCTGGTTTCAGAGCATGAGAGAGCCTGCTTGCATTTACCCACATGTGCTATCGGAGGCATGGACTTGAAGACGTCTCTTCTTTGCCCCCCTTTGGTGTGTTTAGTGTGAAACACTTTGGAAAATAGCAATTCTTGCTCTCTAAACTCCCTGCAGTTTTAACACCATTGTCAGCCGCAGCAAGATCCAAGACCTGGCAAATTCACATCACCTGAGGAGTTAAATGACCCATCAATAAGGCTCCCACTACTTCCAAGTGAACAGCCACTGTGCTGCCCCAGAGTTACTTGAGATAATTCACACAGTTGTCTCTACAAAGTCCAGGACTCTGAGGGAGAGAGGGCCTGCCATTTGGTGATTTCTAAATACAGGCCTCTTCCTCTCCCTCCTTTACTACTGGCCACTTAGTAGGAGATGCTTTTCCATCAGAGCCACTCACTAGGGAGCCAGCGCCCCAGCAGAGCAAGAAGGTGCTGTTGCACTGAAGGTACTATCTTTCAGAGGAGGTATAGAACAGAATTCTTTCTGCTATAATTAAAAAAAAATGGGGTGCTTTTCCACATGACTACAATCATTAGCCCTGATATGCTGGCCAGATGGTGTTCATTTACATTTCCCTCTGTTTTAGAACAGCTGCTGTGTGGTCCACACCAGAGGTGGCTGCATTTCAGAAGTGGGTGAAGTAATCCATTTGTGGATAATCTGTAAAGCATGTTAAGATTCTTCTCCATCTGCTGTTTATTATAATTAACCAGAGGTTGTCTCTTTGGTCCGGAAGCTCTCTTCTACATTTGGTTCTAGAGCTGTCCAATATGTCTGGTATTAAGATTGGGCTTTAAGATGTGTGTTTTCCTGGTATTTTTCCAAGTCGGGGGAGGGGGAGCATCACTTTTTGGGACATCTAATCAGATATAAAAGCCCTTTAAAATCCCCTGAGTTCCTAAACAAGTGCAAAGTGCCCTGTATTGTAATTGAGGTAGGGGTTTTTAAAGACAAAGTGTCTCTCTGATGTTAACAGACTTAATTCTGGAAATCCTTGGGACAAGCAGATGTCGACTGAGCTGGAACCTGGTCCTTGAGTCACTACATCAACCCATCATGAACAGGTAGCCTTGACAACGGGGCCGCCTTAGCCTCCATAGGCCATGGTCATTGCTATGCATAAACCAAGTACTGCATCGCGCGGTGGACTCCCTTGAAAAAAACGACTGGTTAGGAAGTTTCCGATGATGAAGAATCACACTGGAATGAGTAGACTCTTTCAGACCAAGGGGGATCACTGTAAAAGTTCAACTCCTGAGGCTTTGACATGAGGTGACGATTAGAAAATGTCAACCTAAACATGCTATGAATTAGCTCAGCCGATCTGCTGATTTCATTGATACAAATAGTGCAGCAGGAGACGAAGCCAGACCCAATCTGGGATTGTCCCATTGTTGAAAAGGCTTTAAGTTTGGTTGTGACTACACTACAGGTGTGATTTCCCCTGCTTGCGTACACGTGCTCACACTAGCTCCCATCAAGCTAGCATGAGTATAAATAAATGTGTGGCCGCAGTAGCATGGGTCATAGTAGCGGAGGCATGGCTGAGCTGTGCCGGGTACATACCCACCAGTTTCTGGCAGGTTTACACTCTGGATAGCTCAGAATACCTCTGCTGCCGCTGGCTATGTTGCCACAGCTACACTGCTCTTTATACTTTATAGCTTGATCAGAATCAAAATCGTCCCCATGGGCAGAGCCGGGCAGGAAGTCATATTCAGAGCTTTCATGGGCATGCAGTGGATGTGTTGCATACACAGATGGCACGCCACTGAGCATTATGTAAAAATATATTATGCATCTCTGAGCTCCTCTGGTGCATTCTGCGTACTAGTCCTTCTTTCTGGGACTGATTCTAACCTTCCAAACTTCTCAGCAGCATCAGGTAACTACTGTTCCGGGGGGAAAAAATCACCCACCCATTGAAGCATTTCCTCCTCTTCTTGTGTGTGGGATTTTTCCCCCTCCCTTACCCCAGCCTGGGGCTCTACGGTGAATTTGGCCTCTAATGGCTGCCTTGTACACAGGTGCACAGCATGCTTGAGTGAATGCGGACTTCCCTCTGTTAGCAGACATGGCAGACTTCTGTCTCTTTTCATTGATGAGCCTATGTTTTCTCCTCTGTCTCTTTCAGGCACTTGGTATACCGCCTCTCGGACATCCTGCTGGAATTTTTGATACTTAATAACTCCAGTGATGGTCCCAAAACAACAGCTGTAACTTCATCTGTTTCAAACAGCCCCGAGACAGCAAGCATTTCCCCACATTAACCAGGGCTGCTGTTGCCAGTGACAAAGAAGAATGGGCAGCAGAGAAAATAATTCATAGGCATCAGGCGACTGGCATTCAGTGTTTGCTGGACAGAGCTGGAAGTTTCTTAATTAACTACCCCAGCTGGTCCAACATGAGGCTTCTTTCAGGCTTCTCCTTGTTGGTGGGGTAACTGACTATGCCCAGTGTGAGCAGATGGAGATGTTTGTGTGTAACATTCGTTTCCATTCCATAACTCACGTGATGGAGAGCAAGGAGCTCACGGCGGAAAAGCACCTGATCTCTCTTGGGGCAAGCAGGCTGCTAAGTGAGGCCAGGCCAGCCACAAATCCTACTTGGATGTAATTTCATGCCCTTACCTTTGTCTCTTGAATCTGAGTAGTCCTGACCCAGAATGGTCGGTGGCACAACAGGGTTGGTTCAAGGCCTTTGGGCCCTGGCACTGATGTGCAGAGACATGACCCCAGGATGTCTCATCATCTGAACTCCCATTGACTCGCATGCCATATAAGGCAAAGAGAAGAAGGATTGCAGCTCTTATCCCTAGTGAATAAATTCACCACTTAGCTCCTCATTGAGCAAAGGCTGCACGGTGCTGAGATTCCTGCCTGACCTCCTGTTCAGGGTGGATGTCTGCGTGGAGAAATCCTCCTGCCATACCTGTTCCTTCCTGGAAAGATGAGACAGAGACAAGAAGACATCCCCAGAGGGAGTTCATGCCTTTGGTGCTTTCCATCCAAATCTATGGGAACTCCAGAGTGATGGGTAACAAGCAGAAAGCTCCTGCCTTGCCTTAGGGGCAGGGGAAAGTGCCTCACACCATTGCAACTCCAAGATCATCTTGTTTCAAGATCCCTCATTGCCCAGGCTGAGGAGAGGGATCTGGGGTGAAACAGAACAGGAGGGCACCACATCCATCCCTAAGTCATCTGCCTGTGCAGGGAAAATTGAAGATTATGGGGCAATGGCTCCCCCACCCCATGTTGTCTTGTAAGTGGGGATTGTTAAGGGTCCTGGGGTTACAATGCAGGCACCACACCACAGATAAGCAGCAGCTTCTTTAGCATGAAGGCCAGGTACTGTTTGGAAACTGAGACCGTCCCTGATCTCAGCTTCACCAGAGGATCTCTATCATTGATTCGTGGGCTACTCTGTGGAAGAAAGGAACTGATTCATATGAGGCACACGGGCAATAAAATAGTTTCTATAACCATAGACTGCCTCTTACAGCAAATTCTTGGAGATCCATCACCTCACTGGTGCTCAAAGGAGTTTATCATACAGCTCTCATTGGTAGCTAAGTGGGAGGATGGCTAAAGCAGGCAGTGGGTGTCCAGACTCCAGGGTTCCATCCCCAGCTCTGCCCTGACTTGCTGTGTGACCATGAGCAAGTCACTTTAACCTTGTTGTGCCTCAGTTTCCCTAGCTGTAAAATTGGGAGGGATATTGTTAGGGTTGATCTATTGTTTGCATAGTGCTTTAGAGACCAGGTATGTTGTAGAAGCAGCACATAGTGGTATTATGTATCTATCGCCAATCACTGTACGATGCCCCAGGGTAACACTCTCTACAGCATACCAAAGGCATCATGGGCTTATGGTGCCCCGCTGTTGAATTAATGTTAAAGCAGATGAACAGGGCATATGAGCATCAACAAAAGTATTTGCATTTCATTCAGCTTATGGGCCACATTTCACCAGGTCCCAAGCGACAGCATTGGACTTTTTCATCCAAGAGGACCCTGCTTCCTGTGATTCTTGACAGTTTTAAATAGGTAATGGGGGAGAGCTGGCATGAGAGAGGCCTGCACGGTCATGACGATCATTTCCATTCTACACTACATCCCAATGTGCTTGTCCTCTCTTACAAGTGTTACACTCAATTACCCACGAACTGAAAGGGAAGAGCATTAGCCTGTCACACGAGCCCACTAGGCCCCAATCATTGTGCTGGATTTGGGTGTGCATCATTTTCATTGTAGTGGACATTTAGCCGTAGGAGTGAGTAACACTAGTGCAGGTAGCCTTGAAGACACAGACCCTGCTCTTTCCAGAGGGAGACAGCTGCAGTCTCCTGTGTGGGTATCCACCCTTTGGTGTGTGTACTGCCTACAAGTATGTGAATGGTATAAACACTAAGGGAGTGGGATCATTTAGGATGGTCTGGGGGAGCCCAAAAGCTAAGGAGGACTCAGATGAAATTTAGCAAAAGGAAGTTTTAGTCTGTCTATGAGCAAAAACTTCCTAACCAATGCCATGATCTCTTAGGAGAAGGAATAGCCTCCCAAGTGGAAAGGGCGAAAGTCCATTGTTTGAGTCATTTAAGACTCAATCTGGGTAAAGAATTGGAGAACATACCATAGGGGACAGTCCATCCCACAGTGGCAGAAAGTATGGAGTAGAAAGTGGGATCCAATAGGTTTTTCTGTCTCCAATTTCTCTTTGTTATTCTTAGGCCATAGGTTGCCCTTCAGCATCCCATTTCACTTCTTCCTCCTCAGTCCCTGGCTTGCTATTTTGTTCTTCTGTCCCATAATTTTGGTTTACAGCATATCCTGACCTGCTTTTCCCTAAGGGAGTCTAGGAGAGGCCCTAAGAGAAGAGGCCATCAGCCACAATCTGATGTAACATTATTGAGCCCTGTTGCAGGTCTGGCTAGGGGCTTCCCTGTTTGTTTGTTTTTTGGTCTGCTGCATGGACATAACCTCATGTATTGGATGTCTCAGGTCGTACCCAATGTAAACCAGAGAGGACAAAATAAAAAGACTGGTTGATGGGTTAATCACTCACCTATAAATCAGATCCTGCAGTGTCAGAGGGGAGTAAGGGGGTGATATTTGCAGTCCTTAAAGCCATGGAATATAGGATTGGACAGGAAAGAGGGTGAGCCTAGGGTTCTCACCTGTTGAGAGGGTTTGAATATTCTATCTTGAACTCTGAGGTTACCTGAAGGCAGCTTTTCATGAATATATAGAATCATAGAATATCAGGGTGGGAAGGGACTGTATCTAGTCCAACTCCTGCTCAAAGCAGAACCAATCCCCAGACAGATTTTTGCCCCAGATCCCTAAATGGCCCCCCTCAGGGATTGAGCTCACAACCCTGGTTTTAGGAGGCCCATGTGTAAACCATTGAGCTATCTCCCCCCCTTAAAATCTGTTGCCATTCATCATATGAGGCATATGGAGTGAGTTCCTCTTGCAGACTGTGAAGGATATAGCCAGAGACCCGGCACTTCAATGGGAGTCTAGTGTCAGTGCGTTGCAGTTGTAATGTGCTATTGCTTTGTGCTTGCGCTGTGCTATCCCTTTGTCCATGGATCTCCAAGCCTCTTTCCACACCTACCATTTGCCTTTGGGGCAGGGACTGTCTCTCACTATGTGTATGTACAGTACCTAGCGCAACAGGACCCTAATCTTTGTTGGGGCTTCTAGACTATACCATAATATAAATAATAACTATTATACCTAGAAAGGTAACAACTTCTCATTTAAGTACCAGCAAAAATAACTGCTGCATACTTAACCAAGAATTGTAATTCTGCACCAAATCCCCATGTCTTCACCTGGATACAAAAACTAACCACCAACTATATGTGGATTTACTAGTGTATGATAATATTGAAACACATACTTGTGTATAACTATTGTCCCAAATACCTGTATATATCAATGTAGACAAAGATTGTACCATGTGACTTGTGCTCTTATTGTAATCTGTATATAATAATACCTTACCTAAAAATGCATACCTGCTTGTGGATTTAAAATGTGTATTTCCTGGGAAATATCCCTATAAACCACACTCTTTGAAGAAAGAAGAGAATAAAGCAGGGAGGATGACAAGCAAAGGCTGAGGAGAGATGAGGGAGTGGGTTAACAGTGTGTCCCAGAATGTAGGCTGCAAATCCTTGCATAGAGGAGACTGCAGTAGTTTGGAATTGTAAAGAGCCACCAGCTTTTGCTGTGCAAATATTGGCCAGTTTGAGTAGAGAGAATAGTGCTGCTGTTTTCACCAGCTCACATGCCTTTATGTGATGGTGACTGATAATTAAAAGCAAAAAGGAGGAGAGAGCTAGCAAAGAAAAATTCCAACTAAGAATTAAAATATTAGGTTGAAAAAAAAGGGGAGAAATTGTATACAACTAAGCGCTTGGGTCATATATTATTGCAGATTAGCTTTGCCACAGAAAGATCCCATATGCTCTATGAAATCCCATTACCTATGAGTAAGAGAACATTTGCACAGCACATGTGGCAGGGAGAGCTGCTGGAGCCAAGTTCCCTTCCATAATATCCACCCTAGGGTAGATTGGTCTATTTCCAGTGTCAACAGCTCGAGGATTAAGTACTTATCTCTTTGCAGAACACTGGATAATTAATACCAGATCCAACTGGGGGCTACACTCCACAGAACTCGCTTGGAGCTATATCCCTGGCTGAATGTTAATCTAACGTGCCCGAAGGACTATGCACAATGGGGCATGGTTTCTCACTGCACCAGATGTGCAGGCATGGCTTGCTGGAATAGACAAGTGATGTACTTGCCTTCTAGGGTGAATAACTCGCAGCTGCACCACTTTGTGCTGGGATAGCGTCAGAGCGCTGCAGTCGTCACCTAGGGCTGCAGGACGTGGGGATGATGATGACTTCTTAGGAGGCCTTTCCCTCCACCTGAGTACGGGAATGATGGTGCTCGTGGGTGCGGGGACTGATTTGCCATCTGTGGGGTGAGATGTGAAACCCAGGCCTTTACCACTTCTGGCCAGGGAAGAGTTCATAGTTTATTTAGTTATTTATCTTATTTAATAATACAGTTATCCTGGACAAAATCCAACTCAGGTTGTTACATTCTTCTTACCTTAATGCCACCCCATCTTCCAATCTCAGCTGGATATGTTGGTTCATGTCTGAACTTTTCCCATAACTGTTACATTTTAGTACAACTTCTCTAGCCTCTCTACCAGCACCTACTTACACCATTCTGCTATATTGGATCAGACAGGAACTTCTGCCTACATCACTTTCTGCAGCCCCCTGGAGTTTCCTTAGGAGTCTCCCACAATTATCAACCCTGCTTAACTAAGGAAAGTTGATGAGATCATAGCTTTAGGGATGAGTGTGGCAGCAGGCTATAGATAAGGAAGTTGTCTCATTCAAAGCCGGGCAGAAAACACGTCAGCCATAACTGTGCACTGTGATTAGCTCTTTAAACAGATTCTGATCTGTACTATCTTGTATTAACCCACTTCTGCTTCTACAATCAGCGGAAGGGCATAGGAAAGCTGCTTGCTGAGAGATAGTGTTGTCTAGTGGATGGGGCAATACACAGGGAGTCTCTTTCCACCTGTGACCTGCCCTGTGCTGTCACTTCACCTTGCTGTGCCTCCATTTCCTCTTTGAAGACTTGAATGCATGCTTCACGTGATGCAGTGTGAATATTCCCTTGCCTTTAATGGGACGGCTGACAGTGCCTACAATAAGCCTCTGCAAGATCAGGAGTAGACTGTGTGCCTTTGGCGGCAAGGACTGTCCCTTACTATGTGTATCCAGCACCTAGAACAAAGGGGTCTCCTTGTAGGAATAAAGTCAGTAAACTGGAGTGCAAATAAGAAGGTGAGTTTTGTGGCCAGCTCTGAGCACCCATGCTCCCTTTTAGACGCTGCTTGCTTACAGTCTTTGTGGCCCATGCTGCCCTGCATCTCAGGCCTTTTTACATCTTCGTCAAGGGACTGTTTTTTTCAAAAGTATTTAAAGTCTTCTTCCTTCCTTTAACCTTTTCATTCCACTTGCTTCACCTCACTGAGCCACTCAAAAGGCTGCTCAAGCATCCCTTGACCAAATCCTCCCAGAATCCAGCACGTTCCCTTCCTGTTCCCAGACCCCTTTCTTCCCCTAATGTCCTCAAGTGTGGGGTGCACTTGACTGCCATTTCCGAGGAGGGACAAAAGTGGTGAGGATCAAAGACCATAAATCAATCTTTAAAAATAATACCCACCAATTCTCTCGAGTGCTGAGTCTGGCAGAAACTCATTAACGATCTATTTCCCCCTCCCACTCCTTTGCCGTTGGAAATCAACAGAGCCAAACAAAACAGGCTGTCTTGATTGAAGACAGCTGAAGTGTGTGTGCTTAGTGTGAAAACCAAAAGCAAAGCCATTTGCTAAGGCCCCTTTTCTGTGCAGGCCACTTCACATTTATTATGCCAGGGGACAGAGCTCCTTAAATCCTGATGCTCTTTATTTCTGGGTTTTTAACCTGCCCCTTACCTCCCCCTCCTCTTCCGCTTCTGCTCCTTTCTTTTCTTTTCTTTCTGCTCCTGTGAGAATGGGCTTTTTAATCCCCTTGTACAGCAGATTAAGGCTATTATAGCCTCCCCAACCTGACATTTTCTCAGAGAGGCTCACAGCCAGAACCTTGTGAGCACTCTCTGTCTTTCTTCTCAGAACACTAAAACGCCATGGCTGACCTTTCCCTGAAGAGGAAAAGACTATAATGTGCGATCACACGTAGGCAGAGGCCAGTCAGTGCAGGTCTCAGGGTGAGGGAAATTAAGACCCAGATGGAAATTAACGAGTAAAAAGGGGAAGGAGAAAAGATGATGGGAATTAGATTGAGCCAAAGCAAAACCCTGGGAGCCGGCCTCCTGTGTGTTCGAAAACTGAACCCAGAGCTGGAGCAAACTTGTTAAATGGCTCTCCCTTTATAGAGAACCAACCCAAAAGCCTGGCCCTGAATGTATAGGTGGTAGTTGGGGGAACAATAGACTCTCAGACCAGGATCTGGATCCAACCTTTATAGCTATATTGTGGGTCACAGAACAGTGAATACAAAGACCCTGGAAATATGCAGGGTTCTGTTTAGATTCTGAGCTCTTACAGGGAGGGACTGGATCGAGCACAACGGGTTCTGATCCTGTTTGGGGTCTGTAGTTACGATTAGCATACGCTTTCCTGACACTTTTAATCTGGATCTCGACGCACTCTACAGAGGTGGGTAAATATTTTTATCCCACTTCTACCGCTGGTGATATGGAAATACAAATAAGCAAAGTGGTCCAAGGTCACACAATTCACCAGTGGCAGAACCAGGATTAAGACCAAGGTCTCCTGGCTCTAACCACAAGATATACTGGCTCACATGTTAACTTTTCTGCAGATGACCCTGTGTTTTCCCAGCATGCTTGTTGATCTAGAGTGTATAGCCAAGGGCAATGGGATGAAATTACTAAAAGTAGGGGACTTGCTTCCTACCTAGTACACCCAAGAACGAAGTGGAGAATGGGACAGAAGTCATGAAGACTGATCGAGTGGTTAAAGTATTAGCCTGCTCTGTCAATAAATCAGAAATGTAGAGCTGGAAGAGACCTTGAGATATCATCAATCCAGCCCCCTGGAGCGAGGCAGGATCAAGTAAACCTAAGACTATTGCTGACAGGTGTTTGTTTAACCTGCTCTTAAAAACCTCCAGTGATGCAGATTCCACAACCTCCCTGGGAAACCTATTCCAGTGCCTAACTATCCTTAGAGTTACAAAGATTTTTGTAATATCTAAATTAAATCTCCCTTGCTGCAGATTAAGTCCGTTAAGTCCAGTATGTTGTCCTTTTTAATGTTCCACATTAGTCTGTCTGGTGTCAGTGGGTCTTCCCTATTGGCCAGGATGTAACACCTTCTGTTGGAGATCAGCACTTTACACAAGTTAATCGCTCTCTCCTGTCTAGTGATTTAAAATGTCACAGAAGCTTACAGTATAAATGCTTAAATATTACCTTACAATGCATGATACAGAGGCTATAAGTGAGATTAATGCAGGCAGCAACTCACAAGTATTCAATACAATCTAAATATTAAACACATTATAATTCAAATACCTATTTAACTATACTAATGCACAGGGGAGCCAGACTGATTCCAGCTGTGTATTTGTCAGTGTTCAGTTGAGACATGAGGATGCTGACATCAACTGGCACCTGGTCTGCCAACATCACAGGCACTGTGTTTGCCCTTCTCAGTCCTCTGGGACCTCACCCATCCTCCATGAGTTCTCAAAGATAATTGTCCATATTCTGCTGCTCTCCCACACTTCCTGTGTGCTGTTGGACAAATCAGTCAGCCTCGGTGCCTTGGTGTCTCCATCTCTAAAATGGGAGTTGTGGTGTAAAGTATATTAAAGATTGTGAGGTGTTCAGTTATAATGGTAATGGGGCAATGTAAGTACTAAAATTGATGGATTGAAGAAACTCATGCAATTCATACACAACTAGGTGTAGCTAAGAGGTGACATTCTATTTCCACTCAGAGTTTGGCCCAAAGCATTAAATTCAGATACAGCTATGTATTCATTATAATTGTTATGGTAGCAGGCTGGATGGAAACTTCTTATAATGAAGCAGTGTGTTTGCTTTAGCAGATGATACACTGGAGTGGGCAATCTTACAAGCTTCGGAGGTCTGATTCAGCACCCATTTGGCAATTACTGGAACCTCTTGGGCTTTCTAGAATGGGCTGGAAATGCCTCCAGCAAGAGAACAAGAACTCTGTTGAGTTTTCAGGCGCTTACTGCTTCCATCTTGGCTACAGGAATAATGCCCTGTCTTGTTGTACTTTAGCCCTTCCATCATGGAACCAGAGAGCACAGAGGCTGTTGGGAGAGGGAGGGATCAAAGCTAGTCAAGCTTTTGTTAAAATTTAAAAAAAAAAATCCCCCAAACCACTTGGGAGCTCAGTGTTTTGGGGGCCAAAATTCTCTTGCATCCCAGCCGCCGGTAATGAGATAAAAACAAGCGCTCACTCTCGGAGGGGCTGTGCATGTGAAACACTGCCATGTCCAATTCATAGGACTCCCTTCAGCTCTTTGCAAGGCAAGTCAGAGCCCCTGTAATTATTGGTTCTATAACGAGTGGCCTTTTCCTTCTCTTTGTGTGGCCCATTCATCCCTCCTCACCTCTCCCCACGCACACACTATAAGAGGATATTTGTAATGAAAATCACTCAGCAAAAGTGGAGAACAAAAGCGGGTGAGGAACGAGCTCTCCGGTAGGGATATTAGAAGCATTAGGCTCCCACCTCCATCAGGTCTGGGCTCCGCTGTGAGTCTACTGCCAGCATAGAAGGTACGGGGAGGCTGTTATTAACTTTAATCTGAAGAAAAGCAGCCATTGAAGCCAACTGAGGCCTGGTTTCATAGATACAGCAGCTCTCCTTCAAACTTGCAACCTGATGAAGGGCCTGTCTCCCCAGCAACCAGTTAGGCCTCGGCTCTAATGCATTTGGAGACGTACTGTCTAATCTGAGGTAAAAATGTCACCACAAGCAGGCCCCAGGCTGGCAGCTCCCAGCTATAGCCTATCTAGTAAGCACATATCCAGCTTGAACCTTCTGGTTGCTGGGGTGAAAGGGCCTCTTTATCTCCATGGGGAGAGGCAGATGAATCCTGGGCTCAAACAAGGGACCTGCTTTTCTCTCCTACCCAACGCTCCCCCTCCTGTTAAAGGGTCCTTTATTGTGTCTCTAATTCTAACTTGAAGTGGGAGGGAGCAATAAGGCTGGAGAAATTGGAAAAAGCCTCTCCCAGTGGGGAAAAGCCTCAGTCACTAGTGTGTGAAAAGAGAAGGCAATGAGCGGATTAGAAATGTCAGCTTCATGGGAAGTACTTGATATTTAATAGGTGTAATTGATTACTGGGAATCATTCACTCACACACACACAAAGCCACAGGAATTTTCCCCACACCTTTACCTACTATACCAACAGATCCCACAGAGCTAAAGAGGCGGGGGCCGGGTCAATATTCACTTGGGGCAGCAGCAGTGGTTGCCACCGTAGCACCAACATTTTCTAAGGGCTCATCCCCAGTTGGAATTAAGTTCACACTTTAAATTCACATCCTGCCTTAATCCAAATTAACTTTCAAGTCTAGGCAAGCCCTAAATATTACCCCACCACAGAATCAAAGTGTTGCAGTTGCTGCCTGGTCTGGAATCACTGGGGTGTCTCAGATATTGCACCGTGGCCATGTCATATTGTTTATGGCAACCACTGTAGGTGCTGCAGGAAGGGGCATGGATTGGTCATTTGGCTTCTGAGTCAGTCCTGAGCCAGCCTTGCTGCTGAAGGTGCTGTTCTTCAGATGAGATATAAAGTACTGACCAATTCGCTATAAACATCCCATGGTACTTTTTGAAAAAGCAGATGCCAATTTATGACTTGACTAATTTCATTGTCTCCAGCCTGCATTTCCTTTTCAGTGAGATAAATAACTCTTCTTCACTTCTTGTCCTAATCTGCTGGGCCCGCTGTTTATGTTTGTTCACTAGCAGCATTACACTCCAGGTGAGTGTCCGGTGCCATATGTGGTTGTGAAGCAATTCTACTTCAGGCTGTTATGCATTTTGGATCTGTTAACCCTCTGCCATTGCACTTAGCAAAAAATAAATTAAATAAAAAATCAGTCAGCCAACGATGGGCAGGGTTGCACATTTTAGGGGAGTGCTGATGTTGATATCAATAATTAATTGTACAGAATTAAAAATAGCACCTTCCCGCTCATGTTTGTTACACTCACATATCTCAGATTAGACCGTGTGCCCACCGATATGTGTAGTTCTTAAAGCAATGGGGATCTGATCTTGAACCTGATCTTGATCCTAATCCCCACCTGATCCTGCAGGGAGCCTTTGGTTGCTACCACAACACAAATAATAATAAATGAAAGGCTGTATATAAGGGTGACTTATTATTACAGAGGGTCAGGTAAATGGCCCAGCCTGTGTAGTACGCAGTCTTTCATAAGGGCCACAAAGCCTCATAGAAAACCATAAAACACTGAGTGTGAATTTCAACCTGATCCCAGCTGGTGCCCAATTATTGCCTTGAAGCCTGGAGATCAATAGTCCTTGTAATTTTCCTCTAGCCAGTGTCACAACCGATGCTATTGTACTGTAGATCTGCCATCTATTCTCACAAGCATGGGGCCATTAGAGAAGCGGAAGTTTTCCCCCTCCAACCCGGATGCTTATATGCTGTATCTCATACAACGAGTTAAGCTTTATTTAAAGAATGTCTTTGTGCTAACAGAGTATGCTTCTCTAGAGAGTCTCTGAATCTTTAGAGGTCTTGCCAGCATTTTTGTCTTATGGGGCCAGTAAAAGTTGGTAGATTCTTCCCTCCATGAACATGAACAAGCGTGCACACACACACACACAAGGCCACCAAGAAGAAATGGAAACACCCTGCGCTGTGTCTGAACCATCTCACACTACTTTGGCTCTGTTGATGTGGTCTGGAAAGAGAACATTCCTCATTTAGAGAAGGGGATTTTAGAACAATTGAATAATAAGGTTTTTGCCTACCGTGCAGCAAAATGCTGAACACTAAGTTGAGCAATGCTTCCCATTGTCTGACTAGCAAGTGAAGGCATCCCAAACTCCCCAGCTCATCTCTACACCAAAACATAATATCCTCTTGAGATGGCCTTTCTGCTTTATCCAATGAGTCTGATCTTGGACCAAATCTTCCACATGCCTCAGACCATTCAAGCAATGGATTTTTTTTTCTTGCAAATGAGCTCTCAGAAACTTTCTTATCATGTGTTCTTCTCTTGCAACAAACTCCACCCATAAATATACACCATTGCCTATTTCAGGAAAAGATCTCCATCTCTGATTTGTGTGCATCTTTAACGCAGCCACAGTGGTGCACAGAATGGTCATTGTCTCCAAGGACACCGACTCTTACAATGTCCTTTGGCAGTGCTTTCGGTCTCTTCCTCCCACTACCTGTGTTGGGAAGATTCAAAGCCTCACCGTCAGGTGACTATCCTATCTTGTGGGAAATTGTGTGCAGATTATATATAGGCATGAAGCTTTGTGATCCTTTTATGGGCTGTATACAACATGATACATTTCACCAACAAAAATAACTTACTGGTGTTCCATTTGCAAGATTCACCTGAAGCTGGAAAGCTGAAACAGACGAGGGTGTATTAAAGTGTATCACACATCAGGGACTTTAAAATAAACATCAAGGGTGTCTCTTTCTAATCACATTCCTTTCCACAAAGGGCTTGATGATTGAATGTCACGAACCTCTCACATTTCTCTCTGGTCATTTCTGTCCTGAAGTTGGAATGTGGGCACGGGCAAAACAAGGTTGAATGTTATTATGTCACAGACCCAGAATGAAGAGACATTATCTCACAGACAGTGACAACAAGGCTGGCAAGACATCAGAGGTGATATTCCCTGGAAAGCTCAACTCGGTGATGAGGTAAATGAAAAGACGGATTTAACTAGCAATGCTAACTTGTGCAAGCTAAGTGTGGTGAGGTCCTTGCTAGAACGCTCAGCAAAATACATATATCAGCCCCACAGTGATCTGAGAATGTTGATATTGACTGATAGTAGGAGTCTGAGAATGGAATTTGCAACTCAGTGGTTGAGAACTGAAAACAGTGGTGGATGGATAGAGAGTAGTAGTACCGAAAACAGTACTTCCCTGCCATGGGCTGAGAATACCTGATGGAATGCAATGGGGTAGAACCCAGCTCAGCTCCCTTGTGGAAGGATTTCTAGTCTACACCTAGAACGAGAGAGTAGATCTTCTGTCGTTGTCTTTATTGGATGGCAAGGATTGAAATAAAACCTGGAAAATGTCTTTGCCTTTATAACAGCTCTCTAGCTCTGGTTGCACATGAAAAGAGCTAAGATGAAAGCTCATATTCAGTCCTGCTTAGCGCATGGCATGACTTTTGGCTGTGGCATAAGCACTGGAAGGTGATGCAGTGCTAAGAGGGTTTTGCCATAGATAGGCTTAGGCTGGCAGACTTGTCCATATGAAGAATGTTCTAATTTAACAACATAGTAAGTATGAAAATGCAGAAACATGGATAGGCTTGGGAGTGGTGAGGGTCACTGTTAAGTGCACTTTACACCCACAATGTGTAACCTGGCATAGGTCACTTGTGAACTGTCTTTGGCAGTGCCAGTATGGTGCAGTGGACATCTGTGCACATCAGGATGAACTGCGCAGGCAGATCTTAGAGCAGGATAAGAATGGAACTGGAGTAGCAGGATCTGTTGTAGATTGGGATTAAAGTGCATTGGCAGAATGGGAACATAGAACTGGGATAGCAGGAGTGCCCTCTATCTAAGACATACATGGCCCCCATCACCATAGTATCTGAGCACCTCACAATCTTTCATGTATTTACCCTGACAACACGCCAGTGAGGTAGGACAGTGCTATTATCCTCATTTTACCAATGGGAAGTGAGGCACAGAGAGATTAAATTCATTGCTCAAGGTCACACAGGAAATCTGTGCCAGAGAAAAGATGTAAACCGAGTTCTACAGGTCCTAGGTGAGTGCACTAACCACTAGACAATACTGCCTCTCTGCAATTCAGGAATGCATCAACAGAGCTTTTGTGGGTCCTAGGTCTGGAACACCACAGCTGTGTGAGGAAGTTTGCAAGAAATATATTCCTAAACTGACCTTACCATTTCTACAGTGGCCCCAGTGACATGGCAAAATATTACTTCAGGGGAAAGTTTTTAAAAACGGGGTGGCACTTTGCCCATAAGAGCATTTAGATGCTACTTGCACATATGGGGTAAAAACACCTTTAAACTCTGGCAACAAAGAGTGATGTTTTCATCCAGCAATTACAGTCAGGGTGATGGGCGGGGGAGACAGAGATATCTGCGTAGTTAGGTGGGGAGACAAAATAAATGATGTCAAGTATCAGAGGGGTAGCCGTGTTAGTCTGGATCTGTAAAAGCAGCAAAGAGTCCTGTGGCACCTTAGACACTAACAGACGTATTGGAGCGTGAGCTTTCATGGGTGAATACCCACTTCGTCAGATGCATATTCACCCAGGAAAGCTCATGCTCTAATATGTCTGTTAGTCTATCAGGTGCCAAAATAAGTGATGTCAATGACTCCACAGTTCCTGAAATGAGACAGACCCACAGACCCTGCTGCACGTTCCATACTGGCCATGCCAGAGATGGACTGGACCTTGCTACACCACTGGGCTACCAAATATTGTATCTCGCACTGGAGCTGGGGATGTCGCTATTCTGAAAACTGCTTTCCTCACATCTGTTCTCCCACTCTGGTTATCCACAAGAGGGAGCCTTCAGTCTTTTCTTTATGGCTTCAACAGGCCGCCACTGAAAGCACTAGATGGTGCTGTTGTCTTAGCCATTGCAAAGGCCGGAGCCGGAATGAATGGCCCTAATGATAAGAGGTGCAGAAGTGACAGCTGCAGTTTGTGTGCTGAGCAGGCATGCATTCCAACGTCTTCTGCAGCACCAAAAGCCTGGGAACGAACACAAAATCCCCAGTGAAATAAAAAATGAATTAGTGTTATACTCGGCGGCTATTTAATGCCATGTGATATTGGTTACCTTTCTGGCCCAGGGTGCCGCTTGTCTGGAGATTTTCATAGATGCCAAAGAAAGATTGAGTGCAATCAGTATCACTCCTAGCCAGAATGTGAGCTGTGAAGACTGGAATACTGGACTAGCTAAGTTTTGATCTGTAGAGTTTCTTGCCTACTGTCTCACCACGGTCTTCTCATTGCCCAGCATTATCAAAGTTGTCATTGCAGTCAGCACAGGCAGAGGGTGCAGGCTGCAAATGTTACAGGCTACAGGTAGCAATGGTATCTTGAGACACAGCAGGGCTTGTTGGGAGGTGGAGGAGTCAGACATGAGAGTAACAGGGCCTGAGATCTGAAGCTGTGAAGTCTGACACAGCTCTAAGTAAGAGTCATGAGCTGGGGAGAGGAGATGTGGCTTGAGTCAGGATGAGAGGTCAGGAAGTTGGATGCAGATATAATACAGCTCTGGGAGCCATGAAGCTGTAAAATAATCATCCTAATGATTAGCAATTCTCCCTGCCCTCCGGGTTGCAGATCTGGTTCTGGCCTCGTCCTGTGCACAGTTTCACTTCCACACATAAGGCACCCTGCAGGAGTCCTGTGCCACCATAAAAAGGGAATTTTGCCCTTTGAGTTCAAAGTGTAACATCTCCTGTAATGAGATGCTGGCTTTACAGCCTTGATTCACCCTGTAAGACACTGAGCTGCCCGATATTCCTAAAGGCACAATCGGGTGCCTGTTCATACAACCATGGCAGCTGTAAATCAGGGGTAGAGTAAACACAACTCCACATTCATTCCTGGCTGTTCATCTCTCCATCTACCCCTTGTGCAAAAGCAAAGCAAGCCAACTGTGCAGGGGAGAATAGGGACTGGGCCAAGGTGCAAACTGGACACATCCTGGCCTCTGCTGCATTATGTCTCATACTGTCCCTAGCCAGATTTCTTAAGTAGACCTAGGACACCCAGGTGAACATAGGAACATTCTGGGGAAGCAGCACGCCTTGTTGGACACTCCAGTGATTGATGAGTTGCAGTATTGATGTGGGTCTTTATGTAGCCTTAACGTGATGGGCTGTTTTCTTTGCGTGTGAACCTTCTTCTGTACCACAGAACGTTGTTGCTAGGATGGTCTCTGACTTGGGGCTTGGCTGGACTGTTTCTTGGTGGGAGTGTATCTTGAGACTGTGGGAATATTATCTATGTGCCTGAAAGCACTTTACCTACAAAATTGATAGAAGATTGATGTGGCAACAACTATAAAATGTGGATTGGAGAGATGACAGCTGTCTTTGCTGCTGGCGTTGTATAGCAGGGGCATGAAAGTGTCGAGCGCTGAGCAGCTATCTGTCTCTTTCCACTGTAGCCCTGTTATCGCACTTTACCAGTACGTTCGCTACACATTGCTCCAGAAAAGCACTGTGGACAGTGGGTACTGGTGAGATGCCACTAGATCCTGGGATGCTGCAGAGGGGTTACATCTGAGTCACATGTAGGGAGAGTTGTCCACTCCCACATGAAGAGCAAGTATCTTTGGACGGCTCCTTTTCTCCTCTGCATCTAGACATGCACATATATGGTGTCTGGCAGAGCTGATGCCGTATTTACAATGTTGCAAACCTGAGGCCAGATTTTGTCCAGATTTACCCCAACGTGCAACCCCCTGGAATTGGTGCCTGGTGCTTATCTTCCCTATTTAATCATTGTTGCCAACTGGGGCACTAAAGCTGTGTCAGGCACTGCAAGCATACCCACCCACATGCACACAGCAGGCAGTGCCCACCATCTCACAGGCAATGTGGGTTGATTTTGGTAGGAGTGCAAACATGGGTTTTGCTAGTCACCTCTTGCTTTTGGCGACGTTATCAGATCACTGGTTGTTCCCCCTGGCTTGTCTAATGAGGCTGTTGGGGACAAGGTGCACACTTCAGATCTCAGCACCAGATCTCACACATTGTTTATCCTTGGTGGATGAGAATCAACTGTGCTGCTCAAATTAGAGACTGAAAACACATATTAATCCATCTCGCTCTGCTCCAGGCTACCCTTCCCTACAGTGAGCAAAATTCTTCTGTTGCACATTGACTTCAATAGGATTGCACGGGGACAGTTGAGAACAGATTCTGGTTCAATGACTTCTCCAGGGTGTTTTCCAGTCCGGTTTTAAATTACTCCAATGATAGGGCTTCCACCAATCCCCATGGGAAGCAGTTCCACATGTTATTAGATCTCACCAATAAAATGTGTGCATCCCCCCGGGTGAGGTTTTTCATTTTGGCTTGACGGCATCCTTCATTCTGAATATTTTCCTGGTCCGTTGTCTCTCCATCAGAGGTTAGTGAGTCCCTCTGTGAGGCTTGTTCTCTCAGATGTTATGGCTGGAAGCTTGCTCTGAGTTTTTGGCTTGGGGATCCTGGGTCTGGAAATGGAGAGGCTTTTATGGGAACCTGCGTCTTTTTTGACATTACTTCCTCATGCTTAAATTACAGGTTGAGTTGCAGACTTGAAAATGTTCTGGTTGAATTTCTTTCTTTGTCAAAGTGGATTAGGCCAGTGATTATTTACGTGCACCCCTATTACCTGGAGTCTGTTTCTTTTCTCTTCTATTCAATGTAGTTTTACATGAATGGTGAAAAAAACATTCCCATTGGATTGTTTTTTTCCCCATATTCCAGTCACACAGAATGAAATAGGTAACTCTAGATGCCTGTTGCTCTGGGAGAAGTTGGATCCTCTTAGCTCTCATGCTTCAGGGAACCAAGTGGCCATGGCAGCAAATCAAGAAAGAATTCTCCTCCTTCCTGTACAGCATAGCATGGTCGGCCAGTTGCATTGTAGTGTGATGGGGCATATACCCATGCTGACTTTAAAAAGATTAATGTGGGCCTCACAATTAACCCAGGTGACTACCCTTGGAGGGTGGTCCAGCCCCAATTAAAGATAAGTCCCAGCTGGGAAAGGAGATGAGTGATTGCCGTAAAAGGCAAGAAGCCTGGAGCAGAAGGGGGCTGCAGGGAACAACTCTGGTATTAGAGTGTGGAAAGACTGGGTGGACAGTTGTTCTTGGCATCCTATACTGAGTGGAGAAGTCTGGCAGAAGGCCAGGAGAGACACAGAGCTGTCACTGAGGTAGAGCAAGCTGCAGTGATGAGCCCTGGTAAAAGAGCAGAAACTGGGCTTCAAGGATGAGAGTCCTGAGAAGTGTTTAACAGAGGAACAGGGTGAGGGAAACTTAAGAGGCAAAAGTTGGGTTAAGTTTATACTTTTGGTTTAAGATGATTGTGGGACTCCAGGGGAGAGTCCTGTGAGCCCCTGTCCTGAAAGAATGGGGAATCTAGGGAGGCTGTGGGAGAGGTCTGCTGACAGGCTATTGTATAAATAAGTACAGGGAGGCAGCAGCAGCAAGAAATCTGATGGATCAGCTTTGGCTGCTGGCTATAGAGTCCCTGGACTGGAACCCAGAGTAGTGGGAGGCCCTGGGTCCCCTGTTAGCCACTGGGAAAAGTGGCCTGAGCCTCTGAGTAGGGGAGAAGAATATATGACAGTTCTGAGACTACAAGGCCCAGAGTTGCGGCTAAGACCTTTTATAAAGACATTGGACTGTTGTTTGTTGCTTGCAGTGTTGTTGTAGCTGTGTTGGTCCCAGAATAGGAGAAATACAAGGTAGGTGAGATAATCTCTCTAACTGCACTAACATGGATGCTACACAGAGCTGTTCTTCAGGTATGGAAATGGAAGCAGAGGTCTGAGCTAAGTGCATGTTGGGACAAATTGTTAAGCAGAAGCTGTAACTCATGTTGGAGGTCATCCCTTGAAATGAAGTGGTGATTGTGGGCGATTGTGGGTTAGACTGGTATGCATAAAGGGTTTGAAATGGGCAATTAAGGGTAGCAGGCACTGTGATGTGTTAAAAATTGTTGTAATGAACCCTAAAAGCAGTGTCCCTCTTAAGTCTATGGTTTCTGGTACCTAGCAGAGTTATGAATTTAAGTTCCCAGGCTTGCCTTTTTAAGGTATTGTTTCCTTTGAGGACAAGTATTGAAAGACTAGATGTGGAGCACTGGATAAGGTACACCACATGCCGTGATAAGAATATGTAGGATCCATGAATCTTGAAAGGTGTGTTGTAGGGGGCATTGATCATCATAGCCGTGGAGATATGCCTGCATATTTAGAATCTGTTGCTCTGCCAGAGTCTAGTGCCACTTTGAGTTGGTGTCAAGTATCAGAAGGGTAGCCATGTTAGTCTGGATCTGTAAAAGCAGCAAAGAGTCCTGTGGCACATTATAGACTAACAGACATATTGGAGCATAAGCTTTCATGGGTGAATACCTACTTCGTCGGATGCATGGTTTTGAGTTGATGTGTCCTGGTCTGTGGGGAGCTTGCTTCTGATGATGATCTTGAAGAAATTAGGGCAGGGACTGGCAACCTTTGGCACACAGCCCGTCAGTGAAATCTGCTGGCAGGCCTGGACAGTTTGTTTACCTGCAGTGTCCACAGATTCAGTCAACCGCAGCTCCCACTGGCTGCGGTTCACTGTTCCAGGCCAATGGGGGATGTGGGGAAGTGGCGTGGGCCGAGGGATATGCTGGCCGCCGCTTCCCGTAGCCCCCATTGGCCTGGAATGGTGAACCATTCCATGATGTGATCTAGTTCTCTGATGGACTGTCCTTTTTAGTGAAGTTGGTTTTAAATATATTTAGGTATGTATCCTGGACTTCCTTTTTGGAGCAAATTCCATTATATCTAAATGTTTGGCTATAGATAATAGATTTTTTGGTGTGCCTGGGATGGTTGCTAGATCTGTGGAGGTAAGTGTGGTGATTCATGGGTTTCCTGTATATAATCATTTGCAAGGTTCTGTTGCTAAAGTTAATTGTGGTGTCCAAGAAGTTGATGTTGGGGTAAGAGTGTTCTAGAGAAATGGGTGGGGGGTGGGTGCTGAAGTTGGGATGGGAATCTATGAGGGGGGTTAGATCTTCCATCCAGAGGATGAAAATACATTCAATGTATCTCAAGTACATAGTTGGTTTTGTGTTCCATTTTTCTAGAAATTCTTACTCGAGATGGCCCATGAAGAGGCTGGCATATTGGGGAGACATCCTAGAACTCATAGCTGTTCCCATGTTTTGGACAACATGTTTGTTGTTAAATATGAGGTTGTCATGGGTGAGGGTGAAATGGATGAGTTTGGCAATGTGTTTTGGATGGACTTCCAGATGTTGTGCTCTATCTTATATGTATCTGAGTCAGGCAGTGATGCCACCATGGCAAAGGATGTTGGTATATAGGAAGGTAACATCCATGATGGTAAGGATGATATTCTGGGGGAGGTTGTTAATGTTGCAAAGTTTCTGGAGGGAGTCAGTAATGTCTTGGAGGAAGCTGTGCTTTGTGTGGTGAGTGGCTTAAGGTTGGTTTCTGTGAGTCCTGATATTCTTTCAATAAGATTGCCATGGCCAGAAATGATATATCTGCCTGCCTCCCCTTATTTGTGAATCCTGGAATGCATGGTCCCGGGGTAGGTACATTGGAAATGAGGTGGGACAGTTTTTCTTGGAGTTGTTTGGGAAAGGATTTGATGATATCCTTAAATTCCTGTGATGTAGTATGGGGTCTTCTCTGAGTTCTTTATAGTAGATGGTGTCACAGTTGTCAATTGTCCTTGTTGATGTAGTCATCATGATTAATGACTACAATAGCGTGCCCTTTGTCACTACCTGGGGAGATTGAATTTCAGGGATGTGTCACTTTCCTCTCGGTCAGTGTTTCCCAAACTTGGGACGCTGCTTATGTAGGGAAAGTCCTTGGCGGGCCGGCCCGGCTTGTTTACCTGCCCCGTCTGCAGGTTCAGCCAATCGCGGCTCCCACGGGCCGTAGTTCACTGCTCCAGGCCAATGGGGGCTGTGGGAAGCGGCGTGGGCCGAGGGACGTACTGGTCTCAAGTTTGGGAAACACTGCTCTCAGTGATAGAGAGATTCCAGTGCATTATTTGTTGGACTTTGTGTTACCACAGAGGGGGTGGCACTAAAACACCACCTGGCCAGACATCTGAGTTAAAAGAAGGGGCAGACCACTTCAGGGCCTGAGTAACTATTGGCAGCGGGTGCTAGAGAAGCAGAATCAGCTATTCCATGCCCAGCGTCAATAAGGTGCATCAGCACGGAGTCAACTCATTGGCATATGGGGATTCACTTTCCTTTAATGCATCAGGTGTTAGCTACTGCAGGAAACAGAATAGTTGTCTGGGTGGGACAATGATTTGTTCATCAGTGGTGCCTGCTCATGGGTTTTGATTGTTTCCCAAGAAGTAAGGGGGTTTTTACAACCCAGTACTCATGACTTTTTTAAAGAAAAGATAGTTGATAGAAGTTCCATTCACCCCTTTATTTGGCTTGAGAGGCTGCACTGGAAAAGATTTCTATAGGTATCCCCAAGTGTTATTTGATTAAGATTATGACTGCTAATAGACACAATGGGCTTGATTCGTCTACCCCACATGTCACCAGTCTTATATCAGTATAATTCTGTTGACTGCAATGGGGTAACTCCTTTTTTGCCTGGTGCAAGGCATTACAAGTCAGATTCTTCTCCCCTTTCACAGGTTTATACTGGCATGACTCCATTCTCTTCAGTGGAGTCACTCCTGATTTATACCAATATAAGAGGAGAAGAATGGGGCCAAATGCTAATAAATGTCTTTAGTGTAGTTATGCCAGAAATGGTTTTAGCCCAATAACTTCTTTACTTGCCTCTCAATCACTTTGCTTTTTACAATCACAAGCTAAGATCTATGTGGATCTGGAGAGGTGGCACAATGACACCCAGAAGAAAAGAGCAGATATTGGCCAGGCACAAGAGGCTGGAAAGAACCATTTGGAAAGGAGAGGTTGAAAAGATCAGACACACGGGTTGTATTTAGAAACAAGAGAGAGATAAAAAGCTCGGATAAGAGGAAAATAGGATGGGCCAAATGAGGAAGAGTAGGAGATGGGCAGGACAAGAAAGCAAAGATTTAAATATGGGATTTTTTTAAAAGGATCCTAAATGAGTTAGACACCCAATTCCTACTTATTTCCAGTAAGAGTTGAGTACCTAACATCTCTCAGGCCCCCTTGTAAATGCCAGAGATCAGAGATTAACCCTCTGGGACACGGGGAGAGAAAGCAGACTCCGAAAGAAAAGGAAAGTCTTCACATCTTCCATATATACACACAGACTTAGACCATACACACTCTTACACACAGAGAGTACACAGACACATACATACCTGCAAACGCTCTCCTCCTTCTCTTTCATATGCCCATATACCTACACACACTGTATATATACACACACAGAGTAGACATCCTCTCAGACACAGGCACATGTATATATTTACTCTATACATATCCCCCTCCCCAGTAGCTCATCTTTACTGTAATGGAACATGTGATATGCTGTGCTTCCTGGCCATGAAGAAGCCATCAGACTGGCAAAAGGCTCCCAATCAGTTATCGATATTGTATATAGCCCCTATGTGTTTCTGAGGCCTTTGCCGCTGCGTATTGTGAGCCTTTGTGTTCCTAAGCGTGTCATTTTCCCTTACGTGAACTCCAGCCCTTGGCCTTTCATGCCATGCCACAATGGGCCCTATGTTGTGCCGTAGGCTTATTGGCAGCCACGTGGACCGGTTTCTAATTACAGCCATCAGTTTAGCTGTCAGAGGGTGCTCCCAGTCTCAAACATTTCATTATCAGATGTCAGCCTTTAATGGGCTGAAGTTAGGTCTGAAAGTGTGACCTGCTCCGAGCCTTCGGCATGCGTGGGGGTGGACTGTGCTCCTGCACAAAGCTCCCGACAGCTTTAGTGCTGTGGCAGAACATGGCTCATCAGACCCTGGCATTTAACCTTTCACACTTCGGGGATGGAAAGGGGGAGCAAGCAGACTGAAGGAATGTGCCCTGCTGCATATCTCTGCCAGCACAGCACCCCCTCCCCTTAAACACGATTGCCTGGTATTTGCCTACAGATATGATTGCCGGCTATCCAGAGTTTGTAGGTTCATCAATCTCAAGGCCAGAAGAGATCAATCCAACAGCATAATTTGACCTCCTGCATAACACATACAGGCATCAAATGTTCAGCCATATATGATTGATTGAGTCTTTCACAAAGATGGGTCCAAGTCACAAAATCTCAGAGCCACATCTGGATTTCAAAGATCTTCCCTCCCCCCCTGCCTCCCGCAAATGACGAAGCTTTGGAATCTATGCCGTGGTCCCTCTAAAGTTCACACTGTGGCCGGTGGAAAACAGACTTGCAGCTGGCAGAATTTAACGACAACAAGAGCCACACAATTTATTTGAAATAGTTCCTTTTGAGGTTGCTGGGTTTGTTTTCTCAGGCCACAGATTATTAACTAATCCTTAAGACTTAGTTTTTATGATAGCACTGTGAGCGACTTCCTATTCTCCCCACCCCTCCTTGGTCAAAACAGCTTTAGACCCAAAGCTATGGGTGGATAGCTGTGTATACATGTGTATAGATGTGACTGCAGGAATCTAAGAAGGATTTAGAGTCCACAGCTCTGCCAGTCTCTCATATCCTGATTTTCCAGAAGGAAAATTACTGAGAGGAAAAATATTCTGCGTTAAGGCTCTGAACAGGGACCCAGGGAATTTCAGTGGGAGTTGGGTGCTTAACTCCCATGGGCTTCTTGAAAATCCCATCCTAAATAACTTATCCTAGGTCTGTGTCAGACTCAGGAGTCAAACCCAGATCTCATAAGGACCAGGTATGAAATGATTTTTAGGCACTTAACACTCATTGATTTCAATTGCAGTTAGGCACTTAAATACCTTTACAAATCTGGCCCTAATTTCCTTAGGCCCCTTTGAAATGATCAGTCCTAATCTCTCTGTGCTTCTGATCCCCATGGGAATAACAATACTTCCTTTCTCTGGCTTCTCTATTTAGACAGTAGGCTCTCTGGGACAGGGATATTCTCTTACTGTGTGTCTGTATAGTATGGAACACAATGGGGGTCTGATCTCTGATGGTCCCTAAGTAATATACCTAACACCATAGTACTGAAAGTACAGTACAATGGGGACTTAAGTCAGTAGAATGAAATATAGTTAAGGGTGAGCTTTAAAGAGGTCAGGCGTTTGGTCAGCACCCTGTAGTTCAAAAGCCTATGAGAGCTTATCTGAACTATCCAAACCTGTTTCTGATATTTCCTGCTTCTTCGTGGGCCCAAAATACCTTGAGATAAAGTCATCTCATTTTAACATTCTTGGCCCTAAGATTGTAAAATAAGCACTCCAAGAAGCTGCCAGGAACCATATTTTCCCTCAGCAGAAAGGGATTTGAGCAGCTTGGTTCTTCCACTCGTGTGTCACACCTGTGGCTTTTAGAAAGAATCTCCTCTTCTTGCCCCCAGTCTTTGCCCAAGAAGTAGACATCTGAAAAGAAACTGCCTGTTCTAGGGGGGATTGAGGGTGGGGGTCGTAGGGTCTCTGTTGCATAGCCCCACACAGCTGTAAATCACAAAATTATCTCTGGCTCCCAGCAACTGTCTGGTGTTTATCTTAGTCCAGATATCTATTGGCTGAGTCACAGAAAGCATGCTGTTCAGCCAAGCCAAATACAAAGGGAAGATGGATAATTTGCACAGAAGAGTGTGTGCATAGTGTGTGTGTGGGTGAGGATTTGTTTGTGTGGGTGTGTGTATGGGTGTTCATGGGTGTGGGTGTGAGCAGTATATTTGAATTTATAGGTGTTTGTCAGTTTGTGTGCATCTATTGTCAGGTGTATATGTTTCTAAGTGTGTCTGCTGGTGTTTCCAGGTGTATAGGGGTGTGAGTGAAGGTAAGAATCCTTGTTTAATCAGTCTAAACCTTTATGAGATTCTCTGATTTAACATAAAAATAAAGGGTCTTTTGATTGCCCCAATACGAGGGTCAGCCTCAAGGCATCAGGACATAACCAAAAGACACTCGGAGCCCTGCTCGGACAATTTCCCCCTGACCTCACCATTCTGGGGATGAGAAGAGGAAAAGAGTATATGGGGAAAAGGAGGTTGCTTGGACTTCAGCCACTGGAATAGGTCATAAGATGCAATATGGGCTCAGAGATACCAGAATCTTTGAGGTATCGCACTTCTTATGTTGACTAGCATGAAGGCAGCAAATCTAGGTATTGAGGAGCTGGGATATCCCTCTGGATATGAGAGATCACCTGGCCAAACTCAACACTTCTACTTTGAATTTTCATGGTTCTTCCAACCTGAAACTAAAAGCAAAATTCATGATGTAGGATGCAAAAATCTCCCCTTCCTGGGCCCCTACATGCCAATCTGGCAGTGTACCAGAGCTGTAAAGATGTCACAAGAGGTGGGGGGAGAATTCTCCCAGTTCAGAAGTAGCAGTCACTGCAATCAGTCCTATGCTGTCCCCATTTCAGGTCCTGGTGCAGGGGACTAGGTAGAGTTGGGCCTGGGGCATGCACTACGGAGATTCTGGAATGAGGAGCTGCCTTTGGTAAGCTGCCATAAATTAAAGCATCCTCACAGCATTCCTGAATCTAGGAGGCACAAAGAGGCCTGAAAGCCCCCCCACCAGCTGGGCTGCTCATTCTCTGCTGCACCTCCTGAAGGCACAACACTGAATCTGACCCCCTGTGTGCAGAACTTTGTGGATGGAAAGGGCTTTTGCTGCCTTGCTCACCTCTCCGTCACCGCATGGACACAACCAGCAACTTCTGAGGAAATCTAGAAGGGCCATATGACAAAACACAGCTCTTCCTCCCTTCAGCATTCCTTCCAATCACAGACAAGCTGGCCTCATGCATTCGCACACACTCTAGGATGTGTTGACAGGATTCTTCTGAATCACATGAGCCACCACAGTTGTACTTCCCCATCAGCCTGCAGCAGCATCCATTTCCTTCTGAACTTTCATTGTCCAGTAATCAGAGTCCGCTGGGGCATGCTGTACTACACACCTGCCCCGAGTCTCTCACACACACTGTAGAGATGGAAAGAGGACAAAGGAATGAAAGAATAGGAAAATATAGTTACCAAGGAGGAAGCCTCGATTAATACAGGGTTGTTCGGGTCACTCTACATTATTGCATTCTTCTGATCACACAGCAAGGCCTCTTATGCACCAGGAGACAGCCTGCAAGGGGCCTAAGCAATTTCTCTATGTTACTTGTATAGCACCAATTACTGTAGTATCTGAGCACTACTTTTAAAGTATTCCCTTGCTCACAGAAGTGTTATGAGACACACAGAGACTGACGCTCAGAACCTCAAAGGTCTTTAGGCTCCCAACTCCCATTGATTTCATTTGGAGCCTGAATCCATCTGAGTATCTGGGCCTAAGAAACTTGCCCAGTGTCACCCAAGAAATCTGTGTCACAGCAGGAATTTGAATCAGGGTCTCCTATGCCATAGACTAGTGCCTTAAGCGCTCGACCATCCTGCCTCTCCTCTTCAGCCTCCCTCCTTCTCTTCCTGAAAAAACAGCAAGTTGTGTAGGACAGGGGACAAAATAAATGATGGAAGAAAGGTTGAGTCAGATCATAATAAATATCCTTTGCCTTTCCTTTTTATTTAAGAATCTCAGATAGCTCTGGGTGAGTTTTGAATTTAACCCCTTTTTTCACCTGTAAATTATCCATGAACCAATCAGGTTTCTTTTTAATATATACATAATTACACTGTAGACCTCACTGCCACAAAGTATCATTGAGGCCAAGAGTTTAATAAGACTCAGAAAAAGGTCTGGATATTTATATGGCTCATTAGAACATTCACAGATCATTAGATAAAATTATATCCTATTTTCAGAAGGGACGTGTAGCAAGGTGCTGGTGCAAAAGCACTGAATTACCCCTGCTCAGCCAGCTAACATCAAGAGAAACAGGTTGGGGCTGGTGAAACAGACCTGATGCCTGGCCTGTGGATTGGCTCCACCTGCGGGCCTGACAAGCCAGCAGTCATAAGGGCTGGGAGCCAGCAGAAAAGCCAGCCAGGGAAAGGTCAGTCTCCTAGCTGTGGACTGACTGCAGGAAAATCGGGAACTAACCCTGCACATCTTATATACAGTGCAACAGTGATGGTGGGAGAACTGATGGTGGGACAGCTAGTGAGCCCAGAAAGAGGGGCAGGACAGTGGACTCGTCACCGGTTGCATGTCTTCACAAGATGAGACAGTCGCTGAAATGATGAGGAGAAGATACTGGACTGGATGGACTACTGGTCTGATCCAACCAGGTGAGGCTTCTGTTCTGTACATATGGATTGTTCAAACGTATAGTAGTGTGGGATGGTTTTAGTATCAATTTGCTTTTATTTTGTTTCATTTCTATGTCTCACTGGTGCTATCTGACATAAATATTGTTACATGAGATGTTCTGTTACAATTTGCAAAGGAAGAAAGCGCACAGATGGTGAAGCACACTGTGAGGGCTTCTGGTAAAGTGTAATAAATACAATAATGACTAAACCTCATGCTCCTTGACATGGGCCACTGGTAACCGTAGGAAAGCATTTCTCTCTTCCAGCATGGGAAGGAGCTGAGCTAACTCTAAAAGGGAAGAGAAGAAAGAGAAACTAGTCAAGAAGCAGGGACCAAGGAGACTGAGAGACCAGTGGAAGACAGGTCTGTGGGGACTGGACGTGCAGTTCAGCAGTGGGGAAGGGGCCTGCAGGCTCAGGGTGTGCAGTTCAATGGGGGTTGGGCACAATGTCACTAGTCACCCCTGATGGGACACCCCACTCACGCTTAGACACCCCCAGTTTGTTTCTGTTGAGATCTTTCAGCATGACTTTAGGGTGGGTGAGTGAGGAGTGGAGTAGGGTTACTATGGAAATGGGCCTTGCAAGAAAGCACCGCCAGCAAGAAAATTAAAAGAAATAGAGAGTGCACGAGCAAATGGAACAATAATACTACCCCCCAATGATGAGTTTAAATTGAAATCAGCAGCAGGCTCAGCTCTGCCTCAGGCAGCCTGCTGAAGATGGAGGGGCTGTGAGAATGGGAGGGCCCAGCACTAACACTATGAGACAGCCGTAAGGTGATACGCTGAGAAGAAATTAACTTCTTACCCTGCCGAGCTCTGCTGCCATTCTCTGCTTCCCACACCATTTTCATCAGCTTTTATGGCACCTTCAGGGCCTACTCCTAACGATATACACGGACAGGCCTTGCCATCCCCCAGGACTGCTCCGAACCAAGGGTCTGAGTCTCCTCTCTCTTATGTCACTTCTTCTACGCTGATATAACTGCGGAGCTCAGTGGCATTCCTCCTGATTTCCAGCAGGCGAGGAGGAGAGTGGAGCCTTGAGAGTCAAATCCCAATTGCTGAAATGGACAGAAGTGGGAAGGGTATAAACATTCCTTTCCCCAAATCCAGGATTCCCCAAATGGCTGCTTTGCAGTGATACGAGAAACTGAGGGATACTTGCGGTCTGCCAATGCACAGTGGGATCTGGGCTGCAACTGAGCCAAGTGGGGATGGTGTGGGCTTTGCAAAGCCTTTCTTAGGATATTTTGTTTTGCAAAACAAACCAAGGATTGGGTCAGAGGCAGGTCTCATCTTACCCAAAGACCCAAAGATCAGGGAAAAAGTTAAATAAATGGTTCAGACTTTGATTCACCTGTAATTACTTCCATAATTCTGGTTAATAAGTCTTTTCCTGCTTATGCTGCTCATATTGTAGATGGCAGGGGGAGAAGGCTAAAGAACTGAACATTAACTACATGGGTTCTGTCTAGAATGCCTGGTACATGGGGCGAGATGTACCATCCCTGCTGCCCAGGAGCACAGGGAAATCAATATAAGGATGGCTGCCGTGTCCTATAGCAATGCATAGAACAGAAAAGGGGGAAATTCTATCTCTGCTCCATCAGATTTGCCCATGAACCTCAAAAGATAGTGATTGATTAACTTGATTTCCCCAACCCCCTGACTTTTGCTGTGCTTGGCACTAGCATTCCAACTGGCTCCAACATAAAGCTAGAGCAAGGGGATGAGTATAAGAGGTTTTTTTGGTTCTGTTCCTGTCTCTGACAGTGCTGCATTGATTGTGTGTATATAGAGAGGTAGCTGGGAGACTTTGCAAATAGCTAGAGAAGCACTCTGAGACAGGCAATGCTACTGGAGTTCAAAATAAAGGGAAGCTAACATTTGACTTTGACCGAATAATATTTTTCCAGTGCATCAGAGTCTAAAAGTCACTATCAACTTTTTTTTTCTTTTTATATTTTGGTGTAACCTTAACTCTGGTGACAGGCATCAGAACTGACAGCCCTGGAGAATTAAGACCTCTGTTCATCCACAGAATTTTGCCTATACAGGATGTACAGTACTTGCACTCTATATGCCTGAACAGATCACTTGTAGGGCTGGGGTGAGTGGACATCAGTCTATAAGGTCCTTGCAACCTTGTCCCTTTTGCAGAGACAGTCAACAAGGTAATAAGACTAAATAACTAGTTAGTGGCAGATGCTTAGAAACTTGTCCACAAGGAAAGTGACCCGAGAACACAGCAACTCATTTTACATAAGTCAATAAGTAGCTTTCAGCTGGCAGCAGTCTTTTCTCTCTGCTGGGGCTCTGCAGAAAAGGGAGGGAAAATATTTTTTGTGAACATTCTTTAATATATTTTTGAGTTTGTTTAGGGCCATTTGGCACCTTAGAGATATGGTTGCACAAGAAACTATTGCCAGGGCTGGCTCCAGGTGTTTTGCCACCTCAAGCAAAAAAAAAAAAAGCCGGAGTGCCACTCTTGAAGGGGAAAAAAAAATCGGAGTGCCGTCCTTTGAGAAGTGCCCCCCAATCACATGCTTGGAATGCTGGTTCCTAGAGCCAGCCCTGACTATTGCAAAACTACCTCCTTTGCATGGAAACCCAGAGATTTCACCATCACATGTGGTGTGCAAATAGGGTGACCAGATAGCAAGTGTGAAAAATCAGGACAGAGGTGTGGGGGGTAATGGGTGTCTATATAAGAAAAAGACGCCAAAATTGGGACTATCTCTATAAAATAGGGACATTTGGTCTCCTTATGTGCAAATGTACCCTAGTCTGAATGAAATGGTGTGCTTACAGATTAAGGATTTGTGGATTTTGCTGCTGGGGGGAGTAACTTTTTGAGTCCAAAATGAGCATTTTTTCACCTAGAAATGATTCTCCTTTTGAGTTAAAAGCTTGCAAAGTTTCACCAGTTATTTACTGAATTGGACCACTTTCATGCATTTGCAATGAAACACAGAAACCTCCCATCCTGACCCCAGGTTGCAATCCTGAAATGGGACCCTCACAAGCACCACCTTCACCATCACAGAATACCCTGGACTTCAGAGAGAGACTGCTGAAGCCATGGGATCCCATGCAGAATCAAGGTCATTGCTGTTGATCTGAGTTACATTCAAAATAGCCTAGGGTAAAAAATAATAATAATCTGTCTCCGTCCTAAACCATTTACAAAAATTCCTTTTAATGATCTGCAATTTTTGCCTATGTTTGCGTGGCGATTGGAGGAGTGTTGTAATGGGGAAACCTCAATGGACAGGCAAGAAAAAGGAGCAAAGGACTTTCTGTTATTTATACCTCTGCTTCACTTTAATTGTTTTCGGTCCTGAAATGATTTCTAACAGCTGGCCCAGTTATCATCCCGATCGTGTTGCTCCGTGCTTCGGCGTGGAGTGAGCCGGGGGGACTTGGCAACCAGGCAGCTGTCCGGGAGCATGAGCCATATATGAGCTCAGAGGAGGAGTGGAGGGGAAGAGAGAGTGAGAGAGACTTGGATGGAATAAACTTTAAATATTTTTTTTAAGTGTGAGACTGACAGTGCTGACTAGAGCCAGGCATAGTGTGAGCAGGCGCTTTGAGAACTTCCCGCGCCCTCACCCCAGTTTTGTTGATGTATAGAGAAGCTCCCCCCTCTCATTGCAGCACTCACCTCCCACACTGCTGTGCCAACGCACCTCAGACTTGAGCAGCAGTTTTCCCATTACTGCATCGCTAGACCTCTGCGAATAGATCTCACACCTGACCTGGAAACTCTTTCGTGTTCCAGCATTAGCCATCTCCCTCCCCCAGCTCTGTCAATAGACTCCACTGTTGACTTGTAGCAAGTCTTTTCTGTTCCACACATAGGCCTCACACTGCTTTTCAAAGGTACCTGTCCTGACTGGCAGCACCCTCTGCTGTTCCAGCTCTGGGACCCTTCACCATAGCTCTGTCAATGCCCCTCAATCCTGATGTGAAAGCTCCAGGCTGCTCCAGCCCTGGACACATCCCTAGAGCTCAGCTCATGAGCCTCAATCCTGGGCTTTACACAACTTGGGAAAAGTTTTTAACAGCAACTAAGAGATTTAGGAGCTTAACTCCTATTTTCAAAAGCACAGTTCCTCAAACATATTTAGGCTCCTAATTTCCACTGAAATCAAGGAGCCCAAATACCTTTGAGATTTTCACCTAAGTCACGTCGGCACTTTTGAAAATGTTTCCGTTGTGCCCAAACCCACAACACCTCCAGCTGGTCCTGTTATCAGTTGTCTACAGGATGTTATCAGCTCACCTCAATCTAGTTCTGAGACACCCTTGGCAGTAGAAATACTCTTAAGCTGTTGAGCTATGTTATGCGCGTCTTAGACATAAGCTGTTGGAGGCAGGAACTGTATGTTGCTACAGAACCTAGCACATTTTGGGCACTGCTGAAACATACATAATGATAAATAATGAATGGCTGTATTGTGAACCAGACAAAAACCACTAGGCCCTACAAGTGGCACCACCAAGCTCACTGCACACTTGTGATGGAAGCCAAATCTGAGCCACAAGCAGTGATAAACAAAGGACCCACAGATAATGCTTTCAAATAGGTCACTTTCTACGTTTCAAAGCACTGGCTGAGTATCTCATCCTGAAGGTTTTTCTAGATGGTACTGGAAGTTTCATTTTAACTGTAATTTTGGGATTCTTCAGCGAGTCTGCTGATGTCACGGGATGGTCCACAGCATACAGTGCACAAACTTGAAACTGAAACTCCTGAGGAATTTTGAATGTTGTGAGTTTTGATGCTCGTGAAGAAGGACTTCCTCCTACCCATCTATATCTAGTTTATACATACTTCTATATCTATATATAAATGCCAGTACACCCATATTTTGTAAATGTAGGCAGAGCACAACCAGGCACTGTCCAAGTATCTTCCATATTGCTCTACTAATGCCTTTCAATCCCAATCTTCACTGCCTCCTCATACTGCAGGCCTGGGCACCATGCAGCTGTACCAACCCATAGTATCCTCTATTGTTCAAATCCTAGGCTTACTCACAGTTTGGTTCATATACCTAAGTCATGGCCATCAGCAGCACTCCCTTGATATTCCAGCCCTGGGCTCTCGGACAGAGGCTATGGCTACACTAGAGAGTTTATAGCTGCACCGCTCTAAACTGATCTCTTCTGTCGGCTTAATTACTCCAGTCCCCATGAGCGACAGTAGCTACATCTGTGGGAGAAGCTCTCCCACCGACATAGCGCTGACTCCACTGGTGCTTAAGTCGGCATGTTATGTTGCTCAGAGGGTGGCTAAATCACATCCCTGAGTGACATAACTTATGTCAACTTAAACTGTAGTGTAATCATAGCCAGAATGTGGCCAGCCTAGGCCTGAATCGCTCCTCCATGAAGAGACTGACAAACCCAAAGGAGCGGGGAAGACTAGGATGTACGGAAACGGGTGAGGGAAAGGCAATAAGGTGCAGGACATGGACCTTAGCTGCTATGTAGAGGGTTCCTGTGTTGGAACCTGGAACAGACGGTGGGCCCGGGTTCCCCTGCTAGCCACTTCAGGAGTGGCATTATGAGGCAGTGAAGCAGTAGACTGCCTGAGACGGCTGGAGAGCAGGAACCTTGATACATTCCCGCCCAGAAGGAGAAACCACAATAATGACCTGGCCAGAGGGCTGAGTGACAAAGAGGACAACTGTGACTCCTGAGAACGGGAGAGTGGCTGCAGAGGAGAAACTGATGGAGTATAACCACACAAAAGAGCAACAGCCTGACCAAGAAATCCCCAGAACCACCAGGAGGAGGCACTGTCCAGTGGCGAATAGAGTAACGTGTCACAGGAACAAACATTTGTTGACCATTTTGTAAATAAAGCACAGAGTGGTGACCTTGCCATGGAAAAGCATGCGAGGACTGTTTGCAATGGGAAGTGTAGGGTGAGGGAACCTTACACTGCCCACCTATACCGTTCTTTCCAACACACCTCAGTCCTGACTTGCAGCACTGCCTGCTTTCCCAGGCCTGTCTCCCCACAGCTGTACTGATGCATGTCAGTCCTGACCTACTGCACCCCCTGTTTATAGTGTTCCCGTACGATGATTACAAAACTATGCCAGGACACACTCATTGTTTTGGCTGGAGAACAGACTTCATTGTTCTGGAGGTTCAGTGATGGGGAAGTAAAAAGTCCTTGTCCATAAGAAGAGAAGTACAAAGGAATGAGGTGGGAGGAGATATTTCTGTGAATTGTGCATCTCTCTGTTTTCATCTGAGAGGTCTCTCCTCCTCCTCCTCCCCACTGGGCAGCCTCTGGGAGCCAGAGAGAAATTGGGCAAATCTCACACTGGGTTAGCTGCAAATGGCAGGATATGGCAGCCTTAAGCAGTGTGGTTTGAACAAATGTTGCACCATTCTCCAACCAACTTTAATAGCCATCACAGATGCCAGCTCCCACTCACATCTTTCCAGACAGCTGCCCAGTTCCATGTCACGTTCCAGCAAGGATAAGTCCAGCAACAAGCTACAGTGATGAGAAGTCAGTCAATATTCAGATTGTGGAAACAATACCTTTTCCCTGGGGTGTTCCTGGACATGTTCTCTGTCTAGCCAAGGTGGGAGACTTGTTTGTCACTTGATATCACCCCTGGACCACATATGGTTTGTGTTCCTCTGAAGGGAAAGGAAATAGATCTATAATGTAACAAAATGTGTCGAAGGTCAGAGGGGTGATGCTATCTAGCTTTCCTCTTCACAAGACAAGCAGGATGTCCTATAAAATTAAAGACGGCAACACATTTAAAACTGATAAAAGGAAATACCTTTTCTTACATGCCACATAATTATTTAGGGAACTCATTGCTATAAGGTATTACCAAGGCAGATATGATAGGAGGAGGGTTCGAAAAGGATTAATAGATGTGTGTTCATGCAGCACCTAACACTAAGGCTTAAAGACAGCACTGCACTAGAAATAATAAATAGTATGAGTAATAAGAATATTATCTGCATTTGTACCAGCTAAAATAAAAAATCTTAAGCAATATCAACCTTAACCTTAGAACACTGGACTCAGAATCTTGGTTCTTGACTCTGCAGTTAACTTGCTGAGCGACCACAGGCAACTCACATCACCGGTCGGTGCATCAGTTTCCCCATCTGTAATCTGGCAGACATGATGCTTTGAGATCCATGGAAGAGAAGCACTGTATAAATACTACGTATTGTTATTTATTCTTCTTCTCAAGTATCTGGCCATGGTAGGAGACAGGATATTACACTAGATGATATGAGCCAGGATGAATATTCTTGTAATCCTGTCTCTCTTTCGTGTTTTCCTCTTATATGATTTCTAAATGAATCATGAATCTGTTCTACATGCAGCTGTTGGTTTTTTTCAATATAATTAATGTTTAGAAAGTGCTTTTAAGATGCACAGTATCATTTAAATGCTAAGTATTGTTACTTTATTTTTATCATCATTTATTATTTAATGTATTTATGTAGCTGAACTACTGTCAAATATCCCCACTTAATAGCCCATTTGGTGTCTGGATCTTTTCTGTCCAAGGCATATTTTGGCAGAAAAGCTGGGAGAATGATGTAATAATGTAATATACTGCACATTTATACTGCACCTGTCAACCGCCTCTCTCAATGCACTTGATAACACTAGTTATTTCTCACCACTCTGCTAGGATAATATCACCATCCCCTGTTTACAGATGGAGAAACTGAGGCACAGAATGGAGTGACTTATCCAAGATCACACATCAAATCACTGGAAGAGATTTCCCTGCTCCAATCATGCTTCATTACACTGTCTTCATTATGACACCTTTATCAATCTAATCGGTCTCAAATCACTCCCAGAGGCAGACCACTCAGGGTGCTATCTTTTTGTAGGATTGTTTTTTGTATTACAGTAGCACAAAGTTGTTCCTCTGTTGTGATAGGCCCTGTAAAAACACGTAATAAGAGACAATCCTTGCACTGAAGAGGTTTACCGTCTACATAGGCAAGATGGGATGGCAGACAGAAGTGAATTACTTGCCTGTCGCACCACAGACCAGGAACAGAACACAGGTCTCTTGTTTCTAACTCTGATAGCCTGTCTTCTGGACCATCCCACCACAGCCTATAACCTAGCCAATCCACACTTTCTGATATAGCGATGCTGGCTAGGGAGCAGGTGATAAATTCCTTCACTTCCAGGCCAACCAGTTCAAATCCTGCCACGGTGATCACTCATGGTGGTTATAATTTGGTAGCTTGTGTGAAATGAGTCAAGGATCTCAGTCTGGCCATATCTCAAAGTACATCATACTGACTGCTTGCAAGTGGGCAGAGAGGTCATGGAGACCAAAGGGGTCCCTCTAAGTCAGGATTTGAGGCACACTAGCATGATGGGAAGGGTGGGGTTTTGCATGTGAATTGATGGTCGTCAATGTATAAGTGCCTCCAGTTGGCAGTCTAACATGTATCAGCCCCTGAAGCTGCAGGATCTATTCATGCTTGGAATATAGTTTCCCCAAACCTACCCATGAGACAAAGTATAGTATGAAAAAAAACCTAACAACTAACTCTGCTACTCTGACAGATAAAGAGCAACTTTTTATAAAGGACCTTGGTGTTATCTTCCTGCCAAAACCCATTTCAACTGTGGTCATTAGTGACTTATCTTTCCTAAAACACTAGCAAAAGCTGACATCTCAGTGAGAGGCTCCATCAGTCAATGTGCTCTGGAGGAGAGCAGCTGCCTAGAGCTAACAGCTGTTTGCATCATATATGCAGGAAATCCTCCCCTTGCTGTTTACATGCACCCTCGTGCACGGTGCTTAAATCTTGATTTAGAGTCATGCTCTAGTTGTGCCAAACTCTTTTTATCTTAGGTCCTTAGCATGGCCTATCTATCTAAAGTACTTAGATGATGCCAATCTGTTATAACCAATCTGTGCTTCTAAGGTGTGGGTCGCCAGGGTGACTAAAGAAATACCTGGAGGTCATGGATAAAGCCTTCTGATAAATGACTGACACAAGCAGTGTTTTTTCCAGAACAAGGCACCCTTTTATTGGTGCAAACAACAACAATCTAAAACACAAATCTCCTATAACAAGTTAAAGAGCTCCCCAAACCGTATTGCCTTACAGTTTGAAGTGATGCTAAGTGATGCACCTCACTTCAGATGGCCAATCTTAGATGTTCTTTAGGTCTTGTATATAAATTCCTCTCATACTCAACACAACAGACACATTCATCTTTATTAACCCCCACTCGCTTATACGCACTAGCACTATACTGTACTATAGCTATAGCCATAACTTTGCCTGACAAACTCGCTCTGGTGACTTCTGAGTACTGACTCTCTCGGAATCTTCCTTTCTCTCTCATCTCCTCAGCTCTGTCCCCTCAACTGACACACTGACCTTTATACCATTTTTCAGTTCTATTTTTAGACACAAACAAAATCATCTTGCTCGTTTATCTCCTTTTTGCCAACTGCCGGTTCTATTTTTAGATTTGTGACCGTTATTTACCTCATGTTATGCTGTGCTGAATCGTTATTGTTTGCCACCTTTTTCCTGCCAATTTGGTTTTCCCACCAATTCTATATTTAGTGGTATGTGGCTTGCATCTTCCATTTAATGGTGGAGTGACTCTTGCTTATTCAATATGAAAGCTAGGGATACAAAATGGAGTCTGGGGATTTCAAAATGGAGTTTCTCTGGTATCAACACAGGATGTCTGTGACAGCACAGGGACTTGAGCCCAGATCTCCCAAATCTCAGGCTAGCGCCTTAACTCCTGGAGAATCCTTTCTCTGAGATGACTGACAGACCAGACAATTTTAAATGAAAAGAAAGTTAGAGGAAGAATTCCTCCTAGCCAGTTCCAGCTGCATGTTTGTGGGTGAGAGTTTAGCTTCAGATAACACAGTCCTGGAATTTCAAGAGCTGTTCGATGAAAGTTCAGCTCCAAATGGTGGCACACTGGCAAGATGACATAAACTGTCCATCAGCACAAACTTCTACCATCTTAGGCTGAAATCTCACGTGAACAGATACTGGTTCTATTGAGATTTGGGTCACATTTATTTCAGGTACCTATATGGCCCCTATTGAAAACTTCACAATTATTAATATATTTATTCTCACAACACCAGTGTGAGGTAAGACAATGCCATTGTCCCCATTTTACAGATGGAGAACTGAAAAACTAAGTTTATGTCTGGCATGGCACAAAAAAAACAACATGGCAGTGCGGGACTAAAAGCAGTACTGCAGATGTTTGGGCTCAGGCTGGAACTTGGGCTCCAAGGCCCTCACACCTTGCCATATTTCAGAGCCTGGGCTTAGTCTGGGCCTGAACAACTATGCTGCTAATTTTAGCTTCACAACATGAGCCTGAGTTGCTTGACCTGGACTCTAAGATTCACTGCCATGGGTCTTTTGCTGCTATATAGACATATTCTAGCTGAGTTGCTCAAAGTCACATAGGAAGGCTCTGTCAAAAGCAGGAGAGATTTGAGTTCAGGAATTTAGATCTGAATGTCCACAAAATTTGATGTAACTAGTGAAGACAGACCCCAGGTGGAGATAGAGTTATGACTTTGATTAGCTACATTGAAGTAAAAGCTACTGGTGCTTTGTCTCCACTAGGTTTTTACACGGAGATAGCTAACTCGTGATGGTTATCTTGCTATTGAAACATACCTCTTTTAGCAGTGAAAACATAATGTAGGGCCATCAATCCCAATGACTTTCACTGCTTGTGCTGTTTTTCTCAGACATCGACCTAATACTAAATTCCATTTTGTTAGCTTTTAAGAAAGTCCTATTTAATATGGTTTAACCAGAAATGGAGCAGACTAGCAACTACTTTTCTCTCTTACAATTTCCCATTTTACACATGCAGCTGTTGGGATTTGGGCCAGTTTTCTAAATGAAGTCACTTTTCAAGATGGCTGCCCTGCACAGCATGAGACTGAGAAAATACCCGTTATACTTAAAACATTGATTTTTCAAATAAATTTCACACCCTTTGCCCCCATATTGGTTCTTCCCAGCTGTCCTTGACCAAAGAATGACACAGACACTGCAAGACTCTTCTGTTTTCATTTTATGACACATTTTATTGCTCAGGATTCAGCTCATTAACCAACTATAAAAGTTGGGTTTATTGAAAACAGATACTGCGTGTCACTGGCTCGACCAATGCCACAGGTTGGAATGCAACCTCAGTGTTCCAGGTAATGTGTTTTTCTGATACTTTTCTACACTTTTATTATTTGTGTCATCATGGGGAAGAGTGTCAAAGGTCAGTATCTAAGTTCAACCAACAAAATTAGTACCATTAGGTATCCTGTTCCCACATTATTTTCACATGCAATTTGGACAATTGTGCTCATTGGGTTATATTGACCCCTGTGCCGAGAGTCAATACAAGGCCTGTGTGCACTTTAACTTTCACTTAGTCATGTGAAAATCTATCTAAAGCCCCAAATCCCTCAAAGACTTACACAAATGCTTAATGTTAAGTACATGAGTAGTGCCACTGAGTTTTATAATGAGTTCAGTGGGACTAACTCTAGATAATAATTTTGAAAGAATTTTTTTGTGTGTGCGCAAAAAATGCAGAGTTGGTGACACGAAAAATGTTTGGCAAATTCAAATCGATTTTGCCAAATTGTTTCAGCCAAAAAACCCCCCTGAGAAAGTCCACCAAAATCCCAAACCCCTAAATGTTTCACTTTGACATTTTCTAAAGGGAACATTTTGATTTCTTTCACTTCAAAATGACTTTCAGTATATTTTGTTTTGCTTCAAAAAATGTTTTGTTTGACCTATGTAATTTTTATTTTATTTTAACCTTTCAGTTGGCCCCCAAATGCTTGAAAAAAGTTCATTTTTGGTTCAGCCCCATATGAATATTTTTCCCCAGTTTTTTTTAATTGCCAGTGAACTGGAAAATCTGTTGTTCACACAGCTGTAAATGGGACTTTGCACATGCTGGAAGTGAAATTCATGTGTAAATCTTTGCAGGGTGAAGATCTAAAATAGGAGCATTAGTACAGAATAGACATATCAATGGATAATGAGAAAATCCACAGTTACAACAAACACACACACACACACACACAAATCATCAGGGAAAGAGACCCCTGTTTGAGGGCATAAACCAACTCAGTCTGAGGGTGAGATGGATGGTCCATGAATAGTTCACTAGACTGGGACTAAAGAAACCTGTTCTGCCATGAACTTCCTCTGTGACATCAAGCAAGTCTCTTGAGGCCCCATGAATAATAGCATTTTCCTACTTTGTGCATCATGAGGTGCTCAGATACTTTAGTAATGGGGAGACATCTAAGTAATTTGGACTGATTGGAATCTCCTTGGGCAGGTTTTTCCCTAATTGTCCCTTATATGGATTCAAATGTGTAGTACTGGCCACTGTCAAAAAACAGGCTAGCAGTGGTCTAATGGTACGTCTACATTGCGCAAAAAAATAAAAAAAAATAAAAATAAAGCCTGTGACAATGAGTCTCAGAGTCCAGCTCAGCTGATGTTCCTGCTTGGGCTCTGAGACCCAACCCTCTCACCAAGTTTCAGAGCCCTAGCTCCAGCCCAAGTGGGAATGCCTACGCTGCTATTTTTAGCCCCATAGCATGAATCCCATCTGAGCTTTGAATCTCACTGCCATGGCTTTTTTTGCACAATGTGGAAGTATCCTAATCTGATATGGCAAATACCAGTGCTCTAAAAGGAGCACTGCTACAGTTTTAGGTGACGAAGCTTAGCCCTGCTAAGCACTAACTGCAACTGGGAAGATGCCACCCATTAGTTCCTGAGATGACTGAGCCCATAATACTCATGAATACTTTCAAGGCCTCTAACATGTTTTCTTTGCTGCTCGCCCAATTCCTCATCAGCACTAATCTGAGCAAACAGAAGGAAGCTTATGCACATGCAGGAGGCTGTTTACATAGGTGCATGCACAAGGGGTGCCCAGTCCTGCTGCAGCCTGCAAGGGGCTCAGCGCCGAGGTGACACAAGAAGAACACGGTCAGAACTCATGTTGCTATGGTAAACTCAAGATGACATCAGCCAATAGTCCTCAGATGTTACAGGCTGGGGAAAGGTTTTGTGGGGTTGTTTTTAATGGTCTGCCTTAGCAGCCATCACCATCTTTCAATAGCCAAAAAAAAATTTTAAAATCTTTGTTTTTAATGTTTTCAGGGTACGTCAGTTGTTTAAAGAGCTGTTTGTAAGCAGAAGGCACCTTCCTCTGTAAGTTTACTCAACTCAGGAGGGTTTTTTTTCCAATGAAAATTGATCATTGCTTCTAGGGAGTTGGTTGGGGGATTATTCATCTCTACTCAAAGCACCTACCCCCCTTTGCCAAGATAGAGAAAACTAGGCTTTGTAGGTATGTAGCTATCACAAGCTGAACAAGTCAGTGATTGGAAGAGAGTTTTCAGACGAAATCTTAGGGAACTGCTGTGATGTGTGGGTGCTTCTCTCACAGTCTTTGTACACAGCATGGTATTAGTAGGGGTCAAACTGAGGAGGAGGAAATGATGCTTTTCAAATGTCCACCCAAAAATAAGCCCCACCCATACAGAAGGGTGGGATTGTGTGGATCTTCGTATTATGGTCATCCCTCTCCTTTCTTCCAGGCTTAAATAAAATGTGAAATAGTTAAGTGTTGACATCTAAATTATAATTACCAAGCACCTGCGTTAACACCTCATTGAGGTGAGTGGGTCATTCATAACTCTCAGAGCTGTTGTTCCAGGCTCTCTGCAGACATGACTGCATTGGTTACACTTGATTCTGGTTTCAAAGGTTTACTCTACAGTCATAAGAGCTAAAACTTTGTCTTTTGTTTTCAATGAAAGCTGAAAATTACAGCTATAGGTGTTAACTGAATGTTTTTATCCTTTTCCTTGGGAAAAAAAAAAGAATTCTAGGCAGCTGAAGTTACATTTTAAAGAAATATGTTTAAAAATGTTGCTTATTAAAATCAAATGTTCAGATATAAGGAAATGTCACATTTATAGTTTTCCATAAGAACATTCATTCTTCCCCCTTGTGAGTATGTTATTAATCGTGATCACATATTGGTTTTTTCCATACAGTCCCTCCCTCATTCAGTTTGGACAGACAGCGAGGCAGAATTAAGGTTGCCTGGGCAACTGTAAATATGGCATTTCCTAATTTTTGAATGCTTGACTTTGCAACCTAAATAACTTTTTTTTAACATAATGTTTTTGTTTTGGTTTGGTTTTTGTTTTGTTTATGTAATGTATATTTAGCACGTGAGAGGGCTGCATGGCTTGGGGAATTGGGAATAGACGATGATACCTTTTATCCCACTGCCATTGGTTTGAATCTGGCCTAAGTTATTAGCTGAACAAGTTATTATCAATCAGCAAGCTGTTCAGTAGCCTATGTGAACATGAGGCCTCGGTCCAGTTCATAGTCAATAATGTCCCTAGCACAACAGCACCAACAAGAACTGGTAATAAGGGGTGCCTTTCTTCTCAGTTCCAGAAGAAATGACAGTGTGAGCTTACTTCGTGCCATTACCATCCTAAGTATCACCACAGGCTTTAGAAAGTCATCTGCACAGACAGTAAAGGAGTTCCATAACCAGGATACATGTAGTCCTTACTTTCTCTGCAGACTGGCCAAACTCAGTCCATTGACAGTAGTGGACCTCATTACACCAGAAGTGAATTTGACGGTGACAGTAGAAGCAATATTTTGCGAGTACTTTGGCAAGGTGGACCCAGAAGGAAGGTGATTGACACCCATTCCTATCACTTATGGGGCCATGTAGTCAGTCCCCACACATCCATGAATTTCAACCACTATAGACTATTGATTCAACTGTGACCCCTCAGGCAAAAGATGCGGTATCCCATCACCAAACCTCCCAGCCAGTCCATCCCATGCCAATCTGGAAAACATTGTCAGTAAACACTGGTGGCGAAGTAGCATTAGATAAGGATACTGTTTCTGTATCCACAACAGTGTTGGATCAAGGTTGCTGTGTGTCATTTCACCACCACAGCAAATTACAAACTAAGGACTTGGAGAATGGAACCTTATTTTTAATAAAGGAAAAATCTTTGCACTTCTATTCTGCATCTGTCAGCGATCTCACTCAGCTGAGCCCTGGAGGAGTTCATCTGGCCCTTATGTGAAGGAAAACCAACAAATTAGTACAGATGTTTTTCTGAGAGCTGCAGGGATCAGGGATCAGTGATTTAATACTGCCTGATATTTGATAGGGGACGCCCAGGGAATATGTGCTGGAAACCAGGAAGTAATATTACATGAAATCAAAATATAAATATGTTCCTAAAGGTTTAGGTAATTTTTTTGCAATTTCCCCTTGTATATCTTAAATCAGGTCTCTCCGCCCCCTGTCCCATTTTTCATACACTTGTTCCTGTAGGTGGCTGCTGCTTTTGGGCCTGATCCAAAGTCCACCGGAGGCTTTCCACTGATTTCAATGGGGCTTAGAACAAACCGTTTGTCAAGTGAGCCATGAAACCAAAGGCAATCTTCTGGGCCCCTTCTTGGGAAAGGCAAGATAGGAGTTGTTTAAGGATAGGGATGAGCCTACCCTAACAGATTCGGAGATCAGCTTTGATTCTGAGAAGCACTCAGACTTCGAGGTTCGTATCCAAAGTGTCTGTTCAAACCATGTGGGTCTGGAAATATCATAAGAATTAGAGATTTGCAAACTGTTGCGTAACTAAGGGAATTTCTACATTTGCAATCAGAGGTGTGACTGCAGCATGTATAGACATACCCAAGCTAGCTATTATCTATCTTGAGTAACAATACCAGTGAAGCCAGTTGAATGTGTACTCAGGATCCTAGGCCACAGTGGGACTAGTTCAAAACTAGCTAGGATATGTCAACCTGTGCTCTAATCACCCCTCCAATAGCAGTGTCAACATACCTTTACATTCAAAATGAAGAGTGATTCCATGATGGGCTGAATGAAACCTGAAGCCAAAACCAAACTGCAGGCCAGGGTCACTAACAAGCCATACGCTGAGGTTTTCAAGTCTTCTGGTTAGCTAAATACACCTGGGACAGTATACAGCACTGGGTTTTGACCATTTTATAGTTAAATCAGGGAGGCAGTTAAGCTCATGTTTAACTTTTAGCAACATTTAGACAAAATGAAATTTCAGTTGAAGAAAAGGAAATGATATATTTTGGATTTTATTGCAAATTCTTGCAGTTTTGATTTACAGTTTTCCAATCTCCGCTTAGGTCCATTTGAGTGGCATTAGCACATTAGGTCTTGAACCAAATGTGGAGCAGGATCATGGCATTGCAATGGAAGAACCTCCAAAAATTTGGTGGAGTTTGGAGAATAAGCTCAGATGTATCCCAGGATGATCTGAATCTTATGATTTTGCAAATTATAAAGGAAGGTGACATGAGAACAGAGCTCTTTCTCCAGGGAGTTTCCCAGGACCTCCTGCTTCTGAGTGGACAGGAAATATGAAATCCATTTTCTCTTATGTTTTTTTTTTAAATTTGCTCCTGATATGAAGCAAAATTTTAAAAAAAGTTAAGAGAAAAAATTAATATTTCACAACTGGATTTGATTTTCAGGCAAAGGATCTGACTTGGTCACCTCTGTCCCTAACTAAAATACTATTCAGTCTATTTTCACTGGTGTTTGCATGACAATCGATTTGAGTTGCCTGTCCCTTGTATACTCCAGGACCTTTGGCCTCGGTGCTGTTATTCCAGTTCTAATTTACACTACTTTGCATTCCATAGCACCTTCCACCGAAGAGCAGTGTTTTACAAGCAAGAATGAATTAAGCCACAATAACTGTCTGTGGAGCAGAAAATTTATGTCCCCTTTTTACAGATGGACACTGAAAAGTTAGCTCACACATTGCAACTCAGCGGTAGAGTCACAAATGGAACCCACATCTTCTGTGCTTCACCGTGAGACCATCCTCCTTCTCCATTAAGACAGGCATTCTGGGATCCTGCAAAACTGACCAAGAATAACAGGGTTTATGCCACCTCCCTGCTCTTTCCAAAAGCAGTGAGGCTAGGGGCAGCCCACCCATACTGCTGACTGCCATCGTCTGTGTCTGAGGACTACTAGTGCCTAGAACCTGCTGGCTTCCCTTCCGTCACAAGAGATAGTTCCATGAGATTATGGCTGGTGAATGCATAGGCCTGACTTCTCTGAACAGGGGCATTGAAAGGTGGTGATGAGAGACTGGCTGATGTCAGAGCAGGAGAGGAAATGGGGCAGTAACAATCTGAGAAACACAGCTTAGCTGCTGTGTTTATTTTGGAGTCATGTGGCCTCGAAGGGGAAAACAATTTCATACTTAATTTTTTGGGAGTTTGCTGATGCTGCCTGAGTTGTAACAGGCAGAGCTGGCAAGCTTAGAGCCTACGGCCTTCCAATAGGTACTGCTACTAAGCAACAATGGATGAAAATGTTTCAGTGAGATAAGAACTAAACCTTTGCCCAAAATTTCAAACAATCCCAAACCCACATTCATGCCATGAGCTAACACTCAGTTAATTAAACCCTGGAGATTTGAAAACATTAAATCATTTTTTATTACTTATTTTACAGTGTCACCTAGAGGACTCAAAGATAGGGCTGCATCGTACTAGGTGTCACAGTTGCCAACTTTCACGTGGTAAACAAGCACCCTGACTTTCACATTAAGCCAAAAATCAAGCTAATCCCATTTCAAAACAAGCCAATCCATAAGAACCCCAACACTCTATATGACTAGATCCCCCCAGCGTGCAGTCTGGGACTGTGGTGGGCCCGCTTTGCACCCATGGCTCTCTTCCCCTCCCCTTGCCCCTGCTTGCCCCTTACCCCTGTTTTTTCCCTCTTACCCCTGCTTGTCGGGAACCAATCAAAAAATAGAAGCTACAAGCCAAAAACAAGCCAACAAGCAACTCACAAACCAATTAATCCAAACCAAGCCCAATTTCTGTGTTGTTTTTTTTTTCCGTGGGTTTGGCATGTCGGCTAGGTGCTCTGCAAATGCACAGCAAGAGATGAGCTCTGTCCTTAAGAAGTTACAGCTGAAGTAGACCAGACAGACAAAAGAAGGATCATTATCTCAGTTTTACAGATGGAAAACTGAAACACAGGAAGATTAAATGACTTGCCCAAGATCTCTGTCACAGTGTGACTGGAGCATGAAGAGCAGGTGGGCCTAGCTTTACTGGTGGCATACTTAATTTGCTTCCCAAGGTGGAGAATATTAGCAAAACCACATGGCAGTCAGATCATGTGGCTAAACTAGGCCTTCTGGGGTGGAGATAAGAAGACAGAAGCCTGTGGCGTCGCAAAGGAAGACAGCCCTGGGAGCTGTTGTTTGATAGACTCAAAGGAGCTGCAGAGGGGCTGAGAGAAGAAGACAGACCCTCAGGAAAGAGGGGTTCTGAGCTGATGGAGACTGGGGTGGATGGTTTTGTTTAGGACTTAGCTAGAGGGCCTAGGCACTGCAGCAACCAAACCAGCCTGGGAGAGCCAGGCTGAGGAAGGAGAAACTGAGTCAGCAGCTAACCTGAAGCCAGAGGAGGTAGGTCATGGAGGCGCAACAGAAATCTACAGCAAAGCTGAGAATCAAACCTAGCTATTTTGAGCTCTAAGCTAGTGCCTTAACCATAGCACCGTCTTTCCACCCTCCTTGTCCCCTGCCAATTCTACCTTTCAGATAATGATATTCAAAGAGCAGAAATGCCACCCAAAACGCTATTCTTGCCAGATTTGCTAGTTTCAGGCAGCTCAGAGAAAAATCTGATTCTTTAGATGCCTCCTAACCCTCAAACTGAGCTTCACTCATCACCCTTATTACACGCTTAAACCCGGGCCATGGAAACATTGGGGAACTTTTATAGTTCATCTAGGTGAGCTAAAAGAAAAGTGCAGTCAGCAAGTTCTGTGCATGCTGATCCCTCTCTGGAATACACTCTAGCATATGCTGGTATTTTCCTCCTCTTCCCTTGAAATCTGCATATTCTGCTGATCCCATTTCTTCAACAAATGCTACAGGTGCCATCTGGGGTGCAAATAACTCTTGGAGGGGGAAGATATGATCAATTAATGGTGCCTCTGCCCCGTGTTTACACTCACTCAGTGTGTGTCCTCTACAAAAATGAGACTTGGCTGGGGTGTATGTGTGTGTGTGTGTGTGTGTGTGTTGCTCTGGTCAGCCTAGTGAGTTCCAGGAATGCCTTCTGTTGGTTTGCTGCTACTTTGGTTGCATCACACTGATGAATCTCAATATGTCACATCCCCAGAGCAGGTCTTCTTTCTCCAGAATTGCTCAATGTCTTCACTGCTGGCTTGGTTTTACAGATACGTAAGTAAGTCATAGCAGGGGAATTTTCTCACACCCTCCAGAAAGCCACAAGATATGGAAAGTCCATGTTATTCCTGACTCTAGAAAAATAACATCAACAGAGATGAAGTCATGTGGGCCTGGCAATGCCTGCCAAGGGAATTGTGAAACTCAGCACAGTCCCTCCATCCATCCTGGAGATGCCCAGGGAAGCCCAGCTGTTCGGCGGGGCAGGGGTGAAATCAGAGCTCTGTTCATTACATACTCTAATGGTTTTATGATGACTAATGGTTCCTCCCACCTGACTCCGTTCCCTTAGACTGCCCCACCTGGAGCTGGCAGGCACTCACCAATAACAGCCATAAATCCAGAGGAAGATGACAGGGTTGTGGCAAAAATCTTTCAGCTCAGGTGTTGTGGAACTACCCTTTATTGGCATTGCACCATGGCTGACCTTTCAGGAGGTCTTGGAGGGGGAATGGCTGAGGCTGCCATTTGGCCTTAGATGGGGGGGTTAGATGTGACTGGGGATGAAATAAGTTCTTTATATGATCCAAAAGTGTTTTAAAACAAGCATGGTTGTTGATAGCCCATTGTTTCATATCTGCCAATAAAACTGACTGCAACATTTAGCTCTGTCTTTTTTCTGTGTTTGGCGGGGATTTTTAAGCTTTGGGGCAAGGTTTCAAGTGCTTCATACTGGATATACTGTGTGTGTGCACCATGCTGTTAGCACTGGGACATACTGTTACTATAGAACCATATAGTTCATCAATAAAGGGTTCTAGTCTATTCTAGTTCTCATAGTAGAAGCATGGCATCTGAGCATCTACTCTACATTTTCATGTGTATAGATAGAAAAATCCCCATTAATCACCTGTTTAACCTAGTGAATTTGGATTAAAATAAAGTGTTTTATAAATGTTCATTACAGATGGAATTTTTTTACATCTAAAGACACAAATCATTCAAAACAAACACAGGTTTCATTTGCAGAACTGTTGGGGCCAGGAAATTCCATGCAGTGGGTAACTAGATATTCTGCACCTAACCCAGGAAAATTTCAAGCGATGGCTACTACTTTCCCTCTACTCATTCTGTTGGGCTTTCCCAGCAGCTGGGAAGCGAATAAAGAGATCAACATTGTCAATCTTGCCCCAGGATTTCCCTGCTTTCATCAGGAAATGCTGTGTTTTGGTAGCCCTGAGACACGATAGTGATGGGAGTTGTAGAAAGACCAAGGAAGGTATACAGATGAATAGATTTTAAGGCCAGAAGAGGCCATTGTGATAACCTAGTCTGACCTCTTGTATAATGCAGGTGATAGAACTTCCCTGAATTAATTCCTGCTTCAAGTCCAATAGACTTAAAAATGTGCACTTTTTTTATAATCTGAATTTGTCTAGCTTCAACTTCCAGTCATTTGTCTGTTAGACTGAAGTGCCTTTTAGCATTGAATTTATGTTCCGCATGTAGGTATCTACAGATTGTAGTCAAATTGCCCCTTAACCTTCTCTTTGGTAGACTAGGGAGCTCAAGCTATTTTGTTTATCGCTATAAAGCACATTTTCCAATCCTTTTATCATTCTCATGGCTCTTCTCTGAGCCCTCTCCAAATTTTTCAACATCCTTCTTGAAATGTGGGCACCAGAACTGGACAGTTTCCAATAGCAATTGCATCAGTGCCAAATACAGAGTGACTGTAACCTCCCTACTTCTACTCAATATTCCCATGTTTACACATCCATTATACCTTTTGGCCACTCATCGCACTGGGAGCTCATGTTCATCTAATTATCCATCATGACCCTCAAGCCTTTTTCAAAGTCAAACTGCTTCCCAGGATAGAGTCCTGCAACTAGTAAATATGGCAGACATTCTTTGTTCCTAGATGTATGACCCTACACTTGACCATATTGAAACATATTATTTGACTGTGTCCAGCTTCCCAAGTGATGTATTTTTTTCATTGTTTACCACTCCCCCAATCTTTGGGTCATCTGCAAACTTTATCAGTGATGATGCTGTGATTTCTTCCAGGTTATTCATACAAATATTAAATCAACTAGGGCCAAAACTGTTCTTAGTTTGATCCCCCACTAGAATGATGAAATGCATTTATAATTACATTTTTAAATCTAATAGTATGCCAGATTTTAAAACATTTAATGTGTGCATGTTGATTTTTTTTTATCATTCTAGCTTAAAATTTATGCCACCATTGCTATGCCACTGAGAGGTGTGATCGCCCCCCACCTCCACCCCCATAAAATAGCTATAGAAACAAAACCACCAGTTTAGACACAGCTGTGCCGATAGACTAATGTTGCTGGTGACTTAGCTAACACTGATCAGGGAGGTGTTGTTCCCACAGTAGCAGAAGTCCTCTTTCTGTCTACACTATGGGACTGTGTGAGCATAGCTATGCTGACCTAGTTACACTGGCATAAGCTTTGTTAGGAAGACATAGCTGTGGTGTCCGGCAACTGTTTGCAAACATTTCTTTCACTCTTGCTAAGTGTTTGCTGTGTCCCTGGCACAATGGGGCTCTGATCTAGGTTGCTATGTGGCTGAACAGTATCTAGCACAGAGGGGCGCTGATCTTGATTGGGTCCTCTAGATGCTCCTGTGGTACAGATATTTAACAACAGCATTTTGTGTCAGAGTTATTAAACACACTAATGATAACAATAACAAATGTACCTTTCTTCCCGAAATATTATGAAACTGAGAAGCACAAACATAAACTATTCCTCAGAGTCTTTCCACTGTCGTCAGAACCCTGGGGCCAAAGCGGAGACTGATTCTGAGCTCACTTACATCACAATGTAATCAGCAGGAACTCCACTGTAGTCAAGGGAATTACACTGGTGCAAGTGAAATCAGAATCAGGCCCAATGTCTGTCAATGGCAAAAGAAGGAGTGCCAATTTGTGTAATCACACTCATTTGACATCAGTGCAACTCCACTGATTGCCGGTAGAGTGACTCCAGATCTACACCAATGGGGCAGCGATCAGAATCTGGTTCAAAGAGTGTAACCCTTGCCCTCTTATCATCTTTCCTTTTGGTCTATGGCCCGTAGCCATATCTCTCCCTGATGGAGTAAGCAGCACCAGCTGAGCACAGCCCCAGTCCCTCGGGACTGGGCTCCTCTGTAATGAGGACGAGTATCTACAGTCATCAGAGAGACTCTTAGAGGGGTTTTAGGTTCCCTTGCTACACACTGAACAGCATCTCTGCATGCTGTCTTGCTTCAGTATAAGTGTTTAGAGGGCATTATTCATTGCACAGTCTGTTCACAGGGATCAGTGCCCCTACAGTACTCGGATAAAAGTCTTTTGGAAAATAGAATGTAAACAGATCCTAGTCCAGAGAGACTCATCCTCTGACCTTCTGAAAAATAACAACAAATAACAAGCACGTGGCAGTATAATACCAAGACCATCCATCCTTGTGAGCCATGTGGTTTGTGATGACTCCAGAAGCCCTCTGTGGAATTGAATGCTTGTATTCCATGGTTGTTTGCCTAACTCCCACTTGTCGAGGGGACAAAGAATAAAAATGTTACAAATTAAAACACGGTGAGGGAAGTTCCTCCCTGATCTAACTCCATTAGCTTTGATAGACAGGCATTTCTCTCTCATGGTCAGGTTAAAAACAAACAAACGAACATGGTTGAATCCAGGTAGAGCATGAGTGTTTTCAGACACATTTTAGAACAGATCTTAATTTTGCATTTGATTGATGTTGTAGAACATCTGATGAGGTTCTTCACCCCAGAGAGGTGAGTGGAAGTCAATGTATCTGCAAAAGAAGCAAAACATCTAGAAAGAAGGAAAAAGCAGAGCCAAAAGGCAACCAGCTATGCCCATTTACACTATAGTTACAAACTAGTCAGAGACTCCAGGGACAATTTGGCTCCAGTTTGTAGGGTGGTGGTTTGCAAAGCAGATGTGTATTTGCCTGGTATTGAGACTGAGGCCATGTCAACATTATAGGCATTATAGTGGCACAACTGTGCTGCTCTAGTACCATAGACACTTCCTACGATGACAGAAGGGGTTTTTCCATCGCTGTAGGTAATCCTACATTGGCTAGGTCAATGGAAGAAGTCTTGTGTTGATCTAACCTCATTTACCCCAGGGAATTTTTCATACTCCTTAGTGCTATAGCTCTGCTGACCTAATATTTAAGTGTAGACTAGGTTTAACTAGTCAGAGTGAGGAATAGACACAAGGGGTTTGATTTTGCTGCAGCATGTGTTGTCATGTGCAAAGTGGGTGTAACACTCTACTATTCTGACAGCGTAACATTTCACAGTCACTTTGCAGTCACTTTGTACAGGCATAAGTGACGATACAAGATGCTAGGCAAGGGAAAATCAGGCCTCAAGACCTGATCTGTCCCAGAGTTATAGGGCTAGATTTGCAGCTGGTGTAAAACAGTGTAACTCATAGGTTCTTCACTGCACCGTGACCTCCTTCTGACAATAAAAATTACTACATGACTCCAGGAGAGGGGGGCCAAGTCTGAGCCTGCCCGAGCCCTGCTGCCCCGGGTGGGGGATCAGAGCCAAATCCTGAGCCCCACCGCCCTTGGCAAGGAGCCAAAGCTGAAGCCCTAGGAAGAGGGCCTGTAACCTGATCCCTACGACTTATGGCTGAAGACCTCAGGCTTCGACTTTGGCCCCAGGTGGTGGAGCTTGGCTCAGGCTTCGGCCCTGGGCCCCAGCAAGTCTTAAGACAACCCTGGGTTGGTTAAAATCGGGTCACACAACCCACTTTGTGGTCCTGATCCACAGTTTGAGAACCCCTGGACTGTACTAATCAACCACCCTGACTGACACCAACTAAGCACCTATCATAGGGTTTATAAACTAGATTATCTAGTGGTTGCACATTTACCGTTAATTTTTAAATAAGAGCCACCTGCATTTATTAGCCCTGCCTTTACCATTGCAAGCCCCAGGAGAAAGTAACACGATTTAATAGAGGTCAACCTCAACTGGAAGCCACCCTTGATTTAAGACCATGAGGAGTAAGCAATTCAGTTTAATAGCAGCCGCAGCTTCTAAACAAAGCTGTATGGCTACATTGAATCTGAACTCATAGCAGCCCCTCAGAGTAGGGCTACCCAAGATCACCAGATACACTATGCCCTTGACAGGTTTCCTCCAAGCCTTGTTGGCAAGGTGGATTAACTTAAACCATCAGCCTCATTTCACAGATTGGAGCCTACTCCACATCTCAAAATGCTAGTAGATGAAAGACTAGTGCATTTGATCCCTCTGTGCCATCTAGCTAATATTACTCATATGTAAAGAATTTGGCAATGTATCCACAGTGGGAATATAATACCAAAACACTGTGGAACAGGTCACTCAATATATTGCAAAGGATTTGCTGAGTATGTCTAAGGAAAACATCTTTAAGATTTCCTGGAAGGCATTAAAAGCCTTTCAATTTCAATGTAATCATTTTAGGATTCTCATGGGATTTTAATGATGTGTTACAGGACAATTTGCAGTATCCCGTGTGCAAATATTAGTAAAAGACTGAGCCGGGAATCATAAACCGTGTTTTGAATTAAATGATACAGAGTTTGCCTCAGGTATCTCTGAAATATTTCAGAGAGGAGCTCTTTGCTGGATTTGAATGGAGAGTTTATTTTAACATGAGGAGCAGCAAAATTGTTTCTTGTAAGATAGTTTTAGTCTCCTAAACCATAAGGCCTCGGGTAGACACTAAAAAAGATGGGCAGTTAATAGACACACAAACACAATGAAATGGAAGGACAGTCATCTTGTTATGGCATAGAAGTCAGAATTAAGAGATTGGGTTCAATGCCTGGCTTTGCAACAGAATTCCTGTGATAATTTGGGAAAGTATCTTAGACTCATATTGTTAAAGGTCTAGCTGATTGAAATCAGTAGCAGGTAGGCACTTAAATACTTTTGAGGATCTGGATCTTAACCTCTGTACTGCAGTTTCCCATCTGTAAACTGAGGATATTATTTCCTGTCTCCCCTCCTTTGTCTGTCCTGACTCTTTTGATTGTAAACCCTTTTGAGCAGGGACATCCTATTTTATTTATTATTAATTATCATTATTATTATTGTTAGAGCTTGCTTATTTATTTATTTATTCATTCATATTGCAGTAGGCCCACGGTCAGGACCCCTTTGTGGCAGTCTTTGTGCAAACACAGAACAAAAAGATGGTCCCTGTCCCAAAAAGCTTATGATATGTATGTACAGCACTCAGCACAATGAAGTCTTGATCTCAGTAGAGGTCTCTAGGCACCATTGTGATACAAATAATAATAATATGGATACTCTGGTTTAAGGTCAACATTTAGCGTGAGACTTTTCAAAGAAGTGTAAGGGGTTTAGGAGCATAAATCCTACAGAATTATTTAAAACCTAATATGAATATTTAAATCAGGAATTAAACATGCTGCTGCAGCATTCAACACTCCCACAAAACTGCAGTGTAAATGCATGAGAGCTAGGGAGTGGAACAGATTAGAATCTGGGCCAGGCAGATTTCTTTACCAAAGTGGAATGAAATCAGAAAGGTAAACATGTAGCAAACAGGGTGAAAAGCCAGATTTGTAAAAATGTTTCCACCTTTAATAACCTGGGGTGTTATTGTCAATTTGCAACAGGCCAGGAAATAGATCTATATTTCTAAATAGTTGATTTTTTTTTTATTTTAGTCAGACACTGCCTGTGATGCTTTTCAGGGCACCCATGGCTGTGAGTTACCTTGTCACCATCTGTCTCCAGTCTTGCCTGGGCTCACTGGCTGTTAGCTCCCTAACTAACCACTCTCCACTGGACTACACCAGCCATGTCTTTGCCTTGCAGGTGGCTAAAAGACGCACTCAAAGTCCTTTCAAAGTATCTCCCTGTGATATCCAGCCCCGGATCACTGCACACCCACAGAAATCCCAGATGCTTTGTTCCTAGAGGAACAGTGCACCATAGTTTACCAGTTTTACCTTAAACCACCGCTCCTGTGTCACACACAGCAACCAAGTTCTATTACAAAGCAAAAAGAAATTTATTTAAGAAACAATAGAGATTCAAATACAAACCAGTGTGAGAGATGAAAACAAATCATAATACACTTTCTAGAGACTAAACTAACAAGGCATTCCCCTATCTCCTACGAGATAGCTTCTCTGCCCCCGCCCCCATTCTTTCCTCAGTGTTTTCAACCAGTTTGGCTGGGATCCCCTTTTCATGAAGCAAACTCACTGTCAGTTTCCTTCCTAAGTGAGGGATGCCTGGGTGTCTCTCTGCACCCCCAAATATACCAGAACAGACCTTTGATATTCACCTCCAAATAAGGTCCCCCTCCTGTTGACCTCTTCCTGTTAATTTCCTTTCTGTGGTGCTTGGGCCTCAGGGAGACTTTTCAGGTGTGGACTGGAGCCCAGGCTCAAAACCCAGCAAGGGGGGAGGGTGTTGGAGGCCATGCTCCAGCCCAAACCCAAATGTCTCCACTGCTATTTTTATCCCTGCAGCTCAAGCTCCAAGAGCCCGAGTCCATTGACCCAGACTCTGAGACATGGTGCTGTGTTTTTTTCTTTGCAGGGTAGACATATTCTATACACCTTGCTGAATAGAGATGGCTTTAAGCACCAGCTTGTGTGCTGTGCTGAATTAGGGCCACTGGCCTGATTTTAAAAAGGGCTGACAACCAACAACTCCAGTGGAAGTCAATAGGAGTTCAGTAACACTGAAAAATCAAGTCCAAATTGTTGTTTACTGTACTTAGAGAAATCATAGGTTTATTGTTGCCAAACTCTGCTAGAGGCATCTGATTGCAAATTTGATAAAAGATATCCCACTGCAAATCTGGATGGGTCCAAGTCACCCCCAGGCAGAGGGGCTAATACAGGCCTGTGCACTCTTACATCCTATTTTGAATGATTAAGTGGGGCTTAAATGGTGCATAGCTCTTGGGGTAGGTCTCTACAAAGGGGTGAATTTCACACACTTAGCAACATTTGACCCTAAAGGTTTACAAGACCAAGTTGATCCTAACTCTGTAGTGTTCCTGAACCTCTGGAGAACATAAATACTCAGCAGTGTTCTGAAACAGGGAATGAAAACAGGAAATTGCTCAATGTGCAATAAAACAAATTTAAAAAAAAATTGTTTCTGTGAAGTGAGAGGATTAGTTAACAACAGGGCATAGAAATGAGAAAAATAAATGAATACATCAAGCGGAAAAGACATGATTTCATAGGGGGCCAAGATGTCTACGTTCATTAACAAAAAATGAAAGCAAACAAATAATTTAAAAAATACATTCGCTTCCAAGGCCTGGTCTATCCTGATGATTAGCTCTGGTTTCAGCAGTTTATGACTAGCAACTAGTGCAGCTGCACCACTGCGTAGTGTGGTTTTCCTTATCAACACTAGGGGTTTGCTATAGTGGAACTAAACTGGTTGTTATGGGTGTGTGGATAAAAGTGATATATGTATATTAATTATTTATAATTATTGAAAAGAAAGAGCATCAGCTATAGGCACATGAGAATATGTAGCATTGTTAAAAGTTAGTAGTTTGAATAAAGTTGTTGTTATGCTCGCTCTGAAAATGGCTTCCTAAGCAATTTTGAGCACTGGTTATTGGCTATTGATGGCTGAAAACTGGACTAATCCAAAGGGAGACAAGCCCCTGGTCTAAGAATTTGATTCTCCACCACCTCGCACCTTGTGTAATTAGACACACACGTGCAAAGTGGGTGTACAATTCTAGCAGGTGTACGCAAGGGTTACACTCATTTTGCATAGGTCTAAATGACAATGCAAAGATGCAAGTGGATACAAATTGTTTGAAAAACTGAATTTTCCTCTCTGGGAATTTCAACATTTCAAAATGACTCTCCAAGCTGAACTGGACTCAACAGTTGCAATAGCAAAAATTTGAAATATAAGTTAATATGAAGTTTCACGCTGGAAATCTTAAAATAGCAAATTTTGACATTTTCAATTGAAACAAATTGAAATTTCAAAACAGTATTTCATTTCATTTCATAGTGTTAATTCAAAAATAAAAGTTTTATTTCAAAATGCTGATTTGGAGCATAAGAAAATGAGATTTTTAATTCTGGATTCTCACAATTGAAAACAGAAACATTGGCAAAATTAATATTTTTCCAGGAAAAAATTTGATTTCAAAAAAGCACATTTTCAAGTGGGATTCTTTTTTGGATGAAAAATCCAGCCAGCTCTAGCAGTAGAGAATCAGACAGCAAGTTTAAAACAAGTATAAGGAAGTACTTCTTCACACAACGAACACTTAACCTGTGGAACTCATTGCCAGGGGATGTTGTGAAGGCCAAAAGTATAACTGGGTTCAAAAAAGAATTAGATAAGCTCATGGAGGATATGTCCATGGAGGATAGGTCAGGGATGCAACCTCATACTCTGGTTGTGCCTAAACCTTTGACTGCCAGAAGCTGGGACTGGACAACAGGGGATTGATCACTCAACAATTGCCCTGTTCTGTTCATTCCCTCTAAAGCAGTGGTTCTCAAATTTGGGCCACCGCTTGTTCAGGGAAAGCCCCTGGTGGGCTGGGCTGGTTTCTTTACCTGCTGCATCTGCAGGTTTGGCCGATCGTGGCTCCCACTGACCACAGTTCACTGCTCCAGGCCAATGGGGGCTGCAGGAAGCGGCGTGATCTGAAGGACATGCTGGCCAACTTCCTGCAGCCCCCATTGTCCTGAAGCGGCAAACCACGGCCAGTGGGAGCCGCGATTGGCCGAACTTGCAGATGTGGCATGTAAACAAACTGGCTGGGCCTACCAGGGGCTTTCCCTGAACAAGCGGTGGCTCCAGTTTGAGAACCATTGCTCTAAAGGATCTAGCACTGACCACTGTTAGAAGACAGGATACTTGGCTAAATAGACCACTGGTGTGACTCATATAGCCATTCTTATGTTCTTTCTATAAGAATTCCACCTAAGAGGGAACTGAACCTGCTGGTAGAGTGGCATTGCATCTCTCCTGCAAACCCATCTACATGCATTTGCTTTATGTACACACTTGTTGTTTGAGAACAAAATAATTGGTCAAGAAACATCTAATTTAAAAACAAAGATGTTATTCAGCTGGGAAGTGCTTTTTGGAGGTTGGAATTCAAGTGGAAGCCAAGCTCCCACAGTGTAAGCTGCCCAGATCCCTTGTGTCTTTCCACCGACCTTTGTAAATGCAGGAGAGGAAGGCTTTGGTCTTAGAATTCTGTCCTGAGCATCCGAATGGCAGACTTTTAAAAGCAGTCACACACAAAGGCACTGAGCTATGTATCTCCAGTAACTGAGAGCTCCTTAAATTCAAATGCTGAAAGCAGAATCAGTTTGACAGATATATTCACAAAAATATTTGCAAATTGATGTTCATGTTATTCAGCCATCTATAGTTAAAACCATTGTGTATATTAATCACCTGGCCATAGAAACTGTGCTTGGATCCTGCTAGCAATGACCCCCGAGCATCCTGCTAGAAATGCCCTCTATTGCTAGGACCACATTGTAGAGGTGGGTCCTCAAATGCAACCCATTTCAATCCATGACCTGTGCATCTTCACACTATGACATCACATAGGTGTGTCCTGGTGCCTGTTAGCTGGGCCTGACATAATGATGTCAGTGCCATCATATGTTGACACAACATATGCCGCAAGGCTAAGTCATTGCTTGGTGACGCTGGATGCTATCTGGTCTTGCAGGATCTCTGAAGATTGTCCTGCAAGTGGAGAGACCATCCCATTAATGAAGGCTATCCCTGGCAGGTATGGCCATTGCAGATTTAAATATGGCTCTATTTCTTAGGTCTGCCTCAGTGCCCTTGGTTTCTCAGATTAATCCCCTCCACCCACAGCAAGGGCAATATCTACTTGTCTGGTCATCAGAACTGCGAGCCTAGTTTCAAATGAAAATAGATCTGGGTTGCAGCTGCCACAGGTCCTTTGTAATATCTTGGCCCAAGTTCCCAATTCATCTTATTGCTTGCACAATAGGAAGAAATAGATGTCACATTGCAGACTCCCTGAAGAGACATGGTTAAGTTCTTCCTGTCCTGTACAGTGCCCTCTTGGTCTACCTGAGCTACAGTGTAGAGCCTGACTGCTCAAACTGCACGCTGTTCTGTGTCTCCCCATCGTGCAGCTCGTATTTCCCTTTTTATTACCTCTGGCTCAGTTGCCATGGGCGGCGCCGAATTTTTGCTCTCTATTTAATAAACTGTTGGCTGCTGTTGGACATTGCATCAGTGGAGGGTTAGCTGAGAGGTTGGGGAGCTATTTCCTAGTTTAGCCAGAGGTGGCACTTGGCAGGGTTTATGCCTTCTTTGCACATGGTGTAATGTTTTGTCTGGTGATATGAAGAGCCAGCTGACCCTCATCTCTTCATTATGGTAAGATATCCTTGAGCAGGCTAGGTAATTAGCATTTCCAGGCCTGGAGAGGACAGTTAGGAGTCATTGGTTCTAGTTCCTGCTCTGCCACTGACTTACTATGTGGCCTTGACTAAGTCACTCCATTTCTCTGTGCCTCTGTTTCCTGCCCCACCCTTGATCTCTTTAGAATGCAAGTTCTTTGAATCATGGTCTGTTTCTTACCAAATGTTCATACAGTGCTGTCATAAACAGATAGTTAAGGGTTAATGTCTCTTTTACCTATAAAGGATTAACAAACAGGGACCCAAACACCTGACCAGAGGACCAATCAGGAAACAAGATACTTTCAAATCTAGGTGGAGGGAAGCCTTTGCTTGTGGGTTTTGGGTTTGTGCATTGTTCTCTCTGGGTCCTGGACGGGACTAGAGGTGCAACCAGGTTTCTGCCAATCTCCCTGCTATAGTCTCTTATCTATTCAGAATAGTGAGTAAGTAAAAAGGCGATTATAGTCTTTTAACTTGTTTTTCTTTATTTGCAGATGTGTACTTGCTGGAAGTAGCTTAAATTGTGTTTCTGCTGGAGAAAGCTTCTTTCTATTGTCTATAAGCTATAAAAACCCTGTATATTTACCATCTTGAATACAGAGACAATTTTTCTGTTTTTCCTTGTTTATTAAAGTTTTCCTTTTTTTTTCTTTAAATCTAATTGATTTTTTGGTTATCTTTTGTAAGACTCCAGGGAAGGGAGTCTGCACTCACCAGGGAATTGGTGGGAGAAAGGAAAGGGAAGAGGGAAGAAAAACCTTCTCTCTGAGTTTATCTCTGTACCTCTCTCCAGGGAAGAAGGGAGGGGGAAGGTAACATTCCTCTCGGAGTGGTGATTCAAGGAGTTAAATCACGGTGGTCTCCTAGTGTACCCAGGGCGGGAAAGAGCTGGGAGGAAGAAAGGAGGGGGAAGAGAAATGGTTTATTCCCCTTTGTTGTGAGACTCAAGGAATCTGGGTCTTGGGGGTCCCCAGGGAAGGGTTTGGGGGGACCAGAGGGTATCAGGCCCTGGAATTCCTGATTGGTGGCAGCGCTACAGAATCTAAGCTGGTAATTAAGCTTAGAGGACTTTAGGCTAGTACCCATATCCTGGACACTAAGGTCCAGAGTTGGGAATTATACTCTAACAAGTGCCTAGCACAATGGCTCTGCAGCTTCTGGGTGCTCCTATAATACAAATAATAGCAATAACCTCCAAAAAGCCCTCAGAGTTCTGGTTTGGAAAAGGGCCCCCCCACAAAATTCAGAAACTTCTCTGAACTAAATGAACCAGCTAAAGCTGCAATTCTCAAGAGAATAGGCTTACTCGTGGACAAGGGCAAGGAGTTTTAAGTCATAGCATCATAAGAATAGATTCCGTTAAGATCCCTGTTACTGACTAGCACAGAAGGTTTGTTGGAGGATCCTGAACAGCGAACACAGGACACAACTCCCTTTGCAGGTCATACCTGAATAGCAAAAAACAGTTCCTCTTTTATAAAGCTTAGTTCATCCAGTCAGAGAACAGAAACAATGCCATGTGACTTCAATGACCAGCCACTGTGGGCAAATAATAACAGGTCCTGATACACTCATACCCAGGGAGCGCAATTCACGAACAATCCAGAGGGGCAAATGCATTCACACAAACTATTCATTGAGAAATTGCAACTAACTTTATCCAGAATTACAGCTGGTCCACAGATAAATGGGGAGCAGAGAGAAAGGGATAGATTTACCAGATAAATTAATAGCTATGGATGATTCAACCAGTTCTCAATGTTAATAAGAAGGCATCATCTTATCTAGTCTCTTTTCTAACCACATCCTTTCTTCAATGACCATTTCTTGGCCTGGGCTCCAACTCCAAGAGGTAGAGGCTGATGTTGCAAATCCTCTTTAGTTCTAAACCACTCAACTTCTGCTCTCACTCACTCACCCAGCTGTAACTTTTCACTGACTCTTGAAAGTCCCTTGGGCTCTTTCTTCCACTTCGAGGGCAGGTTGCTGCATCTTATCACAGCACAAGAGATTCCTTCTTGACTGTTAGAGCCAAAGTCTGGATCATGTATTACTGTCCTCAGGCACTTCTACCAGGTCCAGGGGAACAGTTGTTCAGTTCTCAGCCGTAGTGGATCAGCTAGCGAGAACCCAGACACCAGAGGGGCTGATTTTGCTGAGAGAAAGGTTTTACATAATGCTATACTCTGTCTGTGGAACAAATGTAAAGATTAAAATAAATTCATATTTCCCCAGCCCCGGGACAATTTAGTGTCCCTTTCTGGCCATAACCAATGGGTACTTTTCTTGCCATAACATGATCCCATCCCAACATTGCATTAAGACATCCTGAGTCCAGAAATAAACTCCAGGCTGTCTAATTGCACTGCCAGTTCAGAACATGGACCATGGAACAGAATTCTGAAAATCAGAACTGGCCCTGCAAACTTCAGGATGTGGAGCAACAGCTTCAGTCCAGGAGTGGAGTGGGAGAAGTCTGCGGAAGTTAATGATCACTGGAAGAAGTTGATGGGTGGAGTGAAATGAGATAAATGAGACAAAGCTTTGGAAGACAGGGAATTTGTGCAACTTTTTTCCCCAAAAATTGGCATTAACTGTCTGAAGTCAATGTATGAAGAAAGTATGGGCTATATGTTACAAAGGGATAGGACTGTATACAGTTCATATCATATCAGCTATATGTTACAAGAAGATAGAGCTGTACATAATTCACATGTCATACAAGATGGATGATACAAAGGGCCAAAATAATGTCATTGAGACACATTTGAAAACAACATTTTTGTTTTGGTTTTTGAGTTGTCTCCCCGCCCCCCTCCCCCCCCCCACACACACTCAATTCTTTCTCTTTCAGCCCTGCTTTTTCAGCAGGGGAGAAAATAGGAGAGAAAAGGGGGAGAGAGGGAATCCTGCAAAAAGGAAACCCCAAAAATTATTTATTTCATTGAAAAAAATGAAAAAATCCACAAATCTTCACCTAAAAGGATTTTTCTTTGTTTCTTTGTTTCTTTCTAAATGTTTTGGGTCAAAATACTTGCCATTTTTCAACCAGCCCTATAAGGAATGTTTCATCTGAGAGTCTCAGAAACTTTACAAACAGCAGTTATTAATTAACGCCCTCCACATCGAGTAAGATAGTCTTATGCTCATTTTCAGATGGTGAAACTGATTCACAGACAATGAAGACTGGGATTTATGAAGATATTGAAGGGAGTTAGGTGCCCAAATCCTACTCAATTTCAATGGGAATTAGGTACCTAATCCCCTTAGGCTCCTTTGAAAGTCTCAGCAGAAAGTGATTGGCCCCAGATCACAGTATGGGTCAGTGGATAAGCTGGGCTTAGAACCCAGGAGTCATGATGCACAGTAAGCGATAGAGACGCTCCCTCGCCAGCAAGGCCACCTCAAAGGAAGCCATTGCAAATCTTCCATCCGTTTGATTTGTGTTATGACATGATGGGGCATATTTGAGTTCTGTAGCAAGTCAAAAAAGGATTTAGGGAGAGCTATCTCTGCCGCCAGCTGGAATGCAATGAGCAACTCCCACCTCCTCCCTCAGGACGGGGCTCAGAAATGTCAGAGTTGGTTTTCTGAATGTACCGCAGCTAAGGATTTTCTGGTCGGTGTCTGTAGCCAAGGCAGGGGAGGTAACCTGAGGAATATGCCGCTGAGGAACTGGGAACACAAACCAGGAGAGTCAAGGTTCACCTCAAAGCCCTGAGTCTGCAGGCCAGGCTGTTCATGCTTCAATGTGAGCTGTGAAGACAAAGCTCAAAGACAATCATTGCATCACAAAGCGACAATGGGATTATTTCCATCTCTGGAACCCCGTGATAGTTGAAACAGTGAAAATGGTTCAGAGAAGAGGCTGAAAGAGATAAACCAAAGCTTCCTCCAAAGCTCTGACTGACCTTTTTCATATGTGCTTCTTTGCCTCCCACTGGTTGGTTTCAGACACTACTGGGCATTGCACATGCTCTTTAAGCCAGTGCCATTAGGAGATGGAAGCACCAGAATTCTTACAAGAGAGCTGGTTTTTATTAGGCTTGACCCCAATGCTGAAAACCCAAAAGGTTGAGAATAGAACTGGATAAAGCCAGGATTTTTTTTTTTTAATGGAGAAAAATCCCCTTCTGGAATTCACTTTTTCCCAGGGGAAATTTCCAAAATGTTGGTAAATGGGTTTGTTCCTCAGTTTCCCCCACACTCCTACTGCTTTCCAACTTCTTCCAGCTGGGAAACAGTACAAAAGATGTGAGAAAATGAAAGCACTTTCAGTTGTACAGTAATAGAGTTTAAGGACAGAAAGAGCCACCAGATCATCTAGTCCAGGGATCCTCAACCCTTTTCTTTCTGAGCCCTTCCCCTCCCTCACAACAGGCTATAAAAACTCCACAGCTCACCTGTGCCACAACTGTTTTTCCGTCCATCCAGTAGATTAAAAGCCAAGACCAGTGTACAGAGGGTAGCAAGCAGGACAATTGCCCAGGTTCCTACGCCACAGAGGACCCCATGAAACTAAGTTGCTTGGACTTCAGCTTCAGTCCTGCACAACTGTTCTCAAGCTTCGGCTTTCTGCCCCTGACCCCAGCGAGTCTAACACTGGCCCTGCTCTCTGGTTTATTTTGGCTGACCCCCTGAAACCTGGTTGATAACAGCTGATCTAGTCTGACCCCCTATATAGAAAGAACACTTAAAAGGGTACACGCCCACTTTGAAATGTTAAGATGGCACTTTAAAGCGTACAGTCTTGTTACACATTAAAGTTATTCCAGAACCAGGTAAGGTGAGAATTTAAAATCTCATGTATGGACAAGCCCAAAGTGTTACCTTTGCTCTGAACTAGCAAAGGTTGAAAATCAAGATTCAAGTCTCTACTCCATCTCGTTTCACCCACTTTTTAACTGTTTTCCAACTTTTGAAGAGTTGGAAAACAGTAAGCAGGTGGGGCAGGGCGGGGAGAAACCACAATTTCAAAATGACAAATTTAAAAAATGGCATAAATTTTGTTTTTCTATCTGAAATATTTTGCTATGAACAAATAATCTGAGGTGTTTTTCCTGAAATTTTTCATTTTGAAAAAAAAAATCAGAAACGGAAGAAAATTCATAACAAAATGAACTTCCAAGAAAAATTCCATTTTCAAAGAAACCCTATTTTCTGATGAAAAAACCTTTGAGAAGGAAAATGTTTGACCACCTCTAATTAAGAACTGGAAAGAGGAAAGTAGAACCTAATCAGTAAGTTCTTTGAGTCAGGGGCCGTCGTCTTATTCAGTGTGTATACAACATCTAGAACAAGGTTCATGACTCTAGGTATTACCACTATACATATAATCAATAAGAATAACGGTTTTCATTCTGAGTTTTGATGTTTAGATTGTAGGATCATCAGGGCAGGGATTCTCTCTTGCTCTGTTTGTACAGCACCTAACACAGTGGGGCCAATAAGACTTACTGTAATAGAAATAATAAGTGTGCAAAAGTTAGATTCCTACCCTGAAGCACTAGTGCAAGGCCCTGATCTGCAGTAACTTCACTCATGTGGGTAATCTTGTGTAAATCAATGGGTTGGCGCCAAAAGTAAAGTCTCTCATTGCTTGTGCATTTGCAAGCTCAAATATTAGCCAGTCTGCAAGAAGAGGGTGTTGAATAGTATGTGGGGAGGATAATATACTGCAAAGATTGCAGCAAGAAGATCACAACATTACTCCGTTTGGCATATGAACATCTTGAGGTTCCCTTGCTTATACATTTTTAACCATATTGAAATCGATTGATTGTTGTCTTCCTTTGCCAAGTTCCCTTTGTCAACTTTCTCCGTCTCTATTTTACTTATTTTTAATCCTCTCTCACTGGTTCTTTGTCCCAGTCTTTCCAAACATTTAGGACTTTGATAGACCTATATGTTCCACTCCCGCAAACACACATTCAATAATTCTGCTCCTGCGAGTTGCCTCATGGATGACAATGCGGATACTCAGATAAGTAAAATTAAATATGTGCCTTTGTGTTTATAAGACAGGGGCCTTAGTTTCTTAATCCTTGCCCAATAAATTTACTTTACCATAGTTTTTTGTAATAAATCATAATCTTTTCTTTTCTTTTTAAGCACAGCTATATATTTTCCCTTTATGCACAGAGACACTAAGATGTGTGATACTTGGCACTACAACCATCTCGTAACTTTTGTTTTTTGCTTATAACTTTGTCTCTAGGTTGGTCCTTGATTGTGTATCATGTTTTCCCTTTCACCAGGCTTGGAATAATCAATTGCGAAAGCAAGAGAATAAATCAAAGCACCAGACAGTAATGCAGATGGAGCAAAGGGAAGAGCAGACATATGGATTTCATCACCAATGGAGTATAAAACATATCACAATAAAATGAGTGTAAATGAGTGTGGGAGCTTGTTTTTGTATGACTGGCAAAATTACTTTGTGGTTTCTGCTGAGTTCCTCTGGGGTAATCGCATCCCAGCACCACCTAAACCATTCCCGACTCTCTCATTTGCAACATGGCTTTTGCTAAGTGATGCTTTAGGCTTTGATGTAATTAGCTTCACATTGGAAGGGGCTCAGAAGTTCCAGGGTAGTCTGTTAATAACTCTTCCAAGACATGTTTACCATGATCTGCAATGACAATTTCCATCCACATGGACTATTAGAGCCAACTTTGCACCCTGGAACTTCCTCTACCGCTTCTCGAAACAAAAATTAATCGAAAGCCAAGGGTTCTTTGACAGCCAAGACAAACGATGGAAAAAACATTGTTTGATGGAGCTTTGGGCTTTTGGAGGGTTGGGGGTTGTTTGTTTTTGCTTTGATATCAGAGATCCTCTGACCTTGATCCAATCTGAGATATCGACAAACATGAGAAGTGCTGGAGCATGGACCACAGAGATGGAGTGAATGGGACATTTTTTCTATCTTGCTGAATATGTCAAAGCCCAAAAAGTTGAAACTTTTCCTAGAACCACGTTCTTTTTGCTGCATGCCCTTTGGCTTTATTCTTGCCATAAACATAGAGTAACTTTATTTAAATATATAGTGAGTATACATGTGCAGTCATACATGCACAATACATGTTTAAATAAAGCTGCTCCATAATACACACACTTATACCCCAGTCCTGCCAACTGTTAAGGATATGAGTAACTGTAATAGTGGTTGGAAAATTTTTGTCAAAAAAGATTTAGGGGTTTTTATTATTATTATTTTTACAATAACAGGAAACTTGTTTTTCAAACTGGGAAATGGGAAATAAAAAATTATTCCTTAACAATGACCTATAGAGCTGGCTGGAAATTTTTCATTGGTGGGAAAAAATAACATTTTGCTGAAAAAGAGACTAAAAAATTTCTCAACTTTCCCATCCGTCCCCAGCTGCAGTGTATGTGAAGAAATCAACAGCCACCCATGACTGTGCTGCACACCAGGATAGTGACATCTATGGCAATTTCCTGCTGTATCCTTAGCAGACATTACTGAATTAAGTTTAAGTATCTTTGGGGTCCATTGTATTCAGTGAATAGTGTTTAAATATTATTATGGGATGGGACTGTATGTAACCTCTCGAGGGGGGAGATGTGACAGATGTGAGATGTGGGTATTCAGAGAGTGATACTGAAAATGTGCCAGACAAGAATGGACTTTTGGGACAATTCGTGTAAAGTAAATTTCCTGGGGAATCCCTGGGGAGAGGTTAATTCAAATCCCCCACTTCTGGTTGTGCAAAAAAACCCCCGCCATTTGAAGCTATGCCCCGAGGACTGGACCATTGTCTGAGGATCACCTGTAACATGAGGCCAAGATCAAAGGTTCAAACTGTATAAAGGAAAGACTGAACTATTCCTGGTAGTTCTGGTTCTGAATATGAGGCAGTAATGAACTTGTAAGCAGGGGGAAAACCATGGGACTGACACCTACCAGAGGCTAAGGTTGGAACTGGTGCCACTGATCTCTGTTAAGCTTTTTAGCACATGTACATTCTTTTATTATTTTAATGTTTTCTCTGTAATGCCCTCACCTTAACAATAAATGTGCTTGCCTAGAAAGAGCAGTGTGATAAGCAGGACTGCATGAGGCAGTCTGGCTTGCTGGGGTTATCACAGTGTAGGCAGGGAGCAGTGCAGCCTGGAAAAAGCCCTGGTCAGGAAGAAGGAAATGTGGGTATCTATGCAAGAGAGGTGATGGCTGAGGATCTGGGAGCCTAGAATAGAGGAACCACAGAGTGGGAATACAGGTATGATTTCCCTGAGCTGTGATAATGGTTACCTGGCATTCCTGGTGACATTGAGAAAGAAACTGGTGTCTTTAGTCATTTTCTTGTGAACAAGTACATGGCATAGAAACCTCCTTCCTCAGCTGGCTCTGTTATTACAATTTATATGATGGTAGCACCTAGAGGCTTAGGACCTCACTGGGAGGGAAGGCAGTGTGACCTAGCAGTGGATAACTCATTGGAATGGGATTCAGGAAACCTGCTTTCTACTTCCAGCTCTATCATTGGCCTGCTGGGTGACCTTGAACAAGTCACTTCACCTCTCTGAACCTCAGTTTTCCCATCTGTAAAATGGGGATAATCATACTGACCTCCTTTGTAAAGTGCTTTTGAGATCTTCTGATAAAAGCTAGGTATTTATTATTGCTGTTGTGCTAGGCTTTGTGCATACACACATGAAAGGAAAAAAATCCCTCCTCCAAAGAGCTTACAATCTAACTGGACAAAGGATGGGAGAGACAACAGAGAGCTAAAGTGACCCAAAGTCACACAACAGGCCAATGGCAGGGACAGAACATAGTCTTTTTAGCAGCCAGTCCAGTACCCTAAGCAATGGGCCATGCTGCTTCTTTCGGCTCATCTCAACAGCAAGATCTAGGACTCCGGATATGCTGGAGAAGGAATTCCCACCTCTGCTCTAGCAGTGGTTCCCTCCAGTAAGGGATGAGACACCAGCAGGAGGCAACCTGGAGGGCATTTACTGTAACTTCCCACATTGTGCCTCCTCTTTAGATAAAGAGCTGGCCTTGCTCTTCAGGGCTGGCAATCTGGCGCCTTTCTACAGCAATAAAGATCTCATGTTCTGTTTTGTTTCTTTATGAAAACCTGAAGTAAACTCTTACTGGCACAATCCTTGACTCATTCTGTAATTGCATTTCACTGTAAAACAACTTTTCCTAATCAGAGATTATGCCCCACATGCTATTTTTAGAGTAAATTAATTGCACGTGGAGGCCAAAACATGATCTAGTCTGGGTTCTGGATAGAATCAAGAGGCCGAGGTTGCATGACCACCAGCCTTGGAGAAGTGGGGAGGGGGATAACAATTAGGAAAGGACAGAACAGGAAACATATGACAGAAAGCATAGACCACTGGGACCCCCTGAGCATTTTGCCATAATTCCTTTGATCTGAAAAAAAAAATCGCCGTTTGTCAACTCTCATCATTCAGGCACAAATTACATGAGGGTTGCACTGGACTTCATGAGTGTGATTGTGGCTGGAGGCCAGAGGATGCATTGAGACACTTATCCAGCAGTGACTGTTTTTTCTTTCCGGCGGTTATTACACCAGGGTAAGCACATACAACAGTCGCAGGTAGGAAGGAGCAAGGCAAGAGTGAGATGATTCAGTTTCGTGGTAAGACTGATTTTGTTCGAGAGAGAAGGCTGGAGGGTATAATTTCCAGTTTGGGAAACTTACCTGCGCTAGCATTCATCAAGCTAGTCCACTAAAAACAGCAGCATGGCTGCAGCGGCCTGTGGGACAAGAGGGACTAGCTGCCCAAATACATACCAAGTGTCCCAGGCAGGATAGTACCGTGGTGCTTAGCCTGTCCTGCTGCCAGCGTCACTGCAGCTACACTGCTATTTTTAGCTGGATCCAAGCTAGCAGCTCTACATCTACCTAAGCTGAAAGTTACAGGTACAGCTGCAGCATGGATATACCCAGAGAGAGAGAGAGAGAGACTTAGGCCCCAGTTTAGCAAAGGACATAAACACATGCCTTGAAGCGAAGCGTGTTGTGTTAAGTGAAATATGTGTGTGGTCGAGTGCTCTGCTAATCGAGGCCTTGATTTCTTCTATTTCTCTGGGCTGTTCAAAAGTCTCTTTCCAGGACACCCCAACCTCTGCCACTGCGAGGCAGATAGAATTCTCTTGCCTAAAGAAAGAAGCAGCATGGATTCTAAATGTCTTGGGAAGTGTCAACAAAAAATCACCTGTGAATTATCTGGTCACATGCAGATTGACGGGGAAAAGGGTCTATCCCACCTGGATAAAGGCCTAGAATTTGGACTGTTTCAATAAGTGGTCATTGAGGTATCATTTAAAGCTTGGTATGAGATATAGTGTTTAGGTCTGCCCATTTTGGGTCCATCGCTAGCCGCTCTAAATATTTAGGCTGGGATTTTCAAAGAAACCTGAGGGAATTAGGTGCGCAACTCCTACTGACAGTCAGTGGGATTTGGGCACCTAATTTCCTTCGGCTGGTTTGAAAATCCGTTGGTGTTATTGCAGTAGATATACCTGTGCTTCCCAGCAGTTCACACTGCTGTATCTCTTCTTCTTGGCACAGCTCCATGGAGAATCACGTAGCTGGCTGCAGGTAGGTCATGTGATTGCACTGAGATGAAGCATTCTCTTAAGAAGCAACAAAGTATCCTGTGGCACCTTATAGACTAACAGATGTATTGGAGCCATGAGCTTTCGTGGGTGACTACTCACTTGGTCAGATACATTCTCTTAAGGATACTGGGCCAAATTGCTCTTCATTTCTCCCAAAGCACCTTGATGAAATCATTGCAGTTCCATGGGTGCAAAAGGGGGCATGGTTTGTCTCATGGCACCATTAATCATTTACTCCACGTAGGCCCTGACTCAGGATAGCACTTCAGATGCCTAAATACCTTTGGGAATCTGGGCCTTAGACACATGCATAAGTCCATCACTATTCAGGACAGTGTAGACCACTAGTCAGTGTGGTTACAGGTTCCCTTCTGTGTCCAATCCACAGCTGATATGTCTGTTACAGCCCTAGCTGCAGCACCTGGTTCTTTAACTCAAGAGGTAGCAGCTCATGTGTTTAGCTCTGCATGTGTCCCGTTCAGTCCCCACTGAGTCAGCCGAAATGGGGGCCATCACAACAGTACTCCAATATGTGCTTAAAGTTAGGCACATGCTGAAATGTTGTCTTTAACAGTGATGCTTTCCGAATAACGAAAAAAAGGCACAGTTTATCGCTAATGCTATTTCCATGTTTTATCTAAGGAAAATTTCAGTAAGCCTTGAGTTCTACGCCTGGCTCTGTCTGGCTGCACCTAACCACTATATGGTTCAGTTTCCCCATCTGTTAAGCATCAATAACAATATGTTACACTGATATTGTGAGTAAGCTGAGTGACTGATTTTTTTTCATTTTGGTGACTAAACTGGTAAATTGTGTTGGGGGTGGGGTGGAATTCCCTTTGGGACAAGGAAACGTTTCCTTTGACCCAAAACAAAATGTTTTCATTTTTTTCATGTCCTTCCATCTTTTTTCATCCATTATTTTTGTTAATGCTGTTGTTTAAATAGATCTAGATACATTTTGAAACAAAACTTAGTTTTGAAACAAAGGATCAAACGGTTTCATTTTGAAAATGTCCATATGAAACGTTTCAGCTTTTTCTTGAATTTCCCCCTCCCCCCTTTTTTCCAAACACAACTATTCGCTGAGTTTGACCCAATTTTGTAAATAGTCCAGTCAACCCAAAACTGCATTTTTTGGTGAATAAGCTATTTGTTTGAAAAAACTCACGCAGCTGTAGTTGCCAGGCTAAATTAGTTCACATTTTTTAGTGATTTGAAGTGCTCCACATTTATAATTATATCTGATGTATTGAATATAATGACGTGCGAGTATGGTCACAATAGTAATCTCTTGGAGATGTATATTTATTTGCCAGGGACTTTCATATCAAGGCCGCTCTGATTTTTGTAACTGCTAATATTGTTTATTCAGCAGAATTCTCCAGCAGCTTGGGAGATGAGGTTCTATTCCAACTGTTTCACTGCCTGGCTGTGAGACCTTGCACAAAACCTTCCACAGCTCTGTGCCCCCGGATCCCATCTGTAAAATGACGATATTGATACCTTCCTTTACAAACTGCTTTGATGAATGGAGCCACCTATGAGCTAAGTATTCATGTTACTATGTAGATTGTGGAATTGGAGCCTGTGGTGGCAATTCACAAGGTAGACTAGCCCCTCGCTTGTTTTTCCTAAGCTGTGTTGGTTGTGCAATGCTGACAGGAGTAAAAACATGTTTTTGTTCTGCATACTGAGTGGATATGACTCACCAGAAACAAGCAGGGCAAATGTTTGTGGTAACAAAGTGTCAGTTTTAATCGTTACTTTTCTGCATGCGGCCACATTTTAAAGGTACTTTAAATGCCCACAGAGAGATTGTAACATGAGTAGTTCAAACTGAGGCGTTGGAAAGACCTAGGGTAAAGTTTACAAATGTTCCTAAATGATTTAGGATCTTACATCTCATTTGAAACATTGTGCAGGCATTTAGGAGTCTAAGTCTCATTGACAGTCAATGGGATTTAGAGTCTTTAAACATGTAGGTGCTTTTCTACATTTTACCTCTAATCTAATCTAATCTAATAATTTAAGCCCCAATTCAGCAAAGCACTTAAACATGTGTTTAATGTTAAATCAGTGCTTTAAACCCATTGAAGTCAATAGGATTTAAGGGTTATCTATAAACTAAGCATGTGCTTTGCAATAATATGGAGACATTGGGTGAAATTTGAGAAAAAAAACAAAACTCATAAAGCCTGGTTGCCATAGGCACTTTTGGAAATCTCATCCACCAAATATACATTGTATGGTGCACTGACCCTTTAAAAATGTGGGTCACCTGACTGAGGACTGTGACTAAAATGGTTTCACTAGGGGTGGGGCTGGTGATTTAACACTCATGGGATGGTGTGGGTCCTGTGTGTAACCCACAATGCTGTTCCTCCTTCTGTCACATTCTAGGGATTTTCTCTGTCACCCTCCTAAACACCCCCACTCCTGTAGCCTCCTATGGATAGTCTGTGTAACCCCCAGTTCTCCAATACCCCTCTTGAACCCCCTCCACTGGCTTCTGTAAGAAGTTTCTGGAATGCTGGTGTGGTCCCCTCCCTTCCCCCACTGTCCAACTCCAGCCCCTATAGCCCACCTGGGGGGTCCTCATTGTGACTTACAAACGCCTGCTCCCCCCATCTCTTAGGGCTCAGTGGTGTGCCTTGACTGTTATATCACTCCTGCTTAGATAAGCTGGTCCTTGGGGCATCCACAGCATATGGCTCCTGCTCTCATAACCCACATCTGGACTGATCTTGTGACCTCTGCTCCATGAACCCCCTGTAGTCACTGGTGTAACTCCTCAAAAGCATGCTCCCCCCCCCATCTTGATCCATTCTATAAGAGTCAGCCCCTCCCACACACACACTTTACCAGGTCTGTCTGGATAGGTCCATCAGTGGCCATTAGCCAAAATGGTCAGGGAGACCCTAAACCTTTGCCTATCAGAAGCCAGGAGCTGAAGAGTGGGGTGGATGACTCCATAATTGCCTTGTTCTGAACACTCCACCTGAAGCTCTGGCATGGGCCACTGTAGGAGACAGGGCTAAATAGTCTGACCCAGTTCTTATGGCTCACCGGTACTGTCCCCAGTGCAAAATCTCTACTCCCACATGAACTCCTAGTTAGGCCATGTCCAGACTAGGTATTAAAATCGATTTTAGATACGCAACTTCAGCTACGGGAATAACGTAGCTGAAGTCGAATTTCTAAAATCGAGGTACTCACCCGTCTGGACGGCGCTGCATTGATGTCCGCGGCTCTCCGTGTCGATTCCGGAACTCCGTTCGGGTTGATGGAGTTCCGGAATCGATTTAAGCGCGCTCAGGGATCGATACATCGCGTCCAGACTAGATGCGATATATCGATCCCTGAGCAATCGATTTTAACCCGCCGATGCTGCGGGTTAGTCTGGACGTGGGCTTAGGCCACGTCCAGACTAGGTATTAAAATCGATTTTAGATACGCAACTTCAGCTATGGGAATAACGTAGCTGAAGTCGAATTTCTAAAATCGAGGTACTCACCCGTCTGGACGGCGCTGCATCGATGTCCGCGGCTCTCCGTGTCGATTCCGGAACTCCGTTCGGGTTGATGGAGTTCCGGAATCGATGTAAGCGCGCTCGGGGATCGATACATCGCGTCCAGACTAGACGCGATATATCAATCCCCGAGCAATCGATTTTAACCCGCCGATGCCGTGGGTTAGTCTGGACGTGGGCTTAGATACAAACAGAGGCCATGTTGGAAGGAAGGAACTGCTTGAGTGGAGCGGAATGCGAGCAGTTTAATCTGAGGCCTGATAGGGGATCGTGTGGGAGAAGAAGGGGCTAACCAGGGAAGAACACAATGTCAGGCTCTGTTTACTGGCATGGAGAGTAAGAATAGAAACCCCCTGTCACAGAATGACTGGCCTCTTTAAGGAGAAATGGGGCCAATCCTGCCTGTCCTATAATTAGCTGCCTCTCAGCCCAGGACTAATTAGGGTCAGGTGACAGCCTGATGAACACCTGGGGCTCATAAAAGAGCAGTGAATTCAGTTTGGAGGAGAAACCATAGGTAACAAGTCAAGTTTCTGTGGAAGGCCCTAGAACAGCATTTGGGAGAGGCAAGGGGGTTTCAGGGAAATAGCCTAGGAGTCAGGGCTCTATCCTAGATCAGAGAGACTGAAGGTATCCTGGAAAGGGCTTGGAACCAAGCTCAGAGGGTGGGCTGCAGTGGAATCCAAAGAGGGCAGCAGAGCTGTTTGTTTTGACTTTTGTTACCCCTGCGCCCCCCCCGGTGAGATGGTCAGTTTCACTTAGTGACATGGCTGGAGGCTTCAGCCATGTTACCCAGTCCAACCTGTGTGGGGAAGGCTGAGGGCACCCGCCTTGGAGGAGGAAATGGAGGCAGGGAGTGGCTGCAACATGATGCTCGTCCAGCACGGACAGCTGTGGGGGCTGCTATGCCTGTGACCCCCACCCCACCCTACCTGAGGTGCTTCTCTGAAGGCTAGCTGCAGTGGAGGAGAAGTGGTGCCTTCCGGATACAGCCACTTCACACTGGTATGCCTAGCATCGGCCACAGTGGGTTAGCATGAGAGCTGTGTGGGTGAAGGGTGAGTATGTTGGGGAACTTGGCTTAGTGCTGGTGAAAGGTGCCATCTGCAGTCCCAGAAAGAACTGGGATCAGCTAACTCCAAGGCACTGCTCCAAAAGGGCATGGAGGTAAATGAGGTCAAAGCCTTGCCAGCAGGTTGGCAGAGTCCCACTGCTCTGAGGGAACGCACAGGAATGCTGCCCTAATGCATACACAAACAATAGCAAAGGAAGAGACCCCACAACCCCTGCCAGCTTTCCTGTAGGGAAAGGTATCTAATGGTTGGCCCTGTGACTTGTAGTCCTCTATTTTCCCACAGATGGGGTACTGCTGGGGGTGAAGGCAGTCTTCCCTGGGCAAAGTTGCCTCAGGAGCGATTATAACCATCTGCAAGTACTCAAGGGTGTAGATGCTGAGCAGAGAAGGAAATTACTGCAGGGGATGTCAGTAGAAACCATGGGATGAAAAAGAGCAGACGGGAAAATTAGAGTGAACATGGAGCAGGGAGGAACCTAATGGTGAGCTCTAGCAGGGTGTGAAATAGACTCCCAAGGGGAGTGAAAGAAACCCTATTGTCCATTTTAAACTGGAACAGGACATGGTCTTAGAGAGGGCACTAACTATCTTGCAGGACAGTGCAGGGGTGGAGGATCTGACCTACCAGAGTTGTTTAATTTGCTGGATTCTGGTTTTTTTTTTTCTGGTGGCATTGGCTCATATCTCCTGTTTCAAAGCACAATGAAAAAGGCTCGTCATATGCCTGGTAAATTGTGCAACATTAACCTCAGGTGGGAGTAGATTTCTTTCTGACCTAGGCTGCTGATCAAGTTATTCCATGGAGATTGATTGGCCTTGTAAGACTTATCCTAACTAATGTAACTGCAGTTGCTGGTGGGGGTGGGTGGGTTAGAACTGAGGGATGGGGGACAGGACTCCTGGGTTTTATTCCCAGTTCTAACATTTTAAAACCATATTGTCATGAGTGATCACTGACATTTGGTGCCCAATTTCAGACACTTCAGGACTGGGTTTTTTGCACCCAGAACTCCAGTCGCAGTCAATGGGGAAATGCCTCTGAAAATCAGGGCATCAGTGACTCAAGTTTGGCCATCCAAAAAATTGAGGTGTACAAAATAGATAACCACTTCTGAAAACCTTGCCCTGCTCACTCCTCCACCAAAAAAAATTGTGCCTCAGTTTCCCCATCTCTAAAACAGATTGTACCTACCTTGTGGAAGTGGTGTGGCTGGTGATGCTTATAAAGTCCTTTTGAATTCTCTGTTTAAAGACTCTGTGTGAGCGTGAGGTATTGTTGTTATTACATAAATGTGTCTAATATTTTCCTGAGCCGCTTGTCAATTTCCCACAAAGAGGTTTTTGCTGTGCCAGTGCATTGGTCTTTGTGTGCTTACAGAGCCCTGACACGCTACACTGAAAGTTTGATTTAATAAATAAGGACTCTCTCTAAATAAATAACTAAAAAATGTCAATAAATCTTCCCACCAGGTAAATTAATTAAAGATGAAAAAGCAAGAGAAGCATCTTTTCTAAGGTCCTTTGGATGACTCCAATTCCTGCACACAGGTGTCCAGCTCTACGCCTGGAGGGGTACAACACAGGTATGACTGGGTTCCCCAAGGGGGGCTTGGACAGCTGTAAAAACGTGCTCTCTGTCACGTCAGAACACCCGGCTAAAATAAATCCATGAGGTCATGCCGGCACCTTTGTGTCACCCTGTAATAATTAGGACCACTGCCTGGTTTCCTCGTAGGCCACAGACCCAGCTTGCGTACAGGTGTGTTGTTGTTAAACAGCTGGCATAACAAGGCTGTGCCAGTGCAAAGTATGTAACTGCTCTGGGCTTGTCCAAAACTAACACAGCCAGGCCTTGAAATATGGTCCGGGGGGTGCAGTTCTCCCTCTTGGAGATGAAAACAAATCATAAAAGTTAAAAGGCAGGAATCAGGCCTGATGCCTTGTATAAATGCAGGGGAATCTCTGTGGATCATCCCAGGAGTAAGGGGAGTTAATAGGTAGCCAAGTCAGACATTTAAAAATAGAACTCTCAGCATAGCTATTCGGTGATGTCTCTATCATATTGGCCAGGATTTGCTGCTACAAACCCCAGCAAGTTCCACAGCAGGCTTCTAGCATTGGATACTTGCTGCTGCTTCTACCTTTTTATTTTTTTCAGTGGTGGGGTAGAGAATTTGGTAGGTGGGGGTGGGGGGAGTTGGAAAAGCTGACTTGAAAGGGGATGGGGTTACAGGTAATGGGCCTGCCTCTGTTTTCACTTACATTTAGTGCAAACCCATTGAAATCAATAGGGTTGACTTGGTAGCTGGAAGAAGAATTTAGCCCAGGGTATCACCAAAAAGAGGCTTCTCCTCCTTCCCTATCACATGAGGAATAGATAAGACACATGGATAAATAAGTTATTCCCTGAGGGGTGTGTTGTCCTTTGGCATACGCAATAATGATGAGTCACGTGAATTTCAGTTGTCCTGACATAATTGGAAACTGCTACCAAGATCTGGCTGCAGAGTGAGTCCCTGATAGCCAGTGTGGTCCACAGAATAATCTGTGGCTCTGAAAACACTTTCTTAGTATCCTATCTTAATAGGAGAAGGCCACTAGGCGACATGAACAACTCATGCCAGATGCCAGGTGCCATGCCTTGGCACCTCTCTTACAATGGCAAGGTAGTACTAATACAGGAAGCTACCCACCCAGTACTAGCAGATTGTGGTGGAGATGTCTGCCATGTAAGAAAGCATCTGACGATGGTGTTGGCCTGGGAAATTCCTGAAGCACCTATAATGAGAGTGGGAAGAAGTCAATTTGAAGACCTCAGATTTCTGCTGGCTTGCAGCATACCATTCAGCCAGTCGATATCTCTGTTTGTTTGCTGTATAGCATTGCAGGCTGAGTGTTGTCAGTGTTAAACAAGGGTGACAAAGCTGGAATTTAAGCTGTATAGAAGTCTATTTGTTTTTCTTTAGCTGTAGCTGTTTTCTTTAATAAACTTCCTGTTAGGAAACTGAGATCCCACATATCATGCTGCCTGGTAGGGCATATTTGTCCATCTTTAATTTAGAGCTGTTAAATTCTGCAATGATCAGTTCTAATTATTTATTACATAACTCTCCTATCTCTTCTCTCTTAAAATAGAACATTTGAAGAAGTTACTCCCAAAACACTTTGAGAAACCTTGGCCTCAGCATCCCTGTAGCCTGCCTTTTAATTTTTTTTAATTCACTTAGAACATGTATCTTTCCATGAGAGCATCTTGGAGGATGCACTGGGGAGATACAGGAACAGAGAGAGGATTTGATTAGCCCCAAAGGATTCCAACAATGTGGCTTTGATTTAATGAAAACTTATTTTCTCTAACATGCCATTAGAAGTATACAGCATTGCATAGCTCAGATCTTTTTCCTACCCATTTTTCTCCAAAGCTTGACTGCCTAATCTATAAATCAAGAGTAAATGTGCAGAGCTCCCCAGGATCATGTTCTGAGTCCTAGCTGATAGGTCATATGCAGCCTCTACACTACCACAGAGGGAATTGCTAACAGAAATTGAAACTGTTTCAGCTGTGGAGGGGCCTAACCAGGAGTTCAGCTCATCCATCTGGTGCTGTGTGATAGTTTTTTCCCCTGGGTGGCTCTGCATCCCCCATGCAATGAAGGGTGACTTCATGCTGCTCTTGCAGTTGTGAGCTTCCCTGACCACAGTGGTAGATCTAGCTGGGACTTCTTATTTATTTGTGGGAAAGGTGACTGACACCCTCTCTTGTTGAACTCTTAAACGGAGGGTTTTATTTGTCTCTTACCACAGTGTAGATGTACCCCATGGCACCATGCCCTGTTAGCTGGATATCTGGGTAGACGCACAGCCAAACAATGCACATTCGAAGGTTGAATTTCTGGATCGGGGGTGGGGGCAGGAAGTTTTCTGATGACTCCAGCATAGCTTTTTATGATTTATATTGACAACAGAAACCCTCAATAGGAGCACAGCCCCAGACAGCTCAGTTAAGTGTCGCTTACTTTCTGCAAAATACACCAATACTTGTTTTCACCAGCCTGCTAGCCAGCAGGCTCGAGTATCGCATAATGTATGCATGTGATGTCACCTCGTTCCAGTGAAATTACAAGGCTCTGAGCAGCAAGAGACTGAAAGAGCAAGTATGTTTAATAGGCAACCAAGGACCCGGCTGAGTTAGGTATCTTTGTCAACAGACTTCTCCCCACGGCAACTAGGACTTGGCTGCCAAAAAAGTCACAACAAATGAAGCGAGGGTGATATTTATAGAGCTGCAGGAGACCAGGAATATGGGACTCAGGGAAAAGAACTGGGGTTTACATTTGCTCTTTAAAATCAGACAGGAGGAAACTTAAAACCTCCTGCAAAACGGCATCTACTATTAAATCCAGGGGTTGGCTACCATTTAAAATCAAGCATGTTTTGAGTTGTGGGCCTATAATTCGATCTTTGGGTGAGTTAAAGAGGGCTTCTAACACCGTTGAACTTTACTTCTTGTCCCATTGATTTCAGTGGGCTTTTGATCAACCCCTCAGGAACTTGTCTCTTATTATTCTGCCCTACATAAGAATGCCAGAACAGAGTCTGGAGTGGAAGCTGGTGAGTGAGTTCCCTGTGGAAAAGCCCCCTCTGCAGTTTTGGGTGATATACACAAAAGCACCAGATTCCAAACTGAAGTAGTGACTATTCCCCGTCTTATGGCACTGCTGAAACGTGGGTAAAATTTCCTTAAAGTGTCTCCACTGCATGCCCATACAACACCTAGCACCATGGGGCCTGAACTGAGCTGGGGCCTCTTGGGGCTACCATAATATTTATATAGAATGGGGATACATGTTCCAAGAAATAATTATGTTGCCTGCCTGTGGTATTTACTTTCTTTAAAAAGATGACCTCCCTGAGGAATATCTATCAGCCTGCAAATCAATCAAGACTTCAGTTGACTGAACAGGATTCTCTTCTCACTTAGAGTGATACAGTTCAGAATTAACTCCATTGAAACTGGCCGTGACAGGAGAATAGCATCCACTGTCTTGAGCCAATCACCCGTTTTTCCCCCCAGTCTCATCATAGACAGGGTGTTTAAATTGACTCCCAGTCTCTCTGTATGTCGCAAATAACGAACTCCTGCTGCACAAGCAGAGCTTGGCAAGCCATCTGTAATTTGCTGTTGGGTGGGGCTGTATTCCGTCCTCTACAAATGCAGGCTCTGGCCTTCTAGGTTGGATTTATTACGGGTGACTAGCCTTTGCGTTCACTGCATGCTTGCTGCTCTGATCTGAGGATAACTGGCTTCTAGACTGGTCTCTGAGGGAACCTGCATTCCATTCTTATCTATTGCTGGCATGAATTATGCTCTCAAAAATTAATCCTATATTTATTAACACAGCACAGCCAAAAGCCTTCTCCTGCGCTATTCAGTTGCATATGCAAAAATTCCACTTCCTTTTACTCACCTCCCTGGAGAGATTCACTGAGAATAACCTTATCCCTTGCAGGATCAGCTGATTGTTCTAAGAGCCTGGCTTCCACTGTGGCCAGGAGAGAGTTCCCCAAAACAAGACTTAGCTTTAAATTCAGTCCCTCTCTCCCTTTATGGGCCATGATGCCCCTAACAGACCATCCCACGTTGCTGCACAAAGTCTGCCATGTGCTTAGAAGTAGAACTGGCTGGAAAATAGAAACCCCTTCCTGTGGAAAATTCCAAGTCTTTTTTTGGGGGGGCGGGAGGGAATATGTAAAATGCAAAATCTTTCACGGGCAGGGGTTTCCATTTTAGGAGAACTGAAAAAGTTTGTTTGTAGGCCAAGTGTGAAATTCACAAGAGCCTTCCATGCAGTGTAGCTAGGGAACAAATTTTCTGTGGAAAACTTCAATTCCTACCCCAAAAAAACCAGACCTTTTGCTTAGAAAATTGTTGCAATGGCAAATTCCCTACCAGCTCTGCTTAGAAGAAAAACTGTGCTCTCTGGGTTCTGGTCATGGGTTGGGACAACAGATATCCTGCAGTTCCCATGTGGCCCTGGACTATGGGCCACATTCTGATCTCACCTACGCTGCTGTCAATGTGGCTGAGCTGATAACCTGGTCCAGTTTGTGGTGATTCTTCATAAAGAGTGTGGAGTCTGACTGAGAGTCTAATAAAGTCATGAGCCCTGCAATGGGGGAGAGGGATAAGTCAGTGGTTTGAGCGTTGGCCTTCCAAACCCAGCGTTGTGAGCTCAATCCTTGAGGGGACCATTTAGGGGACTGGGGTAAAGATCTGTCTGGGGACTGATCCTGCTTTGAGCAGGGGGTTGAACTAGATGACCTCCTGAGGTCCCTTCCAACCCTGATATTCTATAAGCAGTGTCTGCCTCATCCCTATCCATGGGATCCAGGCAAGCAGAAAAACAATAATAAAACTAACGAAAGGCCCAACTGGACAAGGACAACTTTGGCTTTGACTTAAAGGCAGCAGGGGCTCTCTGCACTGCTGGTGCACAGAGGTAGAGAATTGCATGGCGGAAAGAATCAAGACGCAAGGACCCAAGTGGGAATGATGAGAACCGGATGTATAGGGTTGTCAAAGAAGCCAAGCAAAGCAGAATGTCAGCATCTCGTGGGGACATTGGGGTCCAGCAAATCAGTGGGAAGAGATACATAAATGCAGAGCTTATTACACAGAATAATTAATAAAAGCTGACTGAGCTGCAAGCCAGAAGTGCTCAGAAACTGTAGATAGGCTTAGCACCTGTAACGGCAGCTGTAACTATTGAAAAGCTAAGACAGCTGGAAGGGTAACTGTAATGGATAGGACTTGGGTAGTATTGCTTTAAATCATTTGGGAGCCCCTATTCCATCTCTAGAAGTCACCAGAACTGAGCAGTGTATAGAAGTAGCTATACCTTGCATAGTTGGTAAACACAATGATTTGCATCCAGCTGTGTCGGTGTGGTTTCCTTTCATTTTTAATGTTGTGTAAAGACACCACTTTATACCACGGTCACTGACAGGGTCTAGAAGGTATTTCCCACCCTCTGTCTGGCACTGAGCAGGGTCATGATTTCTGAGTTTGGGTGCCTAAAGCTAGGCACCCAATTCTATATTCAGGTACCTATAATAAGTGATCAGAGTCTTTCAGAGCCACTGCAGTTTCCATTGACTTCTAGGTTCATTAGGGTTTTGTTTCTGGGTGAGGCAGTCATCGTCCTCCTCCTTCGAATTGCTAGAGGGCTTGATTCTGTCACACGTACTCACATGGAGGAGGACCTAACTCATCAAGTAGCTGTAGTGAAATCCACAGACTAGATTATGCCCTTTTCTTTGGGGTGGGCAGAAAAGGGAAGGGGAGTATGTGTTCAGGGAATGGCAGGGGACAGAGCCCTGGTTGTGCCCCTCCCTTGACTGCTGCCCAGAGCAGCTGGCTAGGCATGAGGGGTGAAATAAATGACCTCCTTTTCAGCTGAAGGAACTTCTCTCCCCGCCACCAGTGTTGTACTTAAAGTACTGCACAGGATCTTTTCAGGGGGAATAAGGCAAAATGCCACATTTATTAGTAATACATGTATTAATTAACACTGTATCATACGCATATGATCTCTCTCTCTCTCTCTCTCTGTATATATATTACACTTATGCACGCACACACACACCGTCTTGTTGTTGTTACCAATTAGTTGCTTCCCCTAACTGCACTGGCTAGGTGAGTTAGATGCGGGAGGGGGTGGAGCTGGGCTTCTGCCAATCCGGATCAATGCTCCCATGTTGACAAGATGGGACCCGGGGTCCTCTGCAAGACATCTCATCTTTATAGCAGCTTCCCTCTTATGCAAATCTGTACCAGATTCAAATTATGTGTCTGCGTCTGTTGGTCCTTTGTCCTGCTTTCTTCTGGGTAGTGTCCCAATGCTGCAAAGAGGATGTTTCCGAAAGAAGGTGCGTGCTTCTAACCACCCCTACCCCACAGCCGGTCAATATGTCTGCTCTTCTTTAATGAGCCCACTTGACAGGTTTTATTGTCCTTGGGTCTGGCTTCCATCCCCTCTCCAAGGATTGCAACTGTCTGGAGGTGCTGCCTTCCACACCTTGCTTATTCACACCTCGTTCATTCAACAGGGAAATTGATTAAGGGAGTGGAGGGGAAGATTTTATTCTACTCCTAGCAAAACGACATTTTTCTTCTACTTTAACTATTCTTAGGGGCTATAACATTATACCAAAGCTTAACACAAAGTTTTCTATATGTTTTTCTACATAGGGATCTGATACAAAGTTCCCATATCTAAGGACTTGCTACAAAGTTGTATGAAAATAGCTTAATACAGGACTATACAAAGAAGCATAATACAAAATCATATGAAAATTATGTGAAGATGCTTAATACAGAGATTTATGTACACCAGAACAAGAGGAGAGCCAGAGAGGAGTTGTCTCCTTCCCTGGGCTGATGATGGGGCAGAGCAGTTCCATGCCTCTCCTAGAGGCTCCATCTGGCCTTGTGGGAGAACATGGGTGGTATTCCCCAGTTGGAAAGGGTCAGCGCAAGACCTGGGCACTGCTTCAGTCCTCAAAGCCAGACTTATGTGAGACTTGTGTGGTGCAGGCGCCTGTGCCCAGGAGGGAATTTTACATGTGCACAGGGGCCCCATCTCAGGGCACCCCAGCTGCTGGGGTGGGGGAATGCACACATACACAGTTCCAATTCAGGGCCAGGAAGGGGCGAGGCTGGGGTGGGTGACGTTTGCACACTGTGGCAAGAGCCAACAGGCCAGAGCAGGGAGCTGGACCAGCCTTGCGGGACAGAAGCCACTGTGGGGTGGGCTCACTCTGCAACCTCCCCTCCCCTTGCTGTCTTCCCCCCACCCTAGGCTTCCCCCATCCTGGGGGCAGAGAGAGGGGGCAATTACAAAAGGTCCCAAAATTCTTCAGTCTGGCACTGCTCATTGGACCTGATTCTCCTCTCATTCCAGCGGGTCTGATGCTGGTGTGACTCCATGGTCAGAGTAAGATGAGGATGGGGCCCAATGCGGCAGGATCAGGCCCAAAGGGTCAGAATCAGACTCAGGGGGACCTGATAAAAAGCCCATTGAAATCGGCAGGCATTTTTCCATTGATTTCAATGGGATCTGGCTCAGATGCCAGAAGACTCAGCCCCCCAAAAGTACTTCAGGCTGTAGGTCTGATACTGTGCTTCTTTCTAAGCCAAAGCTCCCCTGAAGTTAGTAAATGTTATTCCTGGATGGGGTGTATAGCAGTGGGCATTTATTGTGGAGTTCATTTCACTTGACTGGAGGAAAGACCTAACGAAGGGGAGAAATTATGACTGGTATAAAAAAGAAGCTCATGACTGTCAACCCCAGCAAGACCCAAACAATTTGATCCGTGCTTCACAGACAAGACGGTTTTACTCCCATGCAAAGAAAAATGGGCAAGCCTTCAAGTTACAGGCCAGAACTCTCATGTAACTCATTACAGCCTTTTACTGACATAGGAAGTGGGGATAGTTTTGATAAAATCAGCCTGCAAAAATGGTTTTCTTTTTCCATAACTCGCACTGATCCACTTTGAGGTTTAACAAGAATGTGGTTCTTCTCTGCCCCAAGACCTCTGCTTATTTCTTTTCTGAGCAAGGCAAAGAGGGAGGTGATCAAAGAACGGATTGCTCGTGGGTAAGCGCAACACTGTGATTCAAGATTCCCCCTTGTTTAAAGAGACAGCACAATGTCTGTGCTCCTCCCAGCCCCTTGGTCCCACTTATGCCCTCAAACAAGGGCTGCAATGGGACCTCTTGCATAAGGAGCATAATCTTTTCACCAGATTTTTGCATAGAGGGAATTTCACCCCTACAGCGCAGGGATACCGTGGGGCCTGGAGTAATAGCGGGTACTGTGAGAGCTGCCTGGTGTTTTAGCTGTAGGCACCATGTGAAGTCTACGTGACTATCACACAATGGCGACCTAGCCAGACTGACTGAGATCTGGCCCAACAGCCCTTTCAGTCACTTCCCTTTGTAATGCACTCAGAAACGGCTTCCATGATGGATGAATCCAGGATAGGACTTTGGAAGAACCTGAGTAGTGGTGCTGAGTTAGCGTGGGAGACAGAGGACTAGAGTCTGGCTGAGTCCAGCAGCTCCCCTATAGAGTCCCCTTGACATTCATTGCAGCAGCTGTATTCTCTCTTCTGTATCCCAGCAACGCTCAGGGCCGCCCCGGGGAGGGGGCAAGTGGAGCAATTTGCCCCAGGCCCCGCAGGGGCCCTAAGTGCTGCTCCAGGTTTTCGGTGGCACTTCGGCGGTGAGCCCTTCACTTGCTCTGGGTTTTCAGCAGCGGGTCCTTCAGTGCAGCGGAAGACTTGGAGCGAGTGAAGGACCTGCCACTGAAGTGCTGCTGAAGCCTCGGAGAACCGCCCAGTGAGTACAAGAGCTGCAAGTGGCAGGGCTTGGGGGGGAGCCGCGATTGGTGGCACTTAGGCTGCTCTACCACCCCCACCGCTTCAGTCTTCAGCTGCATTCGGCAGCGGGTCCTTCCCTCCAAGAGGGACCCGTTGCTGAAATGCCACCAAAGACCCGGCGATGCCCCAGGCCCCCTGAATCCTCTGGGCGGCCCTGGCAATGCTCACACTGGAACCCTCGTTCCAAACCACTTTGATGAAGGGTCAGGGGGCAAAATCTGAACCCAGATCTGAATCCCACAATAGGCCACTCTGTGCCCTCAATTCATCCTGCATAGGCTGGGGCATTCTCCAAGGGGAAGACCCTGAATTGGCTTCCTGCCTGAGTCTGCTCATCTAGAAGGCACCGTCCAGTCCCTCCCTAAGGGCCTGTCTTGCTACACACAAGCGGAGAGATCCTTTTAGTCTCCGTGACCACCAGCCAATGCATGGTAGACACTTGTTCTCGGTGCATTTAACTCTGTTGTCAGTGCACCTGGAGAACATGATAGCCACTGCAGACATACATCTTGATAAGAGACCAATCTCTCTCTCCCACCCCCAGGCCAAACCACTTTTGAGGGGAAGGTTGGATCTGGATCCAAAATTTGACTTTTGGCCCTTTGCAACCTTCATCTTTTACTTCCCACTGGCCAGCAAGAGATCTCGCTTCATTTCTCTTGGCTGTAAACTAGCCCTCGACACAGCTTTATTCAGAGGGTTTATGTGAGCACGGGAGGAAAATGTTAGTCTGGAGCAGTCTTCTTCATCTTCCTTCCTCCTCTTCCTTTGTCAGGTCCCTGCTTTGCACCCCCCACCATCTTGGATCTCACCTCACCATGCCAGCCCCGCCGAGCTGTTTATGTCTGATGGCTGCCTGACTCTCATTAAGAGTCCGGTGAACAAAACCTTCCCCTGCGCTCCCCAGCTGTCAGAGGCAGGTGATGTAACTCTGACGCAGTGGGTGGCATCCTCACAGCAGAAAGGAACTGAATTTGGAATGGCGCACACACCCTGTGGCCAGCTGCCTACTACCCTGCTCCAGTCTGCTGGCTGGAAGCATGTGTCTCTGCATTCGCTCTGATACCCATACACACACACACTTATAGATCTTATGTTTTCTTGCAATAAAAAGGACGGAACAAGAGTTGTACAAGCTGCCAAAGCTCCTCAGTCCAGTGACCAGGACCAAAAGCACCTAATTCACTGCTTACAGATAAAATTGGAAACAGGTCTGGCTCACTACTGGCATGTATGATTTCAGACTGGGTGGGCTAAGAGCAGATGCTTTTCAGTAAATGGGGATTCCAAGGTTACCTGGTCTGCATCTACTGGGAGGTGGGCTTGATAGTTGTGGTCTGGACTTTATTCTTTTTTGTGGGCTGCTCCTTTAAATCTCTAGGTATTCTCCCCCTGTGCAGAGAGGCTGGCCTGTGTCAGCTGACTCGGGGTTGCGGGGCTATAAAACTGCAGTGTAGCTACCTAGACTTGAGCTTCCCCCCTCTCCTGGACACTTTACAATTGTTGTCGTTGTTGTTGTTCTCCTCCTCGATTTAAAATAAAAGTTATGTTAGACTGTACATTGCTCATTGTGTAGTGAAATATCCCAATGATGACAGTTTGACGGTGGCTTTATAGTGGGAATGGGCACAGCAGTTCCAGGTGGGGATGCTGTCTCCTTTCATTTGCTTTGAAACTAAATGGCTCCCTAAGACCTGCATTCATTTTCCTTTGGAATAGGAAAGTCCCATTAGGCATGATTAATCTGTTATTTCCAAATCTCATCCCACAGAGATGCTTGACATGTTACTGTTGGGTTTGTCCCCTCAAAAGTCCTGTTTTTTTCTGCAGTTCAGTATTCACTCTGTGTTCCATTAATGGAGTTGTCTGCATGCAATTTCCTTGATTTGATTATTTCTTTTTAAAAAGGAAATAAAAAATGAGAGAAATTAAGGAAAAATTAAATAGAACTGTGGTAGATCTATCAGCTGTAGTTAGTTAGGTGAATGAGTGTGTGATGAAGTGGGGGAGTTTTCTTGGGGTTTTCTGTCTTTTCCGGGGTTTGCATGCACAGGGGGTGGGACTCAATGTCCCCGGGTGTGACTGGTTTAACGAGGTGAGGGGAGAGGGAGTTTGTTGTTACAGAGCACCGGAGAGGGACTTGGGACCCCAGCCCAGGACACAACCGGTTCTGGCCAGTGGGAGGACAATGGGCTGCAGAGAGAGGACCCCAGTGACCTGACCAGCCAGAGGAGAGCTGAGAGGAGAGGGGACTCAGGCCTTCCTGTTTATGACCCTGTTTACCTGGAGAGAAGACAATGGACAGAGGCGAGGCTTGAGGCCCGGGATATCAGAGGCCCAGCTGGGAAGCAGGAGGGCTCGGGGCTGGCGAGGGGAAGCAGGCAGAGCCCACCTGGATGAAGGGGGACTGGGATGTGCTGTTATTGTAAGAGGCCAGGCCTGAGGCCCTGAGAGTTTCCTGTGCTGTGTTCAACTCTCAATAAACTCTCCTGTTTTATGCTGGCTGAGAGTCACTCCAGTCTAGAGAACAAGGTTGCATTAGCCGCTTCAGGGTGAAGAGGCCCAGGGGGTCCAGAGCGAGTGGACTCCCGGAGGGGGCCCACAGCAGAGACAGACATGCTAATGCTCAGAGAGGTGCGGCTCCAGGAGGTGGAGGGGCCTGACCCTGAGAGAGAGTGGACCCCCGAGAAAGGCTGTCTCACTGAAAGGGGCACCCCCCACGGACCATACAGGGCCAAGAGTGGGCACAATCTGTGAGTCCGTGACAGTGTGATATCAGAGTGAAATAAACACATTGAGTGCCTTTATTTCAAAGTTTAGAGGTTCAATGAAATGCCCTAAAGGGACCCTGAACCTGCAATGTAGGACTCAAATATACACAATGAGTATGTTTGTTTGTATACTCTCCTATGCACGCATGCTCATATTTTGCAACAAATGAAGCTATGTTTATTTCAGTGTGCGGAGTTACAAGTATTGGCATTAAGTTGCACTGGGGTATATCTGCACCTCGGCACCTTATCTAGTCCTCTCTCACTTATCCGCACATACCTCACTGCCCCATGTAGCATCCAAGCCTAAGGAGAAGGTTCCTTGCATTTCTCCTGGTTTCCAGACATCAGAGAACTTCAGCAGTTTCCTTTCATGGTTCTTGCCTTGGAAGTCACCTAGTGATTTGGTAGCATGTGACCTTTCTCTTCCTAAGGTTTTACTTTGAATTCTGGATTCAAAAGCATTAAAGCTCTCTGAGCAAAGAAGACTGCTGAGATTCACCTAGTTTTCCATCTAAACCAATGTCCCCTGTGGTTTTGAATCAAAACCATAAACTGGACCAAAGTTTGCTTGAAACGGCATCTAGGTTTGCTCCAAAGACGCTTGACTTTCTGTTAACTTCCCAAGATGCCTGCACCATGCTGGGAATTTATAAGGACGTCCGAAAAGTGGGTGGCTTTCCCATCAGCTCTGGCTTATTTGGGACCAGTTTGCCCAACTCTCCCAAACCTGTTGGCAACTCTTAAACCTCTAACCTGAATTAACTTCACCGGCTGGTTTCTTTGAAGGCCGGGCTGAACTTTCACAGCTGGAATAACAAGAACCCATAGCTGGAAGTTAAAGCCAGCCAAACTCAAATGAGAAATAAGGCACAAATTTTTAACAGGGAGGGTGGTCAATCATCGGAACAAACTACCGAGGAAAGCAGTAGATTCTCCATCTGTTGAAGTCAAACTAGATGTCGTAATGGTCCCTTCAGGGCTTAAACTCTATGAATGAAGCTGGTCTTCAGAGCCAAGCAAGGTCACCAGAAGTACTATTCCAGTTGTGCCTCCCCATATATCCCACCTAGGAAAACGAGCTCCCGCCTTTCTTAATGCCAGAATCCAGGATTCTTGCTCCCCTGCACTTTTAGACCGACTTCCATGTCTGCATGGAAGCTGGAGCTGCAATTTCCAGCTCAGATGAATATATGTGTGCTACTTGCGATAGTTCTGGCTTTATGTGGAGTTGCGGCTGCACAGGCAGTGGGATGGGCTAGCTGGCTGAGTATGTGCCTATCGTTTCAGACAGGATTGTACACAGGGTGGCTAGACCATTTATCCCCCCTGCCCCTGCCCCCTATGGCTGCAGTGCTGTTTTTAGCACTCTGGTTCAATGAGAGCTAGTACAAGTACGTCTGCTGGAAATCACGCACCTCAGCTCTAGTGTAGACGCAACCTGAGGGTTGGCATGAGCTCGGCGAGCTGTGTGAATATCACTCTCCCTTTATATGGAGCTGGAAGCTGAAGCAAAGAGAGGCTCAATGACTCCCCCAAACCCCCCAGCCTGCCAGTGCTGACTCCGAAGTCATGCTGTGCCCTCCACCCCTTTAACAGCACCCACTCCATTGGCACTTCCCAGTTAGACAGAGTGGGCGGGCTGGGAAAACACCAGGCCAGTGCAGAGTCTCCCAGCCAACCTGCTCCTCTCAGAGAGAAAATCTGTGGTAGGCATCCCTCTCTACTCTCCCTTACTCAATGCAAAATGACAGTGAAGGACTTCAGAAGGGTTTGGAAAGCGACCTCGTGGGCTTGCCATTAGGCAAAGTGGAGCCAACTGCTTGCTGGCTTACCGCACAGCTCTGCTGATGAGCCTCTCGCTCTCCTGCCCCATGACACCCCCCTCTCCCCACCATCACTATTGCAGTCCTGCTCCCTTTAAGGATCTCCTAGAGCAGTTTATTCCTGGCCTGCAACAGCCCTTGCTCTGCCAGTTCTGGGCTCCTGCAAAGTTCTGCCAATGCACCTCGCTCCTGGCTTACGGCATCCTGCTGCTGTTCCAGTCCCGTTCCCCCCCAAGCTTTGGAAACACAGTTGGATCCTGTGCGGCGGCATCCCTTGCCGTTTTCTTAGGCCCCACAAAACTGTCCATGCCTCTCAGGCCTGACCCACAAACCCTCCCTGACATAGCTCTGCCCCTGCTCTTCAGCCTTGACCTGCAGAACTCTTCTGCTTGTCCAGTCCTGGAAGCTCCATGCTTTGGCCTCCTCCATCCGAGCCTGCTGCACTCCCTGGTTATCTTATAACTACTTACGGGCCCCTCCGTTACCATAGTGTCTGAGCACCTCACAATGTACAGTGTATTTACCCTGACAACACCCTGCAATGCAGGGCCAGGCTTCCCTTCTTTAAGGCACCGAGAGACAAAATGACTTGCCCAAGATCACACAAAGTCTGTGGCAGCACGGGGTACTCGACCCATGTCTCACAGCCTAGTGTTCTAACCACTGTGCCATCCATCCTCTCATATGCTCTGTTGCACTCAGGAGCTCCCTCCTCATTCTCTGCCTGCTCGTCTTGCAGTGCTTTGTCCCAGGGCATTGCAGCACCCTGTGCCATTCCTGCCTCAGTCCCCTCTCCGTCCTCTCCCCAAAGTGACTGACCACCCTTCCCTGGCCGCCTTTGCACAGACCACGGCCCAATGAGGAATGTGTAATATTTCCCATTTCCTTTGCTCTTTAGTTACCTCGAATACACTCTCTTTTGTACCTATTTTAAAGGGCAATTATACAGCTGTATGCTGCCCTAGGCCAGTAAATTGCAAGGGGTGGGATTACAATTCCCTGCTACCTTTCTGACAAGTGTAAAACATTTACTGCTTTCCCTCAGTCGGTTCCTTTCCCCCTCAAGGCTTTTCAACCCCCCCAAAAGTGTCAGGATTTAAGACCAGCTCCTGCAGCTTCAGGAACAACCTTTGTGTTTATTCCTCTGTACTAATAAACCACTTTGTCCGGAGGAAGGGGGAGGATGGAACATTACTAGGACCTAAAGGTGGAAAGCAACGGGGACCCCAGAGCTATAGCTTCAAGAGAGGGCGAGGGCTAGTGCCAAAATGGTTGCGTCACTCACAAAAGCTGAGGCCAGGAGTTGGACTTAGTGGCACAAGTGTTTCCATTCCCAGTGACTCACTCACTGAGTTGTTTTGGCTGCCCTCACAGGCTGGAACAGCTTGGCCTATGGAAAAGCGAAGGAGTCGCTAGTGATGTAAGCTTGTGTACCACTTGTCGTTCCTTTCTGGGGTGCCCAGTGCATGCACGGTAGTGAGAGGTGCATTCCTATAGGGACTGTCTTTTTGTTTTGTGTTGGTGTGCACCTAGGAGTGGGGTTCCTAGATGCTATTGCAATGCAGATCATTATTAATGACAAGTAATAATGTGGGGTTTCAGGCTCCCCCTCAGCAATGGTTCCTTTTACCCCATGAGAAAATGTTTGTGGATTTCAGGCACTGAGAGTCAGAAAAGTGACAAGATTTCCAGAGTGGTAGGAATCATGGACCCAGTAGTTGTGAGCAGAGTCCTCAGGAGAAGAGTGAATCAATTAGAGCAGGGGGGATTAGAACAATTTTTTTGTAAAAGTTTACACCTTCTCCCCTCTTTTGTCAAAATGTTGATGAATATTTTAATTGAAACTTTTAAAAAATTTTTTAACCAGCACTGAAATTTGAAATTTCAATTGCAAATTGAACTTTCCAAAATGCATGCTATTTATCTGTCTGTCTGTTGATCTATGACATCCAATGAGTAGAGTATCTTGGATTTCAGTGGGGGATTCCTGTGAATAAGGGTTGTAGAAACTGGCACTTAACCCTCAATGGGAATTTTGCCTGCATAAGGGGAAAGTAGGATCTTATCAATCAGTCATGGTTACGGCAGGGTTTATTCATGACCATGTAACAACATGTTAAATGCAACTTATCCATGTCTACACTGTCTGCAAAGTGGTTCTTAATATTGTGCTAGTTAACACAACTCCTCACGGCTGCATCCTAACATCACCTAATTTCCTTGTTAATTGTGTTCGTTAGTTCACATCCGCAGTGAAAGTTTATTTGGTCAGGAAATGGAAAGTATTTCCTGCTAAATTTCCCCTCAAAATGAAGCAAACATACACAAACTCCCAAAAAGCATGCAAATTAAAACAATTGTTCAAAATGCAATAAAAAATGTCAGTTTTGACAACCAGAAAATTTTCTATTATTAGTTTTCAGTTTTGTGGAAGTTTCTTTTTTTCCCCCATGGAAGGAAGAAAAGAAAATATATATATATATTTTGTTGAAAACACAAAAAATTTCAATCAAATTGAAATGAGATTGTCATGGAAAATTTTCAGTTGAAAAGTCATTTACAGTGGACGAGAAGCTGGAAATGAGTCAGCAGTGTGCCCCCGTTGCCAAGAAGGCTGATGGCATATTGGGCTGCATTAGTAGGAGCATTGCCAGCAGATCGAGGGAAGTGATTATTCCCCTCTATTCAGCACTTGTGACACCACACCTGTAGTATTGCGTCCAGTTTTGGGCCCCCCACTACAGAACGGATGTGGACAAATTGAAAAGAGTCCAGTGGAGGGCAATGAAAATGATTAGGGGGCTGGGGCACATGACTTATGAGAAGAGGCTGAGGGAACTGGGGTTATTTAGTCTGCAGAAAAGAAGAATGAGGGGGGATTTGATAGCAGCCTTCAACTACCTGAAGGGGGTTCCAAAGAGGATGGAACTCGGCTGTTCTCAGTGGTGGTAGATGACAGAACAAGGAGCAATGGTCTCAAGTTGCAGTGCGGGAGGTCTAGGTTGGATATTAGGAAACACTATTTCACTAGGAGGGTGGTGAAGCACTGGAATGGGTTACCTAGGGAGGTGATGGAATCTCCTTCCTTAGAGATTTTTAAGGCTTGACAAAGCTCTGGCTGGGATGATTTAGTTGGTATTGGTCCTGCTTTGAGCAGAGGATTGGACTAGATGACCTCCTGAGGTCTTTTCCAATCCTAATCTTCTATGATTGTATAATTCTATGATTTAAAAAAAAATCAGCCAAAAATGTTCAAACAGTTGTACCGTTTGTATCTGTCTTTTAAAAAATCTGTCTCTTTTTGCTATTCCTCTGTGCCCATTTTTATTTTCACTTTTGTAGCACCTAGGATACCTCTTCATGGACCAAGATCCCATTGCACTAGGCGTTGTGCAGACACAGAACAAAAAGACTCCCTGCCACAATGAGCTGACAATCTTGCTAGCTCTGTGGTAGGGCAGGCAGCTCCGTCTTCCCAGACAGCAACTCACATCCTCTGAGAGTGTCGTCCCTCGGTCACTCTGTTCTTGTTCTTCTCACATTCTGTATCTGCTATATGACTGTTGACACAGCTATACTAAGATGTACCTGATCCAAAGCCCTTTGAAATCATTAGGGGGTCTGTCCATTGATTTCAGTGGGCTTTGAATCATAGTCTATATGCATGCAAAGTGTCATGATAACTAGACATACTGTTTATGCTGGTTTGCGTCTTCCTCCAAGGAGCTGTTTAAATATTATCATTAAATGCAGAGTTTATTTAGATGATGCATATAATTGCGCTGAAAATGTAACCATCCAGCTGGCACAGGGATGATAAGCGATATGAAACATGTTTAATAAAAACACAACCCTCATAGGATTTAGACTCAATAACTGAAATAGAAGGTCGCTAGGTTGCACAGTCTTTGGCTAATAACATTCACAGGAATTTCGTAGGTGTTAGATTAGACATGGGGGAAGCGAGAGGGAGATCTTTGGATTTTCCCCGCATTATAGTAGTAACATTTTCGCAACTGCAAGGTAGCAGATACAAAAGGAATTCAAAGAGCCAAAGGGCTGGGTTCTCCACTCTGTTATACCCTGTAACTCCACTGGGCCAGATCTTTTGCTGGTACAACTCGTCATAGCTTGTTTGAGTTCAGAGAAGCTACACTGATTTTCACCAGCTGGGGATCTGGCCTATTTATTTTGTTGGAACTACACTGGCATAGCATGAAGTGGTGAAGCAAACCAGTAGATTTCAACCAAAGGCCTGACCATGCTCCCGCTGAAACTGGGGGCAAAAATACTGGGAACAGAATTAGGCCCAAAGTCTACAGCCAGAGCTACCGACTATAGGTCAAATTTTCCTCTGAGTTTCACCACTGGTTCTCTATCATGCTTATCTGGGTCCATTGCCCTAATATCTAAGCACCTCATACTCTTTAGTGTATTTTACCTCACAGCACCCTGTGAAGTAGTGAATGGCTATTGTGCCCGTTTTACAGACTGAGAACTAAGGTCAGCGAGATTAAGTGACTTGCCTACGGTCATACAAGGAGTTTGCAGCAGAGCAGGGAAATGAACACAGGTTTCCCAAATTCCAGGCTCTACTAATAAGAAAGGCCCACCTGTAATGTCTATGCTTCTGTAATAATAGCACGGGTCATGGTATGCTTCACCTGGCCATGTAGATCCATAATTCTTCAATTGCGGTTCATGGCCCATCACTGGTATAAGGAGCCTTTCCTAATAGCATGCAGAATTGGGAGAATACTCCCACAAGCGACAGAGAGGCTCTGGAAGGAAGAGATCTGTGAGGAATCTTTTGTTTGCAAAGTGATCTGGAGAGCTGCTGATTTCGTGCTGTTATGCCTCCTGTTGTATAATTCCCGAAGCCTATACTGACTCAGAGTTGGCTGCCCTTTCCACCTTCCATTTCAGTCCATTTTTCTTGCATGGCAGTGACAGCCAGAGTCATGGCCCATTTGCCACCAAAGTTTGGAGAATTTGGTACTTATTTATAGCGAAAATGACAGAATTTTTTTCCATGGGCGAAGAGCCCACTTGCTTCTGACCCAGCTTGCCAACAGCTATGTTAAACATCCCCTGAGGTCACAAGCGCTGATGATTTAAATGCTGCTGTTAGGCTGAGAGGTCAGGATCCCTGCAGGGGAGCAAGGGGGTCAGAGTCCCTCATTGTCTCTCCAAGCATTGTGGTAGTGGCTAGAGGCGCCAATGTGAGAGACAGACTCTGCCCGGGAGAGCTTACAGTCTAAGCAGACCTGGTGGACAAAGAGCACTACATTTCCCTCACTTCACAGGTGAGGAAATGAGGCACCGAGGAGTTAAATGACTTGCTCCAGGTCACCCAGGCAGTCTGTGGCAGAGCAGGGAACCCAGATTACCTCCGTTCTACATCAGTGCCACAGCAGGGAACCCAGATTACCTCCGTTCTACATCAGTGTCACAAGACCAACCGTCCCTCACCAGCGTTGCTGCCTCCTCTCTAGGGCTCGATCCTGAACGGTGCTGAGTGTAGAAAAATGACTCTGCTGAGGCCGTTGTTGCTGGCGCTTGGGCCCTGCAGGATCTGGCTTACTGCCCTTTTGCAAAATCCACTGCCCTTTGCAGGGAATGGGACTCAGCTCCTCCTGTGTGAATCAGCAAGTAAACCGTAAACCTCCTCAGCTCTTCTCCATCTCCCCAAAGGCTCCTGTGAGGATTCAGATAGAGGCTTGGGCCAGCCCCCAATCCTATTTTCAGCCACAGTGTGCACAAAGGAGGGAATGAGGAAGCGCAGCTAATTGCCCTCTTCCCAGTCCCTGAGCCTGCCACGCTCCTTGCTTAGCTGGCTGCAGCTCCTCCTTATCCCTGTCTTCGCTTCGCTAGAGCATTCGCTAGCACAAAGGAGAGCTGGAGCAAGTGACTCCATCCATATGTCAGGAGTGTCTCTGGGAAGGGGCCAGCTCCGTGTGTATAGTATTTCCATTAACTCAAGGAGTGAAACTCTTGGGCCTAAGCCCAGGCAGCTCTGGAGTGGCAGGGCAGCCGTAGCTCCAGGGAGAGAGCAAGAATGCTCATCTATCACCCAGATGTCAGCAACTGGCTGGGAGGATAGCGCGCAGGCTCACACCTGCTTCGTTAACGGCGGTACTGTCGCACGACACGACAGCTCACTGCTCAGCAGGCCTCTGGCCATCACTCGGACAGGCTTTCCTTGAGCTCATTCGGGAGGGGTGGTGTCTTGTTAAACAGGCTGGCTGAGTAAAGTGTAACCAGGCTGGTTTCCCACTGCAGCCCGGCGGGGACCAGAGGAAGGCATCTGCCGAGGACAGGGTGCAAGTCCTTCAGTCCGCTGAAGCAGAGGAGGCTACCTGGTGCTAATGATAGTTTAGAAAGGGAAAGGCAGGAGGGGAAACTAATTCTGTTCCTAGGACTGAGCAACCAAGTTCTCTGTGTGGCTGTACACCGAATCTATGCAATGCACGTCTGAGCTCTCTTTTTCCTGGGACCGCACTTTGAACCCCGGCTAGGTGGACCTAGAAATCCATCTCAGCCTCTTCTCTGCAGTGGGGCTGTTGGCAGAGTCTGTGCCGGCTGGACACAGAAACCGGAAGAGGGTCAGGCGAAAGTTCCAGGCCAGATTTTCAAAAGGGCTCAGCACTCAGCCACTTCTGTGGAGAACTCCCCCAGACCCCCTAATTCCACCATCACTGGGAACATTAGAGAATCTTCTCCCCTCATCCTCGCCCCTGCCTTGCCATCCCCTCCCAACCCCATCATTCTGAACAATGGGGTTGCTGAGCTCTTTTTGGCGCTCTTGGCCGTTCAGACACAGACACCCCCACCACACATGTTGCAGGAAAGCGATCTGTCAGTAAACACTCCGTGCTTTCGGTTCCACTTATAGATCCTGACTGTGATGTTGCCATGGTGGCAAACCAGAGGTGGTGGGCTCAGGCTGAGACTCATCCTGGGGAATCTCTGTCTAGTACAGGAACCCTAACCAGAGCCTCTGGCAAAGGACTGTAGTGATGAGGCTGACTCCCCATCATACCCCCCTTTTTTGCAGGACCTGGTGGTTTTATTTGTCTCTTGCCCCGACCCTCCTGCAGTACAAAAGGCACATTCTTGTACCAAAGTAGTTTTTTTCTGCATACTTGCAGCATGAGCCAAGCAGAGCGGCTGGTGGGGACTGAAGGGTTTGGGAAAAATCTCACACAGGGATTAGTTTACAAGGGACAGCTGAGCGTATAAACCAAGTCCCTAAAGAGGATCATTGAGCATTTCTGGCGGTATATTCCCACTCCCCCTCCCCCAGTCCCAAAGCCTTGGCTAAGTTATTTCAAAACAAAACAGAGAGAAAACAAGAAAGGGGCAGCATTTTTTAACTCTCCAAGACAATCAGATCTCAGATCTCAGAAATTCTTTCAAGTCCCCCTCGCATTTGAAGACACAACAAGACCTCAGTCTAGGCAAATAAATTGAGGCCAGGTGGACTCGGATGCCTTTGGTTTGAATCTTGCTTGGATCTCGAAGTCATTATCTGATGGTGTCCTGTCGACTGTGGGAGCAGAGGTGTTTCCAGCTCACGTTTGGCACAGGCTGATACAGCAGACGGCTAAGGCATTGAATGGCAATAGAGACTAGATCCCCTTCTCTCTCATCCTAAGAGGGGCATGTCTTCAGGTCTGGAATCAAGCCGCACTGGTAGCTCAAAACAAGGATGAGCCACAAGCTTTGCACAACTTGTTAACCACTTAGGAGCAGAGCTTGGGCCTCTGGCTTGCTCAGCTGACGCCCATCAGTGATGTTAATGACCCCCCCTACAAAATACACTCTGCTGCATTCAGATGCCAAAATGTGATGCCACTCACAGAAGGTTGTGCTGATCTTCATAATACAATGCTCCCTCTCCTTCTTTGCATGCTTTCATCAGTAGCATTTCTGTTAACAATGTTGGCATTAGAATGGTCATCATTATGCTTCAGAGTCAACTCTCTATTGGCACAAACCTGGGCTGTTCACAGCTTTTTCAGCACCATCACTACTGGCTTTCTGCAGACTCAAGCAGTCTTCACTGTGGCACTGGAGGCTCTGCACCTACAGAAGGTTTTCTTCACAACAGTAGGTTCTAGAGCATAAGGGAGCAGCCTCAAAAGAACAATGAGTTCATTGAGCCACTCCAGTTCAACCTCCGGCTTTTGGTTTCTGGATTCGTTTGAACTCAAAGCAAGGCTCTGCAACATCAACTGGTGTGGCCTGAAACCAGAAAAAAATTCAGCACAAATCCCTGCAAAGGAAAAGCTCCAGTCTTTGCAAAGAGCCTCTACTCTGGGTCTGGTTACATTTCTGCATCCCAGTCACTACTGCTAACTGGCTTAGAAAAAGAAACCACCTATGTACTATCCCTTTGCCCGGAATTAGGGGGCAGTATGGTGCAGTGGATAAGATAGAATGCAAACCAGATTTGTGCCTTCACTCTGCCGTAGACCTATTCTGTGACAAAGTAATCTCACCTCTAGCTCTGAACATATAGGAATCTGTTATAGGTGTGAAACTTACATTGGCCTGCATTCTGTTATTCCATCACAAAGCAACTGGTAACTCTATAAAACAAGGCTTCCAAATATGCATTTCAGAAAGGGGTGTGTATATATACACGGTTCCTTAACTGAATAAGAAGTGGTTATTAAAAACATATTTGTTGAGAATTAACAGCCTCATACACAAGTATCTCTCATTAAATGCTAAAGAGGTAGAGGTGGGTATCTCAGCCTGGGGCTTTCCCTGTGAGATCTCTCAGCACCACATGCAGTCAATATGCTTTTAATAAGTAGCTATTAACAACTGGACAATAACCGCTTTATTAAGCTTAAATTAAATGCATATTTGGAACCTTAATCCAAGGCAGTATCATGTAATGGAATATATTGGAATTCTTTTCTGTTTAAGATTGCTTTCAAGCAAAGGTCTGCTAGGCATTGTGGGAAGTAGATGATTGCAGCTAAGGCCACAGTCCTGCTGTTGGATCCATAGAAAGCGTTCGCCTGCATGTATCCAATTGCAGGATGGGGGGGCCAGGTTGGTTTTGTGAAGGGAAGCAACGCAAATATACCCATGGCTGAATGGCAAGCTTGGATGGCTCGAGATCGGGAACCGAAATGGTGCAGGAGGCTGGGATATTGTCTAGGGTGTTGGGGCGAGGCGTAAAAGCAAGCTCCTGAGTTTGTGGTTATCACCTGTCCTGTGGCACTATATAGAGAATGGGGGTGTTGTTCCGAGTGTCCTGCCCACCAAACCAGGTGTTTATAGCCTGTCTATCTACATTCCCACTGTAGCTTCCAGAGGATACAGGAGTCATCTTCTCTTCCTGTCCTAGACAATTGCATAGTGTTGCAGTGCGGTGTTGGTCCCTGATCCTGCAAGTGCATCTACAAAGATGCCATTGTAGAACTACTGATTCATGCCAGCCAGGGGTTACAATTCTCTGTATTTAGGGATGATCCTGCAAAAGATTTCTTCTCATGCTTAAATCTAAGTACCTCTGTAGCCCTGCTGAAGTCAATATGGTTGCTCAAACTCAGACTGTTATGCAACTCTCTGAAGTATTAGGCATCAGTTCTGATGTCAGATACACTCACACCCATAGCAGTGAACAAATGTGGTCTGTGGAGAATAGAATGGGGACCGTGTGTTGCTTTGGGATGGGTGGTAGCAGAGGAAAGAAATCCTAATCTTTACTGGATGAGGGTAAAACCATTGCACACTAACAGCAAATGGAGACAAGTATCCCGAGAACTTGCAACACTAGTCCTGCCACCACTCCTTACAATATTCCTGTCCTAGCTGCCTCTCCCCCCAAACCCTCTCACCTCTCTTGATGCTAGATCTTTCTCCTCTCTAACTCTTGCCATCTGGAACAGCCTGCCTGTATCTTGCTGCCTCATTGATTCTCCATCTATTTTTAAATTTAATTTGAGAACACAGTATCCTTGCCCTGTCCCTGCTGCCTAATTTCTCTCTCCTTCTGCTCTCAATGTGAGACTCCATCCCTATGGTATTTTAAATGTGCAATGCATTTTGAGATATAGTTTGTGGGAAGGATGCTAAACAAAGTCAACACTTTGTGTATTCTGTGCACCAATGTGTCACCGCGAGTCTGGTTCTGTTCTCCCCTTGCACTGGCATTAATCTGGAAGAATTTCCTTGAAATCAATCGAGTTACACTGGGTAAATGAGATTCAAATCAGGCCTTAAAACAGAGACTTAACCATGCCCTAGTGAAACCTCCACTTTGCATTGGACAAACTGAACCAAATTCATTCCTGATGTGCCACCACTGAAGTCATTAAGTTAATTTGGCCTAGTAATTAGAGAGTTGCTACGCAGCTGGCTCCCTGAAAATTCCATTCCCACAATAAAGCACATTGTGCTAGTTTTATCGCAAAACTTCGTTACTTGAGCTGGATTGGAAATGGGGGATAGGAGCAGGGTGTGCAGACTAAATGTTGACTTTTTGTAGAAAAAAATGGAAACAGAAAAAACATGGGACTGAAAACTGAACATTTTCCAGTTTTCAGATGACAAATTTAGTCTTTTTAGCTTTCAGATAAAACATGGGGAACTATTTGAGGAATGCAGATATTTCCATTAAAAAATCCATTTAGTCAAACCTCCAAATTTCTGCTGAAAAAAGTGTTGATGGACATTTTCCCCTATTTGCTACATTTCAGCTACTTCCATTGAACTGTGGCTTTGCCTCCACCTTCTTTTGCCAACTCAGCAGCAGCCTTCACACATTTCTGGGGACATTCTGTGAATTTTCATGCAAGTTTCTTGCATAATCTCTCCTCTTTCTGCTGGGAAAGTAACTTTGATGCTTACGTGGCACTCTTTGTAAATTGATCCTAAAACACTTTATAACAACTGATCCTCACCTCCTCCTTGTGAGGTAGATCACTATTTTTAGGCAAGTTTTCCAGTGGAGAAACTGAGTCATTGAAGTGAAGTGCTTTTTTCAGGGCTATACAACAAGTCAAAGCTAAAAGTGAGACCTAGATGTTTTCCAGAATGGAATTTGTATCTGTTCTAGTGCAAAACATTAGTGTATGCACAAGTTATACTAGTGCAGTTTACCCTGGTTGAAACTGGGATAAATTAATCATGCTGCACTAGTATGAACTGTGTAGTCTTATGATTTATTTGGGGTGCAAAATCCATTTGTCACTAATAACAGGTTCATTTTTGGTGGCTACTTAGAGATTAATTATGAAGAAGACAATTGGTGAGTCACACATAAGAACGGCCGTACTGGGTCAGACCAAAGGTCCATCTAGTCCAGTATCCTGTTTTCCAACAGTGGCCAATACCAGGTGCTCCAATGAACAGAACAGGTGATCAACAAGTCATCCATCCCCTGTCACCCATTCCCCAGCTTCTGGAAAACAGAGGCTAGGGATACCATTCCTTCCCATTCTGGCTAATAATCATTGATGGACCTACTCTCCATGAACTTATCTAGTTCTTTTTTTGAACCCTGTTCTAGTCAACATAGAGACTTGATGAGTTTTATTAATACCACAATCAATATACACAAAATCCCAGCACTAGAAAACAAGACAAAAGTGGTGCATCTGCAGAGGTATGGGTTTACCTTAAAGGGAGAGAAGCATTGAGGTTGCCACCATCCTGATCCCCAGAGGTCCTTTGTATGCACCTATTCTTTAAACTCAGCGATTTCCAAGACCATATCTGATTAAGTCTGGACCTCTTGTCTCTTATTTGATGGTTGAGAGTTCCGACACTTGAAGTAAGCATTTGAGCAGATAGATGGTTTTCTATACGATACAGTTAAGGATGTCTGGCTTAATAAAGATTTTTGCTATCTAGGCAGTTTATCACAAGATACATATTGCTAAATTGTCTGACCCAAGGTTGGTTACTTATGCTAATTTTTATTAGGTCTAATGTTGTCCATTGTAAAGTAATCTTTAAAGTTTATTTGCTTACTCTAACTTGCATTACAGCTTTAGTTTCATTTGCACTAATTTAACAAGCATCTTAACTCTTTCTAAGATAGAAATGATTATTTACCTGATCACCTGAGCTCAGGCCATGGGTCAGTGATCAACAACTGTGTCTGCACTATGAGTTTGAAATGATATAGCTGCACTGCTGACTAAAATCTGGATGTTCACAAGGTCATAATGTCATGCTCTAAGCACTAGGCCATGCTACCTCAGTCTCTGGCTCCCTGCAGACACTCTCAAAACTAGCCATGAAAAGCAGGGGGTGCCGCACAACTCTTACAACAAGCAAAATAAATTCCCTCACCTCTGCAATTCCTGAGACATCTTTTCTGGTGTCCCAATTCCCTTAGAATATTTGACTCAAGCAGGAAAGAGCCATGCACAAGATAAAGAGGAATCAAACAAAACGGTACATCCAAGTAGATATGAGATTAGATCCCACCCTGGCCAAATACAATTATTTACTGAGGGTCCATATTATTATTATCATTATTATTATCGTAGCAACTAGAAGTCTCATCTGAGATCAAAGCCCCAGTGTAGTAGGTGCTGTACGAACACAGTAAAACACAATCCCTGAAGTGAACAGCTCATGGGGTTAAGAGAAAGAAAAGATTATTGTCCTTGTTTTACAGGTGCATTCAGATCCCATCCATGTGCCAGTTTCCACTAAGTAACCCAGAATTTATTGGCAGTTTGTTTTCTGAAAGGGACTCCGCCCTGGCTGTGTAGCCATTAAATTAGATGACTTATCAGCCAATGCGGATTCCTTTCTGGGATGACTTCAACGTTTCTGCTCTTGCATTGATCCCGAGCCCGTCGTTACAATTCTTTTTGGCTGTGCTACAAAAGTGAAAGCATTTAAAGCAAAATAACAGAGCTTATAAAACTGGTTCAAGTCGGAACCCTGCCCCTCTCTTTCAATGTGGTTCCTGGGGAGATTCCAAAGCATCCCACCTCCCAGAACTACCCCCCAAAGGTAGGTAAAGACCTTGAGGGATTGGTATCTGCAGATACGAGGCAACAGGGTGGGAGGGGAAGTCACATATGAAATGGGACCAAACCAAAGCCCGTAGTCCAAACACTCCCAAAGCGTAGAGTGTCTGAAATGTGAATTATGTTCCAGACTGAAACGTAGCCAATGACCCCTGGGCTGATTCCTTTATTACTCGCACTGGTGTCAATCAGGAGTGAGTCTATTTAAGTTATTGGAGTTACCCCTATTTAAATCTGTTGTAAGTTAGGGAAGAATCAATCCTCCTAGATTTAAATATGTCAAACAGCGCCAGGATAAAACACCCCCAAATCTGGGTATGTTTGCAGTCTGGACCCTAATTTTACATCTGGAGTCTATTTCTAGTAAAAAGAGTTCCCATAATAGATCTCAGCCTAAAAATTGTCCTGTGCTGTCATTACATAAAAGATTCAGAACCATTTGGGAAAATTCCCAATCCATACACTCTTTCCTTCCCACTTACATCTCTTCCCTAATACATCCCATATGGCCCTGTGTCTAGGGAAGTTTTGGGATGTTCTGGTTGTCTACCATCATGAGTGGCAGGTAATGGAGGCTAAGCCTCCCAAAATCTCTGCTAATGCTTCCCGCCACAGCCTCTGGGCCGGGCCTCAGTGGGGCTCAGAGGTCCCAGCTGGGGCTCAGGGCTCCTCCTTACTGCTCTGGGTGCTGGCAGGCTGTCCCAGGCTCGGGGCTGTTCCGAGCACTGTCCAGGATTTGGGGCTGGGCCAGTGGGCCAGCTGACAGGAGCAGTGGAGTGGGGCAAAAAAGGGTGGAGTGAGGCAGGGCCTGTGGCAGAAGAAGGCGGGCCATGGGGTAGCCTCCCTGAATGCGGGGGGCATGTGCCGCCCATGTCTACCACCATAATGGGGCTGGAGGGGACCCTGGGTAGCTCACTGACACACAAGATAACTGAAGACAAGAGCTCATAAAGGGATTAACTATTTACGCAGATAATAAGGGCATCCATAATTGCATTCAGCTGGATGGAAAGACTAATAAGGGATATAAGCACCTGTGTTTCTAGGAGCATGAGCCAACCATTAGCTGCCTGGAGTCAGCAAGAAATGTCCCTTATGGGCAAAGTCATTTCATATTTGTCCTGGTTAAGCGCCCTCAATTCTCATTGAAATCAATGGGAGTTAATGGGGCTCAGCACCTCATAGGATTGGGCCTGAGTGACATACAATGTAAAGCTTGGATGGGGGGGCAGATGTGAGTTTATCGGCACTGTTACGAATTGGATGATGACACATCTCTCTGTTTCTCTTCTTTGGTTTTGGGCAGCTTCTTCCTGTGGGATTCTGCCCCGAACAGATGGGATTCCTGGCTTGAAACCTATGTGCTTACAATGTTTCTGGATCATATATTGATTGGAAATGAAAGCACAGAAGCCAAAATGCTGAAGGGGGTTGAGAGAGTTGGGCGTGGGGTGGGGACTCTATCTCTAAGTGTGAGTGTGATGGAATCAGACGTAGGTTCAACCTGAACAGGAGGGGTCCAAACTTCCCAGAGTTGGAGGATGGGCTCTCAATTCAGGGTCTTCCTGTGAACAGGAATGCACACCTCGTGTAGACAGAGCAAGTGGTTAAGGCAGGGCTAGTCATGGTTAAGCTTAGTGTCGGTGACTGGATCAGCGTGCACTTTTTAAAACACGGCCCTGTTTTCCGAGTGTCGTTAACTTTTCAGGCAAGTTTGCTTAGCTGTTTTCACATGCACACATGATAATGACGACTGCCATCTTTGTGGATCCAGGAATGCTTTGGGAACTATCAGATCAATGCTAAAGGCATGAGAGTTTTGCTTGGAAAGGATATCAGGCTTGGGGCCTGGATCAATATAAGAATAACATTACCTTCCCTAATGGGGCCTCTGTCCAAGAGAGCATAGGAACATGTGCTGAAGTGCTTTGCTGAATCTGGGCCTGAAATACAGGGAAATCTGTTGCATAAATGCTGCAGATAAACAGACCTCACAGTGCACAAGAATGGGGGAAGAAAGGCAATTTTGACTGAAGCCACCACTACACCTTCACGCACACACACCCCATAAAACACTGGCCCTTTAATGTCTATACAGAGCATAACCAGGTTTCAAAGCTCTCATCTCAAGTAACTTCCTAGAAAAAAACAGATGGACTTTGAAAGGATGGAAGTCTGATTCAGCCCTGGCAGGATTTGAACTTTTGGCTCCAGCATGCCTACGCAGCTGAAACCAATGATTAGATAACTATAAACCATCCCTCTTTTACAGCAAATGCTTATTTGGTTCAGAACTGGAATCCGGCAAGTCAGAATCCAGGGGTTGATTTATTGAGAAGCAAGATGGTCTTGTAGCTAAGGTACTAAGACATGGGCAACCTGGGCTCAAATTCCTGGCTACTGATTTCCTTTGTGATTGTGGGCAAGTCACTTAAATCGCTCTGTGCCGCCGTTTCCCCATCTGTCAAATGAAGATAATAATAATTTCTCTTTTGTTTATTTATACTATAAACACTTCAGGGCAGGTACTGTATCTTATTGTGGGTGTGAACAGCACCTAGCACAAGGATCCTGATCACAACTGGGGGCCTCGAGCTACTAAAGAAATGCAAATGGAGACTGAGTTGCCCAGAGCATCAACTGGGGTTGTGAGTGGTCAGCACTGCTGAAAATCAGGTCCTCTAAAAATAATGGAGCTTTAGTTCCCTTTTGGTCTCTGCTTATGAAAGGGATTCAGGGAGCTCATGATCCTGACTAGACTGGCTGCCATCCCAGCTTTTAGCTTCGGTGGTCCCAGGACCAACCTGTTAGTATTTGATAACTGTTGAGAGCCTGGGCCACTGCACCATTTTGCAGCCCAGAGGATTTTTCAGGCGCATTAATAATTTTCCATCCTGCAGAAAATGGAGCGGACGCCTTCCAAATCGAGGGTGTCATTGGATGGAGAGGAGAGTCTAGGTCCAGAGGAGAAACATGACTCCAGACTTGCATATGAGGCTGGTGGTCTGACACACTCAGCACAGACATGGGAGCCAGGAACTCCTACATGCTAATCCTGACTCACTTTATGGCCTTTTCATAATACTGCCGTGTGTCCCAGTTTCCCCATCTGTAAATACTTACCTACTTCCCAAGGGATGTGGGGAGGATTAAGTAGCTAATGGCTTTTAAAGTGCTAAGTTTTATTGGGTCCAATGTGGAGGTCCTTGCTTGGGCAAAAAAACCAGGGAGCCAGATGGATCATTGCACGCAGAGATGGGCGAATAACTGATTTCTCAGGTTCGGGGGTTGGGGTTGGGGTAGTGGAATGGTTTGGGTTGAAACAAATCTGAAATGTTTCAGAATTTTCCAGGAACTGAGAGTGTTTATTTTGGGATCTGTTCCAGAGCAAGGATGCAACCCTGGGTCTTCCATCTCCCAGGGGAACACCCTACCATTAGACGAAATGTTTCAAGGAGTAGCACCCAGCAGCAGCAGCTGCTCCTCCTTCTTTGGCTATTTTGTGAATGGCTTAAACCATTGGTGTCAAATGCACAGAGCTTCAGCTCATCAGAAACTGCATTTTTTGGTGAATGAACAATTTATTTGAAATATTTCACCCAACATTAATTGTGCTACAGACCTTCTGGGCTGATGCTAAGAACATAAGAGCATCAGAACGGCTATACAGAGTCAGACCAAAGGTCCGTCTATCCCAGTATCCTGTCTTCCAACAGTAGCCAATGCCAGATGCCCCAGAGGGAATGAACAGAACAGGTAATCATTAACTGATCCATTCCATCGCTCATTCCAAGCTTCTGACAAAAAGAAGCTAGGGACACCATCCCTGTCCATTCTGTCTAATAGCCATTGATGGACCTATCGTCCATGAATTTATCTAGATCTTTTTTTAACCCTGTTGTAGTCTTGGCCTTCACAACATCCTCTGGCAAAGAGGTCCACAGGTTGACTGTGTGTTATGTGAATAAATATTTCCTTTTGTTTGTTTTAAACCTGCTGCCTATTACTTTAATTTGGTGCCCCTAGCTCTTGTGTATTGAGGAGTAAATAACACTTCCTTATTTACTTTCTTTCTCCACACCAGTCATGATTTTATATACCTTTATCATATCCTCCCTTACTCGTCTCTTTTCCAAGCTGAAAAGTCTCAGTCTTATTAAACTCTCCTTATACAGAAGCTGTTCCGTACCCCTAATCATTTTTGTTGCCCTTTCCTGAACCTTTTCCAATTCCAATATATCTTTTTTGAGATGGGGCTACCACATCTGCACGCAGTATTCAAGATATGGGCATGCCATGGATTTATATAGAGGCAATATGATATTTTCTGTCTTATTATCTATCCCTTTCTTAATGACTGTAGGGCAGATGTAGCCTTGACTCCTAGGAAATAGTCCCAGCTACCCAAGTTCAGAGTCAGCTTGACTAGCTCTGCATTCTCTCCACAGGAGCCTGTGGCACAAGGGACATTCCAAGATGGGACAAGGAGAAGTGGAAGCAGGACAGGGGTGGACTACAGAAGGGAGGACACCCAACTAGGTGGGTGGCTGGTGCTGCACCAGAGATTCTGCACCCACATGAAGTGAAGCCCCATAGAGGTCATCGAGTCGCAGGCACAGTTTAGGTCATCCCCTCAGGCCTACATCAAGGTCCACATTGGCTCCCACAGCCCTTGGTTAGGGCAGGCACTAGCTGACTCTACTCCATCCCTGTGTGGGGCTGAATTGGGCCCAGGTGTTAGTACTCGAGTTGTGGTCTGTTGTTTTAAGCCCAGGATTTCTTAGACGGATGAGTTCTAGAGATGGTCAGAAAATGTTTGGTTTTCTTTTCCATGAAAACTTTCAACTTTTCCTGGAATACCCTAAACAATTTTTTTCCAGTTTTTGGCAATCAAAACCCCCAAAATGTTTGTCTGCAAAACAGTGTTTTGGTTTTGTTTTTCAGCTCCACATTTTCCATTGGGGAAGGGGAGAAGGGTATTCTAATGAAAAACCGAAAATTTCCAAGGGAAGCAGGTACTCTCCACGAAAATTTTCATTTTGCTGGAAACCTCAATTTCTCATTGCAAAAGTTTTGACTTAATTTTTTGCCCAGCCCTGCTGATTTCTTCATCCCAGTAAGTGACAGACAATCAGGAACTAGGGGAAGAGCTGCAAACAGAGAGAAAGAGGGGGGAAAATGGAAGAAAAACAAAATTCTAGCATAGGTAGTGGCAAACCTGCCTGAAACTGGCAGCCATATACTAAGCATGGCTCAGCTGAGCTCCCCCTGCCATGACCTGTGCTACCATCGCTACCCTGCTATCTATACTCATACTAGTTTGATGAGAGCTGGCCCAGTATGTGTACATGAGGAGGGGAATCACACCCCTAGCTCGGAATGTAGACATAGCCTATGAAAGATCTTTTTTTTTTTTTCCTGACTTGCTGAATATTCAGGAGCTCCGTGTTTGTTTGAAGTATTCCCCAGCTGGGACTGCTGTGTTTTTCCTGGTTGCTACGCTTGTGTCATGCACAGTTAATTCCTGATGAGATCATGGTGCCATTGAACATTTCATGGATAATTCAGGATTATTCATTAGCAAAAACACGAACAAGCAGGTGCATTCATAGGCTGCCTTCATGGGAAAAAAAAATCAACAACGCAACCCTAGGAGACTATGTGAATTATTCAGTGCTGGTTGATCTGAAGAACCTCTGGAAGGGCGATTTTTCATTTAGCGGCATTAGGTAGTACAAGGCGTGTGACTCAATCAGTGAGCAAGAGAAGCAGAGAGGACCAGGTCGGTCTGTGTCTACCGTTCAGGATGCGCTTTGAATTCATTACAATCTTCTTTATAGCAAGGAACACTGCTTTATTTCTCAATCTTATCTGTACACAGCTATTTCATATGTGAAAAACTCGAGGGAAAGCATCAGAGAAGCAAACTGAAGTGAACTCACATAGCTCATGTGGTAGGAGACTGTGCTGGAGGTTCAGCCTGTAAGTCCTGCACCAGATGCCTAGGTCAGACTAGATGATCAAAACGTTCCCTTCTGGTCTTGCTGTCCATTAGTATGGAAGAAGAACACCTTTGCAAAAGACAGAACCAACATGCAATTCCTATCAAAAACCTCCTGTCTCAATAGCCAGGAGCTGCAATTTCTGAAAGGATGAGGATGTTACAATGGCATTGCCCACTGATCAAACCCTTTTGCAGACATGGTTATAGCCTAGTTCAAAAAAGAACTAGATAAGTTCTATTAGCCAGGATGGGCAAAAATGGTGTCCCTAGCCTCTGTTTGCCAGACCTGGGAATGGACAACAAGGGATGGATCACTTGATGATTACCTGCTCTGTTCATTCCCTCTGGGGAGCCTGGCATTGGCCACTGTGAGAAGACAGGATACTGGGCTAGATGGACCTTTGGTCTGATCCATTCTGGCCTTTCTAATGTTCTAGCATGGTTGTGAAACAGTTCAAGCCTCGTCGAACCAATTACAAATCATGGGCCTGATTTTTCACTTGAAGCTGTGCAGGTGACCTCTGCACCAGGGGCCTGTGCACTGTTGCAAGTATCCAGATACAGGATTCATGCCAGTGTTCACAAGGGGTAGATGCCCATGGGGAGAAATACTTAATTGTTAACGTGCTTTTGACAAACATAAAATCCCTGTTAACACACCAGGCCACAACATCATTAACAATTAGAGCGGGTCAGAAAATAATAGTTTTGCCGCTGAACTTTTTGTCTTTTTGGTTTGAAAACTGATTTTTTTTTTCAGTTTTCAGTGGCCAAAAACTGAAAATTTTCAGCCAAAAATTAGGGCTGGGGAAAATCTGTTTTTGGTTTTCTGATGAAAAATCCAACATTTTCTTGGGCATGTGTCTGTTTTCCAAGGAAAATAATATTTAACTCAAAACACAATTTTCTAGAATAACCTGGTCTAGAATAGCACAGGTACCCCATTGTCCTGGGTAGAATTGTGAAAGAATCACAGAGTTAATCAGTGCTTGAGGGAATCCAACACAGGTCAAACTCTGCTAATCAAAGGCTCCATGATTATGAGCCTCGAAAATCAACCCAGAGGGTGTTAGGAGCCTTCAGCCAAAGAAAACAGGCAACACACGTGAGAAGGGAAGGATGTCCCTTCACACTCCCTGACCACAAAACCCGAGGAGCTCACAGTACCAGCTCTCCCTCAGAATGGCTAAGAGCACGGAGAATATACATGCAGGGCCCTGGCTGGAGGCTGCCTCCTGGAGTGGGCGGGATGGGAAAGTCACACAACATTTAATGAAAAAGGAACAGGAACCACCTTCCAGATGTTCTTCCAGATGTGATAACAATGGTTGCAAACAGAACCATGCAGAGCAATGAAAGCAAAACCCTACCTAATAATCACAGCTCCATTTCCCCTGACCCATCCAGCCAATGATCCCCCCCACCCCACCCCTACACACACACACGCACCCAAATGTCTGGAGAAAAGTTGGGGTCGGACGTGACTCTCTGGACTCAACCTGTCACCAGGTTCTGCATCAGCTCCAGAAACCATAAGGGCCTATTCCCTGAGTGGAACTCATATGCAACCATAGAAGATGGTCAAAATTCAGTCTCGATACAGCTGGTTGTGCCACATTTACACTGTTCAAGACAGCAGAAATTGTGTGGGATTAGCTGGAAACATCCACCATTTCCAGCTGAAATCTCATTGAGTGTTCAGCCCTTTTGAAATCCCAACCCTAGTGTAACTGAATCCTCATCCAGATCCACATGCTGACCTCTCAGCCCATCTTTACGCATTGCTAGTGGCTGCCAGTGAGCCCCACACAGGATTCTGAAGCTCAGCTAGTTCAGAAGTGACTAGTGATTTTGGGTACCCAACTTGAGAAACCTGGAAGTGACTTGATTTTCAGGAAGGGCTGCGCACCCGCTCTCTGAAAATCAGGCCCCTGCAAAGTGTCTTAATTTAGGCTCCTACAGTCTCTAGCCAATTGTTTAAGTCTCCAGATTTCAGAATGCTTGTCTGAAGCGTATCTCAATGTGTATCACTGGTGGGCAGCCTTGGGCTGGAATACCCTGGCAGCAGCCTTTCTCCAGAGGTTTTTCTGGTCTTTTCTTTCTGGTCAGGTTGGCAATACCATGTGAGCAGTTTTGGTCAGGAGTTGCAGGGGCCACCAGAAAGATGAAAACAAAAAAATCGTCCCTGGATTGTTTAGAGGATCCATAAAATTGTTCAAAGCATGGGAAGTGATTTGGAGCAGTAAGTGTTTAATAATAACAATCTTGTATATACTCATTATCCGTGGTGCTCAAAGTACTTGACAAAGGGGGTAAGTAGCATTCGCCTCATTTTACAGATGGGGAAACAAAGAGGAAGCGGCTTGCCCCTGATCACTGAGCAGCAACCCTTCTCCATTCCTCTGCCATTGTAGGCCTGGTCTCTACTGCCCTTTGAATGCTCTAAGCATCCCCAGCAGGGGGGCTTCCACCACTTGTCCTGACGAGACATTCCACAGCATCTCATAGACTCATAGACTCTAGAACTGGAAGGGACCTTGAGAGGTCATCGAGTCCAGTCCCCTGCCCTCATGGCAGGACCAAATACTGTCTAGACCATCCCTAACAGACATTTATCTAACCTACTCTTAAATATCTCCAGAGATGGAGATTCCACGACCTCCCTAGGCAATTTATTCCAGTGTTTAACTACCCTGACAGTTAGGAACTTTTTCCTAATGTCCTTTTTCCTAAATCTCCCTTGCTGCAGTTTAAGCCCATTGCTTCTTGTTCTATCATTACAGGTTAAGGTGAACAAGTTTTCTCCCTCCTCCTGATGACACCCTTTTAGATACCTGAAAACTGCTATCATGTCCCCTCTCAGTCTTCTCATTTCCAAACTAAATAAACCCAATTCTTTCAGCCTTCCTTCATAGGTCATGTTCTCAAGACCTTTAATCATTCTTGTTGCTCTTCTCTGGACCTTCTCCAATTTCTCCACATCTTTCTTGAAATGCGGTGCCCAGAACTGGACACAATACTCCAGTTGAGGCCTAACCAGCGCAGAGTAGAGTGGAAGAATGACTTCTCGTGTCTTGTTTACAACACACCTGTTAATGCATCCCAGAATCAAGTTTGCTTTTTTTGCAACAGTATCACACTGTTGACTCATATTTAGCTTGTGGTCCACTATGACCCCTAGATCTCTTTCTGCCATACTCCTTCCTAGACAGTCTTTTCCCATTCTGTATGTGTGAAACTGATTGTTCCTTCCTAAGTGAAGCACTTTGCATTTGTCTTTATTGAACTTCATCCTGTTTACCTCAGACCATTTCTCCAATTTGTCCAGATCATTTTGAATTTTGACCCTGTTCTCCAAAGCAGTTGCAATCCCTCCCAGTTTGGTATCGTCCGCAAACTTAATAAGAGAACTTTCTATGCCAACATCTAAGTCATTGATGAAGATATTGAACAGAGGCGGTCCCAAAACAGACCCCTGCTGAACCCCACTTGTTATACCTTTCCAGCAGGATTGAGAGCCATTAATAACTACTCTCTGAGTATGGTTATCCAGCCAGTTATGCACCCACCTTATAGTAGACCCATCTAAATTGTATTTGCCTAGTTTATCGATAAGGATATCATGCGAGACTGTATCAAATGCTTTACTAAAGTCTAGGTATACCACATCCACCGCTTCTCCCTTATCCACAAGACTCGTTATCCTATCAAAGAAAGCTATCAGATTGGTTTGACATGATTTGTTCTTTACAAATCCATGCTGGCTATTCCCTATCACCTTACCACCTTCCAAGTGTTTGCAGATGATTTCTTTAATTACTTGCTCCATTATCTTCCCTGGCACAGAAGTTAAACTAACTGGTCTGAAGTTTCCTGGGTTGTTTTTATTTCCCTTTTTATAGATGGGCACTATATTTGCCCTTTTCCAGTCTTCTGGAATCTCTTCGGTCTCCCATGACTTTCCAAAGATAATAGCTAGAGGCTCAGATACCTCCTCTATTAACTCCTTGAGTATTCTAGTATCCTTGTCATTATCAACTAACCTGGTTTTGTTTCTGTTTCCACTGAAAGGCTCCACTGCAAAGACCTTTTCCACAAGAAACAAATTTGGTTTTTGTAACAGCCTATAAATAGATGTTGGGCCCAAGATCCTGACCTGCTGTCAATCAGGTTGAGGTCATTGGAGTTATGCTTATTTACACCAGCTGAAGAACTGGCCCATAAGCAGCAGCCCCATTGCAAAATGCTTGGTATTGATCCAGCAAACCTGATCTGTGTGAGTCAGCCTCACTCATGCTTTTGTTGAGTAGTGTATAGGAAGAATTACTTACCTGCATAAGGGTTGCCAGGAAAGGCCCTTAGGCAATACAGTTTCTGCACAACTTTCTGAGTTTGGTCCCCTAAGCACTTTGCCACATCTTCCACTCTTAGATCTCACCTTCGCCAACATAAACATAGAGCAACATATGTATGTATGTTCTATCTGTCATTACAAAAATTCCAAAACAAACCACTTCCCTGTCCACACTTCCTCCCCAGGGGAGAGGATGAAAGAACAATAGTGTAACTGATGTTAGACATGTTGTTTAATGACTGCTGGAAGATGCTTAGACACTCCAGCCCCCTGCACTGAGGCAAGACCAAGTAACCCTAGACCATCCCTGACAAGTGTTAGTCCAATCTGCTCTTGAAAACCTCCAATAATGGGGATTTCACAACCTCCCTTGGAAGCCTGTTCCAAAGATTAACTACCCTTAGAGTTAGAAAATTTTTCCTAATATCTAACTTAAATCTCCCTTGCTGCAGATTAAGCCTATACTTCTTGACCTGCCTTTGGTAGACACGGAGAACAACTGATCACAGTCCTCTTTATAACAGCCCTGAGCATTTTTAAAGACTTTATCAGGTCTCCCCTCAGTCTTCCGTTCTCAAAACTAAACATGCCCAGGTTTTTTTTAACTTTGCCTCATAGGTCAGGTTTTCTAAACCTTTTAGCATTTTTGTTGCTCTCCTTTAGACTCCAATTCATCCACATCTTTCTTAAAGTGTGGCACCCAGAACTGGACACCGGTCTCCAGCTGAGGCCTCCCCAGTGCTGAGTAGAGCAGTACAGTTGCCTCCTATGTCTTACATATGACATACACTCCAGAATATCAGCCTTTTTCACAACTGCATCCCATTGTTGACTCACATTCCATTTGCAATCCACTATAAACCCCCGACCTTTTTCAGCAGTACTACCGCCTGTAGTAACCCATAAAGAAGAGAACTCTCTAGATGTGGCACAGAAATCATTTTGAAAACGACAACCTACCCTGCTCCTAGAAAGCCATTTTAGACCCTTCATTCTTTGTTCTGCTCCTGGTGCAAGGAATTTACATGACCAGTAAAATCCTCACTCACACAGGACACTTGTGTCCCACCCATTGTGACATGACTTATAGCTGGGACAAGAGCATTATGGAATGAAACGAGGAGTTAGCCAGAGTACAAGAAAAAAGGGTAGAGGATACACTGTTTAGCTTGTAGTATGGAAAATAAAAGGAATCAACCCTTCCCTTCCCCCACATCTGTTATTTTCCATTCAGACATGTCAGGGGCACTGGTAACCTTTTTTCCTCTCTGGTGCTGACAGCGATGTGATGGATTCATGGACCATGCCAAGGGAACCACAAAAACCTCTAAAATCTAGCTCAGCACAGGATTTGGAACTTCATTGAGGTCAGGCAGATTAGCAGTTGTGAAGGTGTCCTTTCGGGATGCAGCCTTGTCTGATGGTGAGGACCTTAAACTGGGAGTTGGAAAATCAGAGTTCTATTCCTGACCTTGTGGTGTGACTCAGAACAAATCACTTCACCTCTCTGGGCTTCTATTGCCCCTTTCATCTCTCTTGCCTATTTATATTTTAAGCTCTTCAGGTCAGAAATGCTCATAGGATGTGTATGTACAATGCCTATGTGACCGCTGCCAAATTGACTAATTCACCAAAGCCTGAACCGAGGACCTCCACAGCTGAAAGCATGAGCTCCTACAGTGTGAGCTCCCTAGCTGCAGCTGTAACAGACCTGTATTCTGGGAAAATTAGGCACAGATGAGGACCGACCTGTGATTCACATTGACCAGTGGGTTACACCTAGAAGACCTGCATTCTGATCTGAGTCATGGCCTCTAGACTGTAATGTAATATTAAAAATTGTAATCCTGACACACACACAGAGGGACTAATCCCATCTGTGCTTCCCACCCTATGCAAGGGAAGCAAATGGGAATATAATGTGTCTGAAGGTTAAAGCAGTTAGCCACAGGCATCTTGCACTTGGCATCAATAAGGAATCTGCTCCAGAAGGAACATCTAATCATTTAAAGGGGCTACAGACTTGATCCCATTTCAGAGCCATTGCCTTTGTCTCAATGTGGTGTGATCCAAAACCTGGTGGGAATTAGGAAACCAAACTGGAAAATGGTCGAAAATTTTCATTCAAACTGTGTGGTGTTTTGGACAAACAAAGCCTTTTAGTACAAAAGAAAACCATCACTGGAAATGTCCGATTTTGACAACCTTTTTCAGCTTTTGATTTTTTTCAATAAAACCCCCAAACTTTTCCTGAAATATTCAAAGAAAATTTAAAAAAAAATCATCTCCATAAAAATCCTGACCTGGTTGAAACTGACCCGAACACTGATCCGAACCTTCGACCCAAACACAAAAGCAAAATGTCTGTTGTCATGAGAGATCCTGCCTAAGGGCCTGATCCGGCATACAGTTTATGTAAGACATAGTAGTTACTACTCATATTAGTACCTTCTGTGGCTGGGATTTGGGTGTCTTACTCCCTTAGGCTTCTTTGAAAATTGCAGCTTATGCACAGTAGTTTTCACAGGAATAGGCCAGTTGTGCTGACCTGAGATTCCAATCATGAGGCAAAATCTGACAAGGAAGGATACACTTCAGGTGACAGCCGAGGACTGGGATCAGGAGAGAATTCTATTTCCTATTGTGTTCCAGGATCTCCTTGGGCAAGTCACTTCCCTCCTCCGTGCCTCAATTTCCCCATCTGCAGCACAGGGACAATGATATTGGCCTACCCTACAGCAGGTACTCTAAGAGTCATCACTAGTATTTGTAAAGGACTTATAGCCCAAAGAGAAGGTGCTATGGAAGTGCAAAGCATTTTATTTATTGTGTATTGTTTGTTCTACGGTAGCACCTAGAACTCCCGGCCATGGGTCAGGGCCTCGTTGTGCTAGATGCTGTACAAATATAGTTGTTGCCCCACAGAGCTTACAACCTAAGTATAAGACAAGGGATAACAGCTAAATACAGACAGCCCTACAGGGGAGCATAAAGAAGCAAGGCAACAATAGTGGTCAGTGTGACAGGCAGTGGGCTCAGCACTAACTGTGGTCAAGTTTTTGTAGGTGTTATAGCAAAGGAAAACCTTGAAAGATTTCCAGGGTTGCATAGCTCCACCTGCGAACCTGCCTTGCTTCGCCAGTAAATGTGATGAGATTAGAAAGATCCTGCCCCACCCTGAGCCTCCAGCAGCCAGCACAGAAAAATGTAATCTAGCAAAGCAGATGCTTTATGAAAAAGGAAACTCCTGAGTGCTCCCTGTAGGGGATCGCAAGAGACCCTACACGGATTCAGAGCTCCTACCCCCCATCCTGCTGTAGCCCAACAGGAATGGTTTCCAATCAAGTCATGCAGACATAGATATAGACCCTGCTGCCAAATTAGGTTGGGGGAGGAACCCAGCAGGGAATTGTTTTGCAGTAACACAACCTCCATCTGGTGAAGCATGTGGGGGATGGAGGGAGAGGGAGGGAGATGAGAGCCAGAGTTTGTCTGTGAGACCGATACAGGACACTGCTGCATGCTGTACTCATGTTTGCTGCAGATTGGAAACACATGCAGTGTCAGGGCAGGCGGGAAGCTAACAGGCAGCATATGAAAATATTTCGTTCTTCAGAAACATTTTTCCGCAATGCTCAGCCTCTTAGGAGGATTTTTTTTTCCTCCTTCTTCTTTCTTCTCTCTGTTTCCCGGGAGGGACTCCTGTGTCTTGTAAATAACCCAAGCAGAGGCTGAAAGCATAGTGTGTCTTTATTTTCTGAGTCATTCAGAATGCACCTGAAGCCATAACTGCAGCAAGGTTTATAGCGGAAGCTGAAATTAATAAAAAATATGAGGCCCTGCATTTGGAACTAGTGCATTCGTTTGCTTGTTCATTCTTTCTTTCTTACTTACTTAATTTGCTTTATAACTGAATTTAAAATGAACAATGCCATGAGGAAACTCATGAGTGTGTGAGCCAAATCAGTTTCAGTCCTTGCCGTAGCATGAGTTTTCCAGAGAAGTTGTCCATCCACAAAAGCTTGATTTACAGAGGTTCTGAGCACACACAACTGCCACTGACTTTGCCTGAAGTTGTAAGGCCCAGAAGCTCCATCTGTGGGTTTTGATAAGATCATAGTCTGAGCTGTGGACCAGGGCATCAGTTGATGTTAATTGCCCTAGCTTCAATCACAGTTATGGATCAGGCCCTAGATGTTTACAGGTGTGCATAGAGCTTTGAATACGCACACATATAAATGTGACTGGACACATCCCATATCCTCTGTATGCCTCAATTTGCCCATCTGCAAAATTGGGCTAAAACTCATCCCTTCCTTACAAGTGAGCTGGGACTAGAGTGAGCTGAGAAATGAGTTCTATTTCCTTAGACTAATTTGACAAAAATGAGGGGGAGGGGGGCGGGGAATAATTTTAATCAAACATTTCAGTAGAAACATTTGACTTAATAGAAATGCCAGCTGATTAAAAACTGAAAAGTTTTCAGTATTCGACAACTGGAGACTGACATTTTTGGCCAAACACCACCAAAAGCCGAAGAATTTTGGCAGAAAACAAAAAAAAGTTGGTTTTCTACTGAAAATGTGCAGCTTGGAGGTTTCCGATTTTCTGATGAAATATCAAAACGGTTCAAGGGAAGCAGACGCTTTCCATGAAAATTTTCATTCTGACCAAAAACAATTTTTTCTATCCAAAAGAAAAGTTTCATCAGAAAATTTCTGAACAGCCCTAGTTGTGAGACAAAACTGATTCACGTTTGTAAAGAGTTTTGAAATCCTGTTTTGAAAGAAGTCCAGTGTTCTCATTCAGTATTAAAAGCACCTCCTGCTTCCTTATGGAGGGGAAGGGGGATCTTTTGATGAAGGTATTAGACTGGGATTGAGAAGATCTGAATTCAGTTCCAGGTCATAGACTCCCTGGGTGGTTTGGACCAACATTTAATCTTTCTGAACTCCAGTGCCCAATCTGTAAAATGGGGAGAATGATACTTCCTTTGCCAGTCTGGTCTATTGAAACTGTAAGCAATTTGGGGCAGAGACTGCCCTTTATTCTGTGTATGTAAGCACCTTGCACCTGATCTCAGCTGGTGTGTCTGTAGTAGAAATAATGATCCTTAAATGGTTACTGTGGTGTAGTGGGACCACAGGCTGTTTTTTTGCATTGCATTAAATTCAACCACTTTCTTCCCATTGCAGCCAACCTAAGCCCCTAATTGAGCTGCTTACCCCATCGTGAGCATTGGACTGCTTGCAGCTCCGTCTGAGCCCATTTTTGTGTGTCCTTTCACTGACCGGGATTAGATGCTGTTCAGCCCCATGTAAATCAGGGAGATTTACTTTTCAGGGTCCCTCGTTTTTATCAGATGTTGTTTGTTTGTTTGTTTCGCTCACAGTGAGGTTACTGAGATGAGCAGAGGGATCCTAAAATGGAAAAAAATAATGGCCAGGAATTTCTGCAAAGCCTTATTTGTTATAATTTGCCTAACCCTTGTACCTAATAGTTTTACCAATTGCTTACAGGGGAAATGGGCTTATTGAGTCCTCATATTTTTCCACTTGTGTAATCTCTCTCTCTCTCGTCTTTCTGTTAGATTTTATTTCTTTTTCTTTTAGAGCCTGGAGTCCAGTGTAAAACCCAGGATCTCACTCCCTCTGCTAACAACTTAACCCCAGTGTTATAACGGGTGCCACTATTCCAGCTAGGTGTCCTAGTGACCTGCATGTATGGATAGCTCCTTGTTGCTGTGGTCTTCTAGCTCTCCATTAGTAGCAGTTTGACAGTAGTTCTGGCCCCATTGTGCTAAGCACAGTCCACACGTTGAACAAAAAGACAAGGCCTGCCCCCAAGAGCTTCCATTTTAAGCAGCTCTCGAAAGAATAAGAGCTGTAGCAAGCTGTCAGTCCAGTTCTCAGCTGCTGAAGCCAAATGGTGACATTCTGCTGCACAGGCTGAGTTGGTCATTCTGGGTCAAATTTTCCAAAGCACCTAAAGTCCAGCTCCTTAAAGGTAGGTGCCAAACTCCCATGGGAGCTAGGCACCTAAATCCCTTTGAGAATCTGGGCCTAAGGGTATGTCTACACAGCACTTAAACACCCACAGCTGGCTCAGGTCAGCTGAATCGGGCTCTCGGGGCTCAAACTGCGGGACTGTAAAACTGCTGTGTAGACAGTGAGGTTCTGGCTGGAGCTTGAGCTACAGGACCCTCCCCCTCATGGGGTCCCAGAGCTTGGACTCTAGCTCGAGCCTGACTATCTACACAGCAATGTTTAGCTCCGCAGCCTGAGTCAGCTGACCCACGAGCTTGAGTCAGCTGACCCGGGCCAGCGATAGCTGTACTGCATCTGGAAGTGAGCCTCCCAGCCTGGGTCTACAGACTTGGGTCATCGGGGCTTGCGCTAGCAAGCTAAAACTAGCTGTGTAGATGGCGTTTTCCATTTGTAACTTGGGCTGTAGCTCAGGCTTTCAAGTCTGGTGGGGGGATAGGGACAGGCTCAACCTCAAAGCTGTGTGTGCATTGCTATCCTTAGCATGCTAGCACAGGCCCTGCTAATGAGAGTCTGTGGGTCCAGGCTGGGAGGCTTGCACTCACTCCTGGGTGCAGTGTAGAAGTACCCTACATCTCTTTGGCACTTTGGGAAATTTTTATCCTTTGGGAACCAGAGAGAACCACAGGGTCTGTCTGGGCCCAGCAGCTTCAATAAAGAATCTCCTCTGTATTCATTACAGCTGAACCCTGTTCTTTTCTATGATGAGGGACATCCCCACACTCAGCCTGCTCATTCTAGTTTCTTTATCCAATGGGATGAACCTCTCCCTAGCATCTCTTACACTGGAATAGTCTCCCTAGAGGAGTGATGCAAGCCGGTGGTGCTGTAAACCAACACCTTTTGGGTTTCCGGGTGTATGGGTTTTCAATGAAAACCTGAAAAATTCTGATCCGAATTTGTCACGGGAAAAGGTAATAATTTCCCGTCTATGTCTAGTTTTGGTTGGGCTCATATGGATCTGGGCCAGCAGCAGAGTTTGCATCCAGAGCTAGAGCTAAACTTTCCCGTCATTCAGGGATGTCCAGATCCAGGATTCTGGTTTGGTCCCATCCCTCTGATTCCACCCCCTGGACTCTGCACAGATCTTGTTGTGAATGTCCAGAGATGTTCAGTACCATTGCAGCCTGATGCACTAGCCCTTGCTCCAGTGCTATCCCATCAATCCCCTCCACTTTTCTTACCTTTCCTCCTTCTGGAAAAGGCTTGAACATTTCTACTTTTCTCTGGGATGATACAAGGTGGTTGTTGGGGGGTTTGGTTAGTGTATTTTTTCCTTCTGCACAAACACTCAGTGTGTTTATATGGGATTTGGTTTCAGCCCAAAATTCAATTACTGCAGTTGACCTAGTGCCAGTTTATAGGCTTAGGTATGAGGTAGTGTGCACATTTCACGCTCCCTTGGGAATGCATGCTGGAATTCTGCGGTGCTGATGTCAGCACTGTGAAAGGACAAGGAGATGAGGCTGAGCAAAAACTCCTCAAAGTTGCATTGAGGGGTGTGAGACATGACCAGCAACCCCCAGAGTCTGGATTCCCCAGCAACTCTGAGCTCTGATAACAAGGAGGCTGATTTTTATCACTAGTGGTATTAGCACCACTGTAAACTTGATAATGCTGGAGTTCTCATAAAAGCTCCAGGGATTGAACTCCCATATAATGGACACTACTCTGTGTCCAGAGGCAATGCTACATATGGAAATGGTGCAGGGGCTGCATTTTAAGCTGCCACGACTGTGATTTGAAAAATGAGAGTTATTTCAACTATTTTGTCTTTAAAAGGAAATACTGAATAACTTATGGAAAAAACATTAAGCCAAGGCCTGGACCACTTATGGTCATTAAAGAGCCCATAGCTCTGTTTGAAAGACTAATCTTGGAATCCTACCCAAATTCCAGTTTGGGGAAATATATCCTAAGTACCTACAATTCCATCTATATTTTAACTTGGGCACAGGATCCAACTCAAACCCTGATCTATCTATCTATCATCTTGGGGTGAGAAGTTTCACTGCTGCCCATCACCGTGTGTCTGACCACCCTTCTCATTAATCAATAGAAATACAAGGTCCCTAGTAGACTTCATGGAGTCTCTGGCATTGTATCCCTTTTGTGGGGTAAAAGCTCTGCTTGGAGTAGTGTTTGTGGTTTTGATCTGTTGATTTGATTGATTGATTTTTGGTACAGGAGGGGTTACTTAGAGATTTGGGTAGAACAAGGTGTTTATGTTGCATATATCATTCTTATTGTGGAAATCCAACCAATTAAACTGTTAGGAATATAGGAAACAGAGAAACTTGGAGACTGGAGCAAGATCCATCTCGTCCAGTGGCCTGTCTCTGACAGTGGTCAGTATTAGATGCATAGAGAAAAGTTAATGAACCTGGCCTCCTGATTGGCAAAAGATTCCTGCAGTCACCTTCTTAAACCCTGCAAAGACAATCCTGTTCCTGCCCCTTGTTCCTGGCTCCCAGCTCCTGGCTTCCACTCCTGCAACTGCTCTGGTTGATGCTCTTACCCTGGGCTCCTGATGCCTGGCTCTCAGCTCCAGCTCCCTCCCTGAACTTAGTAACTTGTTTTTTCATTTGGGCTCTGGCCACTAAGCCTGATCACCTCTGCTCCCACCACTAGACAAGCCTCCTGCCCTAAGCATTAGGCAAGACTGCCCATGGCCTGGTCCATTGCACTGGGGGTTGGCCTCCATAACACACTCACTGCTATAGGCATGATGAGTCATTCCATCTATCCACTCACACATGAGAAAGGACTGACCTGAAAGGGCATGTGCCCACCTCCGATTGTCCAGTATCCCATTTTCATCCCTCACCGAGTGATATTACTCCATTATTTTACACAGAGGCAGAAGTTCCAGTCATGCTTTTTGCTGAGGCTGGTCCAAACTCAACTCCCAGATCCTAAACCCACAGGGACTAGGGCCCATCTCTGGATCTGAAGACGCTTTTAGAGATTTTCTCTCACATGCAGCATCCTTGTGTTCTGAGCAGCCTGAGAAATGCTGAATGGGTAAAGAAATGGAAGAGGGGCTTCTCCTCCACTGACTTAATTACTGCTCAGCTTGCAACCCTGGCCTTGCTAGTGGCCCATGATGCCAGCATCCCATGCGTCCTTTCCTCTAAACAGTTCCTCATCATTTTTTTCTTGCAGTGTAGACAGGACCTCAAAATGGTTTGCCCAGTCCTCCTTCCCCTCCCTCCCCGCCCCCCTCCTGCCACCCCTAGCACTGCTTAGGCATTACAGGGTATTGGGGGTAGCTACCCCAATTTTCCCAGAATGGGAATCCTCAGCGGCTTGGATGCACAAAAGGCAGTTGACACCTGGTTGTGGGGTGAAGGAAAGGTGCCATATGGACACAACTCAGCCCATGTTGTAGCCACATCAGATGATGGTGTGATGACCCCATTTGTGGTTGTTGCACAGGGAGGGTTCCTCTGCACCACTTTCCCTCATTTTGGAGCCCTCACTAGAAAGATTTTTGTTTTAAATAAGTTATTCATGCTTTAATCAATCGGGGACTTGAGGCAGGATTCCTGGAGGTTTAGAACACAGATTTAGCTATTGACTCCAGATGGGAACTGTTTGAGTAATGAAAGTTCTGGTAGCCGCAGCTCACAACAAATCTGATAGAGAAGCTAACTGCGAACAAGTCAGGCAGGTCCTTATAGATGTGACTGGGGAACCAAAAAAATAAGACACACTGGAAAATGCTGACAAAACCAAGGGTTTGTCTACACTTGAAATCCTGCAGCAGCAGCAGCACTTCACTGTAGACACTCACTACATCAGCGGGAGGGGTTGTCCCGCTGGTGCAGTTAATCTGCCTCCCCAATTGTTCCATTGGCCTAGCACTGTCTACACTGGGGGTTAGGTTGGCTTAACCGCATCGCTCAGGGGTGTGGACTTTTCACACCTATGAGCGACATAGCTGGGTCAACTTAACTTTTGAGTGTGCAGTTGACCTGAGAAATGTTTCAGCATCGAGATTAATCACAAGCAAAGCTAATGGAGACTGCAGATTTGGTTCTGGATATGCCTCAAAAATGGGGATGCTACTCCAAACTTTATCTGAAAGGAGAGCCATTTTTCAAACTCTTACCAGTATGGCTGGCCTTCTGCTGACAGCACTGTATTGGGGGTCTCAGGAGCTCTGCATTCACTTCCCAGTGCTCCCCTAGGCTTGTGAGACAGCCCAATGGAGCCCTAATCCTGAGGGGTGCTCAGGGTGCTACTCTGATACATATAATAATGAGAGTCAACTCAGAATGGCAATGCTTTGGCTACGCAACATGCAGAGTTGACAGAATCAGACCCCTGAGACTTGTCTAGACTAGGACACAAAGATGTGATGTTAACTCATGTTAGCTATGGGCTTGTCTACACATGGAGTTAATCAGGAATTCTTAATCTGCTTTAGTCACACCCTACTTTAGTGTACAATAGCTTTCGTAGGGAAACAAGAATGTGAAAAATCTAATGTAGACAAGACAATGGGGGGAATCTAGGTTTTAACTCAACAAGGTTAGCGTGGGTTAAAGGCAATGTTCCTGGTCTGCCACTGACTTTGATAAAATGCTGTCATTTCAAGTTGGGCACCCAAAACAAGTGGGCACTTTTGGAATATGTAGGCATTGAGTCAATGACATAGCTGGGAATTTATCCCAGTCTCCTAACTCCCAAGATTTGTGTGTGTGTGTGTGCGCGCACGAGAGAGAGAAAATATGTTTGTGAGCAGGCGTGTGTGTGTGTGAGAGAGAGAGAGAAAGTGGTATCTTTAATAATGTAATTTTACATTTTCCACCTTCCCAGTGATTATCGAGGAAAGAGATTGTCTCATTTTTTCATATACATATATCTCGTCTCTGAGTTGTCATGGAAACACTGTATATGTTTGCAGGGCTGGAAGGATCTGGGGATGGAAAATGAAGCCAAGGAGCGGACTGAGGAGAGGAATCCAGCAGGAATTTTCCTCTGTTCCTCTGCGGCCGATTGGTTAATACTAATTTAACTCAGTCTCCTGAGTTTAGTCATCAAACCTGCGATTTCCAATTTTCTTTTATTGTTTTTAAATCAACCACAATTGCTCTTGTGAGACCATTTTTCACATTAGAAATTAGAGATGCAGCTGATGGGGATTGCAGGATGGGAGCCAGAGCACAGGATAACACCATAGAAACACAAACACGGTACAACAGCTCTCAGGGCAGCAGATGGGAAAAGGCAATACCCCAGAGGAGTGGCAGGTCTGAGCCAACGTACCCTAGTGTTTGGAGCTGGGCACTAGGCGTATCCCTGGTCTGTCACTGACTCACTACGTGATACTGGGCAAGGCATTTAGATCCTGATTATCTTCGGAGGTACAGAGCACCCACAACTCCAAATGAAACCAGTGGGAGCCGTAGGTTTCTCAGCACAGATGCAAAATCAGGCCAGTAACATCTCAGTGCCTCAACCTAAAGACTGTAAGATAATGATAATACATAGATCTGGGTGAAGAATTAAACAATTCGGTGTATTACGCTTCATTTTCTCCTAGCAGAATATCCACAGATAGGTCACGATTTCCTCACAGTTATTTGCTGTTCATCATTGCTCTGTGCATTTCTGGCGGGGCTTTTTACAACATGGAGTGATTGTGAACAATTTGCTGGCTGGGATGGCTCAATCCTCGAAGAGCAAACTGCTGGTTATTTATCGTTGCTCCCATAAGTCATGGGGGCGACAGTGAGAGTCACAAATGAGCCAAAGGGGGTTAGGAGCAGCAACATTAAGTGGGGCAGGAATGTCCGGTGGTAAGGGAATAAGAAACTTCAATGAGGTGTATAAACCCCCACACTGGTTAACCAAGGGTGAGCAGCAGGCTGAGCCAAATTAGGCCACTGTGTGGCACCTGGAGGGGGGTCAGGCATGAGTCTTCATAAAGGAAGGAGCACAGGGCAGTGGAAGGCCAAGGAGGAGAGTCAACTGAGAGGGAGCTGGGCATTTCCTCTCAGGGGCTAACAGCAGAGAGGAGTCAAAGCAGCTTGGGGCCAGAACCAGCAGGTCCTGAGCCCAAAAGAAGGCTAGGAGGCCGGCAGCAGTGAAGCCTGGAGTCGGAGGTGTGTTGTCCTGAGCCAAAAGGAAGCTGAAGGCAGCACAGCCCAAAAGGCAAAGATAGTAAATCCTAAGGGACGTTTGGACTGAAGCTTGGCAAACTGCAGAGCAGAGCTGCAAGAAGGGATAGGCTATTGTTGAAGCCCTGAAGGAGGACGTTCTGGGGAAGATGTGTCATGCTCTGAAATAACAGCAAGAAAGAACTTTACAGGCATTAGTCTGAGCCCCAGGGAGAGAGAAAACTGAGGGTCTGACCTCTGGGGTTGACCAGAAATCCCATGGTGTTAACCCCATTGAACAGGCTAAATCCCACCTCATATCATAACATTCTGCATCCCTAAACCCCACTGTAGATCGGTTGCACACAGTACTTTGCTTCAAATCCAGTCTTTGTCTGCTGCCTTATGTTGTTGTGAGCTGTTAAACGGCTACCACATTTCACCCCAGACGTGGTTACACCTCCCTGGTGGGTGAAATGATCACTATGGGGGAATTTATAAAGTGCTTTGGAACCTTTGGGGACAACAGCTTCTGTAGAAGTGGGTTTCAGATAAGTTACTAGTAATTAGTCACAATAATACCCTAGTGCTTCCATGATTTATAGATCTGCTAACGCTTCTGCCTGTGAATGTTTTCATCCATTCAGGGAAGATCTCAGGGTGGCAACTCCATCATTGGTCTTTACACATTGCCCCTGTTTATGGCTTGGGTTGGGCATGCTTGATTGGTTCCACAGCCTATCAGTCTTACCCGAGATCAAGAAAGAAGTGATTTATCAATAAGAAAGCAGCAGGAAAAGAAGAACAGGGAGGTGATAAGGACAAAGGCACCCCAAAAATACAAACAAGTTATTTTCTTCCAGTAGCATTGTGATATCTGTTCTATGGTCATTTGTATGGGCAAAGAGGGGATTTCCCTCTATGGCCATTCCCTGTGGCAAATTGCACAAGCGGTATATGTGTGTGTGAGGGAGAGAGAGCCCCATCCTCTTGGGCACTTGATGGGACAGGGAGCTGATCTTCAGTAATGGTTCTCTTTTATGATATTAGTCCACCCATTTGTTGGCATGATAATATTTTGCACACACATCCACAGGCACACCTGTGCATGAACACATGGAAACCATGCACGCCGTTATGCACAAATCCCAGCATGTGAGAAGACACACACACTCATCTATGCACACACACACCCTCCTGGGATGTGACAACGTACAGTCGGGGAAAAAGAGGCCCATACCTACCCCCAAACCCAATTCACTCCGAAGTTCAGCCCACATTCGCTGAAACATTAACCAACCTGGCCAGTGCTTATGGTTTGAACAACACCCCCATTCCAGTGAAACGAGCTGCATTACATGTTTCCCTCACCACTCATCCTCATTATGGGTCTGTAACTCTAACCATTATGCTCCACTACTTCCCTTAAGGAGGGGTGCTCCCTCAGGGCTCCCTCTTAGAACATAAGAGCAGCCATATTGGGTCAGACCAAAGGTCCATCTAACCCGGGCCAGAATCCTGTCTTCCGACAGTGGCTGTGCCAGGTGCCGCAGAGGGGATGAACAGAACAGGTAATCATCAAGCAATCCTTCTCGTCGCCCATTCCTGGTATTGGACACAAGACCCCACGGGTAACTATGCTTTCTCTGAAGCATTTTTAAAGGACACGGTCCTTCCCCATTACCCCTCTTCCTGCCCCCCAAACACACTTCCTGCCTCCTGATGCTTGGAAAAGGCAACTTGCTCTGCAACATCAAAGTGCTGCTTGGCAAAATTCGCGTATTTCTGCCGGGCAGCTTCCTTCAGCACACTCAACCGCAAACAAACAAACAAGCAGAGGAGAGCCCAGCAGGATAGGAAAGAGGGGAGAATGGCATGAGGGCGATTTCTCCTTGGAAATCTGGCATCCACAGACTGGGCTAAATTAGGTTCAGAAAGGCCATCTGGAACATTTATTTTTAATCACATCATCATCTTTGATTTTATTACAGAGATTTTGTTTTCTCTCATAATTGGGAGCGAAGCACTGCCGTATAAATAGAATAATTAGTGGACGTGCCAAAGAACCTTGTCAGGAATCCTCCAGACAAAAAAAAAAAAAAAAGGAATGAAAGGGGGAATAAATGATGCTAAACTCCAGCAGAATCTGGCTCTTCTGGGGAATTCTCCGAGCCCCTTTCTCCTTCTTTCCCTGTTCTCTCCCTGTGCGTGTGATATTGCTTTGGCAGGGCTGAACTTTTCTTAGTCTGGTTCAACAGCCTTCTGGAATGTGTGTGGGAATAAGGCAAAGCAAGACCTGCTGGAGATGTCAGACAGAGGTTACATGGGATGGGACCAAGAGAACCCAGTGGCCTACCCCATTGTGCCCCCAATTCCTCTACCCGACCGATCTCTGCCAATCTCCACAGCTGAATTATGAAGGACTCCTTGAGAAGGGGAAGGGGGTGCTCTTGTCTGACACAGGTGCTGCAAGCCCCCTGTGGGCAGCTCAGTCCTGAGTGTGGTAAGTGGGGCTGGGATTTTCAAAGGAGTTTAGGGAATTTAGACACCCAGCACCAAGGGAAATTCAATGGGCATTGGGCTCTAAGGCTGGTTTTGAACCTTCCAGCCTTGGTGTTTGTTTACCCATGAAGACCCCAAGGGAAGAGGAGCAGTTGGGGATATATATTTCTGGAGCAATAATGATGATACAGAGGAAGGATGGTTAGGGCACCAGCCTATGACTTGAGCAGGCTGGTTTCAATTCCCTGCTCTGCCACAGCATTCCACGGGCATGTCATTTAGCCTCTCTGGACCTTAGCTCCCCATCAGGAAAAGGGGAGCAATAGCACTGCTCTATCTCCCACGGGTATTGGGAGAATAAGTGTCTTACAGATGATGAGCTGCTGAGATGCCATAGCAAAGGGGCTCTGAGAGGTAAGAATCTTAGATACAGAGACATGGGGGATATGGTGCAGCCTACCTATAATGGAGCAGGTGCAGTTTAGGTCCTTTTAATGCCTGATTAGCAAGTGCAGTGGGGTACTTGGACAGCTAATGACTGACGTCAATCCCCCATAGAACTGGGTGCAGCATGGTGCCTGCAGTATCCAGTGGGAGGAGCACTGTTCAGATCTGGCTGCTAACATACAGTGGGGCTATGATTACAGTTGGTACCATGAAAATCTGGACCCTTCCTGCTCAAAGTGATTCCGTTCACTCTTTTGGAGGAATGGGGGGAGTGGTTTCCAGAGCTGCCAATCTGCCCGCTGCCCTCAGACATACCAATCCTGTAAGGGTTGGCAAGAGAATCCCAGCTGGTCTCAACTGTCCATGGCTTGATCTAGCTACCGCTGCTATCTAGAGACTTACATGTCCCTCATCACTGTATCAGCTAAGCACCTCACAATTCTTAATGGTCTGTATTCTCACAGCACTCCTGTGAGCTAGGGCAGTGCTATCATCCCCAGGAGACAGGTGGTAAACTGAGGCACAAAGTAGATTGTGTGTCTTGCCCAAGGTCATGCAGGAACCCACATCCCCTGAGTTCCATCCCAGTGCTCTGTCCACTAAATCATATTCCCCACAAAAGCTGGTCAGAGCATGGTTTTCCCAGCCTCTGAAAATTTCAACGAATGTTCCCACCCCAAATCAAGACACCCAGTCCAAATGCGACATTTTCACAAGCTGAAAATCCTTCCCCACTCATCCCCTGGAATTGGTTCAGGTTATTTGTAATATTTCTTTTGACCATTTATTTTTTATTTTACTATAATTAGCTTAAATTGGGGAGCGGGTATTTTGAACTAGAAAAGTGGAACTTGTCATTTAGAAAATGTCAAACCAGGATGTTTTGAAAGCTTCAAAACTCTTTTCAAAAATTTTCGGAGTCAAGAAATTTGTCAGAACTGACCTTTTCTGATTAAAAGTTTTGGTTTGGATTAATGAGTATTTTTGTTAATAAAAATGTAATTGACAAATTCAGAAATGCTCTTCTCCCTGTATCTATTGCAGCTCTCTCTCTATTTGTCTCTTCATCCTTCTGTCTCAGCAGTAGAGGGGCCTTGAGCCAAACTGCATAGAGGTCAGAGGAGCCCATCTTTAGTTAAGGCCTCATGTACAGTGATATTTGAGCTACTGCTGTAGCTACACAATTCACACCAGAAAGCACATCTACTCTGAAGGGTTCACAAGGCTGTAGCTAAGTCAATAGAAATACAGACATATGGCACCTCCCAATAGAGACGAAGCCTAACATACAGAGTATATTTAACCCACTGGTGAGTGTGTGTGTTGAGAGCTTTGGTTTTTAGTAACTCCAAAGGTCCCTGGTTCAATCCTTGGTAGAGTGGCCATCCCATGTTCACAGCCCTTGCTTCCAGGAGCTTGGAGCCTCCAAGCCATAAGACACTCTACTATGACAATAAAGACAGGCACCATGATCCTAGCACTGGCACCACTGAGATGGTGAAAGCCTTCAGGAAAGGACACCAGGAGGAAGGTCCCAAATTCCTATCTCCTGTTGTGGCCTCTGAATGGACTAGGGGGGGGTCTCTGGTGTCTTGCTGCAGGGAGGTAAACGGAGACGACCCATGGCCAAGCTGAGGAGGAAGTGTGCTAAATGAAGAATGGCCAAGGCTCTGATTCTTAGCCGACACAGGGCTTAGCAATCAAGGCAGCATGAGAAATGGGGCATTTCCACTGAGCATGAGCAGAAAACAACAAAAGCTACTCATGGCTGGGGAGGGCTGTAAATTCCACTCCTGCACTGCAGAGCAGGCACCCTCTGCATGTTCCAGGGCTGTGGTCTGCTGCGGGAACGCTGTCTGACTGTGTTTGGAAAAGAACCATGTCAGCCGAAAGTCCTGAGAACTCATCCCCCAGTCACCTAAACGGCATCCCTGTTGCCATGGTAAACTATGCACGGTTGCTGGCCCACCCCTGCAGAACAAATGAAACGAGCCTCAGGCTGGGACAGGAGTTCTACTGTTGGAAGGGCCTGAAGTTGGAGAGGGTGTCGTGTGGCAGGAGATGTACTTTCAGCTCTTGGGGATGGGATGGGATGGGAAAAGGCTATAAAATGTGATCCCTATCATGAGCAGGCTGGTAGGATTTGCTGAACCAGACCAACAGTAGAGTACATCTAATCCAGTGTCCTGCTTTTGGCAGTAGCCAAAACGTAATGCACCGTAGGATAGTGGAGTGCCTACATAATGTCCCTAATTATTTAATGCTTCAGACTGCAGGGAAAACTCCTTGTGATTTCATCTGGTGGTTAGTCTGTGCCATGAAGCATGAGTCTTTGTAATTTCTTGCTCCCTAGCAGAACCACAAATCTTCTTCTTCTTCTTCTGTCTAATCTTTACTGAGCTATTTCCCTCAATAATATCCTGCAGCAGCAAATTCCACATATAAATGATACATTCTAGACAGATGCCCCAGCTGGAATATTCTAATCTGGATCTGGCTTCAGAGTCTGAAGTCCCCAAACTTTCAGGGTATTAAGGGCCAGGCCTATGTCTAGTTAACACACTATACTTGTGAAAGCTTGGCAGAGTATCATAAAATGGTGCAATCAATTTGCATTTGGCTGGGACTGAGATTAGACTTGTGTTTTAGTGATTAGGGTTGCGTTAATATGAGAGTGTGTGTGTCCTTATGAACTGGTGTTTGGTATTTGGTAAATAATGATATAACAATCTCTCAAGTGCTTCCTCTTGTCCTGCAAATTTGACTTTACAATCCCTTTGTCCCTACGGGCCTCTGGCAGGCTGACCATGCTGGGCTTGTAGCTACCCGGGCAATGGAATGCATAAATACTCTGGTGACAGGTTCTGCAGATGGCAGCTCAGACTAGATGCCATGTGCATGCAGGAAGAGTTGGAAAGACCCGAAGATGCCATAAATATATAAACGCTCCAGCTGTTTCTTTACTCCAGTCAGATCTGTGGGGTGATGGGCGGGAGGGGCAGCCAGCCCCCTATACTCCAGCTGGGATTTAGTTAATTAGCAACCTTTATGTCATGTACACGACAAGCACAGCAATGCTACAAAAGACCTGGACTGGGTCCCATCGTGTCCATCAATCAGCAGGTCAGCCTGCCAAGCCTTCTCTAGATCATTTCTCACAGAAAGTGGAGGCTAGAGAGCTGGGTGTTGCAATATATTTCTGTATCATGGTCCTGCGAACTAGTATGTTGAGATCCAGACTAATTTCCCAGTGGTCTCAGTGCAGGCCACATCGCGACTTGTGACAATAAGAAATCTCTACTAGGGAGCGGCCCAAGATTGTTGCAGCCTGGAGAAGCAGCTGAAGTGTGAAGTGCCCTGGAAGAGGTGTGCTCAGATAGGGAATCAGCACTGAAGTAGCAACGGCTACTTCAGGTCAGGAGTAAGGCGTATATTGGTACAATTGTGTGGTGGCCCAGGTCAGGAACAGAGGAGAGTTGTGTAAGTCAAAACTCAGGCAGAATGGGTGGCAGTGCAGGGCCAGAAGCGGGGGAATGCAGATAAAAAATGAGGTGCATTAGCAGAGCTTTATAGTGGTCTCAAACCAGGTGTTGAATTGTATTAGCAGAGCCATGGCAGGGGAAGCGTATACATCCCCTTCCAGTGCTGTGCCTGGATCCCAGCCATAGCTTTAGCCCCTTCGATTGCGTAAGCCACGTATTCATGCAAAGAAAAGAAAGGGAAAGCTCCTGGGGAGGTAGAGAGCAGTGCCGGGGTGTTTCTGGTGTTGAACAGCAGTGAAATGCTATTTCTCTCTGCGGCTGACAGTGTAAATGCATTTCCTGGCAGGCAGATTGTTCTGCATTAAAATTCTTGATGAAGATTATGAACGTGTGTTTATGAAAAGCCTGCAAGTGCTTCTTGGACTCAAACATGCTTTTGAAATTAGACGTTTGGGTGTGGGCTGAGTGCTAGTTCAATGTAAAAAGTTAAGCTTCTAAATAAACAATTCAAACCCACCCACCCCACAAAGAAAAATAGCCTATCCCTTCCTCCCCAGTCCGCCGCTTCCTCAGACCTGGGATCCGGCCATTGTTAAATTCCCTGAGTCCCAGTGAGCCACCATTATTCTTTAGCTTACAGGTGGATACAAAGCTAATGGAGAGCTGGCTTCTCTTGTAGCCAGAAACATTACCAAACCCAAACCATGTTGTGATGGTCTCACAAAAATCATTGTTGTGAGGCTATACAAGGAGGATCGGACCATTTCACCAGCTTTAAGCACATGCTTGTGTCCCACAAACATCAAGTTAAGTTTAAAATTAAAGAAACTCAGAGTTAAGCATGTGCTTAAGTGCTACCCTGATTAGAGATGTTTTAGTGCAATGATATCTTAGCTCTTTAACTCCAGGGGTAGAGGTCTGTGCGCTGGAGCCAGTGCTCCAGCCCTGTTAGCAATCCCTCTTTGGGGGTGGGTTGTTACATATGTAATGCAGGGCATTGTTTGGAGTTACAAAGCTTTTAGGAGGCTTTTCCACCCCGAGTGCAGGGCCCAGGCTAGAAAAATATGCTTATTCTTTTAGAGATGACTCTCCCTTGAAGGAAATTGGGTTTAAGTTCTAGGGGAAGAGTTTCCCCAAGAGTTACACTAATTTTGTGATGAGCTTCCGAACACCTCAGGCCCCCATGAGGATCACCCAGCTTTGCTGCTGATGAGACCATGAGGAAGGAGGCAGAGGTTCTCTTCAGATATGCAGCTGTGAGTGCAGGGGCGCACCCACTGCTCTGGGCTGGATACTGGGATTTATTAATAATAATACCTAGCTCTTTATATTAGTGCCGTGAGTATGGGGAATAAACAGGAAGATCTGGAAGTATCAGTACATGAGCTAAAATTATGACTTAATTGACATCACAGAGACATGGTAGGATAAATCCCATGACTGGAATATTGGTATAGAGCAGACGTCCCCGAACTATGGGGTGTTCCCCACTATAGGGGTGCGGAGGAACGTTTGGGGGACCCTGGCAAGTCCCTATTGGGGCAGGGAGGGAGTGCCACCCAGCTTTGCTCCTGGCCCTAGCTACCCAGCTGGGTAAAGGTAAACATGAGGAAATAATAGAGGAGATGCCATCGCAGAGATCTATTATAGACCACCAGATCAGGAAGAGGAGGTGAAAGAGGCATGGAGAGAATAAATAACAGAAATCTCCAAAACACAAGACTTGTTGGTAATGGGGGACTTGAACTCCCCAGACATCAGTTGGAAAAGTAATACATAGACAAAACATAAATGTCCAGTAAGTTATTAGAATGTATTGGGAACAATGTTTTGTTTCAGAAAGTGGAGGAAGTGACTGGGGGACACACATTTTTGACTTGGTTCTGATCAAAAGGGAGAAATTGGTAGCAAGTCTGAAGGCGCGAGGCAATTTGGCTGAAAGTGGTCGTGAACTGTTAGATTACATGATTCTAAGGAAAGAAAGAAATGAGAGAAGCAGAAAAAAGGCAATGGACTTATAAAAAGCAGACTTTAGCAAACTCAGAAAACTGGTAGGTAAGGTCCCATGGGAGGAAAATCTAAGGGATAAAAGTGTTCAGGAGAAATGGCAGTTTCTCAAGGAGACAGTATTAAAGGCACAACTACAAACTATTCTGATGTGAAGGAAAGATCGGAAGAATAATAAGAGGCTAGTATGGCTCCATCAGGAATCCTACAAAATATGGAAACATGGATACATTGCTAAGGAGGAGAGCAAAAGAATAGCACAAGTGTGTAGGACAAAATCAGAACACCTAGGGTTTCCTAGGCTGCCTTGGCTTCAGCTAGATTGACCAATAGACCAGCCTACTGGCATTTTAGTGCTCACCAGGACTAGCATCTGAACAAGCCTGGAGAGTTACCGTTGTCAGAAAGATTTAGGGCTTGGGGTTTGTTTGCATTTGGTCAAAGGATCCAGTTGGTGCTTTGTGGCTGCAGACCAGTCCATCCATCCCCACTGTCCATGTCAGGAGCATCCCATCATTCCAGGCTCTTGCTGTAGCAAATAGAGATGTCCCTCATTCCTTGTGAATCATATCGCCATGTCAGTCCTCCAGGTACAAACACACACTGCCTCTCTTGTGCTCTCAAAAACTAATTCCCAGATCTTATGCTGTATCGTACCCAGGCACCTGAGGAAGAACAGGGGTTCCCTTCTCCAGGCCCCAGTGCAGCAGCCAAGCACACTATTCCAACCCTGCGCATACAGATCTGCTAAGCAGAGGAGCTCTCTTGCTCTCTGGAGCATTCTGTGGCCCCAAATTATCATGGTTTGCCCGCTAAGTGGAGTTGCTTGCCAGTTAGGGGCATGGCTGGTTTCCCTGTCTCACAGCTCATAGACTGGGTGGTAAAGGACTCGTTCACCATGAGGTTTTGGTGCGTAAGGTGTATCCCTTCTGTCCTGCCCCATTCTCTCAGCTCTGAGATACCCAGTGCTAACAGGTTGACATCCAGACCGAGCACTGGTCTGCTGACTCTCCTTACCCACATACACCCACTCACACATTCAGCCCACAACACACAGACACAACCCTGCATCACGTACACCCCTCATATGGGACATAGAAAAACATCCCACCTGCCCCATGCACCCAGATCACACACACACATACACATACAAACACCGCCATCTCTCTCTCACCCCACACATCATCAGACAAACACCTCATGTTTCACACTTACCTCACATAACACACATATCTCACATCATGCAAATATGATCACTTGCACCACGAGACAGTTGCAGAACATGGCCACCTCACCTAACACAAGATGTTGTCCTAAAAGCACAGCTCCCTTGGGTAAGTGCTTTTTCAAGGTGACCCTCCCTGCTCTGCAGCCGAGGAGGCCTGAGGTCTGATTTTTTTAATGCAGCAGACCAGGTTGTATGTCAAAATATATGTTTAAAAAAATTATTTTCAAGAACAATGGTGGAAGCAGCCCAAAAATGTGCTAAGGAGAAGAACGAGTGCATTAGAGCTGGAGTCCAAGCAAAATATTAAAAGGATGAATCAGGAAAAAAAATATGGGGTTTTAAAAACTTATTTTTCTTTTTTAATGGTTAATGGCAGGTTTTCAATTCGAGCTTCAAGTGCTAGAGAAATGTGTCAAATGATCCTGTGTGGAGCTATTCCGTTGGGGATGAGAAAAATATTGTTTTGATTAGACATTTAAGATGGTTTCAATCAAGCTCTGCTTAGCGATCACACAGACAAGGCTTTATTATTATCATCTTTCTTTATTTCATTCACTCACTTCATGCTACCTTTGTCATGCCTGATGATCTCCCAGCAGCGGTTGATTATCGGCGTTAATTAGTCCCACTTGCTGTGTCTTTTATTTTTGAGTTTTATTAGCACCGACGGTTCGGCTTCCAGGCCATATGACAGGGTGTAGTGGCAGCTGCTGGATGAGCAGCTTATAGGCCGCTGTGTTTTGTAGATTCCCAATGGGTTTGGTGAACTTTGACACTGACAAAAGGGAGTCAGAGATAGCATCCCATCCTGCAGACTTCCTTGCATTCTTGAGGGTCGGTGCTGCAAGACCTCAGTGCGTGGCACTCCCCGTGACTTCAATGGGGGTGTCACACACAAATGGCTTGCAAGATCCAGACTCCAGTCCTGAGTTGTCACGTGGCTCTGGTCACCCTAACACACAAGAGAGCTCTGCTCTTCCTGTCATGCACACTAGGCACAACTCTGCCGATGCACCTCAGTCCTGATCCACCACCCCCCTTGCTATTCCAGTCCTGGGGCCCCTGTTCAGTTTTGCCAATGTCCCCAAATCCTGACCTACAGCCCTCCTTGCTATTCTTGAGATTAAAGCAGTGGGCTAGAAATTGGGTCATCTGAGTTATATTCCCACCTCTGCTGCTAGCAGACCTTGGGCAAGTCACTTCACCTCTCTGTGCCTCAGTTTACCCATCTGTAAAATGGGGATAATGATCCTGACCTCCTTTGTAAAGCGCTTTGAGCTCTCCCGACAATTAGAGCTAGGTGGTATTATTATTCAGTCCTGGTGCCCATGCAGTCTATAACAAAATTCCCATTGATTTGATCCTGCATGATTCACCTTCGCACGACTCCCTTCTTACCCAGAGAAGGGTTGCCAGCTCAGTGCACCACCCAGTAGCAGAAAATAAACTTGGAAATATCAGTTTCTCAGAATCAAGCTACCCCAAACACTTCATATTTCACCAAAGATGATACAGCCGCTCAACAAACGCCAAAGCATTAGCATCAGCAGCCAGAATATCAGCTTCGCTTCATAAATTCCCTCACTCCCCATTCCTTAGCCTGGAAGTGTATTAGGTGTGAGATACTGGTTTGGAATGGAGACCAGGCCAAAGCAATATACAAATAAACACCCTGGAGCCGATTTTGTTCAACATCCTTATTAATGAGCTGGATGATGGGATGAATTGCACCCTCAGCAAGTTCATGGATGACACTAAGATGGAGGGAGAGGTAGATGCACTGGAGGGTAGGGATGGGGTCCAGAGTGACCTAGACAAATTGGAGGATTGGACCAAAAGAAATCTGATGAGTTTCAACAAGAACAAGTGCAGCATCCTGCACATAGGATAGAAGAATCCTATGCACCGCTACAAGCTGGGGACCGACTGGCTAAGCAGCAGTTCTACAGAAAGGGACCTGGGGATTACAGTGGATGAGAAGCTGGATATGAGTCAGCAGTGGGCCCTTGTTGCCAAGAAGGCTAATGGCATATTGGGCTGCATTAGTAGGAGCATTGCCAGAAATCGAGGGAAGTGATTATTCCCCTCTATTCAGCACTGGTGAGGCCACATCTGGAGTATTGCGTCCAGTTTTGGGCCCCCCACTTCAGAAGGGATGTGGACAAATTGGAGAGAGTCCAGTGAAGGGCAGTGAAAAGTATCAGGGGGCTGGGGCACATGACTTAAGAGGAGAGACTAAGGGAACTGGGCTTGTTTAGTCTGCAGAAGAGAAGATTGAGGGAGGATTTGATAGCAGCCTTCAGCTGACAGGATGGAGCTCAACTGTTCTCAGTGGTGGCAGATGACAGAACAAGGAGCAATGGTCTCAAATTGCAATGCGAGAGGTCTAGGTTGGTCTAGGTATAGGAAACACTATTTCACTAGGATAGTGGTGAAGCACTGGAATGGGTTGCCTAGGGAGGTGGTGGAATCTCCATCCTTAGAGGTTTTTAAGGCCCAGCTTGACACAGCTCTGTCTGGGATGATTTAGTTGGAGATTGGTCCTGCTTTGAGCAGGGGGTTGGACTAGATGACCTCCTGAGGTCTCTTCCTACCCTAATCTATGATTCTATAGGAGTTCGTGGGAGGAGGGGGGAAATAGAGCTTTACCGATAACCCTCTTCCCTCTGTAGGGAAAGTAGAGCCACATTAATGGGATGCATTTAAAAAAACTCATAAATTTAGCAATTCCACAGCTCAGCAGAGAAAGAAAGAGAGTGTGAATTAAGTTAGTCGCTACCAGCATTAACTGGGACAGGTACAATAATGCATACAATAGAAATGGCTTCAGAATATTAAACTGCTGGTTTGGTAACCTTTTACAGTAATAATTAATCTATCTATCTATCTATCTATCTAACCACATTATGGTGACCAGATGTCCTGATTTTATAGGGACAGTCCCAGTATAAATGGACACAAATCAGACATTAGGAATGGCAATACACAAAAACCTGTAGGAGAGCGCTTCAACCTCCCTGGCCACACTATAGCAGACCTTAAGGTGGCCATCCTGCAGCAAAAAAACTTCAGGAACAGACTTCAAAGAGAAACTGCTGAGCTTCAGTTCATCTGCAAATTTGACACCATCAGCTCAGGATTGAACAAAGACTGTGAATGGCTTGCCAACTACAGAACCAATTTCTCCTCTCTTGGTTTTCACACCTCAACTGCTAGAACAGGGCCTCATCCTCCCTGACTGAACTGACCTCGTTATCTCTAGCTTGCTTGCTACCATATATATACCTGCCCCTGGAAATTTCCACTACATGCATCTGACGAAGTGGGTATTCACCCATGAAAGCTCATGCTCCAAAACGTCTGTTAGTCTATAAGGTGCCACAGGATTCTTTGCTGCTTTCCCAATATATGAGGCTTTTTCTTATATAGAAGCCTATTGCCCCCCACCCCCATCCCGATTTTTCACACTTGCTGTCTGGTCACCCTAAACCCCATTCTCTCTCTTTCTCTCTCTCTCTCTCTCTCTCACCCCATTCACTCTGTCTGTCTGTCTGTCTTGTCTGTCTATCTAACCCCATTCACTCTATGTATCTATCTATCTATCTATCAAATTTCAGCCACTCTAGAGATGGACAAACACTTGGTTTAGCCAAACTAAAACCAAGATTAATTTTTCTGATCAGTTTACTCATTTGCTTGTCTTCCTAGTGTCTAGTCTGTTTCTATTTGTTCCAGACCAATTGCTTTTCAGACCCAATTCCCATTTATCTATATCCCAAGAGGTAGGGGTAAAATGGGGGCTAATTTGCCTAGCTTTGTAAAGCACTCTGAGAGTGGTGGCTGGGGTAATAGATGTGCTAATACTATCAGGAGGTTTGGATCAGAATGCTGTAACACTGTAATAAAAGCTTCCACCAATCAGAAACTGAGTCACACATTTGGGAAAAAAGGGGTGGGGACAAAAATCTGGGTTCTGATTGGATGAACCAAAAATAAAATCTGTTCTCTAAGCCAATCAGAACGTTCCAGTAGCTGCAATGTTAGCTGAGGGGGGGGATACTTACCCTTGGTGACCACAACATCCATCAGGGATAATGACAGCACGTGTCTCATTAATCATCGGGTGTAAACAGAGGGAGACTCATTGGAACAGAGCAGTGTCGCTGGATGAATGGCTCCGAGTTTGAAAATAAACATTTCAAGGTCTGCCTCAGCATTTATTTTTGCTAAATGATTTGGCTTTGCCTCAGCGTTGATCTAGCAACGGGGGACCCATTGCACTGGGACAGCATCGCTTAGCTCCACCAGGAGGGGATTGTGCAGGGAGGGTCAGCCTCCTGAAAATCATTTACATCTACACTCCAAACTCCTCCACTTTCCCTTCCTAAAGGTGATCTGAAAATATCAGGACAGAATCTTTCCTGTGTGGCAGGCTGCAGGGGGCATTCATCCTAGAAATACATATGCACTAGTGTTGCCAGCTCTCATGATTTTATCATGAGTCTCACAATATTTGGGGCGTTCTTAAATCCCCAGCTCCTGGATTCCTGTGATTCAAGCAGTTGGGACTTAAAGAGAAGGGCCTACCATCACGCAAGTTGCAAAACAACCACCAGAGTTGGCAACACTGGCTGGGATGCATGTGTGAGGATGGATGTGCATACATACACATGGTCAACATACTCTTTTGGTGCATTGGTGCATGCTTCAGGCATTCTGCTCCATGGAGACCACAGAACGTATGTCTTTAGCTATTTCTGTGTTTCATGTTTCCAGCTTCACAAAACAAGGGAAGCTAAAGCCACAGCCTGGAATCTCATTTCAGAGATTTAGCTGTGTGTCTTCAAAATGTCCCATTTGCCTGTGTTACACTGCACTGCACCTTGTGCATGCAAAGCACCTGTCATCTCAAAGCACTTTATGCAAGGGGATAGGTATGACTATCCCTCTGCTAAACTCCAGCTTGCTTCTGCTGCCAAGCTACCCACCCCCTGCCATGTCCTGCCTTGGGGAGTGAAAAATATGGCCTAGGCAAAACAGAGAGGCCTGCGACGCTAACAGTTTTAGGCTGCTGGCTGACAAAGGACCTACACATCAGAAAGGGCTTGGAAAATGTCAAGAGTGGCACCAGCAGGGCAGTGTGTCTCGGCGCTGCCGAAGAGATTGCAGGCTTGTGGCGAGAGGTGGCAGATGAAGCAACGGCAATGGACCGGGTGACGCCAGAGGGCAGAGTGCAGATCTAGAGGTGGCAATGAGTGAGGGAGAGTTCTGCCCATTGCTGATGTTCCCTGTGTTATGCTAACACCTGCCCCTTCCCCATGGCCAAGTGACACTGTCATTAGTAGCAGAGAGGAGATTTTGAACACATCCTCCCTCTGCATGTCCTGACCCTAATCTAGACCACGTTGGAAGGGTTACTCAAAAGTACATTGCTCCAGGGGTCTGGTTCACGAGGTCATATCCCTCTCACCTAAGCACCAGAGATACCACAAGAGAACCCAAAGAGACTTCCTAACTGCTGTTAGAGAAACATCCAGGGTGTTATAATCAGAGGTGGTGAGTAGTGCGTGTGTGTGTGTGTGTGTGTAGTATTATCTATTGGTCTATGTGTGTGCATGGAGTGTCATGCGTTGCAATGTGTGTGTCCATGAAGAATGTTATGCACTGAGGGTGCATATATAGGAATCTGAAAAGTGTTATGTATTGGTATGGGGGTGTGTGTACATGGAGAGTGTGCAAAGAGTGTTAGGTACTGGGGTGTGTGTAAGGACACTGTTATGCTGACCATGTGTTGCTATCCGTCTGATTTATGCATGATATTTGCATACGACAGGGGTGTCTGAGTTCCATGGTGAGTGTGTGTCCTTGTGGGTCAGCGGTGGCATTGTGCAGGGGCACTCAAGGTTTAATTATGTTAATTTGTGATGATGTATTTGCTAACAGTAGCCAAGGCAGAGCTTACAGTCAAAAGCACATCAGAGGCCTGGGCTCAAATGAATCACTTGTGTATATGAGCCAAACTGGAACAGTGCAAGACGTGCTCTGTTTCCATGAGACATGATGCTGCCTCAGGGGAGCATTAGCACTGAGAGTGCAGAGTAAGATGGAGTTTCAGGAGATGGAAAGGGCTAGTGCAAGGCTAGGGAGAGCACTCCAGATGTTGGGGAAAGGGACATAAGATGGGAGAAAGGGGAAGAGAGTGATGGGAGTGGGGAGTGAGGAGAGATGCAGTGGAACAAAAAAGAGACAAAGGATGAGCTTAACCCTTTAAAGGTTAAACTCTTGCACTGCACCTTGTGCATGCAAAGCACCTGTCATCTCAAAGCACTTTATGCAAGGGGATAGGTATGACTATCCCTCTGCTAAACTCCAGCTTGCTTCTGCTGCCAAGCTACCCACCCCCTGCCATGTCCTGCCTTGGGGAGTGAAAAATATGGCCTAGGCAAAACAGAGAGGCCTGCGACGCTAACAGTTTTAGGCTGCTGGCTAACAAAGGACCTACACATCAGAAAGGGCTTGGAAAATGTCAAGAGTGGCACCAGCAGGGCAGTGTGTCTCGGGGCAGCCGACGTGTTCTGTCCATGTGTCATGATGCACTAGCCGGTTCTCCTCCTATTAATCTGGTTTGCTGATTTAGTAGGTATTCAGTAACCTCATAGATTTGGCCATTCCTGTTCAGGGTATTGGCTCATCTTGTCCAGTACTCTGCCTCCAACAGTGACCAGCACCAGTTGCTCCAAGGCAAAGCAGATATCCCTAATGTACTTAGCCACTGATCAGTGAGAAAACCTTCCTGACCCTGTAGAAGATTGTGCCTTGGAGCATGAAGCCTGTTTGCCTTATGTAAAAGTTATTGGTGGTTATAAACATCCAATTCATTAACAAGTGAAGCCTTATCTGCTCCTCTGTTTAGTATGCTGTAAGTGGAGCTCTGAAGATTACATGGCAATACATCCTCACTAGAAGCCCTCCTGTCCTGGATCTAGGAGCAGTCTAGAACTCAGCAATCGGTCTGGGACTGGGCAATAAGAACCTTTCCATAATAGAGTAAAAATGTATACTAGGCTTGGGCCAGTCTGGGCCTGGCTTTCGAGCACAGACTTGCTCTCTCTTTTCTCCCTGCTCTCCATGGATGGGACTTGAAATCGTAAGCGCAGCATGTCTAAATAGCCCAGGACTGGCTTAACAGTGGGTGTGCATGCTAGGGGTGAGCACGCAGGCAGAGGGGAGTGTGTAATAACCTTAAAGAGCGCTGCAGGTCAGAACTGAGCAGAGCAGCGTCGGGAGCCCACCGCTGGAATAGCAGAACAGGACAGAGGGGCATTGGCAGAGCTACCCTGGAGCCCAGGGTGTAAATAGCAGGTCAGGATGGAGGGGCATTGGCAGAGCCATGCGAAAGGCTCAGGGCTAGGACAGCACAAATATCTCCCAAAGAAACCCTGCAAGTGTTTGTGCAGAGATCAGCAGAATCAGTCCTGGGTAATTTGGGAAAAGCCTGGATTTCCACCTTGGCCGTTAACCTAGTCCTTCAAACTGGGTTTGCGCTGAACTATGACTTTCATTTTGGGCCAGTTCTCTTCTTCTGCTCCACACAGGACACCACTTGTCGTTAACATGCCAGGTGCCTATTGAAATCCACACTCAGCCAAATATTCATTTAGTTCTGATTTATGAAGCCAGTTACTGTATAGATGATTAGAAACATATTTCTGGAAATTGAATGGCCATGGAGCAGACATGTAGCCATTACAGAGTTGTTAATATTCTATAAATATGTTTTTAATCATGTCCGCATTTAACATACAATAACTGTCCTATTAAATATAATGTATATTTGGCAGCCTTAATCTAAAGCATTGCAGGTTTTTGTTTGGTTTTGTTTCCTACAGACTCATTAAGTTCTGCTGCGTGGGGAGAGATTGCAGATTTTGAAAGCAGACTTTACGAAATTGAGAGAGAGAGAGAAATCCTCTCAAGTGTTCAGGAGAGAACGGGCAGATAGGGATGGACTCATTACATAGAAGACTTTTTTTTTTGCCCATATTGCCTACTAAGGAGGCAGCGTCGGCTCGTGGATAGGGTGCTTGCCTAGGAATCAGACTATCTGAGTTCTAACTCTGACTGTGCCGCCAACCTGTGGAGTGCCCTTGGGCCTGTCATGTCACTCTTCTGTGCCTCTGTTTCCCCTCCCACCCTTAGACCACAAAGTCTTCAGGGCAGTGATAGCCTCTCACTACTTATCTGTAGAGCATTTAGCACAATGGGACTCAGATCTCAGCTGAGGCTTCTAGGTCTACTGGACTAGAAATAGGAGTGAGGAGCTGGGCTAGGACACAGGCAGTCCTCCACTTTGCGACATTCGAGTTATGACGAACGGCACTTACGATGTTTATAAATCGACATCCTGTTTCGACTTTCTGATCTCGGTTTTAACTTTCCGACACTCGATTTGACACTGTTTCTCTGGGAAAATCGAGTTACGACATTTCAACTTAAGGTGCGATTTTCAGGAACCAGTTGTGTTGTAAGTCCGAGGATGACCTGTAGAGGAAGGGTTTAAGATGGTGTATAGCATGCCACCACAGAATTGATAGACAGCCAGGACATTATGCCCTGGAATGCTTTGGCTTGATCTTCAAAGGTGCTGAGCAGTGACAGCCATCAGACAAAACCATTGGGATTGGTACATGCTCAATCCCTCTGAAAATCAGACGATCATTCCACACTCTCTCTCATTGCTCCTTCTCTGTCTTCCTCATCGTGTTTTTGCTTGGTGTGTCGAAAAAGGTGGATGGAGGCTGGAGGAGGGAGTCCAGTAAAAATTTTAAAAAGGGGGAGGAAGGAAATTGAGCAACATTTTGAAATGTCAAAGTTGTTTCTATTGTGTAGGGTTTGCAGTAGACTTGTTCCATGGAAACTTTTCACATTTTTATGTGCATTTTGATGGAAAATTTACCAGTTGCCATTTGGGGAACAATATTTTCGGTTAAAAACTATTGTGAAAATGTCAAAAAACAAACTCCACTTACAACAGTGTTTTGAGTCTTATTCTTACAATGATGAGGGTGGGGGGAAAGTGCTCCATGGTCACACACATGCTTGAGAAATAAGCTACATAAGACAGGCTGACTTTTAAAACACCTTCAAACTTGATGTCCTATAGTGCCTGATGCCCATCCAGATGACGGACTGTTCCCTAAGACCTGCTGGTTGCAGGAGAAGAAGGTTGAGAAAGGAAAGAATTTACATTTAAATTAAATTATTTTAGCTGGAAAAATAAACCCTTGTCACAGCTTGAAGCAAATACCTGCCTGATGCCTTCACGGCTCTTGGGCTCAGCACGAGATGGCTGCCATCACCCTGAAATGAAAGTCAGGAATGCCAGACTGAGCTCAATTCGCTCATTGCAGGTGTTCCTGCCAATGAAAATCAGTCTACTCTACGGTGCCAAGGGAAGGAAAAGGATGCTGAAACAGGAGGTCAGGTCAACCCACCTGCAGAAATCAAATTAACCCCTTGTACTCCTAGACCCCTAGGTTGAGAGCCCACGGTCTATTGGCTAATCCAGCAGGATGAATGAAACTATCCAGCATAGGAGCAAATTTTTATGCCTGCAAAAATATCCAGAGTTGCATGCTCAGCTCTTTGCACTAGATATGCTGGTGCAGTCATCGAATCAGAGAACACAAACAATACCATTTGATGTGATTATTGGTCTTTAAATGCCTTTATTACCCATAAGGGCCTGTTTGTGTCTATCCATCTGTCTACGCCAGGGGTTCTCAAACTGGGGATTGGGACCCCTCAGGGGGTGGTGAGGTTATTATATGGGGGGTCACGAGTTATCAGCTTCCACCCTGCTTTGCCTCCATCATTTATAATGGTGTTAAATATATAAAAGTGTTTTTAATTTGTAAGGGGGTAGTCACACTCAGAGGCTTGCTGTGTGAAGAGGTCACCAGTAAAAAAGTTTGAGAGCCACTGGTCTATGCGTTAGGACCATCGTGCTTCATATAGTGCCTAGACTTTAGAAAGTCTAAGAGTCACATTCATACCTGTGGTGTCAGCACAATAATAATGTCACATGATATTATTTCTGTTCCTGGTTGGAGAAGTGCCTGAGTGCTTCTGGTGCAAATGCTTGTGCATGAAGCTCTGGAATTTTTTTTATGCAAGTGTTTTCACCAACAGAATTGGATCACTCAAATGGTCCCAGAAAGCAAAGTGACTGCAACATGTGATGGGGTGTATACCCCATCCTTGCTGGGGAAGAGTTCATGTGGGCATTAGAGGGCAATTAATTCCTCTGGTTGCACATGGAGGTTGAATCAGGCCTAATTAATGATGAAACCCAGCTGGGGAGAGACTGGATGGTGCATAAAGAGAGGAAGTTTGGAGCAGGTGGGACCTTCAGGGAGAGAGAGGAACTTTGCCGTCACTCTCCTGATGGGAGTGAAGAGAGCTGCAGGGAACAGGAAGGCTCTTGCAGGGAGAGGCAAAAGCCCAGGGAAAGGCAGGGTAAGAAGTGAGGGGAGATGGCAGCAAGAAGTCAGGTGCAGTGATCTTTGACTGCCTGTCATAGGGTTCCTGGACTGGAATCCAGCTTGAGGGCAGGCCTGGATGCCCCCACCAGCCACTGGGAAGGTGGTGGGAAGCCCTTGACAAAGGGATCTGGACTACTGGAAGCCCTGCGAAAAGAGCATATTAGCCACTGGGTGCAGAATCAAGGGCAACAGATGTTATTCTGGAAGGGGCAGGACTAAACGTGACCTGGTCGGAGGGCTGAGTCCTGGGAAGAGGCCAACCGCTGTAAGACTGGAGTAGGAAAACCTGCTGTGTCATGCCCAGTCACAAGGAGGTGCGCCAGCACTGAGTCATCCCTCCCAGATTAATTCACACACTCCACGGGGCAGTGCTCTGTGTCATTCCCAGCTCTAGGGCTGAGTGCAGTTTGCTGTTGTGAGTGCCATGAGGCTACAGCTGCCTCCCCCAGCTCTGATTGCTTTGAGGCTGGGGAGGAGTCTTATCTCCAACCTTCCCAGCTTCTTGCACCTTTGGGAGAAATGGCTGGAACTGCCCACTGTCTGAGACAGGATTCTTGGCTAAGAGGAAGTGTCATCTGATCCAGTCTGGCAGCTCCTGCGTGCCTGTTCCTATGTCCACCTCTCCTGTCCCATACCACAGTCGTCTCTCCTATCTGGCAGGGAGAAGGCTGCGCAATTGTTGGAGCCCTACTGGCTGAGACATAAAGGGCCATTCTTTGCGAAGAGCAGTGAGTGATCAGATAACCCCAGGCCAGCTGGCCATCGGCCGCATGCCAACACATCCGCCCCCTTTCTGGGTGAGAGTCAGGGTGTCACAATTGGCAGAACTAGTTGTTTAGGGGATCTCCGGGGGATTCCTCACTAGCAGAGAGAGTCTCTTATCCCAGAGCAAAGTGAGTCAGGCTCCAGTGTTCGGCAGCAGAGGGATGTCATTGGGGATGAAGGACTCTTTGTTTGCCACGTTGCCACTGGCTGTCTCATGGCATCTGAGCTCAGGCAGACTCAGGAAGGGCAGCAATGGGGCAGGGAGGATATGGAGGCGCTTTGGCTTTTAGTGGCTGCCACCCTTCCCTAACTCTTCACATCTGTCTGGGTTTACACAAGGCCAGGCTGTGTCCTACGAACCGAGTACACATCGAGGCCTGAATCCGGCCAGGGCGTTATGGTGACATGCCGTCACTTCCTTCAGTTCACAGGGAATACTCAGAGCCAAAAGCTCGGGAGTCAGCCAGCTCCTCCGTCTTCCTGAGAAACCTTTGCAAGGACCTGACTGTGCACTGAACAGACAGGACATTAGTTCATTTGTTCCTCTGTGTATACACTGGGCTTATGATAGGAGGGGCCGATATCACTGGCCAGGAGCAGGCATGCTGCAGGCCCATGAAAAGCTTCTCTCCTCCCCAACCCATAGATCTGCCAATGCTTCGCAATTATAACTTATGGCACCCCTACGATTCCAGGCCTGTCCCACCCCCCTCGTCTGCAGCACCGCCACTGTTCCCATACTGCACCTCCCCCAGCTCTGCCAATGAATAATAACTCTATCCTCCAGCACCCCTTGCTATTCCAGCCCTGGGCACCGCATATCGCTCTGTCATCAGACCCGAATTCCAACCTCCAGCCCCACTCTGCTGCTCCAGTCCTGGGCCCAGTCTTGAACAGAGCCTGCCAGAAGTGCTGAATTCTGCAGTGGTTTTACACATCAGTTAGGACCACGAAATCCATTAAACTGCTGACCAAGCTGGGCTGGAGCCTTATTCCAGATGCATGAGGCCTTGAGCCACTTGGCTACCTGAGCTTCACACCCTAGAGGGATTTGATATCAAGGGTTCCTGGAGCTGACAGCTCCACCCATCCAGAACCAGTGCCTTTGTTTCTTGACCAAACCTGCTGAGCTTCTGTTACCCACCCTGCTCCAGTCGCTCTACCTGGATGTCACAGATGGATACATCCCCTGCCTTCCTGGCTAAGCAGCTGTTCGCTTAGTCCTGGAAAGGGAGCCTTTGGCTACACATCCCCTTTGGAGCTCAGAGAAGGGTGGGGCGGGAATGGCACGCCGGTTAACAGACAGAAAAGCCACTTGCTTTTTGCCAGCAGCCTCATTAAAACTAATGAGAGGGAAAGCAACACATGGAGCAGCAGGGCAGGTTTGCAGCTTTCCCTTTTCTTTCTCCTTTATTTTTCCTTCACCTTTCCCTGGGCAGCCCTGAGCTTTACGAGCAAAGGTGAGGGATGGAATCATGACTGCAGGCTTTGGGGGCTGTCTCTCCCTTTCTCACCTCTCCCATTGTTCACAACCTGCACAATTAGCCCCTGGAACTCATTACCACAAAACCTCATAGAGGCCAAGAGCTCCCCTGGGAACAGAAAGGGAGAGAGAACTCCATGGATAATGGGGTTATCTGGAGTTACAATGGTAAATGCTAAAAGAGTAAATCAGGTTGGGAAGGAAAATAAATTCCTGTGGCTCAGGGTTTAGACCAGTTCCTAACTAGAGCGGGTTGAAAAGTGGGGTGAGGGGGAGGTCACTGGGAAAGGTTGAATTTTCATTTAAAAAACCCCTCTAATTTTCAGACTGAAAACCAAACGCTTTCAGGTTTTGATCTGGGCTTTCATTCTTTCCACAAAATTTGAAATTTGCTAGGGAGAGGAGACATTTGTTGCCAAAAATTTTATCATCAAAAATCCAATTTTCCTCTGCAAAACAGGTTCAGCAGAACATTTTCTCCTATCCCCACCTCTTACTACTTGGGATTGGGAGGGGACTTCACTGGGGGGGCAGCAAGTGTGCCATCTGCCTCCTGCAGGAATGTGTGCCACCTTCCTCTCTAGAGCATCTGGTGCTGACAGAGGGAGGATATTGGACTAGATGGGTCAGATCCCTCTGGCCATATCTATACTCCCTTTCTCAGCCCTTTCAGCTCTCCTGGCTCTGAATGGGTATAAGGCTTCAGTGGGAGATGTGGAGCCACACATGCAGTGCCTGAGCCTAAGCGTGTCTTGTCTCACACCCTCATTCTCTGAGCACTTTGGACCCTCTTGCTCACTCTCGTATTTGTGACTGAGTGCAGAACGAGTCGCACTCGTTAGCCAGATGTTTCAGTCCATCGCTTGCGAGCAGGATCCCGCTTGCCCCTGGCCAAGTGCTTCTGTCCTATTGTGCAACTGGAAGGAAGTGCTGTTTTCTTAGCCCCCAGCTGTCAACGAGTGCCAGGCAAGAGCATTCCCTCAGCATCTTCAAAGCTCAATCACAGATGACAGCTCATGCTGCCAGGACCTCTGCAGTGTGCCAGGTAGATGTGGTTAATCCTGCGCTTCCCCGGGGGAAGCAACAAACTTTTACCTGCAGCACACATGGGCCAAGCCACCTGGTACAAAGAAGACCCCGACCACAAATGCCAAGGAGAAGCCAAGGGACTGATCTCTGCCACACATGTCTCATTTGCTTTCACTTTTCCCTGCTATTTCTCTTCAATATTTAAGCAAAAATGATCCAGGCTCCATCCTATAGAATGCTATAGCAGGGATTAAAAAATGCCAGTCACTCAGCTATGGTCAGCCGAACAAGAGAGATGTTCTCCCTCGTTCATTTTGAACATGACTGTAAGGCAGCTCCTGCTAAGCCGGAGCCTCATTAGGGTTTATTAAGCACCAGAGATCTTGAGTTCCAAGTGATGAGCCAATGAGCAGTTCCCTTAATTCTAGGGGGCAAGGGGGAGGAAATGCTGCAGAGTTTATAGCTAAAAAGCCAGGGGGAGGTTGTTTTGTTTTGCTCATGTTCTCTCTTCAGTACAGACCCCAGGTTAAACCCAGGAGCTGCTGAGTTAATCCCAGGGTGGTTTTACAGGATGATGTTAGCCTTTTACAACAGAGAGTCATAAAACCTAGCTAGATGCAATGGGCTGTGCATGGTTAACTCCACTGTCAGAAGGTGCAGGGAGAGAGGACTGGCCCATGAGCCAAGTGGAACTCCTGGGCAAAGCTTGTACATCTTTGCAGAAGAGGGAGGTTTTAGTGATACAATGATACAGATCCTCGTAAATGCCTTGGACTGAGCCGGCAGGTGCCAATGGCTTTGCAGTCCCAGGACTTAAAACACAGAGAGACACACCAGCAACCCAAATCAGAATCTAAATACAGACTGCAAGAGGAGCTCAAATGGCAAAGTCTGGCTCTGGAGGAGGCTTTGGACCACCCCAAAATTTGGGGGCACTTGAGATCACAGAGCTGGTTTGGGGACCCTGCAAGGTATACTGGCACTAGAAAAGGTTCAGGAAAGGGCAACTAAAATGCTTAGGGGGTTGGAGAGGGTCCCACATGAGGAAAGATTAAAGAGGCTAGGACTTTTCAGCTTGGAAAAGAGGAGACTAAGGTGGGATATGGTAGAGGTATATAAAATCATGAGTAATGTGGAGAAAGTGGATAAGGAAAAGTTATTTACTTATTCCCATAATACAAGAACTAGGGGTCACCAAATGAAATTAATAGGCAGCAGGTTTAAAACAAATAAAAGGAAGTTCTTCTTCATGCAGCGCACAGTCAACTTGTGGAACTCCTTATCTGAGGAGGTTGTGAAGGCTAGGACTATAACAGCGTTTAAAAGAGAACTGGATAAATTCATGGAGGTTAAATCCATAAATGGTTATTAGCCAGGATGCGTAAGGAATGGTGTCCCTAGCCTCTGTTTGTCAAAGGATGGCGATGGATGGCAGGAGAGAGATCACTTGATCATTGCCTGTTAGGTTCACTCTCTCTGGGACACCTGGCATTGGCCACTGTCGGTAGACAAGATACTGGGCTAGATGGACCTTTGATCTGACCCACTATGGCTGTTCTTATGTTCTTAAGGTGAGCGGGCATTTGAAAAATGGAGCATTTGGCTCTGATTTTTGGACACACTTCCATATAAAAAGGAAGAAATTGCGTGGGGGGCTTGTTCTAAGCCCCTCTCTATGCCCAACCATAGCATTTGCCTGTGCTCAGAGTTTAGTTCACAGGTGGGGAACTGTTGTGTATGCACAGGACTTCTGTTTTGGGGAGTTTATTAACTTCATTTTTTCCCAGCTTTATTTTGGCAATGTTTGAGTTCTGTGTCGATGTCTAAATATCAGGGAGGTGGGGGTCAGGGCTTTCTCTTTGTGGGTGCAGTTAGTGCTGTTTGAAACAGTACCATGTTAAAGCACAGTGGGGATCCTTCTCTGCACACCAGCAGGGTCTACATAGACCATTTAATGCACAACACAGTGTGTTGTAGCAATCACACCCCTGTAAAGTCCACATTGCTGTTCCATGTAGGTACAAACCAGGGAGCAGGGACATCACCTATATAAACAAACCACACTGGGAAAGGGGTGAAGTCAACACAAACCGAGTAACCATTTCCAGTGTTCGTCTGGTATTTGTTGACTAAACACCAATATCATGTTTTATTTTTGTTTCTTTTGTATTGCGGATGTTTTATCGGTGTTTATCGATTAAAACCTATGTATACGGCAATGTAAATGAAAGCCAGCTGTTGTTCTGTTTTTTATGTACTACACCTTTAAATGTAGCCTAATCTCCCTGCCTGCAACCATGCTGTGTTTCAATTTCAGTGCAGAATCTGACAGAGAGAGTCCCTGTGCACTCCCTCAATCACAGGCTTCTCTGTAGCTGTGGCTGAGACCCCTGGTGCTTCTGTCCCAGGACAAACAGCGGGCAACTTCCTCCTAGGAGTCAAAGCACTCCCTTGTTGCTCCCATGGTCTGATGAGCTCTTGTCTTGTGCATGTAGAGAACAGGGTGTCTGTGGCTGATCGGCTCTTGGAGGAATGCTGTGTGTCTGCAAAGCACTTTGTTCATCACATGTGGGGTCTCATGCTCTTGGTACTGTAACTGCTAATCCTTAAAGTACAGCTAATTGAGTCTAATTATCAATACGTGCCCTCCCCCGCACACACACACAAATACACCCAATCCATCCAAGATCTTCTGTCTCCTAATTGGCAACAGCAACCTGTCATTTTGCAGGGGTTTGGAATGCAGGCTGGCTTGTCTCTGCCTCAGATTATCAGTCTCTGGCTTTGAACTGTCTATGGCCCCCAACCCATTCCTGTACTGGGAGCTGATTCTGTCCCTGTGGGGAGCTACAATGGGGATTTCCAGTAGGCAATCAGGCTATTGTTTCCACACTTTTCTTTTTTCTCCTATCTTCCACCTTCCTTAACTTCTCTCCCTCTCCCTCTGTCTTCCTTTCTCCTTCTCTCTGTTTTGCATCTCTCGCTGGTGCACATCCAGGGAGAAAAGCTGTGCTAAAAAGTGCACAAAAACATGCCCTGCCACTTACATGTACCTATGCCTATGCAAATGGGTGCAGTGAGGTCTAAGGTGACCAGACAGCAAATGTGAAAAACTGGGATGGGGGTGGGGGGTAATAGAAGCCTATATAAGAAAAAGACCCAAAAATCAGGACTGTCCCTATAAAATCGGGCATCTGGTCACCTTAATGGGGTCAGAGTCCCCCAGTTCTGGAGTGGGGTCAAAATCCCCCAGGCTGCCTCATGCTGACAACTCAAAGCTTGATTGAACTGTTGCCAATACAAGCTATTTGCACAACTGTCTCAGAAGAGTGGATTTAGGGCTGGGAGGGATATTCACATAGTTTAGTTCTTCTGGGCTCACACCTCCTGGGTTAGAAATATGGTGGTCTCTCGCAGGGCTAGGCAGAAAACAGTTGTCCAATCCTATGAGAAACTTGGAGACTTTGAATTTTTTTTCCCATCTCAAAGTCAGTACAAAAAAATCAAAATTTCAAATATTTCTATGAACCAGCAAACTGAAAAATATATTATTAGGCCAAGCAAAATGCTTAATTTCTATTTCAACCTTTTTTTGTTTTTAACTTTTTTTAATAGAAATTAAGTTGCATTTTGAAACAAAATTTCCAACCAAAAAACTGAAATCTTTTGTTCTGAAAATACTGAAACAGCCTGAAAAACTTTTTTCATTTTTTTTTAAGTTGGGAAATTTGTCAAAACCAACCCTTTTCCACCAGTAGTTTGTTTCAATGAATAGATATTTTTGACAAAAAATGCCCAGTCAGCTCTACTTTTTTGCATTTTGTCCAGCAGTTTGACTCTGGAAACCCAATTTAAAGAGCTGCACATGGCATCTGTACCCATAAATGGGCACTAAAGTGCCCACCACTGTCATGGGTAATGTGCCAGCTAAGCATGTGTAACCACTACTCTACCAGATGGAACATAAGATGTGCTAATGTGTGTGCACCTTGATGCATATTTCTGTGTCACTCTCTAGTAGCAAATTAAGCTCAAATAATATTACACCTAAGTAACCATTTGTTAAGGGTGGGGGGGCAGTTTTGATCTTTCAAGTCCTAGGTTCTATTCTTGATGCCACCCATGTGATTTTTAGTTGGTGACCAAATGATGTGCTAGATTTGTTCCAAAATATCCAGCATGGGTGGCTATGTTTGAAAAGTTGACCCTGCCTCCCAATTTCTTACCTTTTTTTTCTGGCACATTGTCTCATAAGAATCTTGGGCCTCTTTACCCCTCTGCCCTTGCTCCCCAAGAGCCTGTTAGCAATGAGCATACTTCATACTCAGGGGATCAGATAAGCACCCAAAAATTTGGATTCTTATCTAAATGACTTGGGACTAGAAAGCTGGTTCAGAAATCTGTCAGTAAACACTGTACCTAGATACATAAGCTTTGAAGTCAGCATAGCAACTGCTGGGAGCTGAGTTCTTTTGCAAATCTAGACACTAGCAACTACTGTCCCTAACAAATCATTAAACTGGTTCTAATTACACCCATCCATGCTTTAGGGACATTGAATCATTTAAAACCACAAAGACCCCATTTTGTATTTGTAGGAACCGGTGTTGATTCCACCCTCTAGGACACAAACTGCCACTCAGTTTCCTTATGCAGTTTCAACTGGATACAGTATTCTCCTTTTACTTCCTATCCCAATCAGTTGTGTAATGTGCTGTAATGCAGCTATCATGATCTGCCCCAGAGCTGATTCTATTTGGGTGGTGGTGGATGGAGCAATTCAACTCAAGGTTATCTTGAGGATGAATGAATTGCATGTAATTGGTGTGAGATCATTGCTGGAAAAGTGCAGAGCTGTGCCAGGTATTATTAACTGTGAAATCTCAAAGGGTTCAATTATTTCAGGTGGGGATTCCTCAGCAGATGAACTTCTAAACAACCCCAAATTCTGCTTTCACACCCATGTCCCAGCAGAGAAGATGGGAAGAGGAAATACAGAGGAGTGCAGGCAATCCTTAGATAGAGGGTCAAATTCTGCTCTGACAGTGGGGTTAATCTGGAGTAAATCCATTGACACCCAGTGTAAACAAGAGGAGAGTCATGTCCGGAATATTTTTTAACATGTCAGAGTAGGAGGCATCTGAGAGTGTTCAAAGGCAGGTTCATATGAACAGCCGCCGGAGAAGCTTTGCAGTGTACCACACAATAGCTCCTTTGCGCTCACACACGAATACTGCCTCTATTTGGCATGGGCAACTGCAGAATATGCATTGGCAACCAGCGGGCATGCTAATTTTGTGGCTGCTTTTGAATATGTGGACCACTGACATCTGGCCATCAAGGGCGAATTCTGCTAGCCACACAAGTCTGTAGACAAGCCCCTAGTCAGAAAAACACAGGCAACTATGGGAGTTGCAGCCTGCTCTGTTTTTTATCATTATCATACGTCCCGGGCAAAAACTAGGGAAGATATTTCCCGAGCTCTGTTTCTGAACAGCTGCTCCCCAACCAACTGCTCCCCACCCACCCAGCTCAAAGAGCTTCCCAAGCATCTTCCAGAAGGAGTCACATACTACCAAGCCAGGAAAGTTGCTATATTCATCCTGCCCCAGGAGTACTGGCTAGTCCATGTGGGACCATATTGGTTCTCTCCTCGGCTTCATCCAGTACTATGTTTATCCCCCCAGTGTCAAGGGAAAGCAGAAATCAGGACAAACCAAGTCCCTTTCCAATTTTTCCAGCTGAGCATGTCTAGGGATAGAGAGGCATTTCTGAGCTTCCTATCAAATTTATTGGAAGTTCCAATCTGACTTTCTCACGGGAACATCTCACTTGGCTTCTACCAAGCAGGCCCAGTGCTCTGAATTACCCCCTGCCTGTGTTTGTTGTTCTCAATTATTAGTGCATTTTTAAGCTCAACATCTATAGATTCATGGCCTTGAATGCACTTCAGTTGCAGGAGATACCAAGTGATCTCATGCTGCTGGTGATTTCGCTGTAGTCTCAGCGTCTGTTTGAACCAGCAGCACAGGGTTTGGGACAGTCACCATGGGGGTGTAGTATAAGCATGTAGGGCCCGATTCAGCAAAACACTGAAGCATATACTTAACTTTGCTCCAAAAGGGGGCACTTGCATGCCAGGGCTTTAGATACCACAGTGATGGGTTTTATTAAATCCTAAAGGAGATACATAGGCCAGGGTGATTCCAGCAGGTGATGGATGGCAGAACTCTGACGTGTGTTAGTCTGGGTTTACCTGA